>NC_092383.1:2075121-2675121 GCF_030028105.1 Mobula birostris | reverse complement strand
TTGGCAAGTGTTTCAGATGCTGATGACTATATTTTACCTTTTTTCAGCACAAACGCAAGCAGGAAAAGAAGCAAAAGGCAGCTGCATAACTGTTCTGGTTTACAGGCATGTGGTTCCACGTTGTATGGTTTCTATTAAAATAAACCTATTTAAAAATGTGTATCCTTGTTTTTTTTGTTTACACTTCATAATTTGCAGTAAGCACTTGGCTAATTCAATAAACTCTTCTCATTTTGCTTGAAGACTGGTGATAGGAAGGATGATTTTTCCCATTATCCATGTAATTACACCCTTATCCTAAACCTGACACTGGCCCACTCCCACACTTGAGCACTCATTCCTTACAATCCCATATTTACCACCCCAAACACCCCCCCCCCCAAGCTGAAGTAATAACTCTGTTTAGTATATTCATAACCATAAACCTTAATGTGTGTGAGGAGGAAGGTGCCCAGGAAGGGTTGGACCTGGTTAATGAAGGTTGGACCAGATCCAAGCAGCAGGGTTCAGTGTCACAATCTCTGGTAACGAAATCAGGAAATGTGAGGGATAATTATTGTGATTTTGCCCTGTTCGAAGGGGGAAGTGAATTGTAAGCAAAGAGTACGTATTGTGAATATAAAATTTTTCTGCCAGCCTAATTAATAAAGGGGTTTGAGTTCTGTGCTGCTACTAGTATTTCATAAAACATCCTTTGGCCAAAAATGAGATTTCCCATTTTAATTATTTTATGAACTATTTTAATTCCTATCCCCATTCCTGTTATGGTGTTGGTCCATGGCCTCTAGCTGCAAGTGTACCACCTGGGGAGGAGCAATGTTTCATTCTGTCTAGGTAGCTTCCAACCTAATGGTGTAGGCATCAATTTCTCCTGGTAATTTTTCACTTTCCTCTGCTTCTATTTCCCACTCTTACCTCTTCTCACTTTCCTATCATGCCCTTTTCTATGATTTGCACTTACTGCCTTTTAGCTTGTCCTTTCCTCAGCCCCCCATTCCCCTTTTCTGGTTCTGATGAGGGATCTCTGAAAAGTCAACCAGTTATTCGGTTCTATAGATGGCTGTCTTTGTTCCTCGCATTTTGTGTCACCCATGAAAGGTTCACCTTCGGCATTGTAAGGGATTTGTTTTCGTTCTGGTTTCATGGAGATTTTGTGAGAGTCTCAAAGCTTCTGTAGATTTGTGCTGGTTTATGGCTTCTTAAATCAGTGAATAGCTAGTAACTTTGAAAATGTTTTATGTAAGAAATATACTACATTTCTACAGTGTTTATATTAGTGGTAGGCTAGGCACAACACAAAGTGCCCTCAAGTCTTGGTAATCTGCCAACTTTAGGCTTGTGAAAGACAACACAAGTGGAAATAATTTGGGTCTGTAAAGTTTTGATCACATTTATTTCCCCAATTAATATTAAGAGCAGCAAAATGTAAATATGAAGTAAAAACACATACCTCTGTTGCAACATTGGACTTTAATGGTGAAAATGTTAGCTGTAACACAGATTGAGGGGTTTTGAAGTGCACACTTGATTCACACCATTTTAGCAGTCAACAATATTTTCTCACTGGTTAAACACTAGGTCTAGAAGAAAGATTGTCAGGTTGACTGTTCTTGCACGTTTGATCCCTAAAGTTCCCAATTTGTTCCTGATTTTCCAAAAAAAAGTACAAAAGTTCATTTGAAAAGGTGGATTAAGATTCCTAGTGAAGGAGTGGCAGGGGACAGTAGTAGTGTGGGTGAGGGCCTGCCCAATCTTCCAGTGTCAACATCGCAGTAGCTGCGCTTTCCACCAGGTGGGGATTGAAATAAAGCACATCTTGTGCCTGGCGAATAATATGAAACAATGGGTAAAGGAGAAGAGCTGTGTGCTTTCTTTCCCTGGGACTTAGGAGATTAACTTTCAAGAGAGCTATCCAATTCTCACTGGCAGCACAGGGCAAGAATCTGCAGCCAGAGTCAGTTTATGGATATAGCAGCTGATTAATGTACAATACTAGTTGTAAATGAATGGCTTTGAGGGATTACAGATGCACATTCCTATATTTCTTTAAGCTTAATGAAGATTGTTACTTGCTTAGCAGGTACAGTTATTAACATTAAAACTCACACAAGGACCCTATCTGCTCCATGGCTGATACACCTAGGAACTGGAAAATTACAATCAATTAAAACAGGGTTGTCCACCTAAAGACCACAATGAGTTCAGGTAATAAACTCAGCTGACATACCTGCGCAACTTCACATACCTTAAGGTAAAATAACAGTTCATCTGCTTCACAAGTGAGGTCACTGGGAGGAAGCACAGGAAATGTGATGGATTTACTATCACTGATGCACCAGCTATTCCAGAAAACTGAAAGCTATGCACACTTAAATATAACAACTAAACAGATTAATTCTACACAATCTATTTCATATATTGTTCTATCAACTTCATAAACAGTAGAAAATACTGGTGTATATCTTCCACTGGAAGTGAGTGAACTGAGCAGATTAAGTTGATCTCCAATAAAAGTTCCCGCCACTTCCTCCGAGTGTAGCACAATCATCCTTTTAAAGTGGCATTGCACTATTCTTAACTGATTTACTACTTTCCCCCACATTGACTTTTAGCATTTAATCTTTTAATACTATAAACTGCTTTGATTGTTTTAACTCTGGCTATTTCCTCTTACTAAATTCAAGGAACAGATTTCCCCTTTATAATTTTACAACCTTCCACATTCAATGAATCAAAATTATTACACTTATCCATCCTGTGTTATAATTCCTGTCTTCACCCATTTCCCATTCATACTTGGGCCTGGTCCATCCATCTTCATGTGCTGGTCACAAAGGTTTCCTATTGTCAGTATGCAGGGTGTTTTGCCTTTTCCAGTATAATGCTCTTGGTACACAAGATCAGAAATAAAACCATACAGCATTGCCCTGTATTTAGCCCAAATACTTGCAGGGTATTAGGGGGAGGCTAGTTAAGTACAGACTCCATTAAAGGCAGGTGAAGAACAATGAAACTAATTTTCACCCTTCAAAATGCAAAGGTCAGTTTTGAAGCCAGGATTGGACCATGCAAATAGGAATTTAAACCTGTGGTATGGCGTATAGAAACTATGAGATGTTAAACCTATGTTTGGAAAATGCCTGTCACCCACCCAACTACTGGCTTTAAAGTCACACTAATGAGCAGAGGGCCTATCCCACCCTTTGGGAGAAGACAGAATGTGTCAATGAGGCAGAAATTCCTCTACCTGCAGTGTAACGTACACATTAGTAAGCATCCAGAGCGTTCCCTACCTGCCACCTGGTGACCAGCAGATGCACTTTATAAAATGACGAGTTATGTATGGCCCTGTAAACAACAGGGGTATCCCACAATTATCCACAAAATTGGGTGTATAATAGCTTAGTACCATCCCTTTGAAAAGTTAACCAGTTACCCTCAACTTATTCCATCGGCACTAAGCCCTAAATAAGACCAACTTGCTAACTATTCCCATTGGCAAATACTAAAACTTTAAGGAAGGGAAATTAAATTTTGACAATTTTAACAGACATCATTCCTTTAAAAATGTAAATACATCTCTTTAAATATATCATGGGACAGAGGGTTATTCATGAGGTAACATCAGCAGAAACATCCATCAGTTTGCTGCACAAAGAACAGTGGTTTAGCGATGACTTAGATAGCGGGAGTGTGCGTTGGAGTGCTTGGCTGCTTCAAGCCAATCGTTGTGCACAGCCAGCCTGCGAAATCCACTTCTTCCGCCTCTGATCGCTTGATGAAAGCATGAGCCTGTCAAAAAATGTTAGATATTGGTCACAGGGAAAGACACCGGTCCAGAGAAGAAAACTTCATCCTATTTTAGACAAATAATCATTTATTGTCACTGCCACTCTCAACACAACGGCAATGAAGTAACATCACCATAAATATAAAGCATCTCCGTATGCTGACCACAAATCCCACACCTCTAAGAGGACCACAACGTTGTAGGGTCTGGAGGCTTGTGTGCCTCAATGACCCAGACAGCCATGTTGGCTGGAGTTCAGGGCTTTATGCTTTGGCTCTTGGTAGGGTCACCCATGCCAAATGGATCAAAGGGTAGAGGCCAGACCAAGAGTGGTCCACCAGTCCTCCAAGTTCAGGGGTTCAGCTCAGGGCTAACAACCCTGACTGGTCAAACAAAATTGTTACGGAAACAGCAGCGAAGGATCCTTCATCTGTGTGTGACAGTATTCTCGAGTGTACACTCGGGATTTGCATGGCTGATCCCTGGAGCAGAATAAAGAAGATGGTCAAGGACAGAGAGAGATGGATGACCTTCCTTGCTGCCTTAAATGCCAACGGCAGTAAGTGTAAAACACTTCCAAGTTGTCATCAGGAAGAACACCATCACCCACTGTCTCTTTGACAAGTCCTATGGTCTTGCCCCTCTCTCATGTCCTCACATTTCCAAATTTAAGTACAATTAGTTTTTGGGAGTTGGTACTGAACTGGTTTCTGCATCCATTCATCCAGTGAGGGCCAGATCGTGGTGAACCTTCTGCTTTTGCTCCAGACCCCTGCCAGCGGAAACTGTTCTCCCCTGTCCGCTCTTTAAAATTCCACTATGTAAAATTGGGACGACACAGCAGTGTAGCAGTTAGCGCTACGCTTTTCAGCACCAGCGATCGGGTTTCAATCTGCTGCTGTCTGTAAGAAGCTTATTTGAATAAACTCTTCTTGGGCTTCCAGCTGGGTACAAGTATCAATTTTAACCAACATTTCAATGACAAACTCTGCCATCTTCATCAGGGATGATGCCCGGGAATATTCAGTGCGGTGGTATTTATACCCCTGTTGTCTATTCTAATTGGTTAGTCCTCATCCAATCAGGTTTCTGCTGTCCACCACATTTACAATCAAATTCCAGTTCTTCGTCTTTGTTAAAATTGTTTTCCTCTAGTTTTATTTCAATGGCTTCCTTCACCAGGCGGCCCCAAAAGCCACTGGAGTGGGAAAGTTTTTTTGTGGCGTTGAAGACAATTGCATTGCCATTGCAAACGCCATGTTCTGCTACCGCCAATTTCTCCAGGTAACCCAAACAGATACACCTCCTGTGCTCCTTGATGTAGGTTTCCACCGTGTGTCCAGTCTGGCCAATGTATGCGGCTGTAAATGCCAGCCAACCTGAGTCCCAGGTCATCTTTGACACAGCTTATGTGGGTTAGACAGAATCTAAGGAAATTAATAAACAGTCGACATTTTGGGCCGAGCTCCTTCTTGAGGGTTGTAAAGGAAGAGGGAAGACACAAGAATGAAAAGGTGAGGGAGGGGAAGGGAGATAGCTAGAAGGTCATAGGTGAAGCCAGCTGGGTGAGAAAGGTAAAGGGCTGGAAGGTAAGGCATCAGATAGGAAAGGAGTGTGGACCTTGGGAGAAAGGCCTTGCTCCTCCACTCTGAAAGTAGCCTCATTGTGGCAAAAGAGGAGGATGTGGACTGACTTGTCGGAACAGCATTTCACTGCATGTTTCAATTCCTATATTAAAGAATAAAGCAATTTTTTTTAAAGGATTGAAAGCTTTTAACCCTTTCCCTCCCCAATCTAGTGTTTCTAAATGTAGAGCAGTGTAGAATAATGGCTTCCCAGTCAGTTTCACACAAAACATTAAATCGAGAGAACCTCCATCTAATCTTTTCTCTCAAACACTCAAGGTCATTGTTGGACTGTCAATAAACATTTATTAAATAATTAGGTTATAACAACACAGCAGTGACAGTTTATTAATACAAGAGTTAAACACTTAAATCAATCAACATCCAGGGCTCCACTCACCATGAGCTGTTTCAAGTCTGCTCTCTCCGCAGGATTCTTTATCAAGCTGTTAAAAGAAAATGAGGCACAATTAACTGTAAATAACAATAAATCTCCACGCACTATTCACTCTGAAGAGATACTGGAACAGTGGGATCTTTCCATGATATCCCCTGCCCTCTCCATATTACAAAAGGGAGAGGACGTATTCAGCGTTATTGACAGATATTCCATCTCCCGGCAAGCATGGGAGGCAGGCTTGAATTCTTCGTCTGAGAGAGGCAGAAGAAACTGAGGGGAGAATCACTGCCAGGTGTCTAGTCTGTCATTCCATCATGGCTGATTTATTTCCCCATTCTCCTGCCTTCTCCCTGTAACCTTTGATACCCTAATAATCAACAACATAGCAACCTCCATTTTAAATATACCCAATAACTTGCGCAACCACTCGTGTTTAAAAAATATATACCCCCCCCCGCCCTAGACCCGCTTTAAAACTTAAGTGGAATTTCCCCATCCCCATTCCGAAATGTTATTCAGTGGCCTTCTCCTCTGCTATGATCAGGCCTCTCTCAGGGTGGAGCAGCAACACCTCATATTCCGTCGCGGTAGCCCCCAACCTGATGGCAGGAACATCAATTTCTCCTTCTGGAAATTTTCCCCCTCCACCTTCCCTCTGCTTCTATTCCCCACTCTGGCCTCTTATTTCTTCTCCTCACCTGCCTATCAAATCCCCCTGGTGCCCTCCTCCTTGCCTCTCTCCTAGAATCCTCTCCCATCAGGTTCCCTCTTCTCCAGCCCTTCACCTTTCCCAGTCATCTGGCTTCACCTATCACCTAGCTCTCCTCCTTCCCCTCCCCCTTACACCTTTTCATTCATCTTCCCCCTTCCTTCCCAGTCCTGATGAAGGGTCTCGGCCTGAAATGTCGATGCTGCCTGACCTGCCCAGTTCCTCCGGCATTCTGTGTGTGTTTCTTCCTCTCCAGGTAAAACCTAGATGGAGTGGACACAGAGAAGAGGCTCCTACAGTGGGGGAGTCCATTTAGAGCAGACAAGAAGAGAAATTTCTTTAGCCAGAGGGTGGTGAATCTATAGAATTCATGGTCACAGACGGCTGTGGCCAAGTCATTATAGCAGAGGTTGATGGGTCCTTGAGTGATCAGGGAAAAGGTTATGGGGAGAAAGCAGGGGAATGGGGTTGAGAGTCATGATGGAATGGCAGAGCTGACTTGATCAGCTGAATGGCATAATTCTGATGCTATGTCTTATGGTCTTATATCACATAGAACAGTACAGGCCCTTCAGCTGGCAATGCTGTGTCGACCTTTTAACCTACTCCTAGGTCAATCTAACCCTTCCCTCCCACAAAGCCCTCCATTTTTCTATCATCCCTCTGCCTAAATGTCTTAATGTATCTGCCTTTACCACCACCTCTGGCAGCACATTCCACACATTAAAAAAAAATCCTACCTCTGACATCCCCTATATTTCTCTCCAATCACCTTAAAGTTATGCCCCTTCGTATTAGCCATTTCTGCCCCAGGGCCGGGGTGGGGGGTAAAAAAATCGCTCACTATCCACTCAGTGTCTGCCTTCTGTCATCTTGTACACCTCTATCAAGTCCCCTTTCATCCTTCACTCCAAAGAGAAAAGCCTGAGCTCACTCAACCTATTCCAATAGGTCATGCTGTCTATTCCAGGCAAGCATCCCAGGCTATGGTCTTAAAAAATGCCCTGCCTATCCAATCTCTCCCTGTGACTCTGTCCTCTAGTCGGAACACATCCTGGTAAATCTCTCCACCATCATGTACTGACCAGATAGCCAAGGATGAGTGCATCAGCACCTGGTACCATCACCCACCCCGTCCCTCATGTCTGCTGTGGGACCCTCCTGTGCAGTGGACCCCCTGGCTTGGGCTTTCAGCAATAAACGACTCACCAGATATTCACAAAATCCTGGAATTCGTCACTGAAGACGCCGGATGGCAACTTAGGAGGTGGCTGTAACGAGAATGAACAATCAAATTACCCCAGAATCAGGGTTATTATCAGTGGCCTATGTCATGACATTTGTTGTTTTGCAGCAGCAGTTCATAAAATTACTATAAATTACAAAAATGTACTTGAAAATAAAGAAATAGTACTAGAAGTGAGGTAGCGTTTGTGGGTTCACAGACCGTTCAGGAATCGGATGGTGGCGGGGAAGGAGCTGTGTGGCTATCATCATTAACATGGATGGAGGAATCCATTACCCCACCACCCAGGACACACCCTCTCCTCATTACCATCAGGGAGGAGGTACAGGAGACGGAAGACTCAATCATTCAGGAACAGCTTCTTCCCCTCTGCCGTTCAATCTCTGAATGGACATTGAACCCACGAACACTACCTCAGTACTACCATGAACACTTCTCATTACCAGCATCAATGAGGAGGTACAGGAGACTGAAGACACACACTCATGTTTTACACCTGATTCTGATTATTTCACAAAGACCCGTTTGAAGGACAATCTGCTGCAGTTAACAAGAGAGGCCAATCTGGAGTAGAGAGCAAGCAAAAGACTGCAGATGTCACCGTCTACAATCCAGGTGGCCCTGCATTACAGCCCGAGATACAGGCGGCCCCGCGTCACAGCCCGAGATACAGGCGGCCCCACATCACGTCCGCTTGGGTAACCACGATTCACCCTTACAGACACCAAGAATCTCTATGCAGTAAGATACAGAATAAATTCGCTACTATGGAACTTGTGGGAAGTAAATAAAGAAATGTAGTTTTTTCAACTCGCTGTGCGGGCTTCACATAACAAACTATGTAACTACGTGCTGGAGGAACTCAGCAGGTCAGGCAGCATCTATGGAGAGGTATAAAGAGTCGACGTTTTGAGCTCAGACCCTTCATCGGGGCTGGAAAAGAAGGGGAACAAAACCAGAATAAGGTGGGGAACGGGAAGGAGGACAAGCTGACAGGTGAGGGAGATGGTGGGTGGGGGGGGGGATTTGAAGTGAGAAGCTGGAAGTTGTTAGGTAGAAGAGGGAACAGGTTGAAGGAGGAATCTGATAATTGCAACACTGACTACTTTTGTGGATTGTAATTCCCCACCCCTCCCCTGTGTTATGTGGGTCATTTGTGAAAAAACAAGACCTGTTAGAAATCCTTAGCAGGTCACTGAGGCAGAGCGACTGGCACAGGAGGAGTGTCTGATGGCTGTGGGCCAGGACTCACTGGGGTTTGGAAGAATGAAGAGGAATCTCATTGAAACCTACTGAATACTGAAAGGTCTAGTCAGGGGTCCACAGGACCCTTGATGAATGGCATGACAACTGTCGGGACGCCCTGGTGTAGTAGATCAAGAGTGAGAATCAGGTTTAATATCACCGGGGTATGCTGCGAATTTTGTCATTTTGCAGCAGTACATTGCAATACATAATTAAAAACACTATAAACTACAGTAAGAAATGTATTCATAAAACTAAATTCAATAAACCGTGTAAAACGAGAGCAACAGAAAGAAAAAGGACAGTGAGGCAGAGCACTGAAAACCAGGAACAATATCAGGGCTTGATGCCTTTCAAGGGTTCACCTTCTTGAAAGATGTTCTGATGTGGATGTGGAGATGTTGTTTCCTATGGTGGGAGAGTCTAGGACCAGAGGGCACAGCCTCAGAATAGAAATACGTCCCCTTAGAACAGAAATAAAGAGGAATTTCTTTAGCTAGAGGCTGGTAAATTCATTGCCACAGATAGCTATGGAGGCCATGTCATTGGGGTATATTTAAAGCAGAGGTTGATGGTTCTTGATTATTAAAGGTGTCAAAGGTTAAGAGGAGAAAGCAGGAGATTGAGAGGGACAATCAGCCGTGATGGAATGGCAGTACAGACTCAATGGGCCAAATGGCCTAATTCTGCTTCTACATATTATGGTTTTATGGAGTGTCTTGGGCAAGGACCTTTCACAGGGGCTACCCCACGGTCACAAAGCCCTGTCTGATCAATGGAAAAGAGGCACCGTCACTGGCCTGAGCAAAAGCCATGTCACTCACCTCATTCACTATGTAATCCAATAGTTCAAATATCGCCATCGGAGGTCGGCAGTCCAGACCAAAAGCTGCAGAGAGAAAGAATCAGCTGATGGGCACCCGAGTCCCAACTATTCTCCAACGACCGGCTAAATTACCCCAGCCACAGGCACACTGTACCTCCAGACACAACCAGACCGACGATACAGGCACACTGTACCTCCAGACACAACCAGACCGATGATACAGGCACATTGCACACCCAGACACAACCAGACTGATGATACAGGCACATTGCACACCCAGACACAACCAGACCAACAATACAGGCACATTGCACACCCAGACACGACCACACCAACGATACAGGTATACTGCACCCCCAGACACGACCAATCTGACAATACAGGTATACTGCACCCCCAGACACAACCAGACCGACGATACAGGCACACTGTACCTCCAGACACAACCAGACCGAAGATACAGGCACACTGTACCTCCAGACACAACCAGATCGATGATACAGGCACATTGCACCCCCCAGACACAACCAGACCGATGATACAGGCACATTGCACACCCAGACACAACCAGACTGATGATACAGGCACATTGCACACCCAGACACAACCAGACCGATGATACAGGCACATTACACACCCAGACACAACCAGATCGATGATACAGGCACATTGCACACCCAGACACTGCTGGTACTTTGTAACTGAGGCAGGCCTGGTCCTTTGTTGGCCCAGCTTACAGTGATGGAGTGTGGCAAAGACATGGAACTCAGTCAAATACCAGGACTGGCTGGTGCATTCCCTGAATTAAACCCTGCAGCTGCTGGAAAGGCCGACAAATCTTTTTGAAAAAAATCACAGGGAAATGGGGAAACTGTTGAGTAGGAAACATAAAGTTGTGGTGGTAGGAGATTTTAATTTTCCATATATTGATTGGGTCTCCCATACTGTTAGGGGTCTAGATGGTTTAGAGTTTGTGAAATGTGTTCAGGAAAGTTTTCTAAATCAATATATAGAGGGACCAACTGGAGGGGATGCAATATTAGATCTCCAATTAGGAAACGAGTTACGACAAGTGACGGAAGTCTGTGTAGGGGAGCACTTTGGTTCCAGTGATCATAACACCATTAGTTTCAATTTGATCATGGACAAGGATAGATCTGGTCCTAGGGTTGAGGTTCTGAACTGGAAGAAGGCCAAATTTGAAGAAATGAGAAAGGATCTAAAAAGCGTGGATTGGGACAGGTTGTTCTCTGGCAAAGATGTGATTGGTAGGTGGGAAGCCTTCAAAGGGGAAATTTTGAGAGTGCAGAGGTTGTATGTTCCTATCAGGATTAAAGGCAAATTGAATAGGAATAAGGAACCTTGGTTCTCAAGGGATATTGCAACTCTGATAAAGAAGAAGAGGGAGTTGTATGAAATGTATAGGAAACAGGGAGTAAATCAGGTGCTTGAGGAGTATAAGAAGTGCAAGAAAATACTTAAGAAAGAAATCAGGAGGGCTAAAAGAAGACATGAGGTTGCTTTGGCAGTCAAAGTGAAGGATAATCCAAAGAGCTTTTACAGGTATATTAGGAGCAAAAGGATTGTAAGGGATAAAATTGGTCCTCTTGAAGATCAGAGTGGTCGGCTTTGTGCGGAACCAAAGGAAATGGGGGAGATCTTAAATAGGTTTTTTGCGTCTGTATTTACTAAGGAAGCTGGCATGAAGTCTATGGAATTGAGGGAATCCAAGCAGCAAGATCATGGAAACTGTACAGATTGAAAAGGAAGAGATGCTTGCTGTCTTGAGGAAAATTGAAGTGGATAAATCCCCGGGACCTGACAGAGTGTTCCCTCGGACCTTGAAGGAGAGTAGTGTTGAAATTGCAGGGTCCCTGGCAGAAATATTTAAAATGTCGCTGTGTAAGGGTGAGGTGCCGGAGGATTGGAGAGTGGCTCATGTTGTTCCGTTGTTTAAAAAAGAATCGAAAAGTAATCCGGGAAATTATAGGCTGGTGAGTTTAACGTCGGTAGTGGGTAAGTTATTGGAGGGAGTACTAAGAGACAGAATCTACAAGCATTTGGATAGACAGGGACTTATTAGGGAGAGTCAACATGGCTTTGTGCGTGGTAGGTCATGTTTGACCAATCTATTGGAGTTTTTCGAGGAGGTTACCAGGAAAGTGGATGAAGGGAAGGCAGTGGATATGGTCTACATGGTCTTCAGTAAGGCCTTTGACAAGGTCCCGCATGGGAGGTTAGTTAGGAAAATTCAGTCACTAGGTATACATGGAGAGGTGGTAAATTGGATTAGACATTGGTTTGATGGAAGAAGCCAGAGAGTGGTGGTAGAGAATTGCTTCTCTGAGTGGAGGCCTGTGAATAGTGGTGTGCCACAGGGATCAGTGCTGGGTCCATTGTTATTTGTCATCTATATCAATGATCTGGATGATAATGGATCAGCAAGTTTGCTGATGATACAAAGATTGGAGGTGTAGTAGACGGTGAGGAAGGTTTTCAGAGCCTGCAGAGGGACTTGGACCAGCTGGAAAAATGGGCTGAAAAATGGCAGATGAAGTTTAATACTGACAAGTGTGAGGTATTGCACGTTGGAAGGACAAACCAAGGTAGAACATACAGGGTTAATGGTAAGGCACTGAGGAGTGCAGTGGAACAGAGAGATCTGGGAATACAGATACAAAATTCCCTAAAAGTGGTGTCACAGGTAGATAGGGTCGTAAAGAGAGCTTTTGGTACATTGGCCTTTATTAATCAAAGTATTGAGTATAAAAGCAGGAATGTTATGATGAGGTTGTATAAGGCATTGGTGAGGCCGAATCTGGAGTATTGTGTTCAGTTTTGGTCACCAAATTACAAGAAGGATATAAATAAGGTTGAAAGAGTGCAGAGAAGGTTTACAAGGATGTTGCCGGGACTCAAGAAACTGAGTTACAGAGAAAGGTTGAATAGGTTAGGACTTTATTCCCTGGAGCGTAGAAGAATGAGGGGAGATTTGATAGAGGTATAAAAAATTATAATGGGTATAGATAGAGTGAATGCAAGCAGGCTTTTTCCACTGAGGCAAGGGGAGAAAAAAAACCAGAGGACATGGGTTAAGGGTGAGGGGGGAAAAGTTTAAAGGGAACATTAGAGGGGGCTTCTTCACACAGAGAGTGGTGGGAGTATGGAATGAGCTGCCAGATGAGGTGGTAAATGCGGGTTCTTTTTTAACATTTAAGAATAAATTGGACAGATACATGGATGAGAGGTGTATGGAGGGATATGGTCCGTGTGCAGGTCAGTGGGACTAGGCAGAAAATGGTTCGGCACAGCCAAGAAGGCCCAAAGGGCCTGTTTCTGTGCTGTAGTTTCTATAGTTTCTATGGTTTCTATAATACAGGTATACTGCACCCCCAGACACAACCAATCTGACAATACAGGCACATTGCAGCCCCCAGACACAACCAGACCGATGATACAGGCACATTGCACACCCAGACACAACCAAACCAACAATACAGGCACTCTGCATCCCAGACACAACCGGACTGATGAAACAGGTATACCGCACCCCCAGACACAACCAATCTGACGATACAGGCACACTGCACACCCCAGAGAACAATAAAAGTACACATCATTCTCAGATTCTCTTCAATCGAGTTACAGGTAACTCAATAAAAATAGACATTCCTAACACCAGTGAGAGAATGTGGCATTTTTGCCACCGCCACCCACCAATTCCCCAACCACTGCAGGACCTCCATAGTTGATGGGATACAAGTTCACGTTCTAAACTCACAGCTGCCAGGACGCCCAGGCGGTCGACCGCTCTGCTCAGGGGATGATGCGTCCTCGCCCATCTGACAGCCGAAAATTTGTTCAAGCTCTTTCGCATCGGGCGGAGGAATTGGGTAGCGGCCGATCGCCATCTCCACCAGGGAGAGCCCCATACTCCAGATGTCCGACTGAACAGAATAGTGTGTTCCCTGGAGTCTTTCCGGCTGGCAGACAAGCAGAAGGTTGATTCATTAATTCACACGTAGATCGCAACACACAGTGAAATGTGTCGTTTGCATTCGCAACCAGCACAGTCCAAGACGTGCTGGGGGCAGCCCGCAAGCGTTGCCACACTTTTGTCACCAACACAGCATGCCCACCGTACTCGGCAGAACAAAACGGAAAACAAGCCCCCTCCCTCCTTCCCACCTACACAGACAGTCCTCCAGCTCCACAGCCCATGGCCATTGGGCATTGACCTCTGACCACCCATCGGGTTTCCACCTTCGGCATCAACCCACGCCACTGTGGGCTGGAGGTTAGCTTCTCTATAACAACGTCCACTCACACAAACACTTCATTACCCTGCTTGGTCTCTGTAGCCCCTTAGAAACTCTCCCATTGCACTTAGAGGATGGGAGACTTCTCACTTCCATCGTGTCTGAAAGCTAGAAGCAGCAGCAACGAGAGCAGGGTGATGGGGGCTGGGGAGGGGAGAGGGGGGAACAAGTTGTAAGACTACAGGAGAATACCGAGAGGGGGAAATCATTCTGACGAGGTTGTTCTGCCCGGGACAGCACAGACCCAATGGGCTGAAGGGTTTCTTATATCGTAGCAAGCTTGACGTCATCCAGGACTTCAGTCCCTCGGAGTGGACAGCCTTTCAGTTTCAGGGCAGCTTGACAGTCTCCATCAGTTACCCCGAACTTCCCCAACTATCCCTCTCCACCCCCAGCTGAGAAACACCCAGTGAAGCCGGTTCTGTTCCACCTATAGTGTCAGATCCAGAGCAGCAGAGCAAAACCTGGAAGGGACTTACAGACATGTAGGACCTGGTCCCAACAAACGAGTTGGCCATCGAGTCGATCAGCTGCCCACTGACCCCAAAGTCACACAGCTTGATTTCACCACGCGAGTTCACCAGGATGTTCGACGGCTTAACGTCTGCAAAGAAGCAACATTTAGAAGGTTCTAGAAGTGGATGCCGTCGTACATTAGCTCAGTTTACGACATTACCCTGGGGAAAAATGGCAGATGGAGTTTAATGCCGAGAAGAGTGAGGTGTTGCACTTTGGGAAGACTAACCAGGGTAGGAGACACACAGTAACTGGCCGGGCACCGAGGAGAGCAGCAGAACAAAAGGCCCATAAGACACAGGAGCAGAATGAGGCCATTCAGCCCATCGAGTCTGCTCTGCCATTTTATCACGGCTGATTTATTATCCCTCTCAACCCCATTCTCCTGTCTTCTCCCTGTAATGTTTGATGCCCTGACTGATCAAGAACTTCTTCACTCGGAGGGTGGTGGGAGTGTGGAACGAGTTGCCAGTGGAAGTGGTAAATGCGGGTTTGATTTCAACACTTCTCTTAAGTTTGGACAGGTACGTGAATGGGAGGGGTGTGGAGGGCTGTGGTCCTGGTGCAGGCTGATGGGACGAGGCAGAATAACAGTTCAGAAAGTGTTAGATGGGCCGAAGGGCCTGTTTCTGTGCCCTATAATAAACCAGCAAACAACGATGTGGCTCAGGGATTTTACACGAGAGAGCTCCCCAGCAGGAGCAATATTCAATAACATGTCACCATACCTCGGTGCATAATCTTGTGTTTCTCCCGCAGGTACGCCAGTCCCTTGTTAACCTGTGAGGGTGAAAAGCCTGGTTAACAACAGATGCAATACCTCAGATCGAGTGGCTGTGATCTGGACCACATTGTCCATTTACACTGTCCACACTTGTCAGGATGACCATCACCCCAGATGTCCAGTCCCTCTGGACATCTCTGTACAATTGACAGCCACATGCCAGCCTTTAGATCTGGAACAGCTAAAATATGACAACAGTCGCCCCAGGGGAGGGGTCCTTGCCTCAACTTGAGGCTTTATACAAGTGGCACAGCGGCTCACAAGATCTAAGACTATTTCGGTTTTTATTTAGTAATAAGTCCCTTTCACGCCAACGGGCCCGTGCCACCCCATTATACCCATGTGACTGTGCAACCTGATTATACCCACATGACCCTGCCACTCGATTATACCCACGTGACTATGCCACCCGATTATACCCACGTGACCAATTAACCTACTAACTGGTACGTCTTGGGACTGTGGGAGGAAACCGGAGCACCCAGAGGAAACCCACGCGGTCACGGGGAGAACGTACAGACTCCTTGCGAGCAGAGATGGGAATTGAACCGGGGTCACTGGTGCTGTAAAGCGTTAACACTAACCACTGTGCCACCGTGCCATCCCACAAGATGACACAGCTGATGGACCCAATGCCCACCAGATCATCAACACAGGTTCAGTCAAGATATCTGCTCTTGTCTGTGTGGAGTTTGTGCGATCTCCCTGTGAATGCATCAGTTCTCCCACATCGCAATGTATGCATGTCCGCATCGCAAGGACATGTGGGTACGAAGACTGACTGAACTGCCCTTGGTGTGTGGGCAAGTGGTGGAACCTTAAGGAGGTAAGGGGTGGATAGAATGAACTGTTGAGAGAGATGGTGGCTTTGTGAGCAAGCATGGATTTAAGGAGCCAAATAGCCTCCTATTGTGTTGCAAGGAGAAATAAGGAGATGTGACATTTTTCAGGTGCACTAACAACATCAGCAGACGCTGTCCACAGGGCAGGAAAGTCCACACTGTTGTCTGCAGCCAAGTGCAACCAAGAGAGTCTCTGTAACCACCAGCAAGCAAAATTCAGCCACCATCCTGATATTCGGAGTAGCTTCTTCCCAACTGTGGTAAGGCTGCCAAACGGATCCTGACCCGGATCTGGGCCGTACCCTCCAAATATCCGGACCTGCCTCTCGGTTTTTTTGTACTACCTTACTTTCCATTTTTCTATTTTCTATTTATGATTTATAATTTAAATTGTAATCCAGGGAACGGGAAGCGCAGAATCAAATATCGCTGTGATGATTGTACGTTCTAGTATCAATTGTTTGGCAACAACAAAGTATAAAGTATAGTCCGGAGAGTGCGGATCACTCAGACATCGCAAACAGGCCAAGGTGGATGGCTCCCCAGTCGGGGAGTACTGCCATTGACAATCATAGAAACATTGAAAATCTACAGCACATTACAGGCCTTTCAGCCCACAATGTTGTGCTGACCATGTAATCTACTCTAGAACCTGCCTAGAATTTCCCTACCGCATAGCCCTCTATTTTTCTAAGCTCTATGAACCTATCCAAGAGTCTCTTAATAGACCCTGTTGTATTGGCTCTATCACCATCGTTGGCAGTGCATTCCACGCGCTCACCGCTCTCTGCGTGATAAATTTACCCCTGACATCCCCTCGGTACCTGCTTCCAAGCACCTTAAAACTATGCCCCCTCATGTTAACTATTTCAGCCCTGGGAAAAGGCCTCTGGCTATCCACACGATCAATGCCTCTCATCATCTTATACACCTCTATCAGGTCACCTCTCATCCTCTGTCGCTCCAAGGAGAAAAAGCCAAGTTCACGCAACCTATTCTCATAAAGCACGCTCTCCAATCGAGGCAACATCCTTGTAAATCTCCCCTACACTCTCTCCATAGTATCCACATCCTTCCTGCAGTGAGGTGACCAGAACGGAACACAGTACTCCAAGTGGGGTCTAACTAAGGTCTGTAACATTATATCACGGCTCTTGAACTCAATCCCATGGTTGATGAATGCCAACACACCACACGCCTTCTTAACAACACTGTCAACCTGCACAGAGGCTTTGTGTGTCCTATGGACAAAGACCCCAATATCTCACATCCCCCACACTGCCAAGAGTCTTACCATTAATATTATATTCTATCTTCAAATTTGACCTACCAAAAGGAACCACTTCACACTAATCTGGGTTGAACTCCATCTGCCACTTCTCAGCCCAGTTCTACATCCTATCGATGTCGTGCTGTAACCTCTGACAACCCTCCAGACTATCCACAACACTCCCAACTTTTGTATCATCAGCAAACTTACTAACACACCCTTCTACTTCCTCATCCAGGTCATTTATAAAAATAACAAAGTGGAGAGGTCCCAGAACAGATCCCTGAGGCACACCACTGGTCACTGACCTCCATGCAACCTCCACCATCTACAACCACTCTTTGCCTTCTGTGGGCAAACCAGTTCTGGATCTACAAAGCAATGTCTCCTTGGATCCCATGCCTCCTTACTTTCATGGTGAGCCTCGCATGGGGAACCTTATCAAATGCCTTGCTGAAATCCACGTACACTACATCCACTGCTCTACCTTCATCAATGTGTTTCATTCTTCTTCTCTTCCCAGACCACCCAACTTCTCGAGTTCTTATTCACTGTTCACCTGACACTCGACTGGCCTGGCTGTGTCTGTTACCATCACAGCCCCACTATCAATGCCACCCTCACCCACATCTCCTCCATTTCACACACATTTGCCCTCACCACAACCTCCGGTTGCCATAACAGCGACCGATCGGCTTACCTACCACCCTACGAGCCTCCATACCATACCCAACATATCTTTCTCCATAACCTTCACCACCTCCAAGGAAATCCTACCACTAAGCACATTCCCCTCCAACCCCCTCCCACTTTAGCCTTCTTCAGAGATCACTCTATGAGACTCCCTCGTCCACCTCTCCCTCCGGCTGATCTCCCTCCAGGCAGGATAAATGCCACACCTGCCCCTTCACCTCCTCCCTCACCACCAAGTAGACCCCTTTCAAGGCGAGTCAACACTTCACCTATGAGCCTGTCAGGGTCATCTACTGTATCCAGTGCTCCCAGAGCAGCCTCTTCAACATTGCAGAGATCTGATGCAGGTTTGTCGAGCATCATTGCTCTACCCGCCACAAGAGGCAGGATTTCCCACTGGCCACTCATTTCAATTGAGTTTCCCATTCTGATTCCAACAACTCTGTCCACGGCCTCCTCTACTGCCACAATGAGGCCACACCCTTCTCTCTTTTTCCATTCCCCTTTCTGGCTCCCCTCTCCTCCCCTGGTCCTCCTCCTCCTTCCTTTTCTTCCATGATCCACTCTCTTCCCCTATCAGATTCCTTCTTCTACAGAGATTTACCTCTTCCACCTAACAGCTCCCAGCTTCTTACTCCATCCTCCCTGCCCCCACACACCCACCTGGTCTCACCTGTCACCTGCCAGCTTGTGCTCCTGCCCCTCCCCCCGCCACTGTGCCCCCTTCCATTCCAGTACTGGTGAAGGGTCTTGGCCCAAAACTTCGACATAAATGCTGCCTGACCTGCTGAGTTCCTCCAGCACTGCATGTGTGTTGCTCAGAATTTCCAACATCAGCAGAGTCTCGTGTTACAGAGACTGGGTTACAGGGCAGTCCTATCTATACAGCAGAACAGCTGTCTATCCGGGCAGGGCCACAGACAGAAGATAACCCTGTTACACAAGGTGATAATCCAATTCACACAGCACCCAGCAAGAGTATCACACACCCATAAGGCTATACCTAGTCTGTAACATAACATATAGAGCACCATCTCCAGAGTAATGGATTATGGGTATCATGTCTGCCATTCATAAATCACATTCCGAGAGCAGACAGCAGCATAATAGGTGGCGAAAACTGACCACAGATGCTGCTCCCCTTCCTGGAATTAGCGATACCATTCAGTTACTGGAGCAATACATCCCTGTGCTGATGTGCTATACTTACAGCTATGCTCACTTTGCCCAGAACCTGCTCCGTAATTCTTCCTGCCTTTTTCAGCACTTGATCCAATGATCCGCCATCCTAGTAGGGAAGTAAACATGATAACTGGTCAGAATGAACTAAAGAGTTTTACAATCTGGTGACTGAACAGAGAATATTCTACATCACAGGGGTCAGCAGGGGCAATGACACAATGTGATCGAATGTTCCCATGCGTTTCATTCAAAGTTCCAATTAACTTTTTTTTAAATTATTTATATATTTTAGTAATACTTCATTAAAACAGTAAACTTATTGTGGACCGCTCAGAAACTCCTGCGGCCCCAAGTTTCTCTTATTTGGGCCTCCTATGAAATCTGGCATTGCCCCCCAGGTGACAATACAGCCCACGTTGAGAACCACTGCTCTAACCTCCCCCGGACTGAACATAAAGCACCACAGCACAGTACCGGCCCTTCAGCCCAGTAAGATCAATCCAACCCTTCCATTATTCCACAAGACATAGGAACAGAATTAAACCAGTCAGCCCATCGAGATAGCTCTACCATACTATAACTGATTTATTACCCCTCTCCTTTCCCTCCCACATATCCCTCCATTTTTCTATTGTCCACGTGCCTATCCAAGTGTTTCTTAAATGTCCCTAATCTATCTGCCTCTATCACCACCCCTGGCAGTGCCACCACTCTGTGTACAAAAACTGCCTCTGGCATCCCCTTATACTTTCCTTCAAGAACCTTAAGATTATCGCCCCTCGTATTAGCCATTTCCACCCTGGGAATGAAGTAGCTGTGCTCTCAATTTGTGCCTCTAATCATCTTATACACTCCTCTCATCCTCCTTCACTCCAGAGAGAAAACCCCTAGTTTGATCAACCCAACCTCATAAGACATGCTCCCTAATCCAGGCAGCATCCTGGTAATCTCCTCTGCACCCTCTCGAAAGCTTCCATATCCTTCCTATAATGAGGTGACCAGATCTGAACACAGTATTCCAAGTGTGGTCTAACCAGGGTTTTATAGAGCTGCAACATTACTTCCTGGCTCTTGAGCTCAATTCCTCGACTAGTGAAGGCCAACTCTCCACACACCTTCTTAACCACCCCATCAACTTGCTCTTCTCATCTTGTAGACTTCAGACAGGTCACTGAGACCAGTTCACAGATCGTCCAAATTTTTTAAAAAGCTTCATTTTTCAAAGTAAAGGAACAAAGTGAAAAATAGAATGCTCAGCTTTATACCCAGAGGATGAGAATAAACATTATTATTTTGTAGAGGGAGTGCTGGTCAGACCCACGCTAGCAGAGGACAATTCTGATAGTGCACATCGGGAAGAGCAGTGGCCTCAGAAGAGAAAAAGCTGGAGGGAAAGGTGAGTGGACTAACCTATTGGATCACTGTTCCAAAAGAGCTGGCACAGCCCACGATGGGCTGAATGGACTCTCCTTATCTACTTGCCTGAAAAATCCATTGTATCTATAAAAGGGAACCAGCGGAGGGACAAGACCATAAGACATAGGAGCAGAATTAGGTTTGAGTATCGAGTAGGCTCCACCGTTCCATTGTAGCTGATTTATTATCCCTCTCACCTCAATTCTCCTGCCTTCTCCCTGTAACCTCTGACGCCCTGACTAATCAAGAACCTGTCAACCTCCAATTTAAATATACTCAATGACTTGGCCTCCATAGCCGTCTGTGGCAAATAGGACTTGAGCAGGAAGGTTTAGCAGAGACTAGATGGGTGGACAACTGGCCCGCTTCTGTGTTGTGGTGCTGTGTGACTCTACGGTAACTACTGAACAGAGTGCAGAGACAGGGACTTGTGACCGAAGGAGACGGAAAGAGCTGGCCACTGCTCCCTATGCCCAGCTGACTTAGTCGCACACGAAATGCCTCTGCTTGCGTACCATGTGCTCCATGCAGATGCTAATCTCGCCGTCGCTGTAGAAGGCTCCATAGAATCCCACGATATAGGGAGAGTTACACTCATGGAGCACCTGCAGTTCTCGGATAATCTGGTTCCGAATGGCTGGCTTGATCTCCAGGTGGATCAGCTGGGAAGGGAAAGAAGCGTTCACTTTACTTTTATTTATTTTGCGATACGCGCAGAGTCAGTCCTCCCCACCCCAGCAAACCCTGACAAACCCGGTTGTCGTGGGACAATTTACAACGACCAACTAACCAGCCCGGTACGTCCTTAGACTGGGGGAGGAAACTGGAGGACCCAGGGAAAGCCCACACATTCCACACGGAGGATGCACAGAGCCACCTTACAGAACAGTGCCGGCATTGGACTTGGAACTCCAGAATGGCCCGAGCTGTAATAACGCCGCGCTAACGACTATGTTACCATGACGCCCAAAACAGCAGCAGAAGAGCACACCATGTACCACTCCTGTGAACACTTCAGTAGATATACTCCTGCTCCTAATAAAGTGGTCACTGAGCGTACATCCCACCAGCCTGTGCTGGAGCCCCCACCCTTCGCCTCCATCTTTTTACAGATGTGGATAAGCTTTATTCGTCACCCGGAGGAAATCCACGCAGTCACCGAGAGAACATACAAACACCTTACAGACATGGGCCAGAATGTGTGGTGACACCTGCAGGCTGCCCCCAGCACATCCTTGGGTTGCGTCCGTTGTCAGCACAGACCACGCACACGTTTCAGTGTATGCATCACAAGTAAATAAATCGGAACCTGCTGCCTCTTCACCCTCACTGAGGAGCCTCAGTCAGAGCAGAGAGGGAGGCAATCCTCTGGTCAAGTGGTCAGGAAAGAGCGAGCAGTCTGACAGAACGAGAAGGAAGGGGGGGGAGAGGGAGATTTTACCTTCCGGGCCATGATTAGGCCGGATGGTTTGTGGGAGACCTTGAAGACAACTCCGCCATTGCCTGCACCCAGCTCCGAGATCTTCTCAAAGTCATCATCCTTCAGCTCGCCGACCTTCTGTTTCTGAGTTAGGAAGGCCTCCAACCTCTTCCGCTGCTGTTCATCCAGCTCCAGCTCCTCCAACTTCTTCTGCAGCGCTTCCAAATTTGTCCTAAAACACGGAGAAAACAGAGCTTTACCAAGCAGGTGAAAGGTTAAAGATTAGTGTCAGTCGTCACACACATTGAAACTTCGCTCTGATCTTGACCGGTTCGATAAGTGGGCCAAGGTGCGGCAAACGGATTCCAATGCAGACGTAAGGAGATGCATTCTGGAATGTCAAACCAGCTTTGGACTTGTACTATGAAGATAAAGATATCTTTATTAGTCAGATGTACATGAAAATATAGGTGAAATCTGTCATTTGTATCAATGACCAACACAGTCTGAGGATGTGCTGGGGGCAGCCCACAAATGTCACTACACATTCTGGTGCCAACATAGCGTGCCCACAACCCACGAACCCTTACATCTTTGGAACGTGGGAGGAAACCAGAGCACCCAGAGGAAACCCACATGATCATGGGGAGAACGTACAAACTCTTTACAGGCAATGCTGGGAATCAAACCCTGATCGTTGGTAACCACTACGTTACCATGCCAAATCTACGCAATGACATCACCTCATTTGGACGGGGGGGGGGGGTGGCAGGGGGAAATCAGACCAGGGACCATGTGGTGACGAGGTGAAGGACTGGCTAGCAGACCCAGCCACGGGGATGGATCCGGAGGGAGTGGCAGGGGAAATCAGACCAGGGACCATGTGGTGAAGAGGTGAAGGACTGGCTAGCAGACCTAGCCACAGGGATGGATCGGGAGGGAGTGGCAGGGGAAATCAGACCAGGGACCATGTGGTGAAGAGGTGAAGGACTGGCTAGCAGACCCAGCCACGGGGAAGGTGGTGGTAGGACAGCACGGTAGCATAGCAGTTAGAATGACGATATTATAATGACAGCGGCCCGGGTTCAATTCCCGCCACTGCCTGTAAGGAGTTTGTACGTTCTCCCCGTGACCCTGTGGGTTTCCTCCCACAGTCCAAAGTTGCACGGGTTAGGGCCAGTGAGCTGTGGGTGTGCTATATTGGTGCTGGAAGCGTGGTGACTCTTACAGGCTGCCCCATTACATCCTCAAACTTTGTTGACTGTAGACATGAATGTCGCATTTCACTGCAAGTCTTGATGTACATGTGATAAATAAATTTAATCTTTAATCTTTTATCTGGCTCTCCCCAAGATCAAAACTCAACCTTGAGCTTTTTAAATTCGGATCACAAATATTTAAGGACATTCGGCACAGTAAAACGGTGAGAAGCAGAGAGTAGGGAAAAAGATACAAAAGGAGAGAGATTCAACCAGACAGACACTCGGATCAACAAAGTGACAGATCAACATCTTCAGCAGCCATTGATCTGTCTCAAAGGGAGTCTGTCCAGTTCACTAAGCTGAGATACACAGGAAATAACCTTCCTCCCTCACTAACCGACCTCCAGTACTCCGGCACTCCTTTTTCTATTGCATTCTAAAGGGACATAAAAATTCGGTAGAGTCCAGTTAATTGAGCCATCGGCTAATTGGCGAAGATGCTTATTTGGGACAATGTTTAAAGAACAAAAACTAATCAGGAAAATAGCTGGGGTTCCTTTTATTTACTTGGGACACTATGCCACTTAATTCGGGCAAGAGGCTGCCGCCAGACAGTTGGTAACTAGCGTCAGTCATGTGCACATAATGTGGCTGTTAGACACTACACCATGCTTAGAGTAAACAGTGTCTCTTGTGTGTGTTCAAAAAGCAGTGATTTTTGTCACTGATTGTTGGCAAGAAATAAGCAGTCAGACAATTCAGAACTGTTCTGCTCACTGCGGTTTCAACATTCAGGCTTGGAGATGCCAGAAACGGCCAGGAGTGAAAATGAAACAATTTCATTGCTTCAACAAGTCAGGAAATACAAAGAGTTTTAAGGTATCGACAATCATCTTGAATGTTTCAATGAAAATGAAGATTTGGAGGATGCAATCATCGAAAGCATTGTATGAAGGCAGTCCATTATCTTCACTGGGTGTCCGCATTGATTTTGTTCATTTGCAGTCAGTCAGAAGAACTCGGCAGTGTAGACAATTCCTCTGTCAATAACTATTAGGAATCAATATAGTACTGTAGTACTATTGGTGGTGTTCCTATTTGCTCTATATAATTTGTTACTCAGTTTGTCTTTTTTATACCTTTTTAAACTATTTCCTTGACACTTCTGCAAATTGGAGCTGCTGCTTAAATGGGCCAAAAAGTACTGGTGCTGATGTGTCCCAATTAATTGGAATCAACTGTATGCTGTTGCAGGAGAGGCGAGGAGAATGGCTGAGGACTGGGATCAGGATCAAGAGCCGGTGATGATTCCATTATAGCGCCAGAAAAGGAAGAAATTTCAAGGCTGTGGGGTGTTCCTGGGAGAGGTGGGTGAGATTGATTGGAGAGCTATTGCAAAATTTTAAAAAAACACACCCAAGTACAGAGGGCCTCCTGTGCAACTCCAGTGATATTGGAATAACAAATCAATGTCACACTTTTGAGCAACACCACCCACTGGAGTACGTTCACGCAGACCAGGGAACAGAACAGAAACTCACAAAGGGAGAGATTCGGCTCTGAGAGCAAAGGCTGGGCTTTGTAAAGTGTAGGGACAGGAAGGAGAGCGCTCCAGGTTTTATTATGTATTGCAATGCACTGCTGCCACAGAACAACACACTTCACAACATATGCCAGTGATATTAAACCCAATTCTGATCTGAGGGAGGCCAATTTTCAGGAAGGTAGTAGGCCATTCAGCTCCTCTAGCCTGCTCCGCGATGAATGAAAGGCAGCAAGAGAATGGGCTTCTGATGATTGGGGGAGAACAGCAAATCTACAGAGATGGAATGGCAGAGCAGACTCTCTGGGCCAAATGGTTTATTTCTGCCCCTATGCCTTATGATAATGGCTGAACCAATCTGGGCCTTTCACATCTAAATGCTCCAGTCAGTCAGGCTCGAGGGTTTGATGTCCCTGTGTAAGATCTAACAAGACACAGGCACAACGACACTAAAATGGCCCACAGTGAGGGCTTCAGGTCATAGGGAGCAGTGACTGGCGATACCACTGTTGTAATGCTTAATGGGACCAGCAGGTGGCAGTGTTTCTAACACCATCCACACACAAAGGGATTTCCATGGCAAAATATCTCAAATCAAGTCAAGTTAATGTATTCAAAATTGTTTAATGTTATTTCCAGTACACCAGTGTAGAAGAGAACAAAGTAATTGTTACTCTGGATCCAATGCCCACAAACAAAAGGTAACTAACACAATAACAATAAAAAAAACACAATAAATATAAATACATAAGATAGCGTAAAGACATAGACTGTATTTCCATGGAGTGACGCTAGGCTGCACATGAAGTGATACGATGAGAAATAATAAAGTAGTGGTGGGTTGGTAGGTGGAGGTGTTGATCAGCGTTACTACTTGGGGAAAGTAATTGTTTTTGAGTCTGGTGGTCGTGTTGTGAATGCTACAGAGCCTCCTCCCTGATGGGAGTGGGACAAACAGCCCATGAGCAGGGTGGGTGGGATCCTTCATGATGTTACTGGCCTTTCTCCGGCACCTGTCTGTATTTATGTCCTTGATGGTGGGTAGGCTGGTGGCAGTGCTGCTTTGGGCAGATTTGACTACCCGGTGTTGGGCCTGCCTGTCTGCCGCAGTTCAGCTTCTGCATTGTCCTCTGCACAGGTGTAATGACAGACCGACTCGCAGCAGCATCGCAGGCAGAGCGTCAGATAAACAGCTTTCCCAAGAAAAAATAAATGATAGCGTTTTTACAAGAAAGAACTCGACAAAATGATCATCAATGTGTTCATAGTACAGTACTGCTAAATTGACTAGGGTTTTGCCAGCTTGTTCGGGAAACAAATGGTTGAAGGGAAGCAGATGGTTTTGAACCTGGTGGTGTGGGACTTCAGCCTTCTGTATCCCCTGCCCAATGCAAAACACAGGAAAGCCCAAATCCACTTTTGTTTAGGGATTGTGTAGATGCTGGAAATCCAGAGCAACGCACACAAAATGCTGGAGCAACTCAGCAGGTCAGGCAGCATCCATGGAGGGGAATAAACAGTCAACGTTTTGTGCTGAGACCCTTCATCAGGACTGGAAAGGAAGGGGGCTGAAGTCAGAATAAGAAGGTGGGGAGAGGGGAAGGTGCTGGCAGGTGACAGGTGAGACCAGCAGATGGGGAAGGTAGGCAAGTGGATGAAGTAAGAAGCTGGGAAGTGAAATGTTGAAGAAGGAGACCCTGCTAGGAGAGGCGGGTGGACATGGAGGAGGAGGGGAGCCAGCTGATGATTACTGATTTACAATTTTACTTACAGATACAATGCCAAATAGACCCTTCCAGCCCTTTGAGCCATGACACTCCCAATTTACCCCTTGCCTATCCAACGGGACAACTTTCAATGAACAATTAACCTACCAACCAGTACGCTGTCGGACTGTGGAAGGGAACCAGGACACGCACCCAGAGAAAGCCCCCATGGTCACGGGGAAAGCGTACAAATTCCACACAGACAGCGGCAGGAACTGAACCCAGGTCACCGGCACAGTAAAATGCTACCTTGCTGCCCAGGTGAGGGGGAAGTGAAGGGGCAAGAGGGGAAACAGAGTGGGGAATGGAAAAAACAGAAATGGGGATGGGGAGAAGTTAGCAGAAGGTGGAGAAGTTGATGTTCATCCTGTCTGGTTGGAGACAGAACGTGCCCCTCCAACCCGAGTTTTGGCCTCACCATGGCTGTAGACCAACATATCAGAATGGGAACGAGAAGTTGGGTGGCTTCCGGTAGATCCATGTGTTATTTTGCTGAGAGGACCAGGGTGAAGTGAGGCTCCTGGAACCCGATCCAGGCTCTGACTGAAAGCAGCAGCTGCACTCATGGAGATCACGTCTCAGGGGAAGTGATTCAATCATTTCCCCACACTCTCTGACTCAGACTTCTCCCTCAAACTCGTGACTCACACCCCACCACTCCCTCCTGCAGGTGGCTTCCCAGCAGACCAGCTGCAAACTCATCTACCTGTGGAAAAATTCCAATCCTCTATTCAGAATCCTTGTGCCAACCATCGCAAACACCCCTCAAGGGGAGAAGGCCAGTTCCATGGCCTCTCACCACTGCCACATCCATTCAAATCCAGGCGGACCATGACCCACGCCAAACAAATCCCTCTGCCCGGGACAGGAACCATGCAGGCTACTGTTGGTGTGGACAAGTGCTTCCAGTCACACCTGATCTCCACTGTCACCAGTGCAGAAGCTGATGATACCTCCACAGAAGATCTGCATTGCTGTGGTACCTGTGGTAATTCAGGACTTTCTCAGAGTATGATGAGAACCAGATGTTGGCTGAAATTCAACTTGGATTGGCTTCAACATGGATGAATGTTGGCTTGTGTTGAAGGAAAGTTGAACAAGCTAGGGCTTTTCTCTCTGTGAGAGTTGATTTGATAGAAGTGTAAGTGATTAGAGACATAAATCATGTGGACAGCTAGAGACTATTTCTCAGGGTAGAAATAACTAATATGAGGAGCATCATTTTAAGTTGATAGGAGGAAAGTGTGGGGTGGGGTGATGTCAGATGTCACTTCTTTACACAGAGTGGTGGGTGTGTGGAAGGCACTGCCGGGGTGCTGGTAGAGGCAGATACATTAAGAGACAGGCACACGGAAGGCTGTGTGGGAGGGAAGGGTTATACCTATCTTGGAGTAGGTTATATTGTGGGCCAAAGAGCCTGTACTGTGCTGTAACCTATGAAATCGTTATCATAGGTGAGCTCACCCAACTGCTTTTCTGAAAACACCCTGGGATTTCTATGCCCAAATCGAGAGCGCAAGCGGGGCGTGCAGATGACGCTTCACGCCAGACAAAGCCCCCTCCCCCAGGGGTGCTGCGCTACTGCACGTACACAGGGCTCCGGGATGGGTTCTGAACGCACAACTGGTGAGGCCTGGGAACACTGCCCACTGACAAACCCTCCCTGACACCGGGCCGCTCTGCTGTGTTCTGCACTGGGCCAACAAGCTTCCGTATGCGAAATTACACCTCACTCATCCGGGCTTCTCAGACGTCAGCTGAATGACGGGAACCTCAGGCCTGGGGTTACTGGCGTAGTTCCCCGGGGTAAGCAGCCCCAGATATCTGTGCTTTGTAGCAAGCTGAGAATACCTGGACAAGAGCCAGCACACCTCAGAACCATCCGTAGCACTGTATGTTCTCGGGGTTTTCTGACCGCCAGGCTACCACGGTAACAATGGACTGCGGATCGCTACACTCCCACGTGCACACGTGCACACAGAACTGCTCCCTCTCCAAGTGCAGACGGTGCAGTGAGCAGTGACTAGCTTCAATGACTGCCAATCATGGGGGTCAAGGGGCTTCTGACACCGGCCTCGCGGCTAACTGCACTCCTTCGATGGTGTCACGGGGAGGACATACATACTCCTTACAGTCAGCAGTGGGAATTGAACCCAGGTCACTGACGCTGCGAAGCCTTATGCTAACCTCTACTCTACTCAGGGTTCACGTCCATTGACCCTCAAAGCTGCCGCGCAGGTTGGTAGGGTGGTTAAGAAGCTGTACGGTGTGTTGGCCTTCATTAGTGAGAGGACTGAGTTCGAGAGCCAAGAGATAACATTGTAGCTCTATAAAACCCTGGTCAGGCCACACTTGGAATACTGTGTTCAGTTCCGGTCACCTCATTATAGGAAGGATGTGGAAGCTTTACCAGGGTGCTACTGGGATTAGAGAGCACATCTTATGAGGATGGGTTGAGTGAACTAGGGCTTTTCTCTTTGGATGAGAGGTGACTTGATAGAGGTGTACAAGATGATTAAAGGCATTGATAGAGTGATTTTTTCCCCCCAGGCCTGCAATTGCTAATACAAGGGAGCATAATTTTAAGGTGATTGGAGGAAAATGTCAGAGGTAGGCTTTTTTTTTTAAGTGTGTGGAAAACACTGCCAGGTAATGGTAGAGGGTGATACCTTAGGGACATTTAAGAGCCCCTTAGATAGGTATATGGATGACAGAGAAATGGAGAGTTGTGTAAGGGGGAGGGTTAGATTGATCTTGGTAGTTAGGTCAGCACAACATTGTGGGCTGAAGGGCCTGTGCTGGTCTACGTTCTATGAGACCGTAAGACATCGGATCAGATCTAGGCCATTCAGCCCATTGAGTCTGCTCTGCCATTCCATCACGGCTGATTCACTATCCTTCTCAACCCTGTTCCCTTGCCTTCTCCCCATAATCTTTGACTCTCTTACTAATAAAGACCCTATCAACCTCCGCTTTCAATATACCCAATGGCTCAGCCTCTACAGGATCTGTGGCAATGAATTCCACAAATTCACCACCTTCTGGATAAAAAAATGTCCTACTTGTCTCTGTTGACATCCTTCTAGTCTGAGACTCACCCACCACGTTTAACTCAAAGTTGCAACTGGAACTCCCCCTCCCTGGGGACACTTTGAGTGTGAAAGAACCACCCCCCCCCCCCCAAATGGAGTGCGATGTCTGTCACTACTTGTGCTCAAAAAGCCTGGAGATCTGCCTTCCCTCAACCATCCTTTCCACAGGCAGCTTCCAGCTGTTCAGGGCACTTGCTGTGTTAAATTGGCCTTGACAAGTCGTTGATAAATGAATAATTTGCGCACTGATCTGTGCAGTGGGTCGATCTGTGCAGTCACTGTTGTGGTTAATTATTTTCCAGTTTGCAACTTTTTGCAGTTTATCAGAGAACTCGGAGACGTTGATGCATTTCCAATTCTGATAAATCACGGCAATGGGCTGTGCGTTTTCAGGGCTGGTGTTTTTGCAGATTCTTTACATTCTTTAGACTGGACGTGAATTGCCTGCAGGGAACGAGGTTTGTGCAGACAGGGTGGATCAGTGCAGACTGACAGGCTACATAAACACCAGAGATTCTGCAGAACAACACACACAGAAAACGCTGCAGGAACACTATGGGTCGAGCAGCATCTATGGAAGGGAATAGCAGTCGAGGTTTCACGGGTCCAAAGCTCTCTATCCCTCTCTGTAGATGTTGCCTGACCTGCGGAGTTCCTCCAGCGTTTTGCCTGTGTCGCTCACAGACTGACGCTCGTTACCCACGGAAACCACAGCACAGTCTGGCCCATCCTTCAGGAAGCCACTTCTGACAGAAACTCGAGCACACCAATAGGTTCCTTTTTTTAGAACGAAGCATGGGCACAAACAGTTGCAGGCAGAGTTCAGTGGAGTAGTAGCTGATTAGTTTTCAGTTATTTGCTGGGCGCCCATGACAGAGAAAGAGACACGCACGCACACTCGCACAGACACCCCATCACTCTCGACAGCCACATTTTAAAATCAGGCAGCTCCTCTCCGCACAACCGTGCACTTTTCTCAGTGTTGCCATCAGCAACGTGGTACAGGAGCCTCAAAACCCGTACCACTAGGTTCAGAAACCATTACTATCTGTCAATCATCATGCCCTCAAACCGGAGGGGGTAACTTCACTCAGTGTCACTCACCCCAACACTGAACTGTTCCCACAACCAATCGACTCACTTTGAAGGACTCTTCATCTCCTGTTCTTGATATTTATTGCTTATTTATTTATTATTACTACTAGAATTTTATTTTTTCTCTTTCTTTCAGGGTTGTCTGTCTTGCCTGTGTGGTCTTTCATTGTTTCTATTGTGTTTCTTGTACTTCATGTGAATGCCCACAAGAAAATGACTCCTGGGTTGTCGATGGTGGCATGTATGTACTTTGATAATAAATTTACTCTGAACTGCTGACAAACCAAAGTGCTTTACAAATAGCATTTCCCTGCAAAATAAAGCCACTGTTGTAACAGAGCAAACACAGCCATCGATTTACACACTGCACAAGCTCCCACAGTCGTAATGAACTGCATGACTTGATACCAGGCTGCTGTTTATTGATCACAGCTCAGCATTCAACAGCACCATCCCCTCAGTACAATCAAAAAGATCCAAAACCTGTGCCTCCAACTCCCTCTGTAACTGGATGCTCGACTTCCTCACGGGCAGACCACAGCCGGTGTGGATCAGAAATAACAGCTCCTCCCCGCTGACGAGGACGTGTGCCCAAGTCTGCTGCTCTACTCCCTCTACATTCATGACCGAGAAGCTAGACACAGCCCATCTATGAGTTTGCCAAAGATACGACTGTTGTCGGCAGAATCTCAGATGGGCCTGTTGAGGGGTGCTGTAACACCCTGGCACTCAACGTCAACAAGACCAAGGGACAGTCAGGAGAACACACCGAGGGGTCGGCAGTGGAAAGGGTGAGCAGCTTCACGTTCCTGGATGTCAACATCCCCCAGGATCTCCTAGGCTCAACATATTAGTTCAACTATGAAGGCCCAGCAGAGGCTAGATTTCACGCAGACTTGGTATGTCACCAAAGACTCTAGAAAATTTCTACACATGTACCATGGAGAGCATTCTAACCAGCTGCATCACTGGGGCCGCAGCACAGGATCAGAAAACTGCACAGAGGCTTGTAAATTCAGCCATCTCCATCATGGACACCAGCCTCCCCAGCATCGAGGACATGTTCAAAAAGCAATGCCTCACGGCGGTGGCTCACGTCATTAAAGACCCTCATCATCCAGGACACGTCCTCTTCCCATTACTACGATCAGGAAGGAGGTACAAGCTCAGTGAGTTAGGGCCAGCTTCTTCCCCTCTGCCATCAGATTTCTGAATGGTCCATGACCCTGAACTACCTCTCTATTTATTCTCTTTTTTCAAAGTTCAAAGTAAATTTATTATCAAACTACATATATGTCACCATATACAATCTGAAATTCACTGTCTTGTGGGCATAATCAATCTATCCAATAGCCACAACAGAATCAATGAGAGCCATACCAACGTGGGCGTTCAACCAGCGTACAATAACAAAATGAAAGAAATAATAATCATAAATTAGCAATAAATAGAGAACATAAGATGAAGGGTCCTTGAAAGTGAGTCCATTTTGCAACACATTTTACATTTCTTATTGTAACTTACAACTACTGTACTCCTGCTACAATAGAATAAATTTCATGATAATAAACCTGATTCCGATTGGGGTTTTGTACCGATGAGAGGTAAGTATCAACCCTGGAATCTTGTGATCTATTGTCCTGGTCTCCCTTGTGTCAGGGTGACAGAACACACGAGTTTTCAGTATAACCTCCTTCTGGAAGACAGTATCTGACAGTACAACGCTCCCCATGAACATGGGGGTGGTGGGCTCGTCTCACAGGCAAAACTCCTTCCACCAAACTAACGTCCGAACGGAATGAAGAGCGGAAATCTGAGTGGGCTCCAATCCACCTCCACACAGACAGGCAAAATAAAGTCTCTTGAAATCTCCATCAAACGGAGCAGAGAAGCTTTTTTCTTGCTCATCTCTGCACAAGTGTGTCACTTTCTATTGATAAAACCTTCTATTGCTTGTTGGCTTTCAAAGTCTGCTTCTATTAACATAACTAATGAGCCAATACAAACAAGAACAATTCAAACATTACTGTTGAAAGCAAAACTAAATAATATTAAGCACCACATTAAGGGCTGGCAGTGCTCCACGATGGCCGGATTTGAAGCGGATTTAATTGATTTGTTTATCGTTTTCAGTTTCAAACATGCCCTTTTCCCGTTGTACCCATGTATATGAGGACTTGAGCTTGCGTGGTGGAAAGTCCGCTGACTGGCCGCATTACGGCCTGGTACGGGAACACCAATGCCTTTGAGCGGAAAATCCTACAAAAGGTCATGGATTCAGCCCAGTACATCACGGGTAAAACCCTCCCAACCACTGAGCCCATCTGCATGAAACATTGCCGTAGAAAAGCAGCGTCCATCATCAAAGATCGTCACCACCCAGACCATGCTCTTATCTCACTGCTGCCGTCATCAAAGATCCTCACCACCCAGACCACGCTCTTATCTCACTGCTGCCGTCAGGAAGAAGGTACAAGAGCCTCAGGACTCACACCACCAGGTTCCAGAACAGTTACTCCCCCTCAACCATGAGGCTCTTGAACAAAAGGGGATAATTACACTCATACTATTCCTGGCGTTCCCACAACCGATGGTCTCAACTTTAAGGGCTCTTTATCTTGTTATTTCATGCTCTCGTTACTTATTGATATTTATTTATATTTGCACTTGCGCAGTTTGATGTTCATTAATCCTGTTTACAGTCACTGTTCTATATATTTGCTCAGTATGCCCAACAGAGAAAAGAACCTCAGGGTTGTATGTGGTTTTATGTATGCTGGTAATAAATTTCACTTTGCACTTGTCTGTAGTGGAGCTGTCTATCGCTTGGGAAATGGAACATAAAAAGATAAAGTACAGGAACAAGCCATTCAGCCAACAATGTTGTGCTGAACCAGCTAAAAAGCAAATCAAAAACACACAAACACTAATCCCTCCTACCTACACCATGTCCATATCCCTCCATCTTCCTTACATCCATGTGCCTATCCAGACGTCTCTTAAAAGTCTCTAATGTATTTGCCTCTTCCACCATACCAGACAGCCTATTCCAGGCATCCACGACCCTCTGAGGAAAAAACTTACCCCTCACATCCCCCTCTCACCTTCATTGCATGCCCTCTAGTATTAAATATTTCAACCCTGGGAAACAGATACTCTCTGTGCACTCTATCGATGCCTCTCATGATCTTGTAAACCTCTATCAGATCTCCCCTCAGCCTCCAACGCCTCAGAGAAAGCAACCCAAGTTTATCCACCTCTCATGATAGCACATGCCCTCCAACCAGGCAGCATCCTGGTAAACCTCTTCTGCAGCCTCTCCAAAGCCTCAACATCCTTCCTACAGTGGGGTGACCAGAACTGTGTGCAATACTCCAGCTGTGGCCGAGCCGGAGATCGAAGAAGAATTCTGTTTGCACTGACACGCAGTGTTGAGCTGTGAAACTGCAAGATGCTCAGACCCAAGATGGACAGTTCCCACAAAGCAGCTGTAAATGTCACCAAAACATTTGCCGCAGGAGATAAAGATTAGCTTTATGTCGCATCGACATCAGTGAAATACATCACTCAGATCACCGAGGATCGTGCTGCGCTCAGCCTGCAGGCATCGCCACACTTCCAGAGCCAACACACCATGCCTACGACTGACTAACCCTGCTGTCTCAATGCACTGCTCCCTCTGCACGACAAGTCCCTCCTCCTGATGCACTCCTCCCTCTTACCTGATGGAAGCCACACTCAGGTTGGAGGAACAACACCTTATATTCCGTCTGGGTACCTCCAACCTGATGGCATGAACATCGACTTCTCTAACTTCCGCTAATGCCCCACCTCCCCCTCGTACCCCATCCGGTATTTTTTATTGACACACATTCTTTTTCTCTCTCTCCTTTTTCTCCCTCTGTCCCTCTCACTATACCCCTTGCCCATCCTCTGGGTTTTCCCCCCTCCCCCTTTTCTTTCTCCCTGGGCCTCCTGTCCCATGATCCTCTCATATCCCTTTTGCCAATCACCTGTCCAGCTCTTGGCTCCATCCCTCTCCCTCTTGTCTTCTCCTATCATTTTGGATCTCCCCCTCCCCCTCCCACTTTCAAATCTCTTACAAGCTCTTCTTTCAGTTAGTCCTGACGAAAGGTCTTGGCCCAAAACGTCGACTGTACCTCTTCCTAGAGATGCTGCCTGGCCTGCTGCGTTCACCAGCAACTTTTACGTGTGTTGCTTGAAATTCCAGCATCTGCAGAATTCCTCGTGTTTGCGACTCACTAACCCTAACCAGTATGTCTTTGGACCCTGGGAGGAAAGCAGAGCACCTGGGGGAAACCCACGTGGTCACAGGAAGAACATTCAAACTCCTTATGAGATAGCGTTAGGAATCGTAAACCAATCTTACAGCCAGCACTTTAGACCGATTTTGTGCTAACAGCAACATTATCATGCAAGTATATAAGTGAGCCACTCAATTAGTTAGATGTCGAGCAGCCTCAGAGGAAGGAGATGCAGAAACCAAGACAGATCCTTTGTTATCAGATCCAGCAAAGGGACATGCAGAGGGAGGGGTGCATTGGGAGAAGGGTTTGTGGTGCAGAGAGAGTGATGTCGAGAGAACAGTACATTGGGGAAGGGGACATGGTGCAGAGGGAGGGGTCCAGCTTCAGAGGGAGGGGTGCATCAGGAGGAGGGGCTTGTTGTGCAGAGGGAGCAGTGCATCGGGACAGGAGGGATATGGTGCAGAGGGAGCAGTGTGTAGGCTGCGCAGGGTATAAATGGTGCTAAAGAAGAGCCTGGGTTTATCAAATCTCTGCAAGGTCATAAAAATCCCAAGAAAAATTACTTGAGGAACATCACACTGGGCCTGGTTCATTGCTCCTATACCATGACTTGCCCAGCGTGTACTATGTCTGTCACAGCTCAGTAAAAATGTTTAATCACACCCCTCTGTTGCTGTTCTTGCTCCGCGCATCCATAATACACACCAGACCATTAAGCAACCATTGTTACGAATGCTTGTTATTTAACAAATTACCCCGGTTGGATGCTTTGAGATGACAAAGGTGCATTACAAACGTTCCTTTTTTAGATGCCCAAACTTGTTGGGTCTGTAGGAGAGACCCAACCATGTTAAACTGTTGCTAAAGTCGGTGAGGATTTGAGGCACTAACACTCTGTTCTACTGATACAGTTAAACTTGTTGGGTTGAGTTGTTCTCTGACCTTGGCAATTTGCTTGCAAACATTTCGTCACCATACGAGGAGACATCGTCAGTGCGCTGTAGTGTCCTCCGAATGCTTGGCCTTTATATATTTATCAATCAGCTGACTAGTCATCATTTTGGAAACTCAGCTAGGGAGGAAATCTCGTCGCTGATTGGTTGTGCAATGAACTTTGTGCATTGCGGTCTGGAATTGTGCAGCAAAGCGATTTCCTCCCCACATCACAACCAAGTTTCCATAATGACAACCAATCAGCTGATGGATAAGTACATAAAGGTCAAAGGCAGTTGACAGCGCACTGACGATGTCTACTCGTATGGCGACGAAATATCTGCAAGTAAACTGAACAACTCAACCCAACCATCACCCATATTTTCTGAATTAGTTTCACTATTAAACTTTGTACATAATGAATAGTCAGATGATGCAATGACGACAGGATGCACAAGTTGAAGACCTGGTTGTCAGGTGCTATAGAATTGAAGTTACCAAGGAGACCAAGGCATTGAATTTTAACACGTGCTCCTACTGTGTAAATTATTCAAGGCTTCCTCTCAGAGATTTTTAAAAACAACAAATTGATAAGACCATAAGACACAGGAGCAGAATTAGACCATTTGGCCCATTGGCCTCACTGCTATCCCATCATGGCTGATTTATTATCCCTCTAAGATAAGATGCAATGATAGAGGAGACAGCCTAAGGCCTTTTCACCAGGGCAGAAATGGATAATACAAGAGTGCATAATTTACCGGAGAATGGAGGAAAGTATTGGGGTGGGGGGTGGAGGCAGGTACTTTAGGAACACTTAACAGACTCTGAGATAGGCACATGGTGGAGGGAAAGGTTAGACTGACCTACCTTAGAATCGGTTAAAAGATCAGAACAACATTGTGGGGCTGAAGAGCTTGTACTGTTCATTACTATCCCTTTAGTATTTTTTGATAAGTTTTCAATGTAGCAGCTTGGGGTTGAGCTGGTTCCAATGGCTGGTCCATTCAGAGCCTCAGACATTCAATTAGATCCCTGGTTTGCAAGCTGCGATGGGGAGCCTGTAGATGCCCATAGACGTGGTGTACTTGGATTTTCAGAAGGCCTTTGACAAGGTGCCGCACATGAGGCTGCTTAGCAAGATATGAGCCCATGGAATTACAGGGGAGTTACTAGCGTGGGTGGACCATTGGCTGGTCGGCAGAAAACAGAGTGGAACTAAAGCGATCCTATTCTAGTTGGCTGCCGGTTACCAGTGGAGTTCCACAGGGGTCAGTGTTGGGACCACTGCTTTTTACAATGTATGTCAATGATTTGGACTACAGTATTAATGGATTTGTGGCTAAATTTGCCGATGATACAAAGATAGGTGGAGGAGTGGGTAGTGTTGAGGAAACAGAGAGACTTGGATAGTTTAGGGGAATGGGCAAAGAAGTGGCAAATGAAATACAATGTTGGAAAGTGTATGGTCGTGCACTTTGGTGGAAGAAATAAACGGGCAGACTATTACTTAGATGGGGAGATAATTCAAAATGCAGAGATGCAAAGGGACTTGGGAGTCCTTGTGCAAGATACCCTAAAGGTTAACCTCCAGATTGAGTCAGTTGTAAGAAGGCGAATGCAATGTTGGCATTAATTTCTAGAGGTATAGAATATAAGAGCAAGGATGTGATGTTGAGGCTCTATAAGGCACTCGTGAGACCACACTTGGAGTATTGTGTGCAGTTTTGGGCTCCTTATTTTAGAAAGGATATACTGACATTGGAGAGGGTTCAGAGAAGATTCGTAAGAATGATTCCAGGAATGAAAGGGTTACCATATGAGGAACGTCTGGCAGCTCTTGGGCTGTATTCCCTGGAGTTCAGCAGAATGAGGGGGGATCTCATAGAAACATTCCAAATGTTAAAAGACCTGAGCAGATTAGATATGGCAAAGTTATTTCCCATGGTAGGGGAGTCTAGGACAAAAGGGTATGACTTTGGGATTGAAGGACGTCCTTTTAGAACTGAGATGCGGAAAAATTACTTTAGTCAGAGGGTGGTAAATCTGTGGAATTTGTAGCCACGTGTGGCTGTGGAGGCCAAGTCATTGGGTGCATTTAAGGCAGAGATAGATAGGTTCTTGATTAGCCAGGGCATCAAAGGGTATGGGGAGAAGGCAGGGGAGTGAGGATGACTGGAAGAATTGGATCAGCCCATGATTGAATGACAGAGCAGACTCGATGGGCCGAACGGCCCACTTCTGTTCCTGTATCTTATGGTATTAGAAGTAGATTGGAGAATGAGAGGGGGTGTGAAGGAAGGTGTCCTTTAATGTGGGAACTGCATGTATTATTAGATCACAGATACAGACAGCTGCTTCTGAACACCCCTTCACTCTCTCCATCTCGGCTCTGGAAGATGGGATTAACAGTCCACACAACAACCAGCGTGACGCATTACAGTGCGAGCAAACAGGGTTCATTCCCCACTGCTTTCCGTAAGGAGTTTGTACGTTCTCCCATGACTATGCGGGTTTCACCCCACATTCCAGAGACATACGGATTAGAGTTACATCTACGTCAACAACCACAGTCCGAAGGCATTGACACTTCTGGTGTCACAACTTACTAACCCTGGCCCGTACAAACTCCATGCAGACAGCGGAGAGAATCAGACCCTGATCAGTGATCAACAGCACAGTACAGCGACTGCTCTCACTGCTACACTACGGTGCTGTCCTCCCTACTCCAACACCTCCATGAAACCAGCTGGCAGTCTCCTGCAGCACCTGTGCTCCAGCCTGGACAGCCAGGCCGCACTGGGGAACACAGGGAGCCAGTGCTGGAGACGGACACATTCCCCCTCAGGGCATTTCAAAACCATCCACTGGCCAGAGAACCATGTTCTGTGAAAAGAGGCCGTGGGAGGGGTTGGGGTGGGGGTGATTTCAGAAACAGGAGCTTTGTCACTGGAAAAATTATACAGGAAGAACCAAGCTCAGACCCTGTTTGAGAGAATTTGCAAATTGTTTACACAGGGGTCAGCCCCTCAAGCATGCCCTTAATCATTGCTTGTTGGTTTAAGTTTGATCATTGCTCAATCATACATGAATATCAACAAATGAAAGCATGTTTCTCTGGAGCCAAGGTGCAAAACACATAACCAACAGCATATAGCACAAATATGGTTAAAATTTCCGGGTAAAAAAAATTAAAGTCACAAAGAGAAGAACTAAAAATAATAAATCCCAAGTCTCTGTGTGGCACGACCAGATTGATGATAAATTGCCCTGGCACAAACAAGAGAAAATCAGCAGATGCTGGAAATCCAAAGCAACTCACACAAAATGCTGGAGGAACTCAGCAGGCCAGGCAACATCTATGGAAAAATAATACAGTCGACGTTCTGGGCTGAGACCCTTCATCGGGACTGGAGGAAAAAAAAGAGGAGATGAGGAGTCAGAGTAAGAAGATGGGAGGAGGGGAGGAAGAACCTCAAGGTGAAAGGTGAAACTGGGAGGAGGGGGGAGAGGTGAAGTAAAGAGCTGGGAAGTTGATTAGTGAAAATGATAAAGGGCTGGAGAAGGGGAGTCAGATAGGAGTGGGCAGAAGGCCATGGAAGGAAGAAAGGGGAGGAGCACCAGAGAGAGGTGATGGGCAGCAGGGAGATAAAAGTGAGAGGGGGAAAATGGGAAATGGTGAATGAGATGGTTACCGGAAGCTCGAGAGAGCGACGTTCATGCTCAGGTTGGGGACTAGCCAGACGGAACACAAGGTGTTGCTTCTTCAACTTAAGTGTGGCCTCATCGCCACAATAGATCACTTCCCATTCCGACATGTCAGTCTACGGTCTCCTCTACTGTCGCAATGAGGCCACACTCGGGTTGGAGGAACACCACCTTTTGTTCCTGGCCTGGCCTGCTGAGTTCCTCCAGCATTTCATGTGTGTGTGTGTGTTGTAGAAATTGACCAAGTCCAGCTTGTTCTTCCACCGAGCAAACACAGGAGGGCAGCACTGAGCGAAAACTGGAGCGCCCCACTGCCCTAGCATCGCCTCCCCTGGGTGACCGCCATGCCCTCAGCCTAGTCCTCACTCATCCCTTGGGTGACAGGGAGATTTTCTTCCCGCAGACAGAGACAAGTGTGATTAAGTTGCAAGAGTAGTTAATAATCCAGATAAACTTCATTCCCAGGCTATGAGAATGTGGAATTCAGTCCCACAGAATGAATTACAGATATTTTTACAGAGAGGGGCCATAGTCAGTGATATACTTCACAGAAACAGGCCCTTCGGCCCACAACATCCGTGCAACCTTTCCACACATCCTCAACAATCCCATTTTCCAGCAGTAGGACTCTGGCCCTCTCTGCCTCGCCCATTTAACAGCCTGTCTCAGGAAGTGACTCTATCCAACTCCACCACTACCTCTGGCATCAACCACTCTGCGTAAAATAAAATCCTCTTTAAAAACTCCCTTCCCTTCCCTCACCTTCAAAATTCAAAGTAAATTTATTGCCAAAGCATATACATGTGACCATATACAACCCATGAGTTATTTTTTATTTGCAGGCATTCACAGCGTGGAGTAGTGGTTGGGGCAACCCTATTCACAGCGTGGAGTAGTGGCTTGGGGTGATCTGGAGTACAATGTTGTCGCCATCTGTGAGGAGTTTGTACGTTCTCCCCATGACCACGTGGGTTTCCTCCGGGTGCTCTGGTTTCCTCCCACAGTCCAAAGATGTATCAGTTAGTAGGTTAGGTGGTCATTGTAAATTGTCCCGTTATTAGGTTAGGGTTTAAATCAGTGGTTGCTAAACAGTGTGACTCGAAGAGCTAGAGGGATCTGTTCCATGCTGGTATCTGCAAATAAAAATCTTTTAAAATAATTTGTGCAATTCAAACATTTCGGGCTCCAGCACACAGGATGCAGGGGTCCAGGCACCAGTGCTTCACCCTCTGCACCAGCCTCCAAACACATCACACACCTGGTGGGCAGTTGTGTGTTGGTGGTGGTGGTTACGCACCAGGATAACCAGGACGTTTTACCATTCCATCGCCGGGATTGTGAAGGTGGACTTCCTGACGTCACCCTGGTTTCAATGCTGGGTCTCTGAACCTTATTCTAGCTAGACCTTCCACCTGGCAACAGGAGTTTCTCTCTCTGTCTCTCACCAGTCCATCCAAGTCCCTGCACCATATGGAACACCTTGTTAAGATCCATCCAATCCCCATGTGTTGAGCTGGGAAGAAGGAATACGCCCGGATACTCCTGAGCCGAACAGAATCACCAGGAGCTACACATTTATACAATGATTCCAACAGACAAGGTCTGCTGCACTTGGCCAACACAAGGTGGGAGGAAACCAGAATACCCGGAGAAAGCTGTCGTTTAGCAGCAGTACGATATATAAAGAATTACTATCACTCACAACAAGGACTATAAAAATAAAGAGCAAATAGAAAGCTTAAATGCAAGGTAGTTCGATGTTTACCAATATTCACCACCATCCAAATAGCGAGGTGGTGCTATGGACCATTCAGAAATGTGATGGAGGGGCCCCAACTCCAGGAAATCCACAGAGGAGTCCCTCAGGACAACCTCAGAGAACACCTTCCATCCCGGCTCAGACCTGGGACGTTTACTGATGACCGAACAATGTCCGTTCTAGTGACAGCTCCTCGGTAAATGAACAGGGTCCTGCCTGTCAGCAGCCATCGCTGGTCCACATTCAGTCATGGGCTGAGCTAACCAAAGCACAGCATCATGACTGCAGCTCACCGCCGGGGTAGGGGTAATCGGATTCCTCCATCCCCACCCCCACCCCACGGGCTTTTTGTGGTTTCCTGCTGTGATGTAGACATTGGTGAGAATGGGAAGCACGTGGACTGACTAGCACACAAGAAGCTTCCAGAGGCAGCAATGAAAACAGCCGGTTAATAACATACAGCTCGGGTTGGAGGAGCAACACCTCATATTCTACCTGGGTAGTGTACCCTCTAAGCTGATGGCACGGACATCGATTTCTCTAAGCTGGTCATTTCTCCCCCTCACCCCTTCTCTTCCCCTCACCTGACCATCACCTCCCTCTGCTTCCCCTCCTCCTTCCCTTTCTCCCATGGTCCACTCTCTTCTATCAGATTCCTTCTGCCCTTTACCTTTCCCCATCTATCCCCTCCCAGCTTCTCACTTCATTCCCCCCAACTACCCACCCCACCTGCCAGCTCGAACTCCTCCACTCCCCCCACCTTGTGTGTGTGTGTGTGTGTGCGTGCACTGCGTGTTGCTCTGGATTTCCAGCCTTTGCCAAATCTCTTGTGTTTATCAACAATGTACCAGCCCTGTGGTCTGGTTGAGGGATGAGCTCTGAGCCAGACTTGGGGAATGATATCAAAGAGGTTTATGCTTCCCAGTGTATGCGTGTTTACAAAGGAAAATAAGGAACCGTCACCATATTCGACGCAGGGGCCTGTGCATTATCTACAATGATGACAATGGTGTTGTAAGGGCTTTCAGGGATATCTCAAGTAAACCATTCCCCTGAGTAAGTACCACAGTATATGGTTTGCCTGGGAATTTGATTCGACAGGAGGACATTTGTAGCATCTTTAATGTTAGAAATATTGAATGGGGGGGGGTCGGGGAGGGAGTCTAGGACCAGTGGGCACAGCCTCAAAATACAACAATGTCTTTTTAGAACAGAGATGAGGATTAATTTCTTCAGCCAGAGAGTGATGAATCTGTGTGGAACTTGTTGCCACAAGCGGCTGTAAAGGCCAAGTCACTGGATATATTTAAAGCAGAGGTGAGGTTGATAGGTTCTTGATTAGTCAAGGTATCAAAGGTTACAGGGAGAAGACACAAGAATGGGGTTGAGATGGATAGTAAGTCAGCCATGACTGAGTGGTGGAGCAGATTTGACGGGCTGAGTGGCCTAATTCTGCTCCTATCCCTCATGCTGTTGTAAAACCCTCTTTGCTCATCTTACCCAAGGCCCAGAGAGCCTCATTTAATGTTAGCTCAGCAAAGGATGGCACTAGGAACTGGACAGCATTCCCTCACAGGTGCATTAAACTGCTTGGCTTAGCTTGGACCTGGGTGCTCAAATCACTGACATAGGCCTTAAACCCAGAACTGGAACCAAATTCACAATGACGAAAGACTAGGCAACACACAAAATGCTGGAGCAACTCAGCAGGTCAGGCAGCTTCTTTGGAGAGGAATAAACAGTTGACGTTTCGGGCCGAGACCCTTCATCAGGACTGGAAAGGAAGGGGGAAGAAGCCAAAATAAGGTGGGGGGGGGGAAGGAGCTCAAGCCAACAGGTGACAGGTGAGACTGGGTGAAGGGGGAGGGGGGTGAAGTGAGAAGCTGGGAAGTGATAGGTGAAAGAAGTAAAGGGCCGAAGGAGAAATCTGATAAGAGAGGAGAGTGGGCCATGAGAGAAAGGGAAGGAGGAAGGCAACCAAAATGTGGTGATGGGCAGGTGAGGAGAAGAGAAGGGGTAAGAGGGAAGCCCCCTTCCTTTCCAGTCCTGATGAAGGGTCTTGGCCTGAAACATCAATTGCTTATTCCCCTCCATAGATGCTGCCCGACCTGCTGAGTTCCTCCAGCATTTTGTGTGTTGCTCAAGATTTCCAGCACCTGCAGGATCTTGGGTTTATGAAAAATTGCTGTCCATACTTGCCGAGGTAGTCTGAAAACCACCTCCCCCCACCCCCCCACCGAGAGAGATTACAGACAATGTTTTCAAAGTTCCAGTAGATTGGAATGAAAATTGTCATTGGACCTGAGAATATTGCTACAAGATACAACGAAATACAATGTAACTCCCTGGACAATGTTCACTTGAATGCCTGTTAATTTTTTTGTTTTCCCAGAATTATTCCTTCCACATTCAAAGTATCATTATCCATTGGATACATTACTTAATTCCTGGTATTTTCATATTTAACATTTTTCTGATACAAATGGGCACCTTCAAAGTAGTTATGACTTGAAATATCATGTGGCAAACATTCATCAAATAGTTCTTGGATTAAGTAATGCTGATTCCTAGTTCAGAGGGCTCTCATAAGTAAATATTTTTGTTGTAAATATATCTCTATTTAGAAGCTCAATACAGTCACCTAAACAAACCAATTAACAAGCCTCCTTGCCATTCTACAGGACCACCAATTGATCGGACTGTGATCATGAAGTCGTAAGACACAGGAGCAGAATTAGGCCATTCAGCCCATTGAGTCTGCTCCGCCATTCTATTATGGCTGATTTACTATCCCTCTCAACCCCATTCTCCTGCCTTCTCCACTCAAACCAATCAAGAATCTATCAACCTCTGCTTTAAACATACCCAATGATTTGGCCTCCAGTCTTCTGTGGCAATGAATTCTACAGATTTGCCACCTTCTGGCTAAAGAAATACCTCATCTCTGTTCTAAAATGATGTCTTATTCTGGGGCTCTGCCCTCACGTCCTAGACTCCCCCCATTATAGGAAATATCCTCTTCAATATTTGATAGGTTTCAATGAGATTCTTCTAAACTCCAGTGAGTACAGGCCCCAGAACCATCAAATGCTCCTCATACATTAGCTCCATGTCCCCAATAACCCAAGGTAAGTCTTCATTTCCTTGCTTTACCAAAAAAAAACCATTAAAACCTTCAGAGACACTGCTTCACCCATTCCTAGTAGAACACGACTCCAGTTTCTCGACTCCTGGAGAAAATAAAGGGAGTTTATCCCCTACAGAAAGTGGCTGATACGGCCCAGTCCGTCACAGGCAAAGCCCTCCCCACTGAGCTCATGTACGGGGAGCTCTGCCGCAAGAAAGCACTGTCCGCCATCCAAACACAGCCGTGGCTTGATCTGCAGGTGCCGTAACCACGGCAACACTCGCGGGCTGCCCCCAGCACATCCATGGACTGTGCTGGTCATTGATGTAAACAGCACCTCTCACTACATGTTCAATGTACACGTGATAAATAGAAGTTAATCTCTTCAATCACTGAAACACATCTTTAGTAATCGCCAATGAAGTGCAACACAGAGATGCTGCTGGACTCGAAACTACCTGAGCAGTATCAGGTACGAAATTCCTGAGGAAGTCAGGCAGGTAGTATCTGATAAACAGTCCAATGTTTCAGGCCTGACGGGCTGATCTCCTCCGACCTCCACATCCTCACACAACCACCGGACTGCTGCAGTAAGATTGTGAACACGGGGCCCCTAAGCGCTTACTTTGCGGCACCTCACTCACCCTCAAAGCCCCAGACGCACCATTTCCATTCACGATTTCACTACCGACATCCTCGAAGTCCAGTGGATTTGTTAAACGTGACTTTTCCATCATAAACCCAGTGTTTTGTAATTGCATCTTGACGTTTTTCCCATTCCCGACATTAGGATGACTGGTCCATAACCCTCTCTGGACGTTATCATGACCGGTCCGTAACTCTCTCCGGAGTTATCATGACCGGTCTGTAACCTTCTCCGGACGTTACGATGACTGGTCCGTAACCCACTCCCAACATTAGGATGACCAGTCCATAACCCACTCCCGATGTTATCATGACCAGCCCGTAACCCTCTCCGGACGTTACGATGACCGGTCCGTAACCCACTCTCAACATTAGGATGACTGGTCCGTAACCCACTCCTGATGTTATCCTGACATTACAATGACCGGTCAGTTGTTCCCCCTCCCCCCATGTTTGGGCACCAATACATCCACTACCCCAGGGTCACTTTCTTTATTAGCAACACACAAGATGCTGGAGGAACTCAGAGGGTTAGGGGTGTCTATGGGGGCAAATGGACAGCCGATGTTTCTGGTCAACACCCTTTATCTGGACATCCCAAAAAGAGTCTCAACCTAAAACGTCTTCTGTCAATTCCCCCCAGACTCCAGCTGATCTGCAGAGTCCCTCCAGCACCTTGTGCATTGTTTCAGGTTCCCACATCCGCTGCTCCTAGCGTCCCCACGTTCTCTATTACCCTGCCCCCCACTCTGTTAAGTCCCCCCAACCTACCCCTTAGTAATCCTGAAGGCTTCCGTTTCTCCCTCTCGGCAGACCCTTGGTTCCCTATGATACCTGGGACTCTATTTGTGTTCCCCTTTCGGAAGCCAGAACCTGCCAGTAACACACACAAAATGCTAGAGGAATTCAGCAGGTCTGGGCCCAGAAACGTTGACTGTTTATTCCCCTCCATAGATGCTGCCCGACCTGCTGAGTTCCTCCAGCATTTTGTGTGTGTTGCTCTGCATTTCCAGCATCTACAGAATCCCTCATGTTTATCAAATGATGCATTTAATTTTCCTTATTTCCATCCAGAATTTCTCCCGTTCCTGACCTTTACTCGATCCTCCAAACCTTCCTGACCTCCCTCTGTAACCTCCCGGAGCCGTACACCCTCTGTACCCTCCCCGGCGAGCGCCACGCTCCGAATCCCGTCCCCGGCACCAACCTGTGCCCAAACTCCGGGCCCCCTCGCCCCACACAAGGATCCGCGGGCCTGGGCTGAGTGAGGGCTCCACTCTTCAGTAATGGGGCTTCCCTTTCCCAGCGGGGAGTGGCCCGGACTCGCTGCGCTAGAGGTCGCTTTCCATGGGCGGGGATGCCTGGGCCGCCAACGGCGAACACTTACCCAAGGACCCACTCCGAAACCCGCGGGGCTCTTCGGCCCAAGCCCGCTCCGCACCGGGAACCCCGACGGTGTTCGGAGGACCGGGGCAGCCCGTCTCATTCATTGAGAATGAGCAGAACCGGCCCCGTCGCCGCCATCAGCACTATTTATAAACAGGATTGGCTGGAACCGAACTCTTACTCTGCGGAAGTGGTGCCGTTGATCGCGGATCCATCGGGACTCGGGTGCAGCTGGATGGGTCCCGGCTTTTTCTTGGGCATGCTGGCCAAAAGGCTGGGTCCCGGCCCGGTCCGGTCCGGGCTGCGTGCACACACACGTGGGCTCAGACAGTCTCCCCTGCCTCCGCGACGCTGCCGACCTCTCCCGTTCCCGCTGCCTCACGAACTTGGTCCCACCTCCGCCGTGCGCGGCTCCCGGCAGCGCCGCCTTCCCCCGCTCTCTCGGTGCGTCCTGATCCGCTTCAACGGCGAGGGGGGCCGGCCGGCCACAATGTCTCACCGCGCCGCTACAAATGTAACGAGGAGCCGCCGCCGCCGCCCGACTCTTTGTATCCAGCCGCCCGCCACATTCCCTCCGCCTCTGAGAGCAACCCGAAGCGGGCTGCGGAAATGCGTCAGCGCTCCGGCTGGGTGCTCGAAGCTGCCAGAGCGAACCGCAACTGTGGTGGGGGTGGCTGTCACCGGAGAGAGGCTCCCCCACCAGGAAATGAGTGACTGCAACTGGGCTGAGGTGGGAAAACAAGCGGGCAACTCCAGTCTGACAAAAGGGCGGGTTGGAACTTCAGAATTCCGCGGCTGGGTCGGCGATTGTACAAAGCACGGACTGGATGGGCCGAATGGGCTGTCCCCTGTGCTGCAGCGCTTGCCAAACCATATTCACGTTGCAGTTGTTCAAAAACAGTTACAACCCCACAACTTTGAGGCTCTTGAATAAAAGGCGATAACTACTCTCAACTTCATTTGCCCCCGTCATTGAAATGTTCCTCATGCTCGCCTTATTTATGGCTATTTATTTATATTTGCAGTTTGTTGCCTTCTGCATTCTACTTGATATTTCATTGATCCTGCTATAGTTACTATTTTATGGATTTGCTGAGAATGCCCGCAAGGAAATGAATCTCGGGGTTGTGTATGGTGACATGTACGTACTTTGATCGTAAATGTACTCCGAACTTCTGTTGAACTGAGTCAGAGAACCTGTAAATCAGGAAATTATCGCGGGCTGGCAAGCAAGTCCGTTGCCTCACATTCCAAGAGTGCAACGTGCCGTCGACCCAACTCAAACCCCACACCCACACCCACAGCCACGGTGAGGCTCCGCCGGGCTTGGCTCGGGGAGACAGGCTGGTCGACACCGGTGAACTATCTAACATTGCTGCTTCATCACTTGCACCAGCATTACCGTACCGTGGCCGACAGGGGGCGTGTGGTCGCGCCGTGACTCTGTTGCCGTTCTAAATGCGACGGTGGGAATTTAAAATAGAAATGTGACCTTTGACACCCTCACTAATGAAGAATCTATCAACCTCACCTTTAAGTATACTCAATGACTTGGCGTCATGAATTCCACAGATTCACTACCCTCTGGCTAAAGAAATTCCTCCTTATCTCTGCTCTAAATCTCCCTTCTATTCTGAGGCTGTGCCTCTGGTCCTAGACTCTCCCCCTATTGGAATCATCCTCTCCTCGTCCATTCCATAAAGGCCTTTCGATATTCAATAGGATTCAATGATATCCCCCCCCCCACCCCCGGTCATTTTTCAAAACTCCAATTCTATCATAAACACAAAATACTCTGCAGATGCTGGGATCAAAGCAACACTCACAACACGCTGGAGGAACTCGGCAGGTCGGGCAGCATCCGTGGAAATGATCAGTCAACGTTTCAGGCCGGAGCCCTTCGCCAGTCCTGACTATGCTATGTTCCAATGCTATCAAATGCTCTTCATACGTTAATCCTTTCATATAAGGTGCTGGAGAAACTCAGGAGGTCAGGCAGCATGTATGGAGGGAAATGGACAGTCAGTATTTCGGGTTGAGATCTTACACCAGGACTGGAAGGAAAGAGGGGAGATAGCCAGTATTAAAAGGTGGATGGGGGGGTGGGATGAGATGTGGGGCAAGAGTTGGCGGCACCTTAGCTGCATCCACTGTACCCGCCAGGATCTCCCAGTGGCCAGTTATTTGAATTCCACGTCCTATTCCCACACTGACGTGTCACGCTGAGCGCTGGCACCGACTGAACCCAGGTGCGGAGGAACGACAGCTCCCATGTAGAGATGGAAACAGAAGTTTATACATTTCACAAACAATACATTCCAACAGGATGTCGGGGGCACAACAAGGTGACACTGCGAGATGAATAATTCTAAACAGACGGGCCCCATGATAAGCACTTATCAGCAGTCTAAATAATCACAAAACACTGCACACCCATGCCAGTCACAATTAACTTGACAAGGTTAAACAGAAAGTACAAGGGCTTGACAACTCTAATTAAAGCAACAATTAATAAATATAGGTGCTCGAGAAACAGATGCCAACGATCCACATTCCACAGAGCTCAGGACAGACATGTCTGTGCACAGTCTCCTCTACTGTCTGTCCAGTCTCCTCTACCGTCTGTCCACAGTCTCCTCTACCGTCTGTCCAGTCTCCTCTACTGTCTGTCCACAGTCTCCTCTACTGTCTGTCCACAGTCTTCACTACTGTCTGTGCACAGTCTCCTCTACTGTCTGTCCACAGTCTCCTCTACCGTCTGTCCAGTCTCCTCTACCGCCTGTCCACAGTCTCCTCTACTGTCTGTCCACAGTCTTCACTACTGTCTGTGCACAGTCTCCTCTACTGTCTGTCCACAGTCTCCTCTACTGTCTGTGCACAGTCTCCTCTACTGTCTGTCCACAGTCTCCTCTACTGTCTGTGCACAGTCTCCTCTACCGTCTGTCCAGTCTCCTCTACCGCCTGTCCACAGTCTCCTCTACTGTCTGTCCACAGTCTTCACTACTGTCTGTGCACAGTCTCCTCTACTGTCTGTCCACAGTCTCCTCTACTGTCTGTGCACAGTCTCCTCTACTGTCTGTGCACAGTCTCCTCTACTGTCTATCCACAGTCTCCTCTACTGTCTGTCCACAGTCTTCTCTGCTGCCAAGCTGAGGCTGGACACAGATTAGAGAAACAGCACCTCACTTTCTGTCTGATAGTCTCCAAGCTGACAGAAGGAACTTTGATTTTTCTAACTTCCAGTAACCATTCCTCTCTGTCCCATTTCCCCTCATCATATTGCCCCCCCCACTCATCTCTTTCTACTCTCCCATATCTCCATCTGTCCACCACTCGTATATACCCTCGCGCCCCTCCGTACCTCCTTCCTTTATTCCATGGTCTACTGTCCTCTCCTGTCAGTTTCCATTTTCTTCAGCCATTTGCCAGTTCACCTGCTACCTCCCAACTTCTCACAACATCTCCCCTCTGCCCCCTCCCCTCACCTGGATCTACTTATCACCCACCTGCTCTTGGTCCACTCCTTTCCTCCCACTCATTTCAGAAAGGCTATCTACCCCCCTCCCACTCTTCCTTTCCAGTTTTAACCTGAAAATTCAGCTGGTTATTGCCGTCTGTAGATGCTGCCTGACCTCTGAGTTCCTCCAGCACTTTGTGGATTGCTCAGATTTCCAGCATCTGTTCATCACTTTTTTTTCCAGATATTTCTTATAACATCAAACTATCTTGGTTCTCTCTACTGGCAAGAATAAAGTTTTAGTTTTGTTCTGCCCATTTTTATCATATTTTGTGTTAGAATTCCACATTTACTTCCCATTTCCCATTTCTCACCTTTGTTTTGCTGGAATGAGTATTTGCCAATTTCCCACACCTCTACCACCCTTTTCCCCTTGGCCCTTCGTGCCCATGGAATTCCTGTGGCAGAACTGGCCATTTGCGATGGAAGAATTTGAAATGAGCTCCTTCAGAAAGACAAAGGCAAGAAAATCTGCAGATCCTGAAGAAAGGTCTCAGCCTGAAACATTGGCCGTTTGCTCTTTTAGAGAGTTGCTGCCTGGCCTGCTGAGTTCCCCTGGCATGTTGTGTGTGTCCCTCAGAAAGATCTCTTTATCGGGGTAAAATATATTGATGATCTGACTCTGTGGCCTCTTTCTGCACCTAAAGTTCGGACTAACAGCTGACCAGTCCATTACACGTAAAACCATTGTGCACGTCTATAGGGAGTGCTGTCACAAGAAAGCAGCATTTATCATCAAGGACCCACCCCCACCCCCCCATCCAGGTCACACTCTCTTCTATCTGCCACCATCAGGAAGGAGGTACAGAAGCAAATTAGGTCCCACAACACCTAACTGTTCTAAGTTCAAAGTAAATTTATTATCAAACTACATATACTGTATGCCACCATATACAACTCTGAGATTCATTTTCTTGTGGGCATTCACAGTAAACCTATGGAATTATAACTATAACAGAATCAATGGAAGACCGCCCAACTAGACTGCTCAACCAGAGTGCAGGCGACAACAAACTGTGCAAATACAACAAGATGAAATAATAATAATACTAATAATAAATAAATAAGTTCAGAAACAGGTATTAATCTTCAACCATCAGCCTCCCGAACCAGTGTGGATAACTTCACTCACTCCAACAATCAACTGATTCAACAACCTACAGGCTCACTTTTAAGCAACACACACAAAGTGCTGGAGGAACTCAGCAGGCCAGACAGCATCTATGGAAAAGAGTACAATCGATGTCCCTTCATCAGGACTCACTTTCAAGGCCTGTCCCTACAACTAATGTTCTCAGTCTTATCTATCTATTCATCTATTTATTTCTTAATTTATCTATCTATCTATCTATATACATATTTATTTTGTGTGTTTGCAATTTGTCTTTTTTTGCATGTTGGTTGTTTGACAGTCTCCGTGTGTAGCTTTTCATTGATTCTATTGTATTTCTTGGTTCTATTGTGAATGCCTGCAAGAACATATATCTCAGGGTAGTATATGGTGACACATACATATTTTAATAATACACTTACCTTGAATTTTGAACCTCATCCCAAGCCTCGTGAATATCAAGCTTTACCAAGGCTTTGGGGTAAATAATGCCTCGTCAATGACATCGTGAAGTGACTTATTCTCACAGAGAAGGTGTCACCTGCTGCCCATCTCCAGCTTTTCTGGACAAGGTACTGGTTAGTCTCCTTGAATGTCATGTTGGAAACAGCCAGGCACACAGCACACAGGCAGAGATCAGGTTCTTCTGGAAGTCCATCACCTTGGTGTTGGACACCACTTGGTCTGCCCAAAATGCACTGGTCCGCAGCACAGCAAGCTGTCCATAAGAGGTATGTTGAGATCTCTGAACCTTCTATAATTATCAGCTATTTACAATATTCAAAATGTGACCTTGCCTGGGATGTACACAAGGTCAGAGTACACTGCTCTGTTGAAGTATTGATCCCGGAGAGATTTTGACAGTAATCTGACAGGAAAGGTCACAGTTTTCTAAACGATCTCCCAAACTTTCCAGTGCACAACAAAGAGAAAAGAAACGAGTATAAATCTCCCTGAAGATTTCTGCAGAGCCGTTAAAAACAAATTCCGAATACAGGCTTGATAAGGAACAATGGCTGATTTAAACATTCTGTTGAACAGGTTCCTTATCATTGATTAGCTAAGCAGGCTTGATCATTCAAAATCTTCATTACAACAGGGATTACATGTTGAAGAGAGAGTGAATTCATAGTAATGTCAACGTGACACTTACCGTGATATTGGTGACTGCTTTAGAAAACATCCAATCATCATCAGGTCTTCCTCAAAGGACCATGAGACTGACTGAAGCAGAAATCTGACAGCGTTTAATGGCTGAAGCAGGTGGTTGAAGAAACGGATAATGAAGTGAGAAGTTGGAGCTGATGTTGGGGCAACAAGTGCCATTCACCCCATCCATCACCTGAGCTGGCTGACCTCTGCTGGCTCCAGGTCCAACAATGCCTCATTATAAAACCCTCACCCCTGTTTCCAGATTTCCCCATGGGTTGAATAGCTGTAATCATCCAAAGACTACCATCCAATGGCACTTACATCAACTATAATGAAGTGCTTTGAGAGGCTGGTTATGGCAAGAATCAACCCTTGCCCCAGAGATTACCTGGATCCACTCCAATCTGCGAACCACCATAACAGGTCAACAGCAGATGTGGTTCCTCTGTCTCTTCATTCTGCTCTGGACCATCTGTTCATCAACTGCAGCTCGGTGTTCAACAAAATCATCCAAACTCATCATCAAGCATCCTAGACCCGTGCCGGTGGATCCTCAACCTCCTCATCAGTAGACCCCAGTCAGTGAGGATTGGTAACAACACCTCCTCCTCGCTGACCATCAACACAGGTTCACTCCAAGGCTGTGTGCTTAGTCCAATCTCTACTCTTTATACACACACAACTGTGCAGCCAATCACAGCTCCAACGTCATCTTCAGGTTCACCCCGGTCACCACGGCTGTGAAACAAATCACAGGTGGCGATGAGTCAGTGTATCAGAGCAAGGTAGGGCACTTGGTTGAGTGGTGCCACAACAACAGCCTCTCACTCAACATCAGTAAAACTAAAGAGCTGACTTCTGAACATGTACCAGTCTGCATTGAGGGATTGGTGCTGGAGAGAATCATTGGCTTTAAATTCCGAGGGATTAGCATACCAGATGACCTGTCCTGAGCCCAGTACATAGAGGTAATCAACACCAGAGTCTTTACTTTCTTTGGAGGTTAAGGAGGCTTGGCTTGTCACCGAACAATTCTAACAAAGTTCGACATTTATACTGTTGAAAGTGTCCTGGCTGGTTGTATCATGGTTTGGTACGGCAATTCAAATATGCTAAAGAAATTCCTTCTCTCCTCTGTTCTAAAGGGACATCTACTGATCCTTCTATACTGATCTTCTAAACTAAAATTTACAAGGATGATGCTGGGTCTGGGGGACCTGAGTTACAAGAGAAGATTGAATAGGTTACCACTAGCCCTTTCATGCTAGGTTTGAAATCTGTTGAATAAAGTCAGCAGAACCCCTCTTTAAATGGACACATACAAGATCGAGTGATGTTCCATTAATGATGCGAGGTGATTTGTTGTGTCACAATGACTTTTTCAAATTTCTACAGACGTACAGTGGAGAGCATTCTGACTTTGTCATGAACACTACTGTCCCTGCCATCCGGGACCTCTTCAAGCAGCAGTGCCTAAAGAAGGCAGCATCCATCATTAAGGACCCTCACCATGCAGGACAGGTCTTCTTCACGTTACCACTATCAGGAAGAGGTACAGGAGCCTGAAGACACACAGTCAAAGTTCAAAATTCAGAGTAAATTCATTGTCAGTGAATTTCACCCTATACAACCCTCAGATTCACTGTCTTCCAGGCATATGTAACAAATCCAATAACCATTATCGACCACACCCAACAAGACAGACAAACAACTAGTGTGCAAAAGACATCAAACTGTGCAAAAACAAAAAAATAAAGAAAAAAAATTAATAATAATAATAAATAAACAAGAAATATCAAGAACATGAGATGAAGAGTTCTTGAAAATCAGTCCATAGGTTGTGGGAACAGTTCAATGATTGAGTGAGTGAAATTGAATGCAGTTATCCCCTCTGGTTCAAGAGCCTGATAGTTGAGTAGTAATAACTGTTCCTGGACCTGGTAGTACGAGTCCTGAGGCTCCTGGACCTTCTTCCTGCTGGCAGCAGTGGGAAGAGGACACGTCCTGGGTGGTGGGGTCCCTGATGATGGATGCTGCTTTCCTGTGACAATGCTCTGTGTAGATGTGCTCAGTGGTGGAGCTGGCTTTACCAGTGCTGGACTGGGCCGTGTCCACTATGTTTTGTAGGATTTTCCATTCAAGGGCATTGGTGTTCCCATGCTAATGGAATAAACATTCAAAAGGAACAAGCAGATGAGGTTTTGGGCGGAGATCCTTCATCATGTCCTGCTATAATGCCTCGGCCCAAATCGTTGACTGTTTATTAATTTCCATAGACGCAGCCTGACCTGCTGAGTTCCTCCAGCATTTTGTGTGTGTTGTTTATTGTATATTGAGCATTTCATATCTGTGCATTCTGCTGGTCAAATTAAACTTCCCACTCCTACATTTGTGATGGAAATTGGAATGGGAAAATCACACCCAGCCCCCTCCCCCATGGTCAAAGCAGTGTCTGTAGCACATCTACAAGTGGGGGAGTCATGTCAATGTGACAAGCCAGCACTGGTTCCTGATAAGAAGAGTATAACAAATATAGAATTAAGAACTAATATGATAAACCCTTTCATTTTAACTGGAATTTTATGACTTCAGGCAAGCCTGAGTACTTTACAAGCAATCAAATATTTATGAAATGTAGCCACTGTTGTAATACAGGAAGCTATATAATCTAAATTCTCATGTTCATTTTTATAATCCCAATTAACGTATCGTCTTTGTCTTTCCCGTCAGAGCGACTGGAGGGAGGGAATGGAGGAGGGGCGAGGACTGAGTGGGGTTGGGGTTGGGCTGAGGGAGTGAGAGGGCATATGTGCCATCACCCTCTGGTATGGAGGGGGCACTGCGCAGAATCAGAAAAAGCTACAGAGGGTTTCTGACCCGGCCAAATCCGTCAGGGAGGCTAACCTCCCCAGCATTGAGGACATCTTCAAAAGGCAATGCCTCAAAAAGGCGGCATCCATCATTAAGGACCCCCATCACCCAGGACATGCCCTCTTCTCATTACTACCATCAAGGAGGAGGTACAGGAGCCTGAAGGCACACACTCAATGACTCAGGAACAGATTCTTCCCTTCCGCCATCAGATTTCTGAACGGACACTGAACCCCCACCATGAACCTCTCTTCTTGCACTGCTTATTTACTTATTTTATACTCAGTCTACTTCTTATGGTAATATACAGTTTTTATGATTATGTACTTCAACATAGTGCTGCTGCAAAACAACAAATTTCACGACACATGCAAGTGATATTAAAACTCATTCTGATTCTGATAGGAAGGGGGAGAAGACAGAATCCATGTTCTAAGAGTCTGTTCAGAGTTTTGTGCCTTTACGTTATTTATTATATCCGATTCCATCAATAAGAATGTTGCTTCTCTAGTCTGTTTATCCCCCTCCATAGACGCTGCCTGACCAGCCGAGTTCCTCCAGCGTCTCGCACGTGTCGCTCTGGATTTCCAGCACCTGCAGAATCTCTTGTGTTTATGATTTCCTCCATTCAGAGGATTGATCCAACTCTCTTCCTCTCCATTCACAGGATTGTCCCAACTCCCTTCCTCAAAGGGTGGTGGTAAATTGGTTTATAGGTGCCATGGTATCGTAGCGGTTAGTGCCACATTATTACAGCTCGGGGGGGTGGGGTCGTCGGAGTTCAGAGTTCAATTCCAATGTCTTCTGTAGGGAAATTGTACGTCCTCCCTGTGGAATACAGGAGTTTTCTCCAGGTCCTCCACAGTCCAAAGATGTACTGGTTAGTAAATTAACTGGCCGTTGTAAATGGTTCCGTGATTAGATTAGGGCTAAACTGAGGATTGTCCGGGGTTGTCCCTCAAACGCCATAAGGGCCTATTCTGCACTGTATCTCGATAAATAAATAAAATGCTTGTCACATGACTGAGATAGAGTGAAAAACGTTGTTCTGCATACCGTCCACACGGATTATTTCATTACACGGTGTGTGAGGGAGTACAAGGGGAAACAATGACAGATTGCAGAGTGAACAGCCACAGAGAGAGCGCAGTGCGGGCAGACAATAAGGTACAAGGTCATGACGGGTAGGTTATGTTTTCAGGCATTTGTATCTTTCGCCCAGTGGAAGCGGGGAGAAGAGAGAATGTCTGGGTGGGGTGGATGGGGCCTTTGATTATGCTGGCTGCCTTACAGAGGCAATGAGAAGTGTAGGGAGAGCCAATAGAGGGGAGGCTGTTTCCTTGATGTGCTGAGCTGTGGCCACAACTCAGCAATTTCTTGCCGTCTCGTGCAGAGCAGTTGCTGTATCAAGCTGTGATGCATCCAGATAAGACACATTACTTTCTACTGCTGCTACAAAACAACAAATTTTGTGACATATGTCAGTGATGTTAAACCTGATTCTGATTGCGATTTTGGCATATGGGGTGGGAGTGTATCTGAGAAATACAATGGAGATCATCTCCGAACCCAAATAGAACAAAATTCAGGAATCAGTTCTTATTGCAAAACCTACTTCAACAATTTTTGGAACTTTTTAAATGAATAAGATATCACCATGGTGCTGCAGCAAGATGCTTTGCCTTTGCACACTGATGAGCAGCAGGGACCAGTGTTGGCAGAACAATCTCTGTCACCAAAGATGGGCAATTTCTGCAGTTGTACTGTGGGGAGCATTCTGACTAGTATGAGGGGGCCACCGCACAGGATCGGAAAAAGCAGCTGAAGGTTATAGGCACAGCCAGCTCCATCATAACCACCAGCCTCCCCAGCTTTGAGGAGATCTTCAAAAGGCGATGACTTCTAAAAAGGCAGCATCCATCATTAAGGTCCTTCACCACCTCTTTTCATTACTACCATCAGGCAGCGTGATGGTATGGGGTTTTCTGATGCAAAGTTCTAACCTCAAAGACCTTAAGCCTTATCTGATATAAATAGCCATGAATACTGTCACTAATGGAAGGTTATACTGTAACTATCCGATCTTCAAAGACCAGTTTACTTCCTTGTGTATTCTCTACTGTGTGTTTAGTTGCCAATAACCACTATTCGAGTGCTGGGTCCCCTCTCCTTACCAAAGAAGAGATACTTCCAGCTAACAAAGTAGTTTGAAACAGTGCATTTATTTTTAGCGATACATGTTTAAATCCAAACAACATTCTTAAAACACATTTAAAAGTCACAGAGGACTTTTATCTTATAAAACAGTTCCAAATTACAAACCATTTCTAAAACACAAAGGATTTCCAAAACACAAGTACAGTTCTTACAAACTAAGAAGGCACACCAATGATGTAGATGAATCATCCTTTGCAGAAATCAAAGCCAGAGGATTTCACCCTGTGTTTCTTTCACTCTTCTTGATGTTCCCTACCCCCATTTCTAATAAGCCAGAACTGCTTTCTACATTTAAGCAGTTTCTTTACTGCTCAGGTGACTGCACATGTACGTATTTCCTTACATACCTTTTTTTACACAAAAGGTCTCAAACCTTTTTGGAGACACACAGACTCCAGCTACCCATAATTAATGCCGTGAAGCTAACTTTCTTAGACCATAAGACCATAAAACATAGGAACAGAAGTAGGCCATCTGGCCCAACAAGTCCGCTCTGCCATTCAATCATGGTTGATCCTTTCTCTCTATCTCCTCCTCAACCCCAGTTCCCAGCCTTCTCCCCATAACCTTTGATGCCATGTCCAATCAAGAACCTATCAATCTCTGCCTTAAATACACCCAATGACCTGGCCTCCACAGCTGCATGTGGCAACAAATTCCACAAATTCACCACCCTTTGGCCAAAGAAATCTCTCTGCATCTCTGTTTTGAAAGGGTGCCCCTCTATCCTGAGGCTGTGCCCTCTTGTCCTAGACTCTCCCACCATGAGAAACATCCTTTCCACATCTACTCTGTCTAGGCCTTTCAACATTTGAAAGGTTTCAATGAGATCCCCCCTCATCCTTCTGAATTCCAGTGAGTACAGACCCAGAGCCATCAAACGTTCCCCGTATGATAACCCTTTCATTCCTGGAATCATCCTTGTTGACCTCCTCTGGACCCTCTCCAATGCCAGCACATCTTTTCCAAGATGAGGGGCCCAAAATTGTTTACAATACCCAAGGTGAGGCCTCACCAGTGCCTTATAAAGCCTAGCATCACATTCTTGAGTACATAAACCTTCCAACTATGAACACATCAGTTATTTGATATGCTTAATGATATCCATCTGGTCTGCCAGCTTCGTTGAACTGTACAATTTGGTCAGCTTGTTTATTTTGAAACAAGCAAATGTAAATAACCCAATGTCTTATACTTCACCTGTTCAGCAATGAGCCAGGGTCAGTGACTAACATCCTGTTTTCTACAGAAAATGTGTCAGCTATATATAGAGCTTGTTTGCTAAGCTGATCTATAGACAGTGCTTTGTTTTAACTTCAAATTGATTACTGCTTGCCATTTACATTTTAAGAACTTAAGACTGGCTTCTGTTTACAACCAGAAGCTAAACAAGGAGTATAGTTGGAAGTTTAACTTCCATTGTTTGATCTTACAAGTGACAGCTGTAACGTTTAGAAAGCTGAGCTTGGCAAAACATGAGGCTCCCTCTGGCCCAGGAAGTGAATATCCATCAAAAGAGGAGGTACAGGAGCCAGAAGACACACACTCAAAGTTTCAGGAACAACTTCTCCTCTGCTATCAGATTTCTGAATGGTCCTTGAACCTATGAATGTTGCCATACTATTTTGCTCTCTTTTTATACTGTACTACTTATTTATTTTCCTTATTGTAATGTGTTGCACTGTACTGCTGCCACAATTTCACAACATTTGTCAGTGATAATATATCGGATTCTGATAGGCTGCCAATACCAAGCAGGAAGGCTGGGGTTCAAATCAGGGATTACTGGGGTTGGGGGGGGGGAACACAGAATTAAATTATATTGCCACATTGTGTCATTAGGCCGAGGATATTTCTCATGAGTCACTGAGTCAAACACCTACTGAGGCTTTTATTTTAGTCTCTTGTTTGCACTTGTCAATTTTTATAGATTATTTATTCAAAATCAATAGGTCAATCATCTCAACAGATCTATTCCAGCTCTCAGCAATCCCATTATTGTATTTAAATATTACATATTGTTATTTTATATTTAATTTACTGAATATTTAATTAATATTTAATATTAAACATAAAATCTATTGCATTAAAAGATAGGAATTTCCTTAAGGTTGTTATAACCAGGTGTGGTAGTGGGGATAAGCTCCCACTACCTAGTAAATGCTCCCAGTGTCGTGCATCTCAAACAGCCTCTGACAACCAGTCCAGCTCCTGGCGTTCTCATGTGGCTTAGCTACTAAGTCCAGTGGAACGATTTCTACTGACAGGACAAAGGACAAGGTCTGGTCACTGGCACCTTAAAACCAGTCGCTTCGGGCAGATGGGACTCGTCAGCCGTGGTTGGCAGCTCGTCTCGGAGAAGGGAAACTCTGATCTCAACCCTCTGCTGCCTTGTGGCTATATCCACTCATGGGGAAGGTTTCGGGAGTAAATCTGGAGCTGAGGTCCCCAAGGCAGTCCTACATTGAGATCAATGATTACTGGCAACTTCTGCCACGCTGGTGCCAAACTGTATCGATCGGTCTCTGCCGTTCTGATGGATTCATCAGCTGGGTGGAGAGTGGGAGCCTGCTGCGTGGGCAACAGCTCGCTCTCCATGTCCTACTGCCCTGTCACGTAGACAGCCATGCCACAATGTCCATGTCCTAACCAATGGAGGGACTCGAAAAAAAAGGAAGTTTCCAGTATTTTGATTTGAAAGCTGAGTGCTTACTAACTGAAACTTCTACACCAAGAAGAACAATTTTAAGCCATGCTTTTGTTATAGCTGTGATGAATTTGCTGAGCAGGACAGCTCCTGTGTGGAGTGGAAAGATGGCAGGCCGGCTCGTAGGCTGTGCTGTGTGTATGTATTAGAGAGATACAGACAGATAGTAAGAAAGATTAGCTTTATCTGTTACATGTACATCAAAACATACGTTGTTTGTCTCAATGTGCTTGGGCAGCCCACAAGTCTCACCATGCTTCCAGCCAACACAGCATGCCCACGATGTGCTGACCCATACTTCTTCGTGACGTGGGAGGAAAGCAGAGAAACTGGGGATGGTGAATGACCTCACAGAGAGCTGCTGGAATTGAACCCACATCACTAGTGCTGTAATGCGTCACGCTAACTGCTGCGTCACTCTGCTGCTCAGTTACTAATTAAGCAATTACAGTTTGCAACAAACTTACTCACTACAGCTGCAGCACCACACCATCTGTCAGCAGAGTTGTCGCTGCTCAGTTACCCCAGCAGAGGCTAGAGAGGTAACTCTGCGGGTCCTGTCAGTCCGGGTGCAGACCTCCAGGAAAATGCGTTCGTGTGCAGTCGTACGAGTCATTACAATTATTCGCAGTTGAGATGGATAGGTCTTCCAGTAAGATGGCGGTGTGCTCAGATGCAGCGCATCTTTTGTAAAAAGTACTTTTTTAAAAAAGACAAAAACGCCTTTAGTTGGCCCCATACTTTTTAAAAAGTACTTTTCACAATTGCAAGACACTGCCAGACATTAAGAACGTCAAGTACTGCATGTCTACCCCATCAGTGAATTGCTCATTGGTGGAGGAGCTGGATTCGGTGCTTCCTGCCACAGAAAGGTGTCAGAATTGGTGCGCAAGGGCACTGTGCAGTCTAACAGCGAGTGATTGTCCTCGGTGTTTTTCTTGTATGGCTTGCCGGTTTATCGGCAGGACCAAAGGCGGGGTAGCTGCCTGGCCTCAGCTGTAGCACGAACCAGGTCCTCATGCCGCAGGGTTGCCTGATACAGCTGCCCAAAAGAGAGTCATCGGAGCTGGTACCTGGAGGTGGTGTGACACGGCGTCCATGCTACCCTCCAGTGCTTGCTCGGCAGAAGACAAGCTGGATTGCATTCACCTGCAGACTGCTGCAGCCTTGCTCTTTCCAACAATATTCATGGACTCAGGAATCTGGCTGTATTATATTAATTTTGTGTGACTGTATGTTTACTACTGCTGTGCCTTGTATGTGCTATATGAGTCTGTGCTGTGTATGACTGTCGGTACTATGTTTTGTACCTTGGTCCTGGAGCAGTAATGCTGTTTTGTTTGGCTGAACTGAATTTGAACTTGAACTTGGACTAAGAGGTGTTTGATATGTTTGGATGGGAGGAGATGGAGGGCTATGGTCCAGGTCCAGTTTAGATGGTTCAGCACAGATTAGATGGGCCAAAGAGCCTGTCTCTGTGCTTTAGTGCTCTATGACTTTGTGTTTGGGAATTGAAGATTATGTGGAGCAGCCCACGAGTCAGGTCAACAGAGGGGCAATGGGCAATCAGTCTGCATGTAGACTTCGGAGAGGGGAGAGAGGCTGACCAGGAGAAAGCTGTCTTTTGCAAAGGAGCAAATTCAAAAAAAAGAAATGATATGATTGTTTGCTATTTCCTGGTGGAAAAAAATAAGCCGTGACATGGATACAAAGAGAATAGATTAATATTCACGAAAACACAGACGCTGTCACTGATAATAAATAGCACTTTACTAGTCTTTTGCTGCAGTGAGCTTGGATAACTATGGCAACCAAAACATTAACACTTAATATTTCTTGTACTTTGACACCACTTTGATTGATTATGTGGGCATTGTTTGTGTGCATCATTATTGCTCTTGGAATAAGCTTTACTTAGAAACATTATTATTAAGTGCTCAACTTGTTATATAATTTCTGGCCCTCGTTTTAACCAACCAGAGACTCGGGATCTGTGAACAACATGCCATCTCACAGCCAGGAAGCCGAAACCTTGCCCTACTCAAGACTCTGATAATGGCAGTAAAGGGCAGAGGATCAGATCTGGAGTGCTATGCTTTGATGCTCATGTGATTTATTATTTAGAGATATAGTCATAGTCATAGTCATACTTTATTGATCCTGGGGGAATTTGGTTTCCATTACAGTTGCACCGTAAATAATTAGTAATAGAACCATAAATAGTTAAATAGTAATATGTAAATTATGCCAGTAAATTATGAAATAAGTCTAGGACCGGGCTATTGGCTCAGGGTGTCTGACCCTCCAAGGGAGGAGCTGTAAAGTTTGATGGCCACAGGCAGGAATGACTTCCTATGACGCTCTGTGTTGCATCTCGGTGGAATGAGTCTCTGGCTGAATGTACTCCTGTGCCCACCCAGTACATTATGTAGTGGATGGGAGACATTGTCCAAGATGGCATGCAACTTGGACAGCATCCTCTTTTCAGACACCACCGTGAGAGAGTCCAGTTCCATCCCCACAACATCACTGGCCTTACGAATGAGTTTGTTGATTCTGATATCACATGGTAGCAGGCCCTTCTGGCCCAGTGAACGCTCGCTGCTCAATCACGCCCATGTGACCAATTACCTACTAACCAACACATCTTTGGACTGTGGGGGGAAACCGGAGCACTCGGAGGAAACCCACGCGGTCATGGGGAGAAGGTACAGACTCCCTATGGACAGCGATGTAAATTAAGCCCGGATCGCTGGCACTGTGGTAGTGTTACGCTGTCTGCTGTGCCACCATGCTGCCCCAAGTGACCAATAGCTGGGTTTAAAGGGCATTTTTTAAAAACTTGATGATGACTCAAAATAAAATTAATTATTCATTATTACTTACTGCCTGCTACACCGCTGGTGTTTGGGGCAGCAATGAAGATCCTCCATCTCTGACAGTGTTCAGGGCTTCCTTCATCGTGTCAGGAGCTTCCTCTCGGTTTTCACCACCGTCAGCCATGCAAGTCCCGGGTGGAGACTCAGGAATATCGTCACACTCAGATGTAGAAGGATTCTTCATTGCTGTTTCCGTAGCAATTTTGTTTGACCAGTCAGGGTTGTTAGCCCTGAGCTGAACCCCTGAACCTGGAGGGCCGGTGGACCACCCTTAGTCTGGCCTCTACCCTTTGACCTGTTTGGCAAGGGTGACCCCACCAAGAGCCAAGGCATAAAGTTGTGACTCCAACCAGCACAGCTCTCCGGGTCATTGAGGTACGCAAGCCTCCAAACCCTACGACAAGGTTGTGGTCTTCCTGGAGGAAAAAATAAAACTAAGAGCTTCTAAATAAATAAAAATAAAACTTCTAAAACTAAAAACTTGTACTAAAGTGCAAGGAGTTCACATGTGGCAGATAGAATTTAGCACAAACGTTTAACATTACGTTGTATTTGTACAAGTCGTTGGTGAGACTGCATTGGTAGTACTGTGTGTAGTTCTGATCACCATGTTACGGGAAAGATGTGGTTAAACTGGAAAGAGTGCAGAAAAGATTTATGTTGCCAGGACTTGAGGGCAAGGTAGGACAGGTTATATTTTCATTCCTTGGGAATGTGCTGTGGGAAATGAAGGGTAATTTATGGAAGTATTTAGGAGACGCATCAATGAATTGAACGTGAATAGTCTTTTCCCCAGGGTAGGGGAGTGCAGAACTGGAGCACAGAGGTTCAGGGTGAGAGGAGAAAGATATAAAAAGGACCTGAGGAGGATTTTTTTCACACAGAGGGTGGTCAGGATATGGAACGAGCTGCCAGAGGAAGTGGTTGAGGCAGGTATAATAGTGTCATTTAAGAAACACTTGGAAGGGAGGGACCTGCAGAAATATGGGTTGATGGCAGGAAATCAGGACTAGCTGGGTGGTCAATGTGGTTGGCATGGAAATTTTGGCCGGAAGGACCTGTATTCATTACATGTTGTTCTATGTGTTGTTGTAATTGTATATTTGGGTCAAAAGAATGAGAGGCAACATGTTAAAGAAGACAAGACTCCTTCGGGTATGTGTCGAGACAGTAGGACAAGCTAAGAAGGCATTTCAAATGTAAACGGGATCCTCGGGTTTATAACTAGAGTCATAAAGTACAAAACGCATCATTGGTTGGGCACCTCCTGGAATTCTGTTTTCAGTTCCTGACACCACAGTTTAGGAAGGGTGACAAGCCTTGGGGGTGGGGGGAGTGTAGGGGGTGAAGAAAAATAAATTTACCAGAGCAAGAGACCCCAGGAATTTGAAAATATTGGTGAAGCTGAGGTTTCTCCTTGGAGCAAAGGGAGTCAGAGTAGTACTGCTCGGCTCTGAGCTCAAGCCTTCAGCTAATGAAGGCCAACTCAACATATGCCTTCTTGACCACCCTAGCAACTTGCACGGCAAATTTCCCTCTACGGATGTGGACCTTAAGATAATTCTCCTGTGAACTGTCATGGAAAATTGACTAAATTACATGTGTCATATTAATGCAAACTGCTTGAGAGGATCTGGCAATTTTTGAAAAAAAAATTTTATTCAGGGGAATTATATATTAACATTTAGTGTCTGCAGGGTTTTTATGCTTTAGGAAGGATTTGTTTAATAGAGATTGTTGTTCCACTCTGAGCTGGGTGCAGTTCTAACATCATCTGAGATAAATTCTCTCCAAATGAGAGAATGCTCAAAAATGCAACCTGATCTATTAAAGGAAAATTCAGTATGTCATACTGCCACTGGGAGAAATGCTGGAAGGCGCTGGCAGGTTTTCCAAAACTGAACTTGCGTGTGCTGTCATGATCATTTACAAATACTTGCACAGAGACAGCTCTTGCATAATAACAAATGGAACAACTGCCGCCTGAGCATGGACCTCAAATTGTATCGTACACAACCTGGGTCCTGTATCGTACGCAAATCGTATCATATACATGGATCCTGTATTGTACACAAATCATATTTTACACATAGGTCCTGTATTGTACACAAATCGTATTTTACACATGGGTGCTGTATTGTACACAACATGGATCCTGTATTGTAGACAAATCGTTTCGTACACATGGGTCCTGTACTGTACTCAGATTGTATTTTACACATGGGTCCTGTACTGTACACAAATCATATCATACTCTATTTTAGAATTAACCAGCACCAACTTTTGTTGAGAATCATCTCTGCCAAAATTTCAGGTTGAGTGGCAGACCACACATAAATTAAATTAGATTAGATTCATTAGTCACATGGCCTGTACTCACTGGAATTCAGAAGAATGAGAGTTGACCTCATTGAAGCCTATCAAATGTTGAAAGGCCTCGATAGAGTGGATATGGAGAGGTTGTTTTCTATGTTGGGGGAGTTTAAGACCAAAGGACACAGCCTCAGAATAGAGGGAGGTCCATTTAGAACGGAGATGAGGAGGAATTTCTTTAGACAGAGGGTGGTGAATTTGTGGAATTCTTTGCCACAGTCAGCAGTGGAGGCCAAGCCTTTATGTATATTTAAGGCAGGGGTTGATAGGTTCTTGATTAGTCAGAGCGTGAAGAGATAAGGAGAGAAGGTAGGAGATTGGGGATGAGAGGGAAATGGATCAGCCATGGTGAAATGGTGGAGCAGACTCGATGGGCCAGATGCCCTATTTCTGCTCCTATATCTCATTGATCACATGTACATCATACAGTGAAATGTGTCGTTTGGTCAACAACCAACACAGTCTGAGGATGTGCTGGGGGCAGCCCACAAGTGTCACCATTCTTCTGGCGCGAACATTGCACGCCCACAACAAACAGCATACAGCCAACATATAACAAGACAGACACAACAATGGCAAAATAAACCCCTTCCTTCCTCCATTGGGAATCACTGTCCCTCGTCCTCAGGGGCCACCAATCATGGACCTCGAACTCAGGGATCGCAGGTCTTTGTCCTTGGTTATTGCCAACCTGATCTCACTGGTCTCTGACATCCTGACATGCTGACCACCCTACGGCCTCTGTATCTGCCCACACAGAATTCAAACCCTGGGGCTCACCAACCTTGGGGGGGTGGGGGGTGGTCAACAGCCCTCCCCCTCAGGACCTGCCAATCTCAGTCCTTGACCAGAGCACCTGCCAACCTGATCTTCATCCTTGGGGATTCATTGGCCTTCAACCCTGGAGCAGTCTGACCTGGACTCTGACCTCTAACTCCTGTCCCTGACCTCTAACTCTCCCTAAAGCCTAACCTGTCCCCCAACTCCCCACATTATCCCCAAAACCATCCCTATGAACCACGAGAACAACTCAGCCTGAGAGGTTGCTGAGCTGTGATGATGGACTTCAGAGCTCAACAACATCTTGCCCAGAAGCTTGTCCCAATGTATGAAACAATCAATCCATCAGAAATAGATACTTCCATTGCTCTGCTTGCAAATGGAAAGAATACAGCTGCCCTGTATGCTCGAGTGTATGAGCCTCTGGAACTTTACACAGAGCAGGTAGCACCTCCCAGTCTGTATTGTAGGGGTTCCCCACAATTTTTATGCAATGGACCAATGCCATTAAGCAAGGGTCTGTGGACTCCATGTCTATGTCCACCCTTCCTTCCCTCCCTGACTCCATCACCCTCCTCACCTGGATCCATTAAGCTTACCTAGCCCCTCCCTTACCACCTATCTACTCTCTCAGTCCAGAAGAAGGGTCTTGACTTGAAACATTTACTGTCCATTTCCCTCCACAGATGGTACCTGACATACTGAGTACATTTAATAGTTTGTTGGGTTTTTTTGGCTCTAGATTCTTTTGAGTGTCCTGAATTTGGATGCCAATGGATAAACCTAATCCTTTCAAATTTGGCTTATCGTTCTCCCAACTCCCAGGAACAATGCAGACAGGTTTTCACCCAATGCTTGCCAAAGTCAAGGACAATTTTCAAATAAAGACTTAACTCCATAGGACATGTGAGCAGACATTACGATCAAGATCCACCATATGAACTCTGAAATCTTTACATTATTAAAGAAGAATGCATAAAATGAAATGGTCCTTGGGAAATAACTGTAGATCAGCCACCCATTCACACAAAACTGAATTTCTTTTCTAATCAGGCAAAATGATTACACCTCCAAGAAGACTATGACCTTGTTGTAGGGTTTGGAGGCTTGTGTGCCTCAATGACCCGGATAGCGATGTTGGCTGGAGTCAGGGCCTTGTTTGGTTCCTGCTTTGGCTCCACCGGTCCTCCCAATTTGGGGGGTTCAGCTTAGGAGCTCCTGGTTTAGGTCCACCGGTCCTCCCAATTTGGGGGTTCAGCTCAGGCTGTCCTGCTCCGATAACATTGGAGTCACGGCCCAGACAGCTCATCAACACCTCTACTTCCTCAGGAGGGGAAAGAAATTTATTACATTGACTCTTACCAATTTTTATCAATGCGCCATAGAAAGCATTGTGTCAGGATGCCAAATAGCTTGGCACAGAAACTGCTCTGCACTTGACCACAGGAGACTGCAGAGAGTTGTGGGGGCAACTCAGCACATCTCAGGAACTAGCCTTCCTTTTTACTGTTGGACTTTTTACTGTTGGACTTCGGCCATATCCCACCGAAATACAACACTGGGCGGCACGGGAGGTCATTCCTGCCTGTGGCCATCAAACTTGCAGCTCCTCCCGTGGAGGGTCAGACACCCTGAGCCAATAGACTGGTCCTGGACTTATTTTCCATCTGGCATAGTTTGCATTTGTTGTTTGATTGTTTGTGGTTTTTGTTTTGCTATATTTACGCTCTATTCTTGGTTGGTGCGGCTGTAACGAAACCCAATTTCCCTCAGGATCAATAAAGTATATCTGTGTATCTATCCCTCCATGGACTCTGTCTACGCTCCTTGTTGCCTCAGTAGAGAATCCAGCATAATCAAAGGCCCCACCCCAGACATTTTCTCTTCACCTCCTCCCCCCCGACTGGTCAGAAGATATAGATTCCTGAAAGCTCATAACACTAGGCTCGACGATGTCTTCAACCCCACTGTTATCAGACTCCTGAACCGACCTCTGGTACAATAAAATGGACCCCTGGCCTCATAATCTACTTTGTTATGATCTTGTATTTTATTGTTTGCCTACAATGCACTCTTTCGGTGGCTTTTACACTTCATTCAGCACTGTTATCTTGTTCTAGCTCAGGGCACTGTGTGATGATCTGATCTGTATGAACAGCACGGGAGACAGGCTCTTCACTGTATCTCAGCACACGTGACAATAAGACACAAATTCTGACTCAGATTCATTTATTTAATCACACGTACACCGAAGCATAAGGTGAAATGCAAAGTTTGTGTTAACAGCCAACGCAGCCCAAGGGTATGTTGGGAACAGGTCGAAAGTGTCACCACACACTCCGGCACCAGCACAGCATACCCACAATGCTCAGCGGAACAACACGAGCAACAACTAAGCAAGCCCCTTTTCCACCCCCACCCACACACAAGCAGGCCTCTCCAGACTACTCTGCTTGGAGCCCATCGAAATGTAGTATTTTGCACCTACAAACAACCCTTGGAACCAGCCTGGAAACCAAGGTAACCAATACACCAACGCCAACAAAGTGTCTGACCTCCCTCCACCCAATTTACACCCACGTTGTAACCCACCAATAGAAGATTACTGAAACGTCGACTGTACTTTTTTCCATAGATGCTGCCTGGCCTGCTGAGTTCCTCCAGCATTTTATGTGTGTCGCAGAAGATTACTATTGTTGCTCTCCGTCTCCCTCCTACCTGTCTGTCCCTATAAATTAATTCAAGTTTCATTTCCTGTTCTATTTTGTGCGTGGAGAGTGGGGTTTTGGGGGGAGAGGGGTTGGTGATCAGAGTGCTTTTATTTTGTACAGGGGGTGGGGTGAGTTTGATGTTTCTCTCTGAAAGACTTTCATGTTCTTTCTTTGTTTTGTGGCTATCTGGAGAGTACAAATATCAGAGTTGTATAGGGATACATGCTTTGATAAGAAATGAACCTCTGAACCTTTGAAGTTCGAGTTTAATTGTCAGTCAACCAGACACATGTACACAGCTAAACAAAGCAGTATTCCTTCAGGGCCAAGGTGAAAAACACAGTACATATATTCACACACAGCATGATCACAGTGAATGGCGGTGCTGGCTCGAAGGGCCGAATGGCCTACTCCTGCATCTATTGTCTATTTAGTTATGATAGCACATACAGTCACAAAATAATATTCACTCAAGTCCCTGAGTGGCATGGCCTGGAGATAGATAGTACATGGGATATTGTCCTGGAGCCATGTTTCTGCAAGAACAATTATGCAGCAGTTCCTGATCTCGCGCTGGGTCAGTCGCAGATGAAGGCAAATCGGCTTGACTTTCAGGGAGCGAACACTGGAGAGCAGCACCGACGGGAGAACTGAACTGCAGGGGACAGCATTAGAATTTGATAATACATTGTACCACCAGATGCAACAAGCCATTAGGTTGATCAACACCTCAGCCCATTAACCCATCCCACCACCACCACATACACACCACCTACTGTCACTTTATGCACACAATCAGTCCATGTATGTAACAGTTAATTGTACTTGCATTTTATAGGATTGCTTATATATATATATAAATATCGTGTTTTTATAATGGTGTTCTCTCTGCTTATTGTGTTTTTTTATAAACACAAAATATTCTGCAGATGTTGGGGTTAAAGCAACATGCACAAAACGCTGGAGGAACTCAGCAGGCCGGGCAGCATCCGTGGAAATGAACAGTCAACATTTTGGGCCAAGACCCTTTGTCAGGACTGCAGAGGGAAGGGGCAGAGGCCCTATAAAGAAGGCGGGGGAGGGTGGGAAGGAGGAGGCTGGTAGGTTCCAGGTGAAAAACCAGTAAGGGGAAAGATAAAGGGGTGGGGGAGGGGAAGCAGGGAAGTGATAGGCAGGAAAAGTGAAGAAGGAATAGGGGAAAACATAATGGGTAGTAGAAGGAGGCGGAACCATGAGGGAGGTGATAGGCAGCTGGAGGAGGGGCAGAGTGAAACTGGGATGGGGGAAGGGAGGGGGAGCGAATTACCGGAAGTTGGAGAATTCAGTGTTCAATGTTTATACTGCATTGAATCCAGAGTAGCAATCACTTCATCCTCATTAACACTCGTGTACTGAAGAGTGACAATAAACAATCTTGAATCTTATTTTTCTAAGGCTCTCACAAGAGTGCTCACAATCTATGTCAGAGACATACGTTGCGACTCATAAAGTGTCAATGTATGATAAGCCAAGAAGTAACTCTATTCCCTCTAATCTGCATGGGTGCATGGTCATGCAGTAACCAAAATGCCCCCACGCACATAGCCTTTGTTGCTATGCAGCTGGGATTTTCTTTTATATGATGTTGATATAATTTTGAAAACATTGCAGCAATACTGTGATTTCAAATTTGCTGTTTCTGAGAAAGTTAAAATTGGTTCAATTAAGGCATTCACTGGTAGGTTGAACTACGTGCTTAGAAATGAAGAATTTGAAGACCTGTCAATTCTTGTTGACATCATTGGATCATTTCAAGCTTCTTGTGCTGACTGTGAATGTGGATTCAGTCTTATGAATTCAATCAAATGTAAATCCAGAAACAGACTAGAACTGGATCATCTGGATGAGCTAATAAGGATTACGAAGTGTCGTTCATCTGGATTTCTGCCCTAAATGCCAGCAGTGTAACAGGGCAGTAACTAACTATTGCTTGGTTGGTGACTGCCTGTTCGGAGATGAATCTTCATTCTGGATGTGAAATTAATCTGGACAGTACTTACAGACAATAGATTTGTTATAAAGATGAATGAGAAAAAGTTTACGAAATGTGAAAGATTTTCTTTGTTGCTCTGTATTTCATTATACCCTTCAAATAATAAATAAAATCAAAGGTATGGGATTTTTCAATTTTCATTCCAAATAGTCATAGTATGCATATTACACAAAAAACATTTAAAGTGGCACGCAGTTTTCCGAACGTGTGAAAATTACCTGCTCAGAGCAAGGGTTGGGCAGCGCAGCTGTAAAAAAATTGATAGGGAATGTCAGAAGTCACGCAAATTTTTATTATTTATCACAGGCTGCCTCTCCTTTTGAACAGCGGCCTCTAGAGAGCAGTGCTGCCACCTCGGTTTGCTTCCACCTGCAGTCTCTGCAACACCCTCCCACTACAACTGTCTCCAAAGGTAAAGTTATCTTCATACATTGCACTAAAATTACACACAGATGCAATTAAATTCATCAGCAGGAAAGCAGCATCCATCATCAGGGACCCCCACCACCCAGGCCATTCTCTCTTCTTGCTGCTGCCATTAGGAAGGAGGTACAGGAGCCTCAGGTCCCATGCCACCAGGTTCAGGAACAGTTATTACCCCTCAACCATCAGATCCCACACTACCAGGTTCAGGAACAGTTATTACCCCTCAACCATCAGGTCCCACACCACCAGGTTCAGGAACAGTTATTACCCTTCAACCATCAGGTCCCACACCACCAGGTTCAGGAAGAGATATTACCCCTCAACCATCAGGTCCCACGCCACCAGGTTCAGGAACAGTTATTACCCTTCAACCATCAGGTCCCACACCACCAGGTTCAGGAAGAGATATTACCCCTCGACCATCAGGTCCCACACCACCAGGTTCAGGAACAGTTATTACCCCTCAACCATCAGGTCCCACACCACCAGGTTCAGGAACAGTTATTACCCCTCAACCATCAGGTCCCACACCACCAGGTTCAGGAAGAGATATTACCCCTCAACCATCAGGTCCCACGCCACCAGGTTCAGGAACAGTTATTACCCTTCAACCACCAGGTCCCACACCACCAGGTTCAGGAAGAGATATTACCCCTCGACCATCAGGTCCCACACCACCAGGTTCAGGAACAGTTATTACCCCACAACCATCAGGTCCCACACCACCAGGTTCAGGAACAGTTATTACCCCTCGACCATCAGGTCCCACACCACCAGGTTCAGGAACAGTTATTACCCCACAACCATCAGGTCCCACACCACCAGGTTCAGGAACAGTTATTACCCCTCAACCATCAGATCCCACACTACCAGGTTCAGGAACAGTTATTACCCCTCAACCATCAGGTCCCACACCACCAAGTTCAGGAACAGTTATTACCCTTCAACCATCAGGTCCCACACCACCAGGTTCAGGAAGAGATATTACCCCTCAACCATCAGGTCCCACGCCACCAGGTTCAGGAACAGTTATTACCCTTCAACCATCAGGTCCCACACCACCAGGTTCAGGAAGAGATATTACCCCTCGACCATCAGGTCCCACACCACCAGGTTCAGGAACAGTTATTACCCCTCAACCATCAGGTCCCACACCACCAGGTTCAGGAACAGTTATTACCCTTCAACCATCAGGTCCCACACCACCAGGTTCAGGAAGAGATATTACCCCTCAAAATCAGGTCCCACGCCACCAGGTTCAGGAACAGTTATTACCCTTCAACCATCAGGTCCCACACCACCAGGTTCAGGAAGAGATATTACCCCTCGACCATCAGGTCCCACACCACCAGGTTCAGGAACAGTTATTACCCCACAACCATCAGGTCCCACACCACCAGGTTCAGGAACAGTTATTACCCCTCGACCATCAGGTCCCACACCACCAGGTTCAGGAACAGTTATTACCCCTTAACCATCAGGCTCCTGAACCAGTGTGGATAACTTCACTCACCTCTACTCTGAACTGAGTCCACAACCTAAGGATTCACTTTCAAGGACTTTACAATTCATGTTCGCAATGTTTTATTTATTTATTTATTTGTATAGTTTGTTGTCTTTTGCACATTTGTTGTTCGTCTTTGTGTGTGAATGTTTTCACTGATTCTATAGTGTTTCTTTCTATTTACTTTGAATGCCCACAGTAAAATGAATCTCAGAGTTGTATACTTTGGTATAGGTAGTGGGTAGTGGTTCCATATGTCACTACTACAGGGCGTGACGACCCTGCCTTACACGAATCCCAGGCTCAGCTGGCTCCGGCTGACAGTAGCCGGAATGGGCCCCTATCCAGGGTTACGGATCCCACTGCCTTGTGAGTATCTTCGGGAGAAGAGAAGACTAAGGAGTAAACCCTACACAAATCCGGAGTGGAGCCCCTAAGGCGGTTGGATGACGTATCACATCACCTCCCAGCAGCTCCTGCAGCCAAACTTATGCCAAATGTACTGCTTCGCATTCCTTTGGACCACATCCGTGAGGCCGAGAGGGGGATCTTGATGTCTGGGCAGCCCAGGATCTCCATATTCATCGCCCAGGTCTGCGTCCCAAGGGGCACATCCATTGTCTACTTAGACAGATGGAACCTTCATCATACTTTGATAATAAACTACTTTGAACTTTGATATTCAATTTTTCAAACTTCAAATTTTCGAAGGTTCATTTGTTATTGTCAAAGTGCATGTACACTACAACTCTGACACTTGTCTTCTCCAGATAGCCACTAAGTATAGAAAGACCATGGGTGCTGATGAAAGAAAAGACCTCAACCCCCACCTCTCGGCATGAAAAAGACAAGAAATAAATGAAGACCCCAAAATCCCCCTGTCCTGCAGAAAAAAAAACCAGAGAGAATAATAGTCTCCAACCCCTCAGTTGCACAGAAAAAAATAATGACAATAACAGACCCCTTCCCCCTCACTCACAGGAAAGAACAGCAACAGTAACAATCCCTGACCCCCTCACTCGCAGCAAGGAACAGCATCAGTAGCACCAAACCCCCAATCCCCTCCCCTTACACACAGAAAATTAACAGCTCACCCACCTGCCAACTGGCTATGAGAAAGAAAGCACCAAAAAACTTCAGGAAACCAATATAAAGTACAGTTCAATAATCACATGAATCTCAGAATATCAGAAACATCTTTAAGCTTAACTGTACACTCTCCTAAATGCTTCTATTATAAAAACAAATAACTAGTCAAACACATTTACCCATAAGGTAAAATGATGAAAGGACATAACTTATTTACATTATTTACATTTAATCTCTTTGCCCTGATGAGAATGTGGTTTGCTTCCATCAAGATTACCACCGGTTTATCATTCTTTGTTCTCAAGACCAATTTCAATCAGATTCATGATCTTTAGAGACTTCCTTCTTCTCCTCTCCAGTCTATACATCAAAACAAAAGAAAGATGCAATTAGAGACAAAGAAACATTAGCAGGAATTAGTTCTTTGAGAAATTGAGAAGCATCATTTCAGGGTGAATATTAGACTGCATGCAGCTCTTTAAATAATCTGTTGTCTACTGACCAGTTTTGCATCAAATTGTAAAATTATTCACAGCAACATTTCAAACTTTTAGTATTAATAACTTCTTTCTCTAATTTTAATTTGGGATCTGTCCATTTTCATGTTTGCTGCTTTAATTTAATCTCTTTTCAGCCCCCTATTGCAGAGTGACCCACTGCAACATTTTGGATCGTTTCTGTCTATTATAAAGGAAGGAATAATATTCACTCCAGCGAATATTAGTGAAATGTGTTGTTTGTATCAACGATCAACATAGTCCAAGGATTTCGCTGGGGACATCCTACAGGTGTCATCATGTTTCCAGTGCCAATGTAGAATTCCCACAACTTACTAACCCGAACTGTACGTCTTTGGAATGTGGGAGGAAAGCCACGCAGTCATGGGGAGAACATAAAAACTCCTTACGGACAGCAGTGAGAATTGAACCCTGATCGCTGGCATAGTAAAGTGTTACACTAACCACTATGCTAACATGCTGCCCTTATGAATTAATTCATACTGAGAAAATTTCAAACTTAATGTCATCCTATTGTAACACCATCAGATTCATGATTCTGTATTTCTAAATTTATCTTTCACAACACAATTTTCTCCCCACTTTAGAAACATTCCTAAGTATTCCAAAGTATTAAGTATTCCTAAGTGTAATACATTCCTAAGTATTTAAGGAATTTCCTAAAATTCCTAAGTATTTGTATTACACAAATGTTGTTGATTTTTCCTTCCATTCTTCTTTTTTGTATGATACAGTCAAAGTATTTTATTTAAAGCACTTTAATTTATTCCCATATTTTCTGTGTTACTTAATAATTCTATATCCATATTTCTTGATAATTCAAAGATACTTTAGTATCTTTTTTCGTAGGACCATAATTCAAGATTCAAGATTCAAAAACTTTATTGTCATTCTAACCGTACATCAGCTCTGCAGGGCAGAATGAGACAGCGTTTCTCAGGAGCAGTGCAATCATAACATAACAAACGCAACACTAAATAATAAACGTAACAATAAATAGTAAAACACAACAGCCACATGTCAGTTAAAATCAGTTATAAATGTCCAAGTTAAAAGTGTCCAAAACAGAGTCAGGTGGAGCAGCTATTTAGCAGTCTGACTGCCTGTGGGAGGAAGCTGTTTAGTAGCCTTGTGGTTTTAGTTTTGATGTTCCTGTAATGTTTGCCTGATGGCAGAAGAACAAACAGTTCATGGAGAGGGTGTGAGGGGTCTTTAATGATGTACTGTGTCTTCTGGAGGGATCGACTCTGAAAGAGGTCTTGGACAGAAGGTAGGGAGACCCCAATAACCTTCTCTGCTCCCCTAACCACCCTCTGCAAGGCTTTTTTGTCTACAGCACTGCAACTAGAGTACCAGGTTGTGATGCTAAAGATTAGCACACTCTCAACCACGCCTCTGTAGAATGTAGTTAAGATGTTAGTGGGGAGTGATGCTTGTTTAAGCTTCCTCAGAAAGCGTAATCTCTGCTGGGCCCATTTCACAATCCCATTGGTGTTTCTGGACCAGGTGAGATTGTCCGAGATCTGCACCCCAAGGAACTTGATGTTTTCCACTCTCTCCACTGTGGAGCCACTGATGCTGAGGGGTGTGTGCTCAGGCTGAGACCGTCTGAAATCGGCAATCATCTCCTTGGTTTTGGTGACATTAAGCATCAAGTTGTTATCCCTGCACCAGCTCTCTAGGTGTTTGACATCCTCCCTGTACATTGTTTCATCATTTTTGCTGATGAGCCCCACCACTGTGGTATCGTCTGCAAATTTAATGATCAGGTTCTCCTTGAATCTGGCTGCACAGTCATGTGTTAGCAGTGTAAACAGCAATGGGCTAAGCACACAGCCTTGTGGGGATCCAGTACTCAGTGTGATGGAGTCAGAGATGTTCCCGCCAACACGGACTGACAGTGGTCTCTCTGTCAAGAAATCCAGAATCCAGCGATACATGGCAGTGCTAAGGCCAAGCAGCGACAGTTTCTCCACTAGTCTCTGCGGGATGATGGTATTGAACGCTGAACTGAAATCAATGTACAGGATTCTGGCATAAGTGTCTTTGTTGTCCAAGTGAGAGAGAACTGTGTGCAGTGTGGTGGATATTGCGTCCTCCGTAGAGCGATTTGGACGATAAGCAAACTGTAGAGGATCCAGCGATGAGGGGAGGCTGGCTGTGATATGAGGCTTGACAAGCTTCAGCCATTCGGCCCATTGAGTCTGCTTCACCATTTCATCATGGCTGATTCATTTTCCCTCTCAGCCCCATTCTCCTGCCTTCTCCCTGTATCTGTTCATTCCCTGAGCTTAACTATTTTCTTTGTCCTCTAACATTACCTGTTACGCAGTTTATGATTTACTGTTTATTGGGCATTTCCTTCAGGTTTTACATATTCTTTTGCTTGTTTTATCCAACTTTCTTCATTCCCTTATCATGCAGATAGATCTTTTTTAATCATGCCACCGTTGCCCCACATCAAAATCCCATCAATCTTCCCTCTGTCCTTTCAGCAATCTAAAACCAGCTTGTTTTCTTATTTCAGAAAGTATCTTCCTGAAGCATTTCCTGTTTCCTATACTGTATGACCTTTTGAATTTTCCTGCAAATGCTGCTTTTCTCATTTTTATTGTAGGAGGCTTTTGCAGAACATTAAATTAGAAAGGCAAAAAAAAAAGCTAGAAATGACATAAAAACATAAAATGCCTGAAACACCCAGCAGGCCAGGGAACATCTGGAGAGAAGTAGAGTTACTGTCTCTGATCGAGCTGATGCAGATGTATATTTTTTTACACAAACAATAAAATGTAAGATAGAAAATTAATAATAAAGTGCGTGAAATATAAAGAACATCAGTAAATGAGCGGGATGTTCTGACAGAAAATGAATGGTTCCCCAGCAATTTAGTTTAAGAATTAAACTTCCCGCGCGTGACGTATGTCATGAGGAAGAGAAAAGTAAAGGTTGATTGGCTTAAAGATCAGCGCGAATCAGTCCTCGGTTTATTATGAAACGTTCATTTCTATTGGATGTCTCCTCCAGTAAAGACAGTCGGAGGCCCTGACTGACCCACTGTTTTTCCAGGTCTGAGCTTCTGATTGACTACCCTTGGCCATCGGATAGATTCTAAGTTTCTATTGGTTGCCTGTGATAGCCGGTTATCTGATTGGTTGGTGGTGGAACGCGCGCTTTGGTTGTCTGAGAGAAAGGTGAGGCCGTGAGCCCGGGTAGGTGCTGAGGTGATTTAATTGTGATAACGATCTGATTTCTGCTGTTTGAAACGCTGTGGTTTCCACTCTAAACCCCCTCTCACAAAAACACCTTTTACATTTACATTTTACATTTGTTGTTTTTTAAAACTGAAAATTGTTGAAAAATCCGAGCCCGCGGCCCATGTAGGGGGCGAGGGGCGGCGAGACAGTGTGTGATGGGAGGGGGGTGGCGAGACAGTGCGTGATGGGAGGGGGGTGGCGAGACAGTGCGTGATGGGAGGGGGGTGGCGAGACAGTGCGTGATGGGAGAGGGGCGGCGAGACAGTGCGTGATGGGAGAGGGGCGGCGAGACAGTGCGTGATGGGAGAGGGGCGAGACAGTGCGTGATGGGAGAGGGGCGAGACAGTGCGTGATGGGAGGGGGGCGAGACAGTGCGTGATGGGAGGGGGGCGGCGAGACAGTGCGTGATGGGAGAGGGGCGAGACAGTGCGTGATGGGAGAGGGACGAGACAGTGCGTGATGGGAGAGGGACGAGACAGTGCGTGATGGGAGGGGGGCGAGACAGTGCGTGATGGGAGGGGGGCGGCGAGACAGTGCGTGATGGGAGAGGGGCGAGACAGTGCGTGATGGGAGGGGGGCGAGACAGTGCGTGATGGGAGAGGGGCGAGACAGTGCGTGATGGGAGAGGGGCGGCGAGACAGCGCGTGATGGGAGAGGGGGCGGCGAGACAGCGCGTGATGGGAGAGGGGGCGGCGAGACAGCGCGTGATGGGAGAGGGGGCGGCGAGACAGCGCGTGATGGGAGAGGGGGCGGCGAGACAGCGCGTGATGGGAGAGGGGGCGGCGAGACAGCGCGTGATGGGAGAGGGGGCGGCGAGACAGCGCGTGATGGGAGAGGGGGCGGCGAGACAGCGCGTGATGGGAGAGGGGGCGGCGAGACAGCGCGTGATGGGAGAGGGGGCGGCGAGACAGCGCGTGATGGGAGAGGGGGCGGCGAGACAGCGCGTGATGGGAGAGGGGGCGGCGAGACAGCGCGTGATGGGAGAGGGGGCGGCGAGACAGCGCGTGATGGGAGAGGGGGCGGCGAGACAGCGCGTGATGGGAGAGGGGGCGGCGAGACAGCGCGTGATGGGAGAGGGGGCGGCGAGACAGCGCGTGATGGGAGAGGGGGCGGCGAGACAGCGCGTGATGGGAGAGGGGGCGGCGAGACAGCGCGTGATGGGAGAGGGGGCGGCGAGACAGCGCGTGATGGGAGAGGGGGCGGCGAGACAGCGCGTGATGGGAGAGGGGGCGGCGAGACAGCGCGTGATGGGAGAGGGGGCGGCGAGACAGCGCGTGATGGGAGAGGGGGCGGCGAGACAGCGCGTGATGGGAGAGGGGGCGGCGAGACAGCGCGTGATGGGAGAGGGGGCGGCGAGACAGCGCGTGATGGGAGAGGGGGCGGCGAGACAGCGCGTGATGGGAGAGGGGGCGGCGAGACAGCGCGTGATGGGAGAGGGGGCGGCGAGACAGCGCGTGATGGGAGAGGGGGCGGCGAGACAGCGCGTGATGGGAGAGGGGGCGGCGAGACAGCGCGTGATGGGAGAGGGGGCGGCGAGACAGCGCGTGATGGGAGAGGGGGCGGCGAGACAGCGCGTGATGGGAGACAGCGCGTGATGGGAGGGGGCGGCGAGACAGTGCGTGATGGGAGAGGGGCGGCTTATGTAGGGGTCCGCAGAGGGTGGCAGAGACAATCTCTTCCCATATCTATTAAGTATCTGTTTGCGAAACGAGAAACAGTTAATGTTTCAGGTAGAAGAACTTGGAATTCCCAGTTTCATTCTTTATCTTACTGACTTTAATTTTTTGTTTGTGACATCTTTAAGTATCCCTAATATATTTGTCTCTCCGCTTGGAGTAACTTTTATGTCGTGCTTTGCGGTGCTAAACGACCAATTTCTCGTCATATGTCAGTGAAAATAAATTTCATTCTGAATCTTCTGCTTCTAATCTAAGCTCGAGGAACAGCTCCTGATCTGTCTGGGCATAATGGAGTCTTTTCGACTTGACATTAAGTTTCAGGTGTCTCAGAACAGGCCCTTTCTGCCCTAGGTCATCCATCTGTGATATTGCCTCAGTCTTTATTCCCTCTCCTCTAGCAAAGTCTGGCTTGCTTGTTGCATCCTATAGCTCTGTATTCCCAACTTTTGCATCCCTTTATATACCATCGTTTCAACAGAGACGTTCACTCTCCTGCTTCATGTTCTTGTTTTCTTAACTCCTCCTTGCTCTGGTATCCTGCTGTTGTGACTTTAGCTCTTTTTTTGCACTACTTCAGACTGCAGTACAATCTGCACCATTCTGCTGTATTGCACTCACTGAGGATTTATTATTGGTTACTGTTTACTTTTTGCACTTCAGTCATGCAGCAGAAACAACATTCATCAAATATAAAGAATTGTATAACAATAAAGTCAGAGGTTAAAGGGTAGATGTAAAGTTATAGAACACTACAGCATAGAAACAGGCCCTTTGACTATCTAGTCTTCATCAAACTATTATTCTGCCTACTCCCATCCACCAGCCCTCTGTACCCCTCCCATTCATGTACCTATCCAAATTTCACTTAAATGTTCAAATGGAACCCGAATCCATCATCTCTGCTGGCAACACACACAAAATGCTAGAGGAACTCAGCAGGCCAGGCAGCGTCTATGGGAAAAAAGTACAGTCGACATTTCCGCTGAAATCCTTCAGCAGAAATGCTCCAGCATTTTGTGTGCACTGCTCAGATTTCTAGCATCTGCAGATTTTCTCTTGTACATCATGTGGTTTGGCTTCTGCTGGCAGCTTGTTCCACACTTGCACCAGCTCCGATATGGAATAAAATAGATAGATAGATATACTTTATCAATCCCGAGGGAAATTTGGTTTCGTTACAGCCGCACCAACCAAGAATAGAGCATAAATATAGCAATACAAAACCCCCCAACAATCAAACAACAAAATGCAAACTACGCCAGATGGAAAATAAGTCCAGGACCAGTCTATGTGCATAAATGTCAGCATGTGTTTACAATATAAAACACATTATAGAAGGTGGTTTAGTGTGCATGACACCCTTCCTTTGTCCTCCCTGCCACTTGAAGCTAAGTTGTTTTCTCTTTTGCAGTGTGACAGAAGGATCTTTGATCTCAAAGGTCTCTCTTTCTACAAATGCTGACTGACCTGAGCACCTCCAGCATTTTATGTCTTTATTTCAGGATTAATTTGTCTGTAGTTTGTCATAAAATGCTTGATGAGACAAGGTTTTCAGGGGAGACCAAGGTGGAATTGGGGCGGCGAGCTCTTTCTTGATCAGTGCAAAGACAATGGCTGGGGTGAGAGAGAGAATGTGGAGAGGCAGATACATCAGGGACATCTGAGAGACTATTTGATCGACACATGGATGAAAGAAAAATGGAGGGCTATGCGGGAGGGAAGGGTTGGATTGATCTTGCAGTAGGTTAAAAGGTCAGCACAATATTGTGGGCTGGATGAGCTGTACTGTTCTGTGTTCTATAATGTGATAGAAAAAGATCCTTATAATGCTCATTCCTGTACTTGCTCTCTGAATGAGTGCTTTCTGTGTTTTTTTTAAATCTTATTTATCCTATTGCCTTTGTGAAATTACCATTGAATTTTCTCTTTCAGGCATCACAGTAAATTTCCTTTAACTTTGACAGTTTACATTTTCATCCCATCCTACTGTACATCTGGTTCTGTTGGCAATCACTTTCCTCTTGCTCTAATTCTCCAGCCAATGATGTTTCTCTGTGCTTACACTATCAAAGCCTTTCTTAATTATACTGTAAATGCCTCCAATAAATCTTTCCTTAACCAGTTCTTAGAATAATGCAGGCTTTTCTTTGGCCTGGTCACTGAACTGTCCTGACTATTCTCTGCACCTTCTGCAAAATATATGGATAGTGCTGGCTGTGACCTGCACAGTGACAGAGTGATTAGAGCTGCTGCCTCGCAGATTTAAGCTTGTACTACGAGGAGCTTGCACGTTCTTGACACCATTTCGGTTCCTCTGTCTAGTGTCCACTGGTTTCCTTCCATATCCCAAAGATATGCGGGTTTGCCCTTCATTAATTTCTCCCCAGTGTGTTCGTGTGTGGTAGAATCTTGGGGGCTGCCTTGCTTATTGATAATCAGTATCTGCAGAGAAAATGTTATTTACCCTAGGAAATGAAAAGGGGGGGATTGAGTCTCTAACATTGAAAAGATTACTGTTAAAGAGGGTTCCCACTTCTGCCAAGTTACTGAGGTAGAAAAATTAACCCAGTGATGACTTTGTATTTGAGATGTAGGTCTTAAATAGCTACGTAATTAAAAAAAATAAATTTAAATATTTGTAAATTATGGATTCCTACCATATTTTAAAATTATTTATTGAAAATTTATTGATTTCTTGATGTAATTGTGGCCAATAGCATGTTTGTTTACATTAACCAGGTTAAATTGAAGATGGAGTTGCATTCCTGTTGGCTGGTTTCCAAGTTTTCAAAGGGGGTTGCAGGGTATCCTTACAGATGATCTGTGAAAACATCTGTTGTGTATAAATTTTAAAAACTGCATTTCAGTTCTTAAACTGCTTTGAAAAGGCTGTGTTTTATTTGAGTAAGGAACAAGATATTCAGATCACTTTTTTCATAATTTGTCTCTCTCCACCTTAAATATATCAAATGATCTGGCCTGTATCATTCTCAGGGGCAGTTAATGCCTGAGATTCAACGCGATTTTTCCATTCCCCATTTTGGCTCCTTTCTTATCCCTTTTCTTCCTCACCTGGCCATCACCTCCCTCTGGTTCCCCTCCTCCTCTTTTTCCTGTATGGTCCACTGTCCTCTCCTATCAGATTCCTTCCTCATCTCTTTACCTCCTCCACCTATCACCTCCAGCTTCTCACTCCCTCCTTCTCCCTCTTTCCCCTTCACCTACCAGCTTGTACTCCTTCCCTTCCACCCACCACCTTATTCTGGCTTCTGCCCTCTTCACTTCCAGTCCCGATAAAGGGTCTCGGCCCAAAATGTCAGCTGTTGATTCCCCTCCATAGATGAACACAAGAAAGTCTGCAGTTGCTGGAATTTGAAAGCAATACACATAAAACACTGGAGGTACTCAGCCGATCAGGCAGCATTTATGGAAATGAATAAACAGTTGATGTTTCAGGTCTAGACCCTCTATCAGGACCGCAAAGGAAGGGGGAAGAAGTCAGAATAAAAAGGTGGGGGAGGGGAAGAAGTATAGTTAGAAGGTGATAGGTGAAGCCAGGTGGGTAGAAAAGATAAAGGGTAGGTTGTGGGCGTGCTCAGTTGGTAGAGGAAGCCTCGCAGTACGTTTCAGGTCATTCTCAGCATGACTTGGACAGTTTAGTAATTGATGCAAATGACGCATTTCTGTAAGACCATAAAACATAGGAGCAGAACTAAGCATTTGTCCCATTGATTTGCTCTGCCATTTCATCACGGCTGATCCTTTTTTCCCTTTCCTCAGCCCCACTCCCCGACCTTCTCCCTATAACCTTTGATGCCGTGTCCAATCAAGAACCTATCAAGCACGGCCTTAAATACACCAACGACCTGGCCTCTGCAGCTGCCTGTTGTAACAAATTCACCACCCTCTGACTGAAGAAATTTGTTGCATCTCTGTTTTAAATGGATGCTCCCCTATGCTGAGTATGTGCTCTCTTGTCCTAGACTCTCCCACCATGGGAAACATCTTTTCCACATCTACTGTGTCAAGGTTTTTCAACATTTAAAAGGTTTCAATGAGGTCCCCCTTCATCCTTCTAAATTCCAGCGAGTACAGACCCAGAGCCATCAGATGTTCCTCGTATGATGACCCTTTCATTCCCTGAATCATACTTGTGAACCTCCACTGAACCCTGTCCAATGCCAGCACATTTTACTTAGATAAGAAGCTGTTCACAATACTCTAGGTGAGGCCTCACCAGTACCTTGTGTAGCTCGGCATCACATCCCTGCTCTTGTCTTCTAGGCCTCTTGGAATGAATGCTTACACTGCATTTGCCTTCCTCATCACCGACCCGACCTGCAAGTTAACCTTTAGGGTGTCCTGCACAAGGACTCCCAAGTCCCTTTGATCTCAGATTTTTGGATTTTTCTCCCCGTTTAGAAAACAGTCTGCTTATTTATTTCTTCTACCAAAGGGCATGATCATGCATTTTCCAACATTGTATTTCATTTGCCACTTTCTTGCCCATTCTCTTAATCTGTCTAAGTCCTTCTGTAGCCTTCCTGTTTCCTCAACACTACCTGCCCCTCCACCAATCTTCGTATCATTTGCAAACTTGGCAACAAAGTCATCTATTCCATCATCTAAATCATTGACATACAATATAAAATGGTCCCAACATCGACCCCTGTGGAATACCACTAATCACTGGCAGCCAACCAGGAAAGGATCCTTTTATTTCCACTGGATGCCTCTTACCAATCAACCAGTGCTCTAACCATGCTAGTAACTTTCCTCTAATATCTTTCCTGTAAATTTCCTATAATAATTTCACTGTATGTTTTGATGTACATGTGACAAATAAAGCTCATCTTTAATTGTTAACACATTGTTGAGGACCAAGAACTGATCGCTGAAGTACTTTGCTGGTTGAAAAACTGCTTTTTATGTGAGAGCAAATTTTCGATCCACATGAACACAATTCCTTCCATAATTTATGTATCAGCCTCTCGTGTGGCACCTTGTCAAATCCTTTTGGAAAATTTACATCAACAGATTCCCCTCTATCAGCTCTGCCTGTCACACCTTCAAATAATTAGTGCAGATTTGTCAAGCTTGATTTACCTTTCGTAAAAATCACATTGTCGAGGTTTGATTACAGTATATTCAGCTTTTTAACAGTTGCATTGATTTGTTTTAGGGTAATATCACATTGCTTTAACAGTATATGAATACTGGGGTAAAGCCAACAAACTGATGAGATTTCAAAGAATATGAAGATCTAAAAATTTGAAGAGAATTGATAAGAACGTGGGGAGAATAAGAAACATGATTACCAGAAAAATAATACTGGAGCAGGTCAGGTCACCTATGGAGAAGAATTAAGAGCCGATGATTTGGGTTGAGGCCCTTCGTGAGTCCTGACCATCAGCACTTTATTCTTCTCCAAAGATGCTGCCTGACCTGCTGAGTCCTTCAGCATTTTATATGTGTTACTCGGGATTTCCAGCATCTACGGAGTCTCTTAGGATCAGTAGAATTGGTGTAAATAGGTGGTAATGACAACTTCAGAGGGAAATCAGGGTGGTACCCAAGGAGCAACCAGGCCAATGAGAGGTAACTGAAGTATTTGATTATGTGTTAGCATGTCTATGGTCTGTAACACTTTTCTTTTGACTTACCCACCTGGTTTTTGTTTTAAGTCGATAGGACAAGTTGCAGTGATGAGTGACCCTTTGGAAAATGGTTTGTTCGATATCCCTGACAATGAAGAGTTAGAAGATGAAATCTTTCCTCCCCTTCCTCCTCCAACATCACCTGGCCAACCGGGGTATGGTGAAGGTTTCGCTGATGGTGGTGAGTCAGCTGTTTAAAATTGAACCAAAATCAGGTTTATTATCACCGGCATGTGACGTGAAAATTGTTAACTTAGCAGCAGCAGTTCAATGCAATACATAATATAGAAGAAAAAATAATAATTAAAATAAAAATAATAAATAAGTAAATCAATTACAGTATAGAATATATTTAAAAAATGCAAAAAACAGAAATACTGTATATTTTTAAAAATGTGAGGTAATGTCAAAAGCTTCAATGTCCATTTAAAAATCGGATGGCAGAGGAGAAGAAGCTGTTCCTGAATTGCTGAGTGTGTGCCTTCAGGCTTCTGTATCTTCTGCCTGATGGTAACAGTGAGAAAAGGGCATGCCCTGGATGCTGGACGTCCTTAATAATGGACGCTGCCTTTCTGAGACACTGTTCCCTGAAGATGTCCTGGGTACTTTGTAGGCTAGTACCCAAGGTGGAGCTGACTAGATTTACAACCTTCTGCAGCTTCTTTCGGTCCTGTGCAGTAGCCGCTCCCCCCCCGCTCTCCCATACCAGTCAGTGATGCAGCCTGTCAGAATGTTCTCCATGGTACATCTGTAGAAGTTTTTGAGTGTATTTGTTGACATGCCAAATCTCTTCAAACTCCTAATGAAGTATAGTTCCTGTCTTGCCTTCTTTATAACTGCATCAGTATGTTGGGACCAGGTTAGATCCTCAGAATTCTTGACGCCCAGGAACTTGAAACTGCTCACTCTCTCCACTTCTGATCCCTCTATGAGGATTGGTATGTGTTCCTTCGTCTTACCTTTCCTGAATCAGCTCTTTCGTCTTACTGATGTTGAGTGTCAGGTTGTTGCTGCAGCACCACTCCACTAGTTGGCATATCTCACTCCTGTACGCCCTCTTGTCACCACCTGAGATTCTACCAACAATGGTTGTATCGTCAGCAAATTTACAGATTGTATTTGAGCTATGCCTAGCCACACATTCATGTATATACAGAGAGTAGAGCAGTGGGCTAAGCACATGCCCCTGAGGTGCGCTTAGTTAGGAGGATATGTTATCACCAATCTGCACAAGTTGTGGTCTTCTGGTTATGAAGTCGAGGATCCAATTGCAGAGGGAGGTACAGAGGCCCAGGTTCTGCAACTTCTCAATCAGGATTGTGGGAATGATGGTATTAAATGGGGAGCTATAGTCGATAAACAGCATCCTGATACAGGTGTCTGTGTTGTCCAGGTGGTCTAAAGTCGTGTGGAGAGCCATTGAGATTGCATCTGCCGTTGATCTATTGTGGCGATAGGCAGACTGCAATGTGCCCAGGTGCTTGCTGAGGCAGGAGTTCAGTCTGGTCATGACTAACCTCTCAAAGCATTTCATCACTGTAGATGTGAGTGCTACCGGGCGATAGTCATTAAGACAGCGCACATCGTTCTTCTTCGGCACTGGTATAATTATTGCCTTTTTGAAGCAAGTGGGAACTTCCGCCCTTAGTAGTGAGAGGTTGAAAATGTCCTTGAATACTACCGCTAGTTGGTTGGTACAGGTTTTCAGAGCCTTACCAGGTACTCCATCGGGACCTTCTGCCTTGCAAGGGTTCATTCTCTTTAAAGACAGCCTAACATCGGCCTCTGAGACAGAGATCACAGGGTCACCAGGTGCAGCAGAGATCTTCACAGCTGTAGCTGTGTTCTCCCTTTCAAAGCAAGCATAGAAGGTGGTGAGTTCATCTGGTAGTGAAGCATCGCTGCCATTCATGCTATTGGGTTTCGCTTTGTAGGAAGTAATGTCTTGCAGACCCTGCCAGAGTTGTAGTACATCTGATGTCGCCTCCAACCTCGTTCGAAATTGTCTCTTTGCCCTTGAAATAGCCCTCCGCAAGTCATACCTGGTTTTCTGGTACAGGCCTGGGTTGCCAGACTTGAATGCCACGGATCTAGCCTTCAGCAGACGACGTACCTCCTGGTTCATCCGCAGCTTTTGGTTTGGGAATGTACAGTGAGTCTTTGTAGGCACACACTCATCCACACAGGTTTTAATAAAGTCGGTAACAACTGCAGCATACTCACCCAGGTTCAAAGATGAATCCTTGAATACAGTCCAGTCCACCGATTCAAAGCAGTTCTGTAGGCACTCCTGTGCTTCCCTTGTCCAGACCTTTTTGGTCCTCACTACTGGTGCTGCAGTCTTTAGTCTCTGCCTGTACTCAGGGAGTAGAAGTACAGCCAGGGAGTAAAATTGAACTTGTAAATTAAATTTTAACAAATAAATAGCTTTGTTTAATAACTAATACATTACATTAATTCTGAGTTCAGGTGAAATTTTCTGTGTTACCTTGTTTTTTTAAATATTTTATGTGGGTATTTGTGTTCTCCCAAAGTAACTTTTTCAAAGTCAAGTTTATTGTCCTATGCACAAGTATGTACTTATTTGCAACAGCATCACGTTCATAGCATATAAGCGGTATTCACAATAAAAAAAATAACTTAAACATAAATTATACACAATCTTTACAAGATGTAATAGAACGACAAAAATCCAGTACAATTTTAGTGCAAAAGTGATCAAAGTGATTATGGTGTTGCTAAACTGCAGCGAGTAGGGTTGTGCCGGTTGGTTCGAGAACAGACTGGTTCTTAGGCAGTTGCTGTTTTTGAACTTCGTTATGTGAGATTTCAGGCTTCTGTACCTCCTGTCTGATTGTAGCTGTGAGATGATGGCTTGGCCCGTAAGTGGGGATCCTGGATGGATGCTGCCTTCTTGAGGTAGAACCTCCATAACGATGGTGGGGCGTGATGTGCCTGTTGTGTTTTGGACAGAGTGCACTACTCTGCAGCTTCTTGTGTTCCTGCACATTTGAATTGCCATACCAAACCATGATGCAACCATTCATGACATTTTCAACAGTAAATCTGTAGAATTCTGTTAGTCTTCAGTGATAAGCTGAGCCTCCTTGATCTCAGTAAGGACACTGGTTCATTTTCATTGTGATTGTGCATTTATGTGCTGGACCCAGGACGGTCATCTGATACGTTAATGCCTAAGAATTTAAAGCAGCTGACTGCTTTGCTACTTCCCTGCAATGTAGACTGGCGTGTGTTCGTCGTCCTTCCCCTTTCCTGAACAACACACACAAACTGATGGAGGAACTCAGCAGGTCAGGCAGCATTTATGGAGGAAAACAAACAGTTGATGTTTCAGGGCAATGGTGTGTGTGTTGCACAAGGTGTCCAGCATCTGCAGAATCTCTTATGTCCACTTGCTGAAATCAACAATCAACTCTTTGGTTTGACTGACATTGAGTGAGAAGCTGTTTTTGTGGAACCACTCAACCAGGTGTCCTGTCTCGCTCTGGTAAGCTGATTCATCACCCCCACAGTGGTGTTATTGGTAAATTTGTCTATGGCATTGGAACTATGATTAGTGGCACAGAGTGGACTAGAACATCATTTGCTAACTGTGATGTTCGGTGGTCAAAGTTACCTGGTTGGTAGGCATATCTTGGGAACTTAATTATCATTCTGCACACTTATGAAAATTTTAAACTGATGTACGTGGTGGTGTCTGCCAGGCAATGCATATTTTGACATCAATTGAACAATATTCATTTGCAGTTATGGGGCTATGGGTGTTAGGTAAGGGTGTAAGGTGGCAGTGATGAGGAATCCTGGACAGAACCTAGTCTTAGCTGGAGAATTCTGATCTGCTTCTGCCTTTAGTTAAAAAAGAAGTTTACCTTTTTGAGCAGGTGGACGTCACCTTGTGTTCACAAACCTCTCTCGGTCCACACAGCAGTTCCGGAGTTACCACTACTCACTTTTCCTCATGACCCCGCATGTTGCAACTGCATTGGCAAGATCTCACACTGTGAAGAACTTGCTAGTCCAGTGCCATAACTACTCAGCCGAACCACCCAGCACACTGATTCTGAATACTTAGACTGTAATAGATTACCAGCCACCTTATTCATGTACCTTATGTCGTTTTATTTGCATTGAATTTTGTTTCTGCAGAAGATGAAGCTCGACAAGAGGGAACTCAATCTAAGGAGCCTGTAGTACTCAGGAAAAGTGTAAGGAGGCCACAGCCGAAACTGGATGCTCAGCGGTAACTAAAGGTTTAAACTCTGTTAAAGTGGATGCTGTTGTTCATAACTAAAGCTATTCTCCAGGCAGCGCCTGGTACGACTGCAGCAGAACAAGTGCTTCAGGGACAGTTGAGACACATTCCCATGAGGAGCAAAGCAAGAATAAACACGTGCAGAGCTCCCTGGATGACAGAACTGGTACAGCGGGAGGTTGAGCAAAATAGTTTGCATATAGTTTGATTATTAAGAATTAGAGGGAAGTGAGAACTAAATTAAGGGATAAGTGTGTATGACAAACGTAGCAGCTGATGTAGTTGGGAATCTAAAAGTGTTCTGTAAGGATATAATCCATGGTAAAGTAGCCTGTTAAATGGAATCTTGTACATGGTTGGTGAGGGCAGTGTAAAGGTAATGTGTAGTTTGCACCTGTCTTTACTAGAGTAAGTGAAGGAGGTGGCTTTGACTGAGTTATTGGGGTACTGACCAGAATCTTTCAGTCCTCATTGATCATAGGAATAGTGTCAGAGAGCTGCAGAGTTTCAGTGTTTCTCCCTTCTTCACAGAATGAGCAAGGATAAACCTAGCAAATATTGGCCAGTCAGCTTAACCTCTGATGGGAAAGCTTTTAGAAACATCAATCCAAGACAGGAGTGATACTCACCTGGAGAAAAATGGAGTAATTAAGGAAAGCAGCACATTTTTTAACCAAGCAACACACGCATAATGCTGGAAGAACTCAGCAGGCCAGGCAGCATCTATGGAAAAGAGTAAACAGTCAACGTTTTAGGCCAAGACCCTTCATCAGGACTGAAAAGGAAGTGAGACGTCAGAGCAAGAAGGTGGGAGGAGGGGGGAAGAAGTACAAAGAGGTAGGTGATGGGTGAAACAGGGGGGGTGGTGATGAAGTAAAGAGCTGTGTTGATAGATGAAAGAGATTAAGGGCTGGAGAAGGGAGATTCTGATAGGAGAGGGTAGAAGACCACGGAAGAAAGGGAAGGAGGAGGTCCAGGGGGAGGTGATGGGCGGGTAAGGAGATGAAGTGAGAGAGGGAAATGGGAATGGTGAAGGAGGGGCAGTTACTTGAAGTTTGAGAAGTCAGTGTTCATGCCATCAGGTTGGAGGCTACCCAGACAGAATATAAGGTGTTGCTCGTACAACCTGAGTGTGGCCTCTATGTTCCTCTAGCATTTTGTGTGTGTTGCTTGGATTTCTGGCATCTGCAGATTTTCTTGACTTTGAGCTACATTTTTTAACCAACTTGATTGAATATTTTGTTAGGTAATGATTAAAGAGGATAACAGTTTTGAAGTGGAGTACTTTGCAGCTTCTAACAAACCGCATTAAGGAATTGGAACTGGTTGAATTCTAGATCATTTGGGAGGCTGAAGGGGATGATAGATAGGACAGAGAGTTAGTTACACCCAAGGTGCAAGACATAAGAAACTGGTGACAGTCAGGAAGGGGAAAAGTGTGAAGGTGCTAGTGCAGAGTACCCCTGTGGCTAGCCCCCTCAGCAACAGGTATATCACTTTGGGTGCTGTCAGAGGGGATGACCCAATGGAGGAAAGTCGCAGGCACTGAGTCTACCTCTGTGACTCAGAACAGAAGAGGGGGAAATAGAGCCGTGCTGTGGTGATGGAGGATTAGTTAGTAAAGGGAATGAACAGGAAGTTCTGTAGGCAAGAGTGAGATTCTGGATGGTTTGTTACCTCCTGGGTGCCTGGGTCAGGGATATCTCGGATCGAGTCCTTGGCGTTCTTAAGTGGGAGAGTGAACAGCCAGAAGTCGTGGTCCAATGACACGGGTTGGACAAGTGATGATGTTGTTCATAGGGAGCTAGGTGCTAAGTTAAAGGGCAGAATTTCTAGGGTTGTGATCTCAGGATTGCTACCCGTGCCACGTATCAGTGAGGCCAGAACTAGGAAGGTTATACAGTTTAATACGTGGCTAAGCAGTTGGTGTAGGAGGGCTCTCTTCCGGTGAAGGTGGGACCTGTACAGAAGGGACAGCCTGCACCTGAACTGGAGGGGGGGTGGGGCCAATACCCTAGCAGGAAGGTTTGTTAATGCTGCATGGTGGGGTTTAAATGGGAACCAGAGTGCCAGAGCAGTTAGTGGAGAGGTTGTGAAGACATGTTAGTAAGACCTCAAAGTCAGGAATCAAAAGGTTGAGCATAGTGCGACTAGTGCCTTGAGCTGCGTATATCTCAATGCAAGAATTATCGTAGAAAAGGCAGGTAATAGTGCGGCAGGCAATGTGTAGTGAGGAGAGGCTTTTGATAGGGCAAGGTGCAGTCAACAGGATGAGTTGCAACATCAAAGGTGGACAGAATCGAAAAGGTGAATACAGCTGAAGGTCACAGCTGTGAGCTTAATGTCCAAGGATACACATTGTATTGAAAGGACAGGCTGGAAGGCAGAGGTGTCGGTAAAAAATGAAATCAAATTATTAGAGAAAGGTGACATGGGGTTGGAAGGTGCTGATTCATTGTGGATAGAACTAAGGAACTGCTAGGGTAAAAAGACTCTGATGGGAGTTGTATACAGACTCCCAAACATTAGTAAGGATGTGGCCTACAAATTACAACAGGTGATAGAAAATGCATGGCAAAAAGGGCAATGTTGCAATAGTCACAAACAAGAAAAAATCTGCAGTGGCTGGAAATCCAAGCAACACAGACAAAATGCTGGAGGAACTCAGCAGGCCAGGCAGCATCTATGGAAAAACAGTACAGTTGACGTTCCTGCCAAAGGGTCTTAGCCCGAAACGTTGACTGTACTTTTTTCCATAGATGCTGCCTGGCCTGCTGAGTTCCTCCAGCATTTTGTATGTATTGAATGTTACAATAGTCATGTAGGACTTCAATGTGCAGGTAGAATGGGAAAATCAGTTTGGTACTGGATTCCAAGTGGGGGAATTTCTAGATGCCTATGAGATGGCTTTTTAGAGCAGCTCATGGTTGAGCCCACTAGGGGATCAGCTATTCTGGATTGGGTGTTTTGCAATGAACCAGAATTGATTAGGGAGCTGAAGGTAAAAGAATCTTTAGGGCTATGTGGTCATAATATGATTGAATTCACCCTGAAATCTGAGAAGCTAAAGTCAGATGTATCAATAATACAATGGAGTAAAGGGAATTACAGAGGCATGGGAGAGGAGTTGGCCAGAATTCAATGGAAAAGAACACTGGCAGAGATGACGGCAAAGCAGCAATAGCTGGAATTTCTGGAAGCAATTCAGAAGACACAGGATATATACATGCCAAAGAGGAAGAAGTATTCTAAAGGAAAGATGACACAACCATGGCTAACAAAAGAGGTCAAAGTTAACATTAAAAAGCTAAAGAAAGGCTATATAATAGAATAAAAATTAGTGGGAAGTTAGAGAATTGGGAAGCTTCAACAGAAGGCAACTAAAGAAAGTCATTAAGAAAGTAAAGATGGAATTTGAAAGTAAGCTCAACAATAATATTAAAGAGGATTCCAAAGGTTTCTTCAGATACATAGAGTGTAAAAGAGGCGAGAGTGGATATCGGACTGCTGGAAGATGATGCTGGAGAGGTAGCAACGGGGGACTATATTTAAAGCCGAAGTTGATAGATTCTTGATTGATGAGGGCATGAAGGGATATGGAGAGAAGGCAGGATATTGAGGCTGAAAGGAAAATTGGATCAGCCATGATCCAGTGACAGCAGACTCAGTGAGCCAAATGTCCTAATTCTGCTCCTGTATCTTATGGTCTTAATTGGTCATTGTCAATTGTCCCATAATTAGGCTAGGATTAAATCGGGGGATAGCTGGGTGGCGTGGCTTGAAGGGCCGGAAGGGCCTATTATGCGCTGTATCTTAATAAGTAAATAAATGCTTATCAGCAAAGTTAAAGCATGTAGCATAAAGGGTTATTAATACCATGGATTAAAAAGTTGGCTAACAAAGAACAGAAGGTTACGGTGACTACAGGGACACAAGAAAATAGGAGCGGGAGTAGGCTGCAAGGCCCCTGAAACCTGCCCCAACATTCCATATGATCGTTGTTAACCTATAATGGCCTCAAAACAAACTTAAGCTGCTGGGCAGATCTCTACAGATGTGGTTTGACCTGCTGAGTTCCTGTAGTAGCTTATTTTTTTCCCTCTAGTCTTCAGTATCTTCAGTTCCTTGTGTCACTGTATAAATCCCACTGCTGCCCATATGGGATTTGAATTGAAGTCTCTGGATTACTAGTTCAGGATCTGAACCATTGTACTCAGAAGCAGCGGAGTTTTACTAAATATTGTTTGTTTTTGTATCAAAGGTTGACTTCAGATCCAGGATTACCAGCTTTACGAAACTTGTTTGATGGTGTCCGATTCAAAGGTAAAGGACACGAGGTAAGCCAGGGAAACAGACAACCACCCTGCTGGAACTCGCTCAAAAATCAGCTGCCCATGTTGAAGGTCAGATCATTTCACTCACTGCTTGTACTTGCTGGCCTCTGTCAAAAGGAATAACGGGGTGATGTCCATGGGCTTGTGAACCATTCAGAAATCCAATAGTGGAGGGGAAGAAGCTGTTCCTAAATTGTTGAGTGTTCAGGCTCCTGTACCACATCCTCGACAGTAGTCATGGGAAGAGGGCATGTCCTGGGTGATGAGGAGCCTTAGTGATGGTGATGTAATCTCGATGTACCACCACTTGAAGATGACCTTGATGGTGAGGAGCCCAGGATGATTGCCAGTTGTCATCTGGGCTCAAAACTATGGAATCTGGGTCCTACACCTTTTCACTTTGATTTTTCCCTCCCCTTATTTAAGGGGCTCTACTTTCCACCTGGCCTTTGCTCATCTGTATATTTCTGTATGTGGCTTTCTGTCAATTTGATAGTGCAGCTATGAAGATCTTGCAGTTTTCCACTTTAAAGGTGTTATATAAATATACATTGCCATTCTGCCCCATGTCTTAACAGGTCCTGGTTAGAAAGCTGTTTTGCATCAATGTGACATTTAATTACCCAGTGAACAAAGTTGCTGATGTATATTTACATTTATATTGTGTAGCAGTTTCATAATAAAACAATTGGCTCCAATAGGAAAGTTCACAGGATAAGTAAGCCAAACTAAGCATAAACAAGGATGTTGCCAGGACAGGAGGGCCTGAGTTTATAAGGGGAGGTTGGTCTGGAGAAGATAAATCTCCGAGTTGTATACTGCATACATACTTTGTTAATACATGAACCTTCTACACTTGGTCTTTGTCTCTTGAAATATGGACGATCTTACAGGAATATCTAAAATTATGAGATAAGGTGAATGGTAAGGGAAGTCTTTTCCCAGTGTAAGGAAGTCCAGAACTAGGGTAAGAGGAGAAAGGGGCCTGAGGGGTAATATTTTCAAGCGGAGGGTGGTGAGTCTTTGCATGAGCTGCCAGAGGAAGTGGTGAGGCAGGTACATTAGTATCATTGAAGAATTATTTGGACAAGTGATTGGAACGAGCTAGGTGGGCACTAGTCAGCATCGACATTCAGTATATTTAAAGCAGAGGTTGGTAGGCTCTTAATTAGTAAGGGTGTCAAAAGGTTACGGAGAGAAGGCAGGAGAATTGGGGTTGAGAGGAATAATAAGTCAGCCATCATGGAATGGTGGAGCAGACTTGATTGGCCGAATGGCCTAACTTTGCTCCTATGTCTTATGGACTGGTTGTTCTTAAGGGCCTGTGCCCCTGTTGTATTGGGTCTGTGACTCTGGGAAAGATGTGTGCTTGACTTCTTTGTATTGTTCATCTTATGGTGGGCAAGCTCAATGGATCCTATAATTCACTGCACCTGGTCCACTTTGGTTCATAGTGGTCGAACCATCATCAAAAAATGACGCTTTGATGGACATGTTAACTAACTTCAAATGGTTCATGCACTATGATCTATTTGCAAAGCAAGTGTAATATTACACTTTTAAGCACTCTTAACTATTACCTAAGTACTTGATACTGATGGACATGCAAGATAATTGGGTCAGACATTTCTCAAGAATTCCAGCCAGGTTTTGAGCAAACATTTAAATTAATTTTATTCTGTTTTTTACCTCCTTTGTGTTAAGAATGAAGACGTGAAGACTCTGCTGTGGCACATGGAACATTGGGCTCACAGGCTGTACCCCAAATTACAATTTGAAGAGTTTGTTGCAAAAGTGGAAGCCTTGGGTGGTAAAAAGGAAGTTCAGGTAACCTTTTCTGTTGTATTACCTTGAGTTTTCCTGCTGCTGTGTGTAAGGTGTGTGTACTTTATCCCCATGACTCTGTGGGTTTCCTCTCACATTCAGAAGACATACTGGTTAGTAGGTAATTGGCCACATGGGTATAATTGGGTTGTGCAGGCTCATTGGCTGGAAGGGCCTGTTACTATGCTGTATGTTTAAATAAATTCTTTTCCATTCTGAAACAGGGTGGATTTGAGTCAAAAATATTTTTTGAAGCAGTTGACAGCAATTTAAAAATTAATTTGACACCAAATGGATGAAGTTGCGGCAGTAGTTATTCATATGATTACATCTATTCTTGGATTGTGTATAGTTACTGATGGTTAGAGAGTGGTAGAATTGTTTCTATGGCAACCATTACACAACAGAGACTGAACCTCTGTTAGCAGCAGAAGGATAAATTGATGTCAACATTTGCAGGCTCAGGCTCCAATCAGAAAGTGGTGGCATTAGATGCCATTTCGAGACCTGAGCCTCAGATCCTGGCATGCTGCTTCACAGCAGTGCAGAGGGACAGCTGCACTGTCAGAGAGGTAGACTTGAGACTGGCATTACAGGATCTGTTTTCATGCAGGTATTGAAGAAAAGCAGAGAAGATACTTAGCTGAATTTTATCTTTCACATAATATCACTACAATTCATTATTTAATCTTTATTACATTGCCTTGTCTGGAAACCTGCTGAGAGTAAATAATTGTTTCCTCTTTAACAGTAATAACATTTCAAAAAGGGTTTGACCAGAAGCATTAACTCTATTTCACTCTCCACAGATGCTACTTGACCTGCTGAGTGTTTTCAGCATTCTGTTTTTATAAGACCATAAGACATGGGAGTAGAATTAGGCCATTTGGCCCATCGAGTCTGCTCCGCCATTCGATCACGGCTGATTCTTTTCTCCCCTCCTCAGTTCCACTCCCCAGCCTTCTCCCCGTAACCTTTAACGCCATGTCCAATCAAGAACCTATCAAGCTTTGCCTTAAATTCACCCAACAACCTGGCCTCCACAGCTGCCTGTGGTAACAAATTCCACAAATTCACCCACCCTTTGGCTAAAGAAGTTTCTCTACATCTCTGTTTTAAATGGGCGCCCCTCTATCCTGAGGCTGTGCCCTCTTGTCCTAGACTCTCCCACCTTGGGAACATTCTTTCCACATCTACTTAACAATTCATATTTAATTTCAGGCCACTGCAGTAATCGCCTGTGAGTAATTAGAGTGGCTATAATTTGCTTGTATGCTTTTTTATTCACTTGCATACACTTAGTGGCCACTTTGAGCTAGGTATTGCCTGTATGTAATAAAGAGGTCACCGAGTTTGTGGTCTTCTACTGCTGTAGCCCATCCACTTCAAGGTTCGACATGTCCATTCAGAGATGCTCTTCCTCACACCGCTGTTGTAACACATGGTTATATGAATTACTGTCATCTTCCTGTCCACTTGAGCCAGTTTGGCCATTCTCCACTGACCTTTCCCTTTAATGAAGTGTTTTTGGCCACTGAGTGTATGTCTTGACATCAGGTTTCATTGGAAGTAACTCGTTGAACCTCATTATTCCTTTAATCATTCCTTTAACCTTTGTTTATTTTGGAGCTGCTGTCTTGTTCAGTTTCCTCCTCCTGGTATGGTGCTGAGTATGAGTGATATGACAGTTAATGTTTCAAACTAATGATCTTTCATCAGAATCTATGAAAGGTTAACCTGAAATATTAACTCTGTTTCTCTGCACAAATGCTGCCCGACTTGCTGAGTGTCTCCTGGATTGATTTCTAATATTTGTATATGTTACGTTTGTAAAATGTAGTGGAGCCTCCGTGTCCTTGTTGGTCCGGACACTTTCTGTGTGATTGTATACCAACACTCCTACAAACAACTTCTGAGTGTTATTTGTCCATAAACCTTGTACTCTGTTTTTGTGCTTTAGTTAATAGCTTTCTGTCAGCATTTATCTCTCTCACTTGTTATGTCAATATTCCCCATTTATTTTCACCAGCTAAATTGCCATAACTTACAGAAGATGCCACTTTTCCCCATCTATTGTTATTTGGCAGTTATCTTGTACATCATTTCGGATTCCTCACTAGAATCTTGATAGGATTGCAAATGTGATTAACAAATCTCAGTGCAGCAACCAGCTGGTGTTTGTTGTTTGGCCTTCAGCTATGAAGTGCATTTGCACACGACACCCGAGATCTTCAAACATTATTCTTCAGATGCTCAGTGAAAAATTCCCAACTCTCAAACCACAAAATGGCCCCTGCTTTTCATTAAGCTTTTAATTTTCATAAAGAGTGGATGATATGACATACATACGTGTAACATTAAGCAATCTAGTCCCCAGGAACGGGTCTTGTATTTGTCTATTTTTATTTGTATAATGATGATGTTTCTTCAGTTGAATGTAGGTTGGCATCTTCTGGAGAAAAGGTGGGTCATTAATAATTTCAGGCCAAGTAACTTGCAACATTTTGTCACTATCAAATTTTCATTTCAGACCTGTTTGAAAAAAATTCGTCTTGATATTCCCATCACTGCTGAAGACTTTACTTCCAATGAAGGTAGGTGCTTTTTTCCTGATTATTTTGCTTTCTGATAAGCAAACAATAATACTTCATTTTGGAGGTTGTTTCAGAGAAAGTTAGGCCTTGAGTCAGTTGTGTCTGATAATTCTGATGTTTTATCTAGTTCACTAATATCTGTATAATTCTCAAATTTGCTTCAGAGTATAAAAACTCAATGTCTACAAGTCAGTTTTGGGGAGTTGGTAATGGGGAAGGATTTGGCTAATAAAGATGAAAGAGATTAGCTTTATTTGTTACATAAACATTGAAACGTACAGTGAAATGAACTGTTTGAATCAACGACCAACACAACCTGTAGATGTATTAGTTGGAATTATTCCTGCTTTATTAACTGCAGATGAGTAGTGGTTCCAGATGGCCAAGCTTGCAGTGGCTGAGTCATGTGCTGCTTTGTTCACGCTGACTTTAGTGGTGTCATGTAATTTCCTTTGTTGAATAAGTGAAGTTATTGGACTGACCTTCCAGCATCAGACACAAAAGTGTGCTTGTTGAACCATACACTCGAGTTATATTACATGAGGTCATACAATCTTTGTGCAGGATTAAACAAGAGAATAAATTTCTCTCTTTTTCCCTCCACATTCCCGACCAGTAAGGATAGGATTCCCCAAAGGATATCAGTGAACTAAATGGGTTGGTGCAACAATCCGGTGATTTCAGATTTAATGTCATTAATAGTGGCCTTTTAATCTAGATTTACTATCTTGAATTTAAATGCTGGTTCAGACTAATGGCTCAGTCTCCGAATACTAGTCCGGTGACTTAACCACCTCAGTACTGCATCCCTCTGTACTCATTAGTGTCGCACCAGGCATGCAGGATCTGAGATCAGGACATTCCCACTGTATCAGTTCAAATCGCTCATCCAGGAAAGTCTTACCTGAAGTTATTTGTGTGTTGACTCAAGGGAGTTAGCATACAGGGGTTTTTCCAAGGTGGGTGTGTACAGCAGATCTGATCTCTGTGCAAGTGGCAGCATGGAAATGGGTGGTTAGCGCGAAACATGATATTTATCCTTGGGCTCATATGAGCAAATCTTTTATTTCCCTTTCCTGACCTTTAAATGTTGATGGTGATTCTTGCTTCAATCACCATTTCTAATCGAGGATTCCAGTTTTGCAGCTGAAAAAGTCTGAATTCGAAATCGGCTGCATTAACTGCTGACAGCAGTACAAAACTTGCACCATCCAGAGCTGGCTTAGTCCAGTACAGCGAGCATCTGTCAACACGGTCTTCTGCAGTATAATTTGTCACAAGGTTAAGTAGCGAGGAATGATGGACAGTTGGTAGAGCAAAGAAAAGGGAAAACTCATCAGTTTATGCCATCACCCACTAACTCAACTGGCTATCAAAATATTTCTTGAATTCAAAAACAAAGATTAAAAATGCATAAATATTTGGTGTTCTAATTTCTAAATGACCTAATGCTTTTTGCTGTTTGTCTCCTTCAAAAACAAATAATCTGCTTCTTTCAGTTGATAAAACAAGGTCAAACAAGCACAAGCTGAGACTTGTGTTTTATGCAGAAATTCTGACACTGCTGAGAATTCCCCATAGACTCAGGACCATTGTTTCTTCTGCCCTCTGCCTAAGCCTTGTTACATGAACTCTTTCCAAAATGGTCCCACTTTCCCACACTGGCCACGAGTAGTACCAGAATATTGGAGGGTAGTAAATTAATTCCTTTGTTCAAGAAGGATTGAGAGGAGATTTGATAGAGGTATACAAAATTATGAGGTGTAGATAGGGTAAATGCAAGCAGGCTTTTTCCACTGAGTTTGAATGGGACTATAACCAGTGGTCATGGGTTAAGGGTCAAGGGTGAAAGGTAAAAAGTTTAAGGGGAACATGAGGTGAAACTTCATTCAAAGAGTGCGGAGTGAGATACCAGCACAAGTGGTGCACGTGAGCGCGATTTCAATGTTTAAGAGAAATTTAGATAGGAGGTACATGGATGGTAGTGGTATGGAGGGCTACAGTCCCATGCAGGTCGATGTAAACAGTTTAAATGGTTTTAGCATGAATAGATGGGCCAAAGGTCCTGTTTCTGCACTCTACTTCTCGATGACTCTATAATAGGGGTAATCTTGGGAAGTTACAGTCCAGAGAGTGTTGTGTCAGTGGTGGGCAAACTGTTGGAGAGGTTTCTTAGAGACGGGATTTACAAGCATTTGGAGAAGTGTTGTCTGTGTAGGGATAGTCAGCATGAGTTTGTGAGGGGAAGATCATGCCTCATGAACCTGATTGAATTGTTGAGGATGTGGTAAAACACATTGATGAAGGTAGAACAGTCGATGTAGTGTATATGGAATTTGGTAAAGTATTTAACAAGGCATGGTAGGCTCATTCAGAAAGTCAGGACGCATGGGATTCAGGGAAACATGACCTTGTGGATTCAGAATTAGCTTGCCCGCAAGGCAGAGGAGGGAGCGGGTGAAGTGTATTCTGCCTGGAGGGTGGTGAGCAGTGGTGTTCCACAGGAATCTTTTCTGGGACCACTGCTCATTGTGATTTTTATAAATGATTTGAATGACAAGTCGAAGATTAGGTTAGTAAGTCTGCAGAATACTTGATGGTTGGTGATAGTGTGGAGGATACCAGGGGAAATTAGCAGGTCACAGAGCTGGGCTGAGAGGTGGAAGATGGGGTTCAATCCAGAAAAAGTGTGAAGTGATTCAGTTTGGAAGGTCAAACTTGGAGGCAGAGTACAGGGTTAATGGCAGTATTCTTAGAAGTGTGGAAGAACAGATGGATTTTGAGGTCCAGGTCCATAACATCCCTCAAAGTTGATAGGCTTGTTAACAAGGTCTGTGGTGTGTTAGGCTCCTTTAGTTGGGAGATTGAATTCAAAAGCTGCAAGGTAATGCTGCAGCTCTATAAAACTCAGATTAGTTCTGGTTGCCTCATTATAGGAAGGATGTGGAACCTTTAGAGAGGGTGCAGAGGAGATTTACTAAGATGCAGCCTAAATTAGAGAGCATGTCTTATGAGGAAAGGTTGAGTGAGCTAGGACTTTTGTCTTTGGAGTGGAGGAGGATGAGAGATAACTCGATAGGGGTGTGTAAGATGATAAGAGGCATTGATTGAATGGACAGCCAACACCTTTTTTCCTAGGGTGGAAATGTGAGAGGGCATAATTTTAAGATGATTGGTGGAAAGTATAGGGGGATGTCAGAATCTACACAGTGGTGTGTGTGTGTGGAATGCATAGTCGTGGTTAGTGGTAGAAACAGTATGTTAGGGACATTTAAGAGACTCCTAGATAATTACATGAAAAATGGAGGCCTATGTGGGAGAGAAGGATTAGATTGATCTTAGTATAGATTAAAAGGTTGGTATAATACCATGGGGCGAAGGGCCTGTAGTATGCTCTACTGTTTGTACACAGAGGTGAGCTGACATCAATTCATTAATTTTAAAATACTGTCTCTGCTCTAGAATTTGGAGGGATCCATTACTATATAACTAAACTCTACAGAAACCTTTGTTCTGGAATCATCAGCAAGCCCTATTATCTCGTGAGGGGAGTTATTGTGTAAATCCTGGAATTACTGTGGGCTTTTTGGTCAGAATGCATCACTAAGTCAGTGCTGTCCTAGTACATTTAAACACGTTCTTGATTTTTGCCTTTCCTTTTATTGCATAAGGTACCAAACTGCAGTGGGAAATATGAGGAGACTTTTTGATAATATATCAGATGAACAGTAAATTAGACTCTCATTATAACAAAATTGGTTAAGCATCCAGAGACTCATGCATGCTCTCGGAAAATTAACTTGAGAATTGTGATAAATTGATCCAGGCAAAAGTCTCCTGCTGACACAAATTATTTGCATTTACAGCTGTGGAGAATGAAGATGTGCTCCAAGTTGATAATTCTGAAACTTCATTCAACGAAATGCCTAGCCAACCAGTTTCAACATCAACTCCTTGCCCCAGCACACTGTCGGAGGAACAACGGCTTCGGATTGAAAGGAATAAACGGCTTGCACTTGAGAAACGACAAGCAAGAATTCAGTTGGCTAATCAAACCCCCTCCAATGGTGATTATTAAGTGCTCCTTAAAATGAATTTACTGCAGGCAACTGTTTGATTTTTGTACTAAAGGAAATTGAAGTACAGTAACCTGGCTGTACTGAAGGCAACAATGAGATTTACTTTTATCTATCTTCTCTGAAGGAGGATTCAATCATGGAGGAATTGGAATTTAGCAGCCAGTGTGTTTTCTTATCACTTGTTCTATTACACACTGATTACATTGGTGCTGGAATACAGTGTTCTGGTCAAATGTGGTTCCTACTGATAGGGCTTATGAAGTTGTCTGATATCTTGCATTAATTTGTAGAGCAAAGGTACTTGGGTCCTAATTTGAGATCTATAACTGCTTTTCAAAAGCTCTGCTGCCCCACCACATGCATTGCTTAATTTCAAATGAGGAGACTGCTTAATAATTCTAAAAACTGTTACTTTAATTTTAAACCATGTTCAATGTCAAACATGTTTGATGTTATAGATAGACTCAGTGGCCACTTTATTAGGTACCTCCTGTGTGTCTCTAATCTTTTTTTCACTTTAGCCCACCCCCTTCAAGGTTCAATGTGTTCTGTATTCAGAGATGCTTTTCTGCACACCACTGTTGTGGTTATTTGAGTTACTGTCACCTTCCTGTCAGCTTGAATCAGTCTGGCTATCCTCTGACCTCTCTCATTAACAAGGCATTTTCACCCACAGAACTGCCACTCACTGGATGTTTTCTTTTCTGCACCATTCTCTGTAAACTCGAGGTTAATGTGTGAGAAATCCCAGATCAGCAGTTTCTGAGATACTTAAACCTCCCTGTCTGACACTAACAATCATTACAGATTGTGACAATATTTAAAAGAGGGCATTGTATTCTGGATTATTTTAAACAAAATGTTGGAGGAACTCAGCAAGTCGGGCATCATCAATGGAAATGAATAGATAGTTGACATTTTGGGCTGAGACCCTTCTTCAGGACTGAAAAGGATATTCTTAAACATCACAAAGTTTGAATTTAAAGTTTTGAACATCCAGTCATTCCCTCGATTTGTGCAGATTTCAATATACACGTGATAATTTGTTACTATCAGTAAACCCTTCATCATCTTCTGTCCAACTAAATGTGATATTGTCCATTTTAGCAGGAAAACTGCAGAGTGAGGATCTGGGTGTCCCAATGCATAATTCACAAAAGACCAATACAGATATACCAATTAATGTGAAAGTTGATAATTTTTTTTACATGAGGGTTTGGCAGATGGAGTTCAATTTTGAAAAATATGAACTGATTCACTTTGAAAGATTGAACTTGAAACCACAGTACAAGGTTAATGGTAGGATTCTTAGCAGCGTGGAGGAACAGAGGTATTTTGGGATCTAAGTCCATAGATCCTTCATAATTGCCATGCAAGTTGATGGGTGGTTCTGGTGTGTTGGCCTTCATTAGTCAGGAGATTGTGTCCAAGAGCCACATGGTGATGTTGCAGCTCTATAAAACCCTGGTTAGATCATATTTGGGAGCATTGTGAGTATTCTGTTCGCCTTATTATGGGAAGGATTTGGAAGGTTTAGAGAAGGTGCAAGGTCCAGGATGCTGCCTTGATTAGCAATCATGTCTTACAAGGACAGTTTGAGTAAGCTAAGTTGTTTTTCTTTTTGGAGCAAAGGAGAATGAGGGGTGATTTTATAGAGGTGTAGAAAGTGTGGACAGTCAAGGACTTCTTTCCAGAGGGTGACAATAGCTGACAGCAGATGACATCCTTTTAAGGTGAGTGCAGGAAAGTTTAGGGGAGAGGTCAGAGGTAGTTTTTTTTTAAACTAAATGGTATGTGCATGGAATGCACTGCCAGAGATGGTGGTGGTAGAGGCAAATACATTAGGGACATTTTAGAAAGACACATAGATTAAGAAAATGGAGGGTTATGGGCAGTGTAGAAAGGAAGGGTTAGATTGTGGGTTGAAGTATACTGTACTGTTCTATGCTCTAAAAGGAAAGTTGTTCCAGTTAAATAGACCATTGGTAAGATCACAGCTGAAACACAGGACATGGAAATGGCCTCATTATTTAAGAAGAACATTAATATATTGGAAGCAGTTTAGAGGTTTACTGGGCTGTGTTGTCTTCTGAGGGCAATTAGAACAGACCAGGCTTGGATTTGCTCAAATTCAGAAGAGTGAAAGGGGACAAATGAAGTGTACATGATCCTTAGGGGTTCTGAAAGGGTTGAGGTGAAGATGTTTCTTTTTGCAGTGTAATTTATAATTGGTTCTTTCTAACAAATCTTTTTTGTTAAACAATTGGCTAGCTAAGTTTGGTCTTATTGAATGGTGAAATCTCGGCCTGTGTTGGTCCTAATCTAGATGTCTAAATACCAAGGGGATTAGAGGTGAATTCTTTTGGCCAAAAATAACTTTCTCTTACTGAACTTAAATATTCAAGATATAGTAATCTATTAGCAATTGTGCTTTAAGATTGACAGTGCTCAACAGAAACATTTCTCAGCTGAGAACAAATATCATGCTCAATCTCAGTCATTGGAACTAATAATTGCCTGCAGACTTCATGAATGTGTTTGCCTATTGTATTTCAGATCAGGGAGATTCCCAGTGCTTGAGTCAGCCCATGATGGCAAATGGAAATAAGATGGTGTTTGATCCTGATATGTTTGAAGATGAAAATGTAAAAACTATAACTGTACCTTCTGAGCAACTTAGTGAATCACAACTCCCAACAGAAGTCACTCTTGTGGAAACTCCAAAAGACTCTGAAGAGATGAACAAAACAATTGACTCTATTGAACCAGCAGACAATTCTGAAGCCACGGAGGGCACTTGTCCCATACTCATTCCTGAGACGGCACCAGAAGTGAAGAAAGTGAACATGGAGACAGAGATTTCCTGTTCAGGAGCTGGAAACCTCTACAATGTGTGATTAAATGTGAAAAGACTATAAGATTTGACATTGATATCAACTGAGATGTTTGTTTTGCAAGAGGATGGTTATGTGCCACTGATATAAGTGAAGAAGTTAATGCAGGGTTTGTTTTGATTGTATAGTATTACACGAGAGATTCTGAACCTCGATTCATAACACCACCGTCACTATATTGGAAAAGGGAGTTTGGAAATCTAATCCTGGCAGTGTTCTCACCCCAGAGTTAGCAGTCACTGAAGCTAATGTCCCATTATAAACCACAAACCAAGGGAAGAGGATGAGAAATCCCAGTAGTGAACATACAGGAAGTCTTTCTTTCTGTTAGAAGATCTACTTGAATAAGTTTAACTGTGAAATAAAAAAAATATGCTTTTAGGACCTTTTACAGAAACATGATTCAAACTTTAATGTGTGCTGTGTATACAAGTTTTTAAAAAAACACCAAACTAGTTGTAAGTACTAAAGACAAAAGGGGTACTTAGTATATGAGTTTTTTTTTCTAATCCTAGTAGGGAGACTAGAAATAAATGGTAAAACTTTGTGTCAAATACATTGAATAAAACTTGGAGTTATATACATCTTGTTCAGAACAAATCTCTGCATCTCTTGCATTGCATTTAGGTACCACATCAAATAAGTTGGTTGAAGTAGCTGGAACCTGCCACTTACTTCCAGTATAACCATAAGCTTAAAAACTAGATCTTTGCTCTTCTCATTTTTAAAAATCTATTTCTATTAGTGGTTTTCATTAAGAAATTTAAAATGAACCCCAAGTCTCAACTAGGGCACTTATTCAACACTAAGATCTAAAAGAGCCATTTCCTTGATTTCTTCCAACAATGAGTAGAGGCTGTTTCCCTGGGTTTGACAATATTCCCTCTCTTCATCCCTGATCAGTATACTTCTTGCATGCTCTTGGGCAAGCTGAGCCTCTTCTGCACATCTGATTACATCCCGAACCAAGTCTGTCTTTGTTGTGTCAGAAGTTTCGGGCACGGGTTCTGCACTGGACAGTTTACAAGGTTGGTTACTGATAATGTCCAGTTTGATGCTGTCAGGATGTGAACGGGATGAAAATTCAGAGATTCTTACCTGTGTGAGCACAAAGGTTTACAAAAATTAAACAGTTTATAAATCAGAAAGTCCTTCTTATCAAAAGACTAGGGTGTTACATTAAATTCTTCAATGAGGTTACAGCAAAAATGATGAGAAAATGGGCACATAAACAGAGCATCTAAATGTTCAAACACAAGTAAGATCCCTTCAATAAGAAATAAAGATGAGCCATGTTAGACCTGTGAACTACAGTATGTTTAATATTGATTGTATAAAAATACTATGTTGGAGGATCTCAGCAGGTCAGGCGGCATCTATGGAGGGGATTAAATTTGGCATTTTGGGCCGAGACCCATTATCAGGACTGGAAAGGAAGGAGCAGAAGCCAGCATAAGATAGTGGGGGAAGGGGAAGGAGTAGAAGCTGGCAGGTGATAGATGAAACCAAGGCTAAAGAATCAGCACTCACTGGAAAGTGAGTTTGGAGTTAGAAGCACAGTATTCATGGCTGGATTTGTCAGGGGAATGAATTGAGGGAGAGAACAAATAAGAACCTTGAAAGGCTGCAGTTTGTAAATTGTAAGGAATAAGAATATCAGGCCATTCAGTCCTTCAAACCTGCCCGGCACTTCATTAGACCACAGCTTATCCAACTTGCTTCACATCCACTTTCCCATAACCCTTGATTCCCAAACTGATCAAAAATTTCATTTAAAACTCTGAATTTGAAAATTTGGTGAATGTTTAAAGCAGCAAGCTAATAAAAAGAACTTATGAGAGGCAGAAAGGGTAGATAGAATCTTTTTCAGATTTAATTGTTAATAAAATTTTCATTGAACGCTGGAGCACGTGACCAAGGGGAATCACTTTTACAACTTGAACTTTTGCTCAGTAAAACATTTTCTGGAATGCAATCTATTCATAAACCAAAGGACACCTTTCTTTATTCTAAATTATTTTAATAGTCATGACATTGATTTTCCTCTTTTCATTAGCTTGATAATTGTTGCTTTAAGCATATGACCTCAAGTTTTAAGCTTAAAGACTAGACTTTTCTTAAATCAAAAAACTGCAGATGCTGTAAATCTCAAGGAAAAAATGCAAAATGCTGTAAACATTGAGCATCTGTGAGTAGGGAAATATTTAATGTTTCAGGTTGAGGAGCCTTGGAACTGGAAAGAAAAGAGTTTATTTTGCTGAGGGTAGGGAGGAATGGATAGAGTAAAGGGAATCTCTGATGGGAGTGAGGCTTGGGTTGCCCAATTTAGCACTGTCTATCTCACAATTTAATTAGGAATTTAAAAGAGAAAACAAAAAAGCATATTAAACTGAAACACAGGTCAGAGCTGTCGCTGAATCCAGCGGATCAGGCATTGTAATGTTAACTCCACACACAATGGATGCCTTTGCAGAATTGCCCAGAGCAATATGCATAAAATGCTGGAGGAACTCAGAAAGTCAGGCAGAATAAAGAGCTGACATTTAAGGTGAGACACTTCATCAGGAGGAATCTCTTGTGTTTATCAGCAGATTTCCAATTCTAACACAAACTGAGAAAGCAAATTAGCTGAAGTTGAATTTCAAGTCTTGGAGGTTGTTAGTTGTTAAGATGGAAGATGACTTATGAGGTGTTGTACCTCAGCCAATGCTGGATTTTGTTGGAACTGTACAGAAGGGCATAGACAGATAGAAAACTAACATGATAAGCAATTGAAAACTTTGCAGAGTGATTTACAAAGTAGTCAGTCTAGCTGGGCATTGTGTTTTTAAATTTGCTGTTTCATATCTTTAACATTTATTTTTACTTTTGAAACTTCCAAACCGAATATATAATTTGTCTACTTACTGTGATGTGCTCAAAGAGAGAGAAAGTAATAGATCTCCCATCAGCTGTAGTGGAGATAATTTTGTCTCTAAGACGTCTGAGGGAGCCAGGTTTCCATTCACATGATCCATCTGGCTGTGCTGCGATCACATGTCCCTCTTTCTTCTTTAGGTATGCTGGTGCTTTTATTCCATACCTAGTTTATCAAGAGCTCAATGTTATTTTTCTATTAATTTACTTACATCAGTATATTTAGTCTAAATTCAAATCTACAAAAAAAAGATACGAAATAATGTGCTAAAGGGAAATAATCAAATTACTGCCAGCTTGTAAATGATTTGTTAAAAAAAACTCTTGGAGAGTGCCAGATCTCTGTGCATCATAGTCCTGATGAGTTCACAGAAGAAAAACTCATATTACCCTTGTCCATTAGCTAAATTACTGACACTGAATCAACCTCCCACTGAAGGTCATCCAATTCCAGATTCCAAGTAAAGCTCTTAGTTTCACCACTATCAGGAAACACTTCACCCACTTAAATAAACTTAGCTCCAAAATGGCACTATGAAAATGACTTGAATGTCATACAGCGTGGGAGGAGAATGAGAGGAGATTTGATAGAGAGATGAGGGGCATAGATAGGGTAAGTGTAAGCAGGCTTTTCCCACTGAGGCTGGGTGAGACTAGAACTAGAGATCTTGTCATGGGTTAAGAGTGAAAGACGAAATAATTAAGAGGAACCTGAGGGGAAACAGGGAGAGAGTGGAACAAGCTGCCAACAGACGTGGTGGATGCAGGTTCGATTTTAACATTTAAGTGTGGATAAGGACGCAGATGGGAGGATTATGGAGGGTCAATGGAACTAGGCAGAATAACAGTAAAGCACTGATTAGGCTGAAGGACTGTTGCTGTGCAGTAGTGCCTTCTAACCTTATGAAAGACTAACTAAGTGCACTGGTTCAGAAACAGATCTCAGCAAAGGCAACAAGAGATCCTCCAGATAACCTTTGAAGTGCCGAGGCATCTTCTCTACCCACCCGAGAAAGCACGTGAGGCTTTAGAAGCATAGAAAATAGGTGCAGGAGTAGGCCATTCGGCCCTTCGAGCCTGCACCACCATTTATTATGATCATGGCTGATCATCCAACTCAGAACCCCGCCCCAGCCTTCCCTCCATACCCCCTGACCCCCGTAGCCACAAGGGCCATATCTAACTCCCTCTTAATTATAGCCAATGAACTGGCCTCAACTGTTTCCTGTGGCAGAGAATTCCACAGATTCACCACTCTCTGTGTGAAGAAGTTTTTCCTAATCTCGGTCCTAAAAGGCTTCCCCTCTATCCTCAAACTGTGGCCCCTCGTTCTGGACTTCCCCAACATCGGGAACAATCTTCCTGCATCTAGCCTGTCCAATCCCTTTAGGATTTTATACGTTTCAATCAGATCCCCCCTCAATCTTCTAAATTCCAACGAGTACAAGCCCAGTTCATCCAGTCTTTCTTCATATGAAAGTCCTGCCATCCCAGGAATCAATCTGGTGAACCTTCTCTGTACTCCCTCTATGGCAAGGATGTCTTTCCTCAGATTAGGGGACCAAAACTGCACACAATACTCCAGGTGTGGTCTCACCAAGGCCTTGTACAACTGCAGTAGTACCTCCCTGCTCCTGTACTCAAATCCTCTCGCTATAAATGCCAGCATACCATTCGCCTTTTTCACCGCCTGCTGTACCTGCATGCCCACTTTCAATGACTGGTGTATAATGACACCCAGGTCTTGTTGCACCTCCCCTTTTCCTAATCGGCCACCATTCAGATAATAATCTGTTTTCCTATTTTTGCCACCAAAGTGGATAACTTCACATTTATCCACATTAAATTGCATCTGCCATGAATTTGCCCACTCACCCAACCTATCCAAGTCACCCTGCATCCTCTTAGCATCCTCCTCACAGCTAACACTGCCACCCAGCTTCGTGTCATCCGCAAACTTGGAGATGCTGCATTTAATTCCCTCATCCAAGTCATTAATATATATTGTAAACAACTGGGGTCCCAGCACTGAGCCTTGCGGTACCCCACTAGTCACCGCCTGCCATTCTGAAAAGGTCCCGTTTATTCCCACTCTTTGCTTCCTGTCTGCTAACCAATTCTCCACCCACACCAATACCTTACCCCCAATACCGTGTGCTTTAAGTTTGCACACTAATCTCCTGTGTGGGACCTTGTCAAAAGCCTTTTGAAAATCCAAATATACCACGTCCACTGGTTCTCCCCTATCCACTCTACTAGTTACATCCTCAAAAAATTCTATGAGATTCGTCAGACATGATTTTCCTTTCACAAATCCATGCTGACTTTGTCCGATCATTTCACCGCTTTCCAAATGTGCTGTTATCACATCCTTTGATGCAATATCTCCTCTGACACTGTTGTGATACAGTGTTGATATTGTGCCGACCTAGATGCCTTTTGCTTACCTCTATGATAGAACTTGAACCTACAAATCTTTTAATTTGGGCAAATGCTTAATTCAGATTCACTTATTTATTTATCACATGTAGATTGAAACATAGTGAAATGTAATGTTTGCTATGACAACCAACACACTCCAAAGATGTGCAGGGGGGTAGGGCAGCCCACGTGTTGTCACACATTCCAGTGCCATGTTCAGCAGAACATAAGCAACAAAACAATGGTAAAATGAGTCTTTACTCACCACACACACACACACAGTCCTCTAACCCCAGGACAGGCTGTCTCTGGGCCTCTGGACTCACAGATACAGGCTTTCAACTTCTCCAATGGACTCAGACCCAGGGCTACAGCTATCAGGCCTCAACTTCTGGACTTCTGATTGAATTTTGCTACAGAATACCCTGTTCCCTGTCCTCCCCCAACCCCAACTCTCCTCCCCTTGCTGCACTGCGTTTTGCTCTTGTTAACATGGGGCAATCAAATCTTAGTCTAGGTGCTGGAATTGTGAGTTAAAATGTGCAATTGTAGAAAAAGATTCCGTCAACATTACAGGTGGATAATCCAAGGGTGTAATTCAAGCTTCCTTGAATCAAAGTGTAGTTTCAGCTTAGTTGCAGAATGTAACCGACATGGATGTTTGTCTTATTACTTTTGTTTTCATGAACTGATAGACACAGAGTATAGCTAAGTACTAAGTATTTTCAAAACAAAACCAAGAAACTGGTTGCTCATTTACTTATAAAACAGAGACAAAGCTAAATAACATCAAGTTATTGTAAAATACAATGAACGTAGAACAGTACAGCTCAGTACAGGCCCTTTGGCCCACGATGTTGTACTGACCTTTTAACCTACTCCAATATCAATCGAACCCTTCCCTCCCACATAGCCCTTAATTTTTCTTTCAACCATGTACCTATCTTAAGTGAGTCTCTTAAATGTCCCTAATTTATCTGTTAGGGTGTTCCATGCACCCACCACTCTGTGTTTTAAAAAAAAAACTACCTTTGACATTCCCTCTATACTTTGCTCCAATCACCTTAAAATTATGTCCCCTTGTATTTGCCAAATCCACCCTGGGAAAAAGTCTCTGGCTATCTACTCTATCTATGCCTCTTATCGTCTTGTACATCTCTACCATTCCAGTAAATATCTGCACCCTCTCTAAAGCTTCCACATCGTTCCTATAATGAGATGACCAGAATTGAACACAATACTCCAAATGTGAAAGATACTAAATAAAGCCTTGCATGCCCCTTTCAGCAATACTTCTTGGAATCCAACATAATCTCGTATTTCCTAAATATGAAACTAGGTAAAGAAACTAATTTGAGGCTTAGAGACAGAAACAGAAAATGCTGGAAGTTCTGAGCAGGTCGAAGAATGAGAAGCAGCCAATATTTGTACAGAAGTGCCGGTGATCTGACATGTTGACTGTCTATCCATCCTAATACTGCCAGGTTTGCTCAGGTTGCATTAACTTTGCATTTCCTGTTTTTGTTCTGGATTTCCAGCATCTGCAATTTGTACCGATTTTCACAGGCTTACAAAAATTGTTGTGCACAATCTAAGTTTGTCTATGCACTCTTAGCAATTTATAGGCAAATATTTGAGAAATATTAGATCAGGAAAGGTAAGAATTACTTTACTATATCAATTGTTAAGTTAGAAAAATATTCAGGCACTTACTTTGGCACAAATATCAGCACACCATTTGCACGTATTGAATATATGATACCATCTGCTATGCAACGTTCATCACAAGTGGGATCTTTATCCTTAAAGTACATGCACTGAAATAACTCAACAGATTGTTTCTGCACACGCTGAGCAGCCTAAGAAATAATGGGAAGAGAATCAATTTAATTAGGCCGCAGCATGGAATTCTACAGGCAGAACTTGCACAAGACATTGATTTTTCAGACTTTGTGAACTGCCTCTGAAGCCAAATCATCACTGACAGACTCACAGTAGAGAATGCTTTTCACACAAAGTACTGTCAGTCCATAAAAAGAGGTAGTCCGGTTTCACTTACAGTTTAATTAAAAACACCATGATTTGGCATAGTAATTTCAAAAGCAACATAACAGAAAATACCATGTACCAGAGAAGAGTCAGAGTGATAACCCAGGTAGTTTTACATGGTTAACCACAGGCAGTTTTTTTTCCAGCAAGGGTAATGCATTTGTGATGCTCAAACTGACACATTTCAAACAACCTATTTCCATGTGTAAGCCACATTCTCCTCCATTCCTCCTTATTTAAAAACTAAGCAAGCAATCTGCTGTCAGGTCTTGAACAGATGGCTGGGAAGAGAGGGGTGCAGATATAGTCCTTTTACAATCTTCCTTTAAGTAACAGTTTTCTGCTCAGTCCCTTCCCTGGAAGATCTAGTGAGTATAAGAACTTTCTGGGCAATGTAACAACATCTGTGCATATAATAGGTGAAGAGGTGATATATTGAAGAGGTATAATTTCTCTAGCAAAGCTTGATATCTACATTTACTACTGAAACGTGTGTTCTGCTCTTCCAAATAAGATGGAAGATATTTTAATAAAACTGTTCTCAGATTACATTAATTTTGTTAGGGCGTAACTTCCACTCTTGCTCATAGTAAGTTTTCTCTCGTGGTGATACCTTGATTTCCTTCCGCAGCTAACTCTGATAATCTCTGCGAGTCTGTTGGGAAAGATGAAGGCCCATTGCCTGCAAATCCACGAATCTGTTGGAGGCTGAAGATACCCTGTTCTGGGGTTAGAGGACTGTGTATACATGTGGGTGAGGGGGTGGGAGGGAGGAATAGGGCTTGTCTCGCTGATGTTGCTTTGTCACCTGGTAAGACATTCTCCTTCCAAAGTGTGAGTGTACTGATACTTGCACAATAACTTGATTTAAGTGTAAAAAGCTTACCCAATTATTTCTCTACTCACCCTATTCTTGTTGTTGATATGGTGACATAATTCATTCAAATACTTCTGGCTGAACAGTGGATCTTCAGGCTCCAATTTCTTATCCTTCATTAAAGCTGCCAGCAACAGTCTGTGCACCACTATGTCTGCATACCTCCTGATTGGCGAAGTAAAATGTGTATACTTGTCCAGAGCAAGGCCTGTGATTTAAAGAGAAAAACACAGTAACAAGCTCTAGGTGTCTGTCGGCATTCGTAAATAATCTGATCTCAGAATTTTGCCAACTCTTGCGTAATGGAGACTACCACTGCACCTAATAAAGTGGCCACTGAGTGTAATTATGTCTGCTTCTGCTGTTCTGTTGCTGTAGCCCACCCACTGCATGGTGTGACATGTTGTGCATTCAGAGATACTCTTCTGCACGCCACTGTTGTAGCGAGTGGTTATATGAGTTACTGTCACCATCCTGTCAGCTTGAACCAGTCTGACCATTCCCTCCTAGCAGGACGAACAGATCCCTCAAACAGATCTGCCTCTCACTGGATGGATTTTTGTTTCTCGCACCATTCTCTGTAAACTCTAGATTGTTGTGTGTGAAAATCCCAGGAGATCAGCAGTTTCTGAGATACTCAAACCACCCAGTCTGGCACCAATTCCATGGCCAAAGTCAATCAGATCAAATTTCTTCCCCATTCTTGTATTTGGTCTGAATACCAACTGAATCTCACAACATAAGGAATTCTGCAGATGCTGGAAATCCAGTCCAGCACACACAAAATGCTGAAGGAACTCAGCAGGTCAGGCAACATGGAAAAGAATAACCAGTTGACATTTCAGGCCAAGACCCTTCAGCAGGACTGGAAAGAAACAGGAAGAAGCCAGAACGATACAACTGAACATCATGTCATGTCCACATGCTTTTCTGTAATGAGTTGCTGCCACATGGTTGGGTGATTTTGCACTAGCCAGCAGGTATACAGCTGTATCTAATAAAGTGACCACTTAAAGTACCTCAGCAAATCTGGGAAGTAAAAAGGTCTGGAAACACATTTTGCCCTTATTTGGCAACAATGAAAATGAAATCATAATGGGGAAAAAATCATAGGAATAACCAGCTTATTAGATCTTACTTTCACAAAACCATAATCTAAATGTGCATTAGCTGCAGGACCGAGTATCCCCACCGGAAATATTGTTTTACATTAACAAGCTTTCCCGTACTCCACTTGAACAAGCAATGCAGCAAAGATGTTAAGATCTAATAGAGACTCAAAGAGTGAAATGAGTCAAAGGTCACTTTTCAACTTCTAGGCCAAAGTTCAGATCCCGTCATGGCTGAAAGTTAGTCTGTTGGGTAAGGTCCCTTTACAAAATAAATTCAGGGATTAGCCCATTCCCTGCTTCCATGCAGTTTATATACAAATGCTGCCTACAATTTGGGGCTTTTTAAGGCACTGGTGAGGCCTCACCTTGAGTACTGTGAACAGTTTTGGACTCCATATCTAAGAAAGGATGTACTGAAATTAGAGAGGATCCAGAGGAGGTTCATGAGAATGATTCCAGTTAACATATGACCAAGAGATATAGGAGCAGAATTAGGCCATCTGGCCCACTGAGTTTGCTCCGCTGTTCTGTCATGTCTGATCCGTTTTTCCCCCACTCAGCCCCGCTCCCTGACCTTCTCCCCGTAGCCTTTGATGCCGTGTCCAATCAAGAACCTATCAAGTTCTGCCTTAAATACACCCAATGATCTGGCCACCACAGCTGCCCGTGGTAACAAATTCACCACCCTCTGGCTAAAGAAATTTCTCCACACCTCTGTTTTAAATGGATGTTCCTCTAACCCAAGAGTTTGCCTCTTGTTCTAGACTCACCCATCATGGGAAACATGCTTTCCACATCTACTGTGTCTCGGCCTTTCAACTTTTGAAAGGTTTCAATGGGATCCCCCTCATCCTTCTAAATTCCAGCGAGTATAGGCCCAGAGCCATCAAACGTTCCTCGTATGATAACCCTTTCATTCCTGGAATCATCCTTGTGAACCTCCTCTGAACTCTCTCCAATGCCAGCACATCTTTTCTTAGGTAAGGGGCCCAAAACTGTTCACAATATAAGGTGAGGTCTCACCAGTGCCTTATAAAGCCTCAGCATCACATCCCTGCGCTTATATTCTAGACCTCTTGAAGTGAATGCTAACATTACATTTGCCTTCTTCACCACCGACTCAACCTGCAAGTTAACCTTTAGGGTGTTCTGCACGAGAATTCCTAAGTCCCTTTATATCTCAGATTTTTGGATTTTTTTCATTTAGAAAATAGTCTGCTAATTTATTTCTTCTATCAAAGTGCATGACCACACATTTTCCAACATTGTATTTCATTTGCCACCCTCTTGCTCATTTTCCTAATCTGTCTAAGTCCTTCTGCAGCCGTCCTGTTTCCTTAATACATCTGCCCCTCTACCAATCTTTGTATCATCTGCAAACGTGGCAAGTTATTTTCCTGTAATACAATGGGATCTTAACTTGGTAAGCACCTTGTCAAGGCCTTCTGAAAGTCCAAATATACAACATTCACTACATCCCCTTTATTTATCCTACTTGTGATCTCCTCAAAGAACTCCAACAGATTCATCAGGCAGGATTTTCCCTTAAGGAAACCATTTTGACTTTATCCTATCTTGTCCTGTGTCACCAAGTACTGCATAACCTCATCCTAACAGTTGACTCCAACATCTTCCCAACCACTGAGGTCAGGCTAACTGACCTATAATTTCCATGCCAGAGTTCAATGATTCTTGAAAGATCATTACTAATGCCTCCACAATCTCTACCGCTCCCTCTTTCAGAACCCTAGGGTGCAGTTCATCTGGTCCAGGTGACTTACCTACCCTAAGGTCTTTCAGCTTTTTGAGCATCGTCTCCCTTGTAACAGTAACTGCACTCACTTCTCTTCCCTCACACCCTTCAACATCTGGGACACTGCTAGTGTCTTCCACAGTGAAGACTGATGTAAAATACTCATTTAGTTCATCTGCCATCTCCTTAACCCCCATTATCATTTCTCCAGTCTCATTTTCTAGCGGTCCTATATCCACTCTCAGCTCTTTTATTTTTTTATATACTTGAAAAAGCTTTTTTTTAAATCCCCTTTGATACTGTTCGCTAGCTTGCTTTCATATTTCATCTTTTCCCTAATGATTCATTTAGTTGCTTTCTCTAGGTTATTAAAAGCTTCCCAATCCTCTATCTTCCTGCTAATTTTTGTTTTGTTGCATGCCCTCTCTTTTGCTTTTACATTAGCTTTGACTTCCCTTGTCAGCCACGATTGTACTATTTTGCCATTTGAGTATTTCTTTGTTTTTGGAATATATCTGTCCTGCACTCTCCTCATTTTTCCCAGAAACTCAAGCCTTTGCCACTCCATGTCATCACTGCCAGCATCTCCTTCCAATTTACTTTGGCCAACTCCTCTCTCATACCACTGTAAATTTCCTTTATTCCATTGTTAGACTTTACTTTCTCCCTATCAAATTCCAAGTTGAACTCAATCATATCGTGATCACTGCCTCTTAAGAGTTCCTTTACCTTAAGCTGCAAAATGCCTCTGGTTCATTACATAACAGCCAATCCAGTATAGCTGATTCCCTAGTAGGCTCAACGACAAACTGCTCTAACAAGCCACGTAGTAGGCATTCATCAAATTCATTCTCTTGGGATCCATTACCAACGTGATTTTCCTTATCCACCCACATGTTAAAATCTCCCATGACTATCATAACACTGCCCTTTTGATATGCCTTTTCTATTTCCTGGAGAAGTATTTGATGGCTCTGGGCCTGTACTCGCTGGAGTTTAGAAGAATGAGGGGGAATGTCACTGAAATCTATTGAATATTGAAAGGCTGAGATAGAGTGAATGTGGAGAAGATGTTTCCTACAGTGGTAGAATCTAGGACCAGAGGGCACAAACCCAAATACAAGGATGTCCCTTTAGAACAGAGATGAGAGGGAACTTCTTTAGACAGAGTGTGGTAAATCTACAGAACTTATTACCACAGACAGCTGTGGATGCCAGGTAATTGGGTATAGTTAAAGCAGAGGTTGATATGTTCTTGATTAGTCAGGGTGTCAAAGGCTATGGGTAAAAGGCAGGAGAATGAGACTGTGGGGGACAATAAATCAGCCACGATGGAATGGCGAGGCAAGTTCAACAGACCAAATAACCTAATTCTGTTCATTGGTTTTATAGTCGAATCTGCCACAACTAGCAACTGGTGCAGAGCCTGAAGAACATCAAATTAATTCAAGAAATCCATTCTGTTGGCTCCTGATGCTTTGACAATAACATATCTGTGTGTTATTGTTCTTATTTTAATGTGTTTGATGTCCAGAGGATTTCATTCTGCTATTGCCTCATCAAGTAAACCTGGAATCTCCAAACACCATTGTACAGTTCAAAACTATAGTCCATCTACAAGCCAGGAATGTGTCTGCAAAGTACTTGGCCTTAAAAAATGAGAAAATAGTAACCACACTGAATGAAGAGCCAATAAGTACATAATATAAGGGAATGTAAAGACAGCAGATTTGAAGATGTTGAAATTAACATAAATCCAGTATATGACATGGAAGCCATTGTCCTTCCCTGCAGTTTCAGTGAAATCTAAAACTGACATAAAAAGGTATTTCCCTCAATAAGCAGGGAAGGGTGTAGTTGATATAAAAGTGGAAAACTCCTAGATTTTAAAACAATAGACTTGTGTGTGTATACACACATAGAAGCGATTCTGCAGATGGCTGGAAATCTAGAGCAACACACACAAAATACCGGAAGCACTCTTGATGAAGGGTATCAGCCTGAAATAACGACTGTCCACTTCCCTTTATTAATGCTTCCAGCAATTGTATGTGTGTTGCTCTCTATATATATCTCCCTTCATAAGCTCGGGATTTTTATAAAGTTCTTCGCAGTCAATAAGAACATCCACCGTTGCAATGTACTAAACATATGGATTTTTTATTGGAAGATAATTTTGCTCCTGTGTTATTTTGTGAAAGCACTAGCTGTCAACTAGGGACAATCTATAGGCACTGCTGAGCTAATGCCTCACCCAAGTGTCCGTTCTTTATGATTAAGACTTATGACACATATCACTGCTTATTTCAATGTACATGTGACAAATAAAGCCAACCTTTTTGCTATCTAATGGATTGTTAGGTTAATATTACTGTGTATGCCAGTAAGAACATGGTGAACATTACCAACCATACAAAGAGAACATTGGCCAGATTTGGTTTACGGTTACCTTTGCCCTGTGGAGAGAAAATAAATCAGCCATGATGGAATGACGGAGCAGATGCGATGGGCTGAATGGCCTAATTCTGCTCCTATGTCTTATGGTCCATCTAGACACTAGCTTGAATTTATTATTAATTGTTCAAGTGTCAAGTTTTAACTGTTTAAGTATTTTGGTATGCCTTACTATTTTACAACCCTGTAATATGCTGTAGATTAATCAAATTAAAAACTCTATTAAAGGATAGTAATTTAGGAACTTCATTTTTCAAGACAGCTGTTTAAATAGGATATTTATTTCTATTCGTTGTGTATTGATAGTAAATATACAAACTATCCTATTTATGAAATCATGATTCTGACCAGTTAGCATGCAAAACCTGTTAGACAACTTGCCAAGCATCTGCAATGCAGTGTAAGGCACAGGCATTGACTAACGTAGTCTGATCACTGCAGAACGCTGAGACCTAACAGAACAAGTGCAGCATTGGATGTGTGGGTGTCCTCTGAGAAAAAAAATCTTAATTCACTGCCAATGCACTTATCAACTGCTGAAACAGACCTTTCACAAGGAAAAAATATTCTGAAAATAAATTTGAAAAGATATTTTAAGGGTATTGTTTAAAGGATATAAAATTAACCAATTATAAGGAAGATTAGCATGTGTTCACTGATCTGGGAATATTGGAAAAGAAATGTTTGGGAGGCATCAGCACAATTTCCTCCCACAGAAAAAGTCTCTGGCTATCCACTCCTATCATTTTGTACACCTCTATCAAGTCATTTCTTATCCTCCTTGACTCCAAAGAGAAAAGCCCTAGCTCATTCAATGCATCCTCATAAGACACGCTCTCTAATCCAAACAGCATCCTGCTAGGTCTCCTCTGCACCCTCTTAAAAGCTTCCACATCCTTCCTATAATAAGGTGGCCAGAATCCAGTATTCCAAGTGTTGTCTAACCAGATTTTAGAGAGCTACAACATTACCTCACAGCTCTTGAATTCATTCCCTTAACTAACTCTAGGCCAACATATGCCTTCCTAACAACTCTATCACCTTGCGCTGTAACTTTGAGGGATCAATCGACGTGGACCCCAAGTTCCCTCTGTTTCTCCTCAATGCTAAGAATCCTACAATTTACCTTGTATTCTGCTATCAAATTTGACTTTGCAAAGTCAATCACTTTTATTTATATTGACTTATCCACTCCATAACCTTACAAAATAAATAGTGAAAACTTGTATGTAATTTACCGTAATGATAAAAGAGATCTTCGGAACAGGAGCCTGTGGAAAAATAGAGAGCATTGGACATCGCCTGTGTGGCCATAGATCGCAGGAGTTTATTCACCAGAGGGTCATCTGGATCTTCAGCGACGTCCAGTGAATCTGCCAGAGCCTTGTTGGAGCTAAAAACAGTCAACATACATTTTTAATATCAGAATATGTAATTCTATTAAAACATCTGTGGATGCATAGAGGAGTAAGAAAGATAGAGATCAGAAAAAGTCCTACTCCAATTTAACTCTTTACTGATTGCCAGTCCTGTGGTTTATTCCTCTCCCCCTCAACAACATTTCTTCATATAAATTTAAAGTTTGCTGTCATTCAGTTATTAATGGGGAAACCTTATAGACAAAAGCATCATTCAGGATTTTGACAGCAATAACATTTCTGTAAAATATGCCCAGGATTTTCTGCTTCCCAAACACAACTAAAGATCAATGACTAAATCAGTTTTGTTGTAGTTCAGGATGAATTGTCATTCAACCATATATAGATGTATACAGTTAAACAAAACATCGTTCCTGCAGGGTCAAGGTGCAAACACAGTGCATACAGTCACTTACACCATATATAGTTACAACAGAACATACAGTTACAAAAATAATATTGGCACAGTGGCAAGGCCTGAAGATTGAATGGTGTATGGGATATTGTCCTGGAGCCACGTTTCTGCAAGAACACACTTGCAGCAATTCCTCATCTTGCTAATTAATTAATTTTTTTTTTAGAATACAGCTGCTGCAGGCAAGGCTAGGAATTATTGTCAACCTTCATTGCCCTCAGAGAGATGGTGAGCTAGGTTGCTGAATGTTGCAGTCCCTATAGTGAAGGTATTCTCAGTGCTATTGAATAGAGCAATTCAGGGTTCAAACCCAGTGACAATGATGTAACAGTGGATATTTCCTGATCAGAATGGTTTTCAAATATAAGGACAACCTGCAGGAACTGCTGTTCTCTTTTGCCCTTCTTGGTAGTACACAGTTTGGGAAATAATGTCAGTGAATGTGAGTCAGTGCAGTGCACTTTACAGGTGGCACAACTGGAATGAACTGGATGACACGGGCATACAAGGTGGGTGGATGCACAGAAACATACACCATAGTGACTCAAGCACGACCTTAGCTCAAATGCAAGACTTCTTTGCAAAATCATTCTAATTGTAGTGTGACCTATTTAGATCAGATTTATTTGCCATCTGTATATTCAAATCATACAGTGAAAAAGGTTATTAACAATGTGCTGGGGACAGCCCGCAGGTATCGCCATGCTTCCAGCACCAACATAACATGCCCTCAACTTACTAACCTTAACCCATATGTCTTTGGAATGTGGGAGAAAACCCACACAGATATGGGGAGAATGTACAAACTCCTTACAGATTACAACAGGAATCAAACCCTAATCAGTGTTCCCTGGCGCTGTACAGCAATTGCGTTTACTGCTAAGCTACTCCATCGTCAAGGATCCCTACCATCCAGGCTACGCTCTCTTCTCATTCTTGCCATCAGGAAGGAGGTACAGGAGTCTTAGGTCCCACACCAGCAGGTTCAAGGTGCCCACAACTATATTTACTTATTTATTTTGTATTTCCATCTTCAGTTTTTCATTGATTCCATTGTACTTCTTTATATCTACTGTGAATGCCCGCAAGAAAATAGTCTCTGGGTAACATATGGTGACATGTATACATTTTAATAACACTTTTATTTACAGCGTGGGAAAGGCCCTTCTGGCCCTTCGAGCCATGCCGCCCAGCGATCCCCCGATTTGTTCAGAGCCTAATGACCGGAGAATTAAGAATAACTTGCCAACCATGGATGGTGAATGGTGGGAGCAAACTGGAACACCTGGAGGGAATCACGCTCGGGGAGAATGCACAAACTCTTTACAGACATCTGTACTATAAAGCGCTGTGCTAACCATTCTGCTACCGTGCACCTGGACTTTGAATTGTGCCACCCTCAAGGTCACTAAAACAGAAAGTTCAAATATTAACCAATACCGTATTCATGGAAATGTTATCCCCAATAAAAATGTTGCCCATTATCTTATTCTCTCCAACGTGTACTTGTTCATTTATAAACGTAGGGGATTGGCACCTTTCAAACAAAAATATTCAGCTGCAGCATCTTTAATAAGTTACCTACACAAATGTGGCACATACTTCATCAGGAATTAAACACAAACTTTAATTAGTGCTAGACAACGTTAAGTGGCTTCCGAAACACAGGACAAAAGGACAGAGCCTTAAGGTCTCAGGTGAAGAACCTGTGACAATGCATGATTCACCTTGAGTGTGTGTTCAGTCCTCAGGTGGAGGTCACCACTGTATGTACTAATTGAACCGATGTTAATAGAATACCAATTACTTAAAGGTACAGACTGTTTTTATTCTTAAAAACGAACAGAACAGATGGAGGAGGAGAAATTAAAAACTAACTTCTTAATGGGTTAAGCGTAGTCTCAGATCATGAGTGCTTCATCTAGACAAAAAAACCAAGAGCTTTACCCATCACTGTTAATGAAAATATGCAAACAAGTATTTCTTATCCGCACATTACCGTGTATCTATTTTGAATCCCTTTGCCTTTGCACATTCGACCAGTACACTCAATGACTCCTGTCGTGGTGGAGGATGGCGACGTAGCAGGGCTTGCAGAGGGAAGCTCTCAGTAATTTTCTTTGCTACCCAGTGATTTGCCAAAATCATGCACTCCGCTACAGTCTCATGCACTTCCAGGGGCTGCTTTGGCACCAGGTCCCTGATATTCTTCTCTTCATCCAACTGCACTCGTAACTCAACTCCCTCAAGCTCCAGGCCGCCTTCAAGAGAACGCTTTGCCCGCATACGACGAGCTATCTCAGTCAGTTTCTCTATTGCCCATATCAACTCATTCAACTCCTGATATTTTTCTTTCTCCTCAAGCCCTTTGAGCTCGGGGATATCACCCACAACACTGAGGTCTCCGGCCAGCAAGGCTTGAGCAGCTTCGTAGAACATCTTGTAACTTGACTTTATTATGCTTCGTCCAAACCACACTTTAAGGACTTCGTAATTGTTTTTGTCTAATTCCCATAACACACTGACTGCATACCTTAAAGATACAATGAACATGGAAAATTAATTTTCATTTTGAAAGATCAATTAAAACTACATAACATAATATATTTATTTATTATTTAATCATTAACCTTTCCCTTTTACTCAAGTTCTCAAATCCCAGCAACATCCTTGTAAATTTTCTCTGTACTCTTTCAATTTTATCAATACATTTCCTATAGGTAAGTGATTAGAATTGCACACAATACTCCAAACTTGGTCTCTCCAAAATTTTATAAAGATTCAACATAACATCCCAACTCTTGTACTCAATATGTGTACATCGTTCCCTCGGCGCCGGATACAGCTGCGACATACCTGTCAGCACCCCCAAGTAACGAACATAATTCAGCACTTAGGATGGCAGGTAACATGTCATAGCGTCGATCTGCTAGGTAACAACTTGTTGCCCTGTAAAAAAAAGTTTGTATCAATATTAAGCATACAGTCAAAAATTATAATAGCATTGCTGGAAAAAATACATGATATTTACCCAACCCAACATTGGGATCTAACAACAGATGCCAATTAGACTTCCACTATGATATTCAGTGAATTCCATCAGATTTCCGAACGGTCCACGAACCCACGTACACTACACCACTATCTCGCTCTCTTTTCGCACCACTTATTTATTTTTTAAAGTTCCTTATTGTACCTTTATTTTTTTTTTATGCATTGCACTATACCACTGCCACAAAACAACAAATTTCATGACACACACAGCATGTTGGAGGAACTCAGCAGGTCAGGTAGCATCGATAGAGAATAAACAGGTGACATCATCATCAGGACTGGAAAGGAAGGGAGCAAAAGCCAAAATAAGACACTGGGGGTAGGGGGAGGAATACAAGCTGACAGGTGATAGATGAGACCATTGAGGGGGAAGGTGGGTAGATGGGAGGGGGAGGGGGATGAACTGAGAATGTGGCAGGTGATAGATGAGACCAGTGAGGGGGAAGGTGGGTAGATGGGAGGGGGAGGGGGATGAACTGAGAATGTGGCAGGTGATAGATGAGACCAGTGAGGGGGAAGGTGGGTAGATGGGAGGGGGAGGGGATGAACTGAGAATGTGGCTGGTGATAGATGAGACCAGTGAGAGGGAAGGTGGGTAGATGGAGGGGGAGGGGGATGAACTGAGAAGCTGACAGGTGATAGATGAGACCAGTGAGGAGGAAGGTGGGTGGGTGGATGGGGGGGGAGGGGGATGAACTGAGAAGCTGACAGGTGATAGATGAGACCAGTGAGGGGGAAGGTGGGTGGATGGGGGGGGAGGGGGATGAACTGAGAAGCTGACAGGTGATAGATGAGACCAGTGAGGGGGAAGGTGGGTGGCTGGAGGGGGAGGGGGATGAACTGAGAATGTGGCAGGTGATAGATGAGACCAGTGAGGGGGAAGGTGGGTGGATGGAGGGGGAGGGGGATGAACTGAGAAGCTGACAGGTAATAGGTGAGACCAGTGAGGGGGAAGGTGGGTGGATGGAGTGGGGGGGGGGGGGAGAGAATGAACTGAGAAGCTGACAGGTGATAGATGAGACCAGTGAGGGGGAAGGTGGGTGGATGGGGGGGAGGAGGATGAACTGAGAAGCTGACAGGTGATAGATGAGACCAGTGAGGGGGAAGGTGGGTGGATGGGGGGGGAGGGGGATGAACTGAGAAGCTGACAGGTGATAGGTGAGACCAGTGAGGGGGAAGGTGGGTGGATGGGGGGGAGGGGGATGAACTGAGAAGCTGACAGGTGATAGATGAGACCAGTGAGGGGGAAGGTGGGTGGCTGGAGGGGGAGGGGGATGAACTGAGAATGTGGCAGGTGATAGATGAGACCAGTGAGGGGGAAGGTGGGAGCTGAGAAGCTGACAGGTGATAGGTGAGACCAGTGAGGGGGAAGGTGGGTGGATGGAGGGGGAGGGGGATGAACTGAGAATGTGGCAGGTGATAGATGAGACCAGTGAGGGGGAAGGTGGGTGGATGGGGGGGGGAGGGGGATGAACTGAGAAGCTGACAGGTGATAGGTGAGACCAGTGAGAGGGAAGGTGGGTGGATGGAGGGGGAGGGGGATGAACTGAGAAGTTGACAGGTGATAGAAGAGACCAGTGAGGGGGAAGGTGGGTAGATGGGGGGGGGAGGGGGATGAACTGAGAATGTGGCAGGTGATAGGTGAGACCAGTGAGGGGGAAGGTGGGTGGATGGGGGGGGAGGGGGATGAACTGAGGATGTGGCAGGTGATAGATGAGACCAGTGAGGGGGGAAGGTGGGAGCTGAGAAGCTGACAGGTGATAGATGAGACCAGTGAGGGGGAAGGTGGGTGGATGGGGGGGGGAGGGGGATGAACTGAGAATGTGGCAGGTGATAGGTGAGACCAGTGAGGGGGAAGGTGGGTGGATGGGGGGGGAGGGGGATGAACTGAGAATGTGGCAGGTGATAGATGAGACCAGTGAGGGGGAAGGTGGGTGGATGGGGGGGGGATGAACTGAGGATGTGGCAGGTGATAGATGAGACCAGTGAGGGGGGAAGGTGGGAGCTGAGAAGCTGACAGGTGATAGGTGAGACCAGTGAGGGGGAAGGTGGGTGGATGGAGATGGTGGGGATGAACTGAGAAGCTGACGGGTGATAGATGAGACCAGTGAGGGGGAAGGTGGGTGGATGGAGGGGGAGGGGGATGAACTGAGAATGTGGCTGGTGATAGATGAAACCAGTGAGGGGGAAGGTGGGTGGATGGGGGGGGAGGGGGATGAACTGAGAATGTGGCTGGTGATAGATGAGACCAGTGAGGGGGAAGGTGGGAGCTGAGAAGCTGACAGGTTATAGGTGAGACCAGTGAGGGGGAAGGTGGGTGGATGGAGGGGGAGGGGGATGAACTGAGAATGTGGCTGGTGATAGATGAAACCAGTGAGGGGGAAGGTGGGTGGATGGGGGGGGAGGGGGATGAACTGAGAAGCTGACAGGTGATAGATGAGACCAGTGAGGGGGAAGGTGGGAGCTGAGAAGCTGACAGCTGATAGGTGAGACCAGTGAGGGGGAAGGTGGGTGGATGTAGGGGGAGGGGGATGAACTGAGAATGTGGCAGGTGATAGATGAGACCAGTGAGGGGGAAGGTGGGTGGATGGGGGGGGAGGGGGGTGAACTGAGAATGTGGCAGGTGATAGGTGAGACCAGTGAGGGGGAAGGTGGGTGGATGGGGGGGGAGGGGGATGAACTGAGAATGTGGCTGGTGATAGATGAGACCAGTGAGGGGGAAGGTGGGTGGATGGGGGGGGAGGGGGATGAACTGAGAATGTGGCTGGTGATAGATGAGACCAGTGAGGGGGAAGGTGGGTGGATGGAGGGGGAGGGGATGAACTGAGAAGCTGACAGGTGATAGATGAGACCAGTGAGAGGGAAGGTGGGTGGGTGGATGGAGGGGGAGAGGGATGAACTGAGAAGCTGACAGGTGATAGGTGAGACCAGTGAGGAGGAAGGTGGGTGAGGGGTGGAGGGGGAAGTAGGTTTGAATTGAGAAGCTGGGAGGTGAATTTCACAACAGCGATAATAAACCTGATTCTGAATTTGCTTTGAAAAAACTATTTCCGAATCTGCAGCTTGGTATGTTCAGGTGTCAGAGGCCAGACTGATAACAGGTTAGTCTGCTCCCATAGCCCCTGCAGCTTCCCCTGTGGGCCATTCCAGTTTGAATGGTTCACGTCTTATCAATTACATCCGAAAAAGATTATTTTATATTAATTACAAAGACTTTTCCTATGAGTAAATAAGCTTTTTCTACAAGATTCAAGATTGTTTATGAGAATGAAATGATTGTTACCCCAGATCAAATGCAGGATTAAAAAAAACACAAAAAGCATTAACAACACAATAACAAAAAAACCTTCAATAAATATAAAGGCAATTCTATAAAATACGATGTACAAGAAACTAATATATACATAGACTGATTGTATGTACATTAAGTGATGTTAGGTGATGTGCATGTAGGGGTGGTGGGGTGGGTCAGTGAGTAGAAGTATGGATCAGCCTGACGCCTCGGGGCAAATAACTGTTTTTAAGTCTAGTGGTCCCCGTGTGGACGCTACATAGCCTCCTCCCTGATGGGAGTGGGACAAACAGTCAAGGCAACATTTTGAACAAAAATTATTCCTCCTAATTTTTCCCACCTTCAATCATTTGAACTCTTGTTACTAGATGTTTAATTTCACAATACCTTGATCTAGCCTCCAGATCTGTATGTGAATTTAATTTCACAAAGTGAGTAACATCTGCAATATGAACACCCAGCTCCAAGTTTTGATTTGCTAATCTGCGGACAGACAGTGCATCATCCACATCTTCACAGCCTTTGGGGTCAATGCTGAAGATGAGATGAGTATTTCTTAAATCCACACGTCTGGCATTCTCCTCAGCATCAATTTTCCAGGGATTCTCCAGAGTGTTCACGGGCATTTCCCGCAGCTGAAGAATTGAAGAAAACAAACACCTCTGAATATCTTTTCTGTTGAAACCAAGACAGAAGAATTTTCCCTGGAATAGTTACTAGAGATGAAGGGAAGATTATCTATGATGTTTCCCTCAAAGAGGTCAGGAGGGAGAATATCTGCCCGTCAGTTTTGTGCTCTACCCAGACATGTGCCTGAGATTGGTAAATTCACTCATGTGAACTGTGGAGAAAAGGAAACAAATGGATTGAACCACAGGTAGTCATTTACAATACCACTTTTAAGATACTATATGTGAGAGTATGATTCAAGATTCAAGATTCAAAAAACTTCACTGTCATTCCAACCGTACATCAGCTCTGCAAGGCAGAATGAGACAGCAGTGCAATCATAACATAACAAATGCAACACTAAATAATAAACATAACAATAAATAGTAAAACACAACAGCCACATGTCAGTTAAAGTCAAGTTATAATTGTCCAGTGCAAGTTAAGTGTCCAAAGCAGAGTCAGGTAGAGCAGCTATTTAGCAGTCTGACTGCCTGTGGGAGGAAGCTGTTTAGTAGCCTTGTGGTTTTAGTTTTGATGCTCCTGTAACATTTGCCTGATGGCAGAAGAACAAACAGTTCATGGAGAGGGTGTGAAGGGTCTTTAATGATGTACCGTGTCTTCTGGAGGCATCGACTCTGAAAGGGGTCTTGGATAGAAGGTAGGGAGACCCCAGTAACCTTCTCTGCTCCCCTAACCACCCTCTGCAAGGCTTTTTTGTTGATAGCACTGCAGCTGGAGTACCAGGTTGTGATGCTAAAGATCAGCACACTCTCAACCACGCCTCTGTAGAATGTAGTTAAGATATTAGTGGGGAGTGATGCTTGTTTAAGCTTCCTCAGAAAGTGCAATCTCTGCTGGGCCCGTTTCACAATCCCAGTGGTGTTCCTGGACCAGGTGAGATTGTCTGAGATCTGCACCCCAAGGAACTTAATGTTTTCCACTCTCTGCACTGTGGAGCCGCTGATGCTGAGGGGTGTGTGCTCAGGTATGCTCTTCCTCTCGGATTCAAATTTGTCGTAACATCATTCTGGGACTTGAAAATTGCCTATTAATTTTCTTGAAGGCTTCTACAGAGTTACGTATCACAATGGGATACGGATCTTAGCCTCAATAATTAGTACAGCAATGCCATCAGTTTTTTTGATTCTGGAGACCCTTACGTGCCAAGGATTACCCTTCTTTCTCAGATGTCATGTGGATTTGCAGACCAGAGTCTGGTGTAGTTAATGAAGTCAGTTAATCATACATACTCATGGTGGAATGGTGGACTAATTAGCATCACAACAACTGGGGAGGCATGGTAACCTAACAGTTACAGTGCCAGCAATCAAGGTTCAATTCCTGCTGCTGTCTGTAAGGAGCTTATACATTCTCTCTGTGACTCCCTTTCCTCGGGGCACTCTGATTTTCTCTCTCACATCCCAAGGATGTACAGGTCAGGGTTAGTGAGGTGTGGGCCCTCAGTGCACCCTCAGACTGTGTTGGTGTTATAGCAAAACATGCATTTTTATGAAACCTTTCATGTCATTAAATTTCAAGAAAACAATTATTTTTCAAATAATTCCTTTGGAATGCATTGAGTATAAGAATCAGGAAGTCATGGTTAGGTTCCACTTGCAGTTCTGATTGCCTCGTTAAAGATAAAGATCAGCTTTATTTGTCACATGTGCATCAAACATACAGTGAAACATGACTTTTGCATCAACAGTCCACACAGTCTGAATACGTACTGGGAACAGCCCACAAGTGTCACCAGGCTTTGGGCACCAACATAGCACGCCCACCACTCACTAATTCTAGCCCGTATTTCTTTAGAACGTGAGAGGAAACTGGAACACCTGGAGGAAATCCTCGCAGTCACAGGGAGAACATACAAACTCCTTATAGAGAGCAGTGGGAATTGAACCCCAATCTTATAGATGGTGTGTAAAACGTTATACTAACTGCCACGTCACCGTGTTGACCTATACACTACCATGCCACCCTCTGTCCATATTACTGGAAGGACAATGCCTGGACGAGAGAGGAGATGGTAGGGATTTATACAGTTATGAAAGGCATATATAGGGTATAAGATAAAACTTTTATTTATCCTGAAGGAAATTATTGTTCAAGATTGCTCAGTCAGAAATATATACTTTAAAATACAAAATGTCAGCATTGCGGTACAAAGCATTAAGAAGTAATAGTGCAAAATACACATGTGCAATGAAACTATATACATGTATACTTAAGGAGGGAGAGCCGTAGAATCTTATAGCCACAGGGAGAGAGGATCTCCTGCGGCATTCAGTGATGCACCTAGGTGGAATCAGTCTGTTAGTAAAGATGCTTCTCTGTTTGTCCAGTGTGTCATGGAGGGGTGAGAGGGATTGTCCACAATGCTCTGTAGCTTCTGCAGCATCCTCCTCTCAGACACAACCACCAGGGAATCCAGTTCCGCCCCCAGAACAGAACCAGCCTTCCTGATGAGCTTATCGATCTTCTTGGCATCAGCTGCTCTCACCCCGCTGCCCCAGCAGACTACAGCGTAGAATGCCGGCCACCACTGAGTCACAGAACATCGGCAGCATAATATTGCAGACGTTGAATGACCGGAGACTCCTCAGGAAGTAAAGTCAGCTCTGTCCCTTCTTGTACATAGGCCCTGCATATAGTCACAATCTCTTTCCCATGATAAAAACTGCAGAATGTAGCTTTGCAAATGGGAGAAAGTTTAAATGAGATGGGCAGGATAAGGTTTTGTTTTACATAGGGAATGTCAAGTGCCTGGAATGTTCTGCTGGGATGGTAACAGAAGCAGATATGTGGCCGCACCATTTTAGAGACACTTAGAAGCAACATAAATGTGCACGAAACAGAGGAACGTAGATCATGTGCAGACAGATGGGAGTTTTAATTTGGCATTTGTTCCAGTGCTGTACTGTTTTATGTTCTAAGTATAGTCACCGTTATGTAGTTTATTCAAATAGTGGCCATCCAAGGGATAACTTCCCTTCAATCAGAGGGGATAACTTCACTCAACACAACACTGAACTGTTCTCATAACCCATGGACTCGCTTTCAAGGACTCTTCATCTCATTTTCTTGATATTTATTGCTTATTTGTTACTATTTTATTTTATTTTGGTTTTTATCTTTTTGTATTTGCAGTTTGTTGTCTTTTGCACATTAGTATTTCATTGATTCTATTAGTTTTTCATATATTTACCGTGTATACCCACAAGAAAATGAAACTCAGGTGGCATATATGTACTTTGATAATAATTTTACTGGAAACTTCCACAGCAATACAAGTTATACCAGGTAGTATTCTCACAAAGGCAGGACGTTGTTTTGAAGATGGAGTCCCTGATAGATCTTCACTCTCCCAGAAATAAACTGAAAAATTAAGCTAGATTTCGCTCATTAAGCCTTAAACTTTGTGACTCTGATACAAAGTTCCACAATGAACCAAGCTGTCACACAAATCTTTATCACACAAATATTTCTAACATGAAAATATTGATGAGCTCCTTAAGCACAGATATCAGCATACATTAATACAAACTTAGCATTTTGCCATCAATAATTTCCCTTGAAATACAATTTTGAAATGGGTTAAATCACACTAAGTACAATTCAACAATTAGCAACATGAGTCAAGGAATCACATCTCTCACATTATTTGTAATGCAGACTGGGATTTACCTGGGCTTCAGTAAAGGGGCTGACAGAAATGCCATTTTCCACAAGAATAGCTGCAATTTCTGTCTCTAAATCACCAGCTCTTCCAAGAACCTTCACAAAATGCCCACTGGGATAAAGAGACGTGGAATCCCAGGAATCAATGCGGACAATAATTCGGAAATTCTGTGTGATGAGAAAATTTAAAAATAAAGTTCTCTGTACGAACCCATTAGAGCATGAAAGATTATTACTTAAAAAGAGTGCAACAAATCTTTTTACTGCAGTTCATATATGTGCTTTTTCCCCTTTTAATCAAGTGTTTGATTCCAAATCCAGAGAGTATACAGTTTTTAATACTTGAGTTTGATATACAGTGGTGTTAGAAAGTTTGTAAATCCTTTAGAATTTTCTCTATTTCTGCATAAATCTGACCTAAAATGTGATCAGATCTTTATGCAAGTCCTGAAACTAGATAAAGAGAACCCAATTAAATAAATAACACAAAAAACATTATACTTGTTCATTTATTTATTGAGAAAAACGATCCAATGTTACATGTATTGTTCGAAAAAGTATGTGAACCTCTAGGATTATACCAGTTCATTTGAAGGGGAAACTAGAATCAGCTGTTTCAATCAATGGGATGACAATGAGGTGTGAGTGTGGGAGGTCCTGTCCTATTTAAAGAATATAAACCTGGGTCTTCACCATCAAAGTCACCATCACCATGCAGGGTTTTGGAAATGTGTCGATCAAAGGAGATTCTCAGGACCTCAGAAAAACAGTTGTTGATGTTCACCAGACTGGAAAAAGATACAAGACCATTTCCAAAGTGTTTGGGCTCCACCAACCCACAGTCAGGCAGATGGTGTACAAATGGAGGAAATTCAACACAGTTGTACTCGCCCCAGGAGTGGTCGACCAACAAAATTCACTCAAAGAGCAAGGTGTGTAATATTCCTGGAGGTCATAAAGAACCCCAGGGTAACATCTAAGGAGCTACAGGCCTCTCTTGCATTGGCTAATGTCAGCGTTCATGAGCCTATCATCAGGCAAACACTGAAGAACAATAGTGTGCATGGCAGGATTGCAAGGAGAAAGTCACAACTTTCCAAGAAGAATATTGTTGCCCATCTAAAGTTTGCTAAATAACCACGTGGATAAGCCAGAAGGTTATTGGAAGAATGTTTTGTGGATGGATGAGTCCAAAATGGAACTTCTTGGCTTAAATGAGAAGCGTTGTTTGGTGAAAAGCAAGCACTGAATTCCAACATAAAAACTTCATCCCATCTGTGAAACATGGTGGTGGGAGTGTCACGGTTTGGGCCTGCTGTGCTGCCTCAGGACCAGGATGACTTGCCGTCATTGATGGAGATATGAATTCTGAATTGTACCAGCAAATTCAACAAGAAAATGTCAGGATATCCATCCATGAAATGAAGGTCAAGAGAAAGTGGGTCATACAGCAAGACAATGGCTCTAAACACACAAATCAGTCTACCAAAGAATGGTTAAAGCAGAAGAAATTTCATGTTTTGGAATGGACGAGTCAAAGTCCTGACCTTAATCTGAGAGAAATATTTCGAGGACCTGCAGCAAGCAGATCATGCAAGGAAGCTCACCAACATCCCAGAGTTGAAGCAGTCTTATGAGGAATGGCCTAAAATTCCTCCAAGCTGATGTACAGGACTGATCAACAGTTACCAGAAACATTTGGTTGAAGTTATTGCTGTACAAGGGGGTCATACCAGTTAGGTAGAAACAGGATGATTTGGCAGATAAATGCGTGGTTGAGAAGCTAGTGCATGGGGCAGGGCTTCAGGTTCTTGGATCATTGAGATCTCTTCTGGGAGAGATATGACCTGCACAAAAGGGATGGGGTGCATCTGAACCTGAAGGGGTCCAATACACTTGTGGGCAGGTTTGTTAGAGCTGTTGGAGAGGGTTCAAACTAATTTGGCAGGGGAATGGGAACAGAAGTGAAAGGATTCAGTACAGGATGGATGGTGAAAAAGCAAAGGTAGCATGCAGTCAGACTGTCAGGAAGAGCAGGCAGATGATAGGACAAAATTGTACCCAGCAAGGTGAATATCAGTGAATAAGGAATGCAGAATCAAAAAGGATAGCACATACAGTACACAAAGTGTTATACCAAAAATGCATGGAGCATAAGAAATAAGGTGGACGCTCTTCTTGTACTTTTACAGATTGTTGGGTGCGATGGTGTGGCCATCACTGAATCGTGGCTGAAGGATGCTTGTAGTTGGGAGCTGAATGTCAAAGGTTACACATTGCATCGGAGGGATAGGAAGGTAGGCAAGAGAGGGTAGTGTGGCTCTGCTGGTAAAGAATGGCATCAAATCATTAGAAAGATGTGACACAGGATCGGAAGATGTTGAATCCTTGCAGGTTAAGTTAAGAAACTGCAAGGATAAAAGGACCCCAGTGGCAATTATATAAAAATCTCCAAACAGTAGCTGGGACGTGGACTACAGATTACAACGGGAAATAGAAAAGGTGTGTCAAAAGGGCAGTCACAAACAAGAGAAAATCTTCAGATGCCGGAAGTCCAAGCAACACACACAAAATGCTGGAGGAACTCAGCAGTCTAGGCAGCATCTATGGAAAAGAGTAGCTGACGTTTCAGTCCCGATGAAATGTCTCAACCTGAAACATTGACTATAAACTTCTATAGATGCTGCCTGGCCTGCTGAGTTCCTCCAGCACTTTGTGTGTGTTGTCAAAGGGGCAATGTTATGACAGTCATGGGAGATTTCAACATGCTGGTAGATTGGGAAAATCTGGTTGGAAATGGAGCTCAAGACAGTGAGTATGTTGAATGCTTATGAAATGGCTTTTTAGAGCAGTTTGTTGTTGAGGCCACTAGGGGTTCAGCTACATTGGGTTGGGCGTAATGTGATGAACCAGAGGCAATTAGGGAACCTAAGGTAAAGGAACCCCTAAGAGACAATGATCACAATATGATTTGAGTTAAACTTGAAATATGATAAGGAGAAAGTAAAGTCTGACACAGCAGTCTTTCAGTGGAGTAAAGGAAATTACAGTGGTATGAGAGAGGAGTTGCCCAAAGTAAATTAGAAGGAGAAGCTGACAGGGATTACAGCACAGCGGCAATGGCTTGAGTTTCTGGGGAAAATGAGAAAGGTACAGGATAGATGTATTCCAAAAATAAAGAAATACTCAAATGGCAAAATAGAACAACCATGGCCGACTAGGGAAACCAAAGCTAATGTAGAAGCAAAGAGAGGGCATTTAACAAAGCAAAAATTACTGTAAGATAGAGGATTGGGAAGCTTTTAAAAACCTACAGAAAGTAACTAAGATAATCATTAGGAGGGAAAAGATGAAATGTGATCACAAAGTGGCAAACAATATCAAGGTGGATAGAAAAAAGCCTTTTCAAGTAGATAAAAAATAAGAGAGAGATGAGAGTGGATATAGGAGCACTAGAATATGAGGCTGGAGAAATAATAATGGGGACAAGGAGATGGCAGATGAACTTAATGAGTATTTTGCATCAGTCTTCACTGTGGAAGACAATACGAGTGTGCCAAGTGTTTAAGGGTAGAGGGAAGAGAAGGGAGTACAGTTACTATTACAAAGGAGGTGGTGCTCAAAAAGCTGAAAGACCTAAAGGTACATAAGTCACCCAGACCAGATAAACTGCACCCTAGGGTTCTGAAAGAGGTAGCAGTGGAGATTGTGAAGACATTAGTAATGATCTTTCAAGAATCATTGGACTCTGGCATGGTTCTGGAGGACTGGAAAATTACAAATGTCACTCCACTCTTTAAGAAAGGAGGGAGGCAGCAGAAAGGAATTTAAAGGTCAGTTAGCCTGACATCAGTGGTAGGGAAGATGTTGGAGTCAATTGTTAAGGATGAGATTACGAGGTTGATGTACAAGGCAAATGCAATGTTAGCATTTACTTCCAAGAGATCTAGAATAGGATGTGATACTGAGGCTTTATAAGGCATTGGTGAGGCCTCACCTTGGGTATTGTGAATAGTTTGAGCTTCTTATCTAAGAAAAGATGTGCAGGCATTGGACAGGGTTCAGAGCGGGTTCACAGGGATGATTCCAGGAATGAAAGGGACATGAGGAACTGATCGCTCTGGGCCTGTACTCATTAGAATTTAGAAGGATAAGGGGGGGGATCTTATTGAAACCTTTTGAATATTGAAAGGCCTAGAATGAGTAGATGCGGAAAGGATGTTTCCCATGGTCGGGGGAAGTCAAGGACAAGACAGCACATCCTCAGGATAGAGGGGTGTCCATTTAAAACAGAGATGTGGAAGAATTTCTTTAGCCAGAGGGTGGTGAATTTGTGGAATTTGTTACCACAGGTAGCTGTGGAAGCTAGATCATTGGGTGTATTTAAGGCGGCGATTGATAGGTTCTTGATTAGCTATGGTAGAAAGCCGGAGAGTGGGGCTGAGGAGGGTAAAAACAGGATCTGCCATGATTGAATGGTGGAACACTTGATGGGCCAAATGGCCTATTTCTGCTCCTATGACTAAAAAATAAATGTTTTGCCTTATATCAGCCTTATTTAAATATCTTGCCTTATTCAGCTTAATCTGACCAATGGGGAAAAGATAAAAAAATTTTCTTGAATGCACAGGAATAATGTAGAAGCCAATTTATGGCAATAAAGTTAATTTATTTTTAATCTGAGAGTAAAGTAAACTGAATAAAGCACAATTACTGAGGCTACGACCAGATGGTGTTCCAGATTTAGAGCCATTGTACACAGTGTTAGTTCCTCTCATCTGGTTCAGTGTAAAATGTGCTACATTTCACTTAACAATCTTGAGTTAGGAGGATAAAAGTGAACCAGCTCTCCTGAGTAACATCTCGATCCAGTGATCCATGCAAGGAAATGTACACATCTGGTTCAGAAGTGAACTATGAAAATGATTGTTTGTGCTATGGCACACACCTGACTGCACCAACCTCGGCAGTGTAGATGCTCCGAATTGGTAACTGGCACGGTCCCTTTAAAGTTCCAGACCTGCTCTGCTAATTGGTGGCCATGTTTTGGCACCAAGATTTGGATATTTAAAGAGCACCCGAACCAAATTCGGATTAGATGCTCAATCATCAGCTCAACTTTGGTTCAGTCTGCAATTGCGTTTTGGATCTGTCTTATTTGAATTCTCATCTAGTCTCGTCAGGTTCTCGTCTAGCATCTAGTCAAGAATGCTGTTCTCATCTCAGTCTCAAATCGTGCCTCAATTGTAGTCTCGGATACTCACCATCCTTGTCTAGGCCTCTCGTCAGTTTAACTTGGTGAGATCAAGCCAGAAAGGGACAAAAAATGTTAAAAATGAGGAAAATAAAATCAAAGAAATGGAAAATATGAAAAAAGATCAATTCTAATGAATGGATTCAGTCTAGGAACATGGTGCAGATATGTTCTTCTCAATCTTCACAAAATGTTATAAATGCTACTAAATTTTGAGAGAGTAAATTTATAATTCTTACCTGTAGGTATTCAGCTTGTTGAGTGGTGATTCTTATTTTAGGAATTCTGTAATCCCAAGGTGTAACTAAGACCTTCCGAACATTTTTACCCTGAGACTGGATGTCTTCCTTTGGTGGAAAGGATGCTACATAATCTCGCCAATTGCGCTGAATAATGCCAACAACCTTACCTGCAAGAAAGAAGGATTCAATCTGAATCTTTGTAATTTGTTTTGCCTCATATTAAGGTAATGTTAATTAAACCAGAAAAAAAATAACAATGCATATAATGTGTTTTAATTCTATTGCATTTCTTTGTTCTACTGTGGATGTCTGCAGGAAAACAAGTCCCAAGGTCATTTGTGATGACATATACATACTTTGGTAATAAATTTATTTTGAATTTGCCTATCAACATAAATAGACTTTCTTGATGGACTATATTAAGGCATTTATGAGTGGAAATACTAACAAATTTGCCAAAGACAGCCAGTATACAAGTATGTTCTCTAGCATTTTATAGAACAGAGCTGAATCGAGCTCTTATAAACACAAGAGATTTCGTAGATGCCGGAAATCCAGCGCAACACACACAAAAATTCTGGAGGAACTCAGCAAGTCAGGCAGCATCTATGAAAAAGAATACCCCCACTCTCTTACTTTGACTTCTTATCTTTTTTTCCAGTCCTGATGAAGGGTCTCGGCCCAAAACAACGACTATACTCTTTTCCAAAGATGCTGCCTGGCCTGCTGAGCTCTTCCAGCATTTTGTGTGTGTTGCTTAAATAGGAAAATAAATCAGAACTGGAAAGGAAGAGGGAAGAAGTCTGAATAAGATAGTGGGGATGGGGAAAGAGAAAAGGCTGGCAGGTGAAGCCTTCCTTTCCAGTCCTGACAAAGGGCCTCAGCCCAAAATATCACCTGTTTATCCTTTTCATAGATGTTGCTTTTTCTTCCAGTATTTAGTGTCTGTTACTCTGTATCCAATTCTCAAATGAGCTGAGAAGAATCTCTATAAGAAACATAGAAAACCTACAGCACAATACAGGCCCTTCAGCCCACAAAGCTGTGCTGAACAAGTCCTTACCACAAAGGTGTGCTGAACAAGTCCTTACCTGAGAAATTACCTAGGGTTACCCACAGCCCTCTATTTTTCTAAGCTCCATGTACCTATCCAGGAGTCTCTTAAAAGACCCTATTGTATCCGCCTCAACCACTATCACTGGTAGCCTATTCCATGCACTCACTAATCTCTGCATAAAAACTTACCCCTGACATCTCCTCTGTACCTACTTCCAAGCACCTTAAAACTGTGCCCTTTCGTGATAGCTATTTCAGCCCTGGGAAAAAGTTTCTGATTATCCACACGATCAATGCCTCTAATCATCTTGTACACCTCTATCCAGGTCACCTCTCATTCTCCGTTGCTCCAAGGAGAAAAGGCCAAGTAAGAAGTCACTACAAATCCCTCAGGTTACTTAGTTTGCCAGTTAGAACAATTACATCCTTGGACTTCCACTGTCATCATCCAAAATTCTATAGATTCTGGAAGGGTAACAAATACCACCCTACTGCCTAAGCAAGGAAGGAGAGAAGAAGTGTGAGAACAGAACCTAGAGGTAAGAATTTGCCTGATAATAACATTAACAAAAATGCTAGATCTATTATTAAGGAAGTGTAACAGAAAATATGTCATGAATCTCGAAAGACTATAGAAAAGATTTACAAGAATGTTGCCAAGACTCAAGGGGCTGGGTTATAGAGAGAGGTCGAACAGTCTAGGGCTGTTTTCCTTAGAGAGCAATAGACTGAAGGTAGGTGTGCATGAAATCACGAGGAGCATAGATATGGTCTGTTCCCCAGGATTGGGGAATCAAGAACTAGAGGCCACAGGTTTAGGGTGAGAGGGAAGAGATTTAATAGGAACCTGAGGAGCCACTTTTTCATCGAAATGGTGGTCAGTATATGGAATGAGCTACCACAGTAAGTGGCTGAGGCAGGTACATTGACAACATTTAAAAGGCACTTGGACAGGTACATGGAAGAAAGATTTAGAGGAGTATAGGCTAAATGGGATAAGCGAGACTAACTTGGATGGGCATCTTGGTCAACGTGTACAAGATGGGCCTATTTCCATGTTATACAACTATATAACTCCCACAAGGTCTGAGGATGCATTTGGTCAGATCCAAGGGATTTAACCACCTTCACCTGTTTTTGGACCGTCTTTAGTGATTCGTAAGTTATCCAAAACATCACGATTCACTGGCCTCAATTCCATATTCTCCATGATCTTCTCCACAGCAAAAACTGATGAGAAACATTCATTAAAAATTTCACCCACCTCCTGACTCCACACGTACAGAACGTGCTCTCCCTGGCCTCTTGACATTGCATTTTTGAATGTTAAGAGGGAATGAGATGGCTATGACAGGCAAGGTTAAGGAAAATGCCAGGTTATTCACACTTGCCAAACATTCCCTTTACCTGCAAACCTTTGCAAGTTCCTGCTTAATGCCTCCAAAATTGAACTGTCCCAATTTACGACCTTAACTAGTGGATCAGTCCTAACTTTCTCCATGGCTATTTAAAACTAGAAGTATTGTGGTCACTGGTCACAAAGTGCCCCTCCACCGACACTTCAGTCACTTGCCCAACCCCATTTCCCAAGAAGAGGTCCAGTGTTGCACCCTCCACACAGATTAGCATGCAAGTTCAGGGTAAGTACTGGGTTGCTGGGACTGTGAGCCAGCTTGAATGAGTCAACCATTCAGGACAAAGCTGGATGAAGAAATTTCTTCACAGAGAGTGATAGATTCTTGGAATTCTCTACACAAGGGGACTGTGGAGGCTCAGTCACTGGGTATATTCAAATTGGAGATGAGTAGACCTTTGAACATTAAGGGAATCAAGGAAAAAGCTTGCCATAATCTTATTGTAATGGTAGAACAGGCACAAGATTCGAATGGCCTACTTTTGCTTTTGTTATGTTCTCTTACTGACTTAGCTGTCCATCACATCTGTCAATGACAGTTATTTGTTCAGTTCTAAAGTGAACTGCACATAGAAACCTGTGCAGGAGTTTTTAAAAGTGGAAAAGCCGTTCCACTCTCTCAACCTTGTGACTCTGGGTCCAGTGGCACCAGCAGACATCACAACTGGGGTCTTCCTTGGATGCAGTGGATGATCACAACTTTTTCTATGCCCTATCATGCCCTTCACTCTCCACGAAGTGTTGCAGAACTGCCTTCCTGGCCGACTCAGTCTACCGAAGCTGACTTTGCATGCTAGGACAGGCATGTTCCTATCTCAGGGGGGTATGAGGCTTACTGGCTACTGTCACTGGTTTAGTCCCCCTGTCGAAGCAGTGTTGTATATTAACGGACTGCTTATACACATTCTTAAACAGGAGAAGGAAACTAGAGCATTTTTAAAAATCCAAAGATTATACATGAAACATTTGGTTGTTTATTTTACTAATAGTGCCCTACCTGTAGCCATTGGCTCACTTTCAGCTTCTTCAGAGGCTTTCTCTTCAGACTCATTCTCACACAGCACCGAAACTCTTCCCTTCCACTGATTCCTTGGCAGTAACTCAACAGCCACCACATCTCCCTGGACAGCGCGATTTCGAGCCTTCGAGCCACAGATGAGTATGTCTGTTTCTAGCTCTAACAGACACAAACAACACTTTACAAACAAATCAATTTCTGAAAGCAGATTTACTTTTTAAAGTTAGTAAGGTTACCTGATCCTTTATTAGGCAATCCCTCAATACGAACAAAGGCTTCCAACTGAGACCTGTGCTTGTTGACATTTAAAACACCCTGAGAACATAAACAAATCTGTTAATATTTACATTAAAAGGAAAGGTACGTTGCATCCGGAGTTTCTCCAGTTAGCGGACGATTTCCCTCCATGCCTCTCTGACGTAGTGGGGAATCGCGTATGAGGCAAGTTACATTAAGTATGAGAGAAATTGAGAAACTTAGTGATGTCATCATACTCACACAATTTTCACTAGTTTCCCAGGTATCAGTTGCAGTTTTCAATATTTTTGATAAAAAGAGAAACAGTGGAAATATTTCTGAATGTCATACTGTACACCATTGAAAATCAGTTAACATCATTAGGATAGCTTCATACATACAAAGTGCTGGAGCAACTCAGCAGATCAGTTAGCATCTATGGAGGAGATTAAAGAGTAATGTTTTCCAGACAGCCTGTAATGTTGACTGTTTATTCCCCTCACTAGATGTTGCCTTTCTGCATGTGGTTCTGGATTTCCAGCATCTGCAGAATCTCTGGTGTTTAGTTTCTGTGATCTCATCTTTTCTGAGCCATTATTAATCTATCTAATATCTCTAGATCAGCCTTTCTCAACATTTTTGCCTTGGAGGAACCCTTGAAATAATTTTCAGGTGTCAGGGAACCCCTGCATAAAAATTATTATATCTAGAGCTCATGGTATGTTAGTATGATCAGTAAGTTATAGATATAATAATCTAAAACTAATTGTCAATGTTCTTTTGAGTATAAGGAATTAATTTTTAGCCAATCTTTCTTGGAAAAAAAAGATAGTTGAGCTTAGCTTACCTTTCTTTCTTTCAATAAATTTTTAAAAAACTCACAAGGCAGACATCATAAATTTCTCAATTCTGGGTTGAACTTGAGATAAGCACACACAGATTTCAGCTTCAACTGAAATGAGATGACTTCAATCCTTGTCTTAATGCTTGTTAAACAAGAAAAAGCTTACTCACACATTGAAAACTGCAGCGAAGAAATTCAGTTACTCGGTCATCAAGGGAATGGCGGCGTAAGGAAAAGGTCTCTCGAGAAAAAAGGTAAACTGCCCCATAATCGAATTTAGACAAATACTTAATATTGCATAACTATATTAATAAAAGGGGCAAGGATGATGTCTAAGAACAAGATTAAAAAGTCCGCTCCGAAGGCTGATAAACATAAAGAGACGCAGCAAGGCAACGGGCCGAGCTCCCCCACGGCAAGCCAGGACGGAGATAATGAGGGGGAATCGGTGACTCTGTCCTTGATTCTCGGAGAGATTCGCGAGTTCCGACAAGATAACAGCAAACAGCTGGAAGATATTAAAGGAGAAATAGTAAAAACTAACTCGCGGATAGATGAAGCCGAAGCGAGGATTGTTGGAATTGAAGAGAAGCTACAAAACGCAGAGGAGGTGATAGCAGAAATGCTGAAGCTGCAAGACCAGCTCCAGTGGAAACTAATAGATCAAGAAGGCCGCTCGAGAAGGGAAAATATGAGGATTTATGGAGTTCCCGAAGGAACTGAAGGTAAACCCGGATTGATGATTCCCTTCGTGGAGAAGCTACTTAGACAGAACCTTGATATACCGGCCGCAAAAGACCTACAGATAGAAAGAGCTCACCGCGCGTTGGCACCACAGCCTCCAGCAGGCGCCCAGCCCAGATCGATTCTGGTCAGATTTCTCAGCTACAGAACGAAGGAAGAGGTGCTTAAAAGGGCATGGCAAAAGAAAGGTTTCATGTGGAACAACTGTAAAATCAGTTTAGACCACGACTACGCACCGGGGATTCTTGCCAGACAGAAGGAATATACGGAAACATGGAGAGTCCTGAAGGAAAACAACATCAGATTCCAGACCCTGTATCCAGCTTGGCTGAGAGTCTTTTACGACGAAGAGACAAAAACTTACGCTACGGTGGAGGAGGCAACATTGGACCTGGCAGACCGGGGACTACCTATTAAAGTTATCACCCAACCGGAGTCGCTACTGGAGAGGATTCGGCAGAAGTCGTGGCAGTTAGTGGGGCGAGGACGCTCCACTCGAACCAGAGTGTCAAACTACAAGGAAAAGCTGCAAATATTCAGACGCGAATGTACAGAGAACACAGATTAATTAAGAGAAATGACTGAAAAGAGTAAATCGGACTTAAAGGTAAAATGAAAACTGGTAACTGAAAATAAACTAGACGGAATAACTTGAATGATAGCAATATGGTCGAGACATAAATAGGAGAAAATTCTCTATGATTATTCAAACTGCTGAGGGCCCTCTAACACAGGGTGAAGATAGAGGTTATCCCTCTGAACTGAGGCGGGTCGGTGCTCAGGCCTCACTGTGGGAAGTAGGGAAAAATTTTCAAATGTTGCACGTTCAAAAATGTCTAGGGTGTGGTTATATGTCTTGGTTTACTGTTGAGAAGGGATTGCTTACTGTTTGGTTAGAAAAGGAGAGTGTTTTTTTTTCTACTAGAGAAAAATGCAAACTGAGTTGGTAAAAATAATTTCCTATAATGTTAATGGGGTTTTGAATCCAATTAAAAGAAATAAGATTATGTCTAAATTGAAAAAAGAGAGGGCACAAATAGCTTTCCTCCAGGAAACACATATGAGCCAATCTGAACATGGAAAATTAAAAAGAATGGGCTTTAAGCATGTATTTTATTCATCATATAAATTGAGTCACAAAAGAGGGGTAGCTACTTTAATATCAAGTACTCTTAATTATGAACATATTTCAGAGACTAGAGACAAAGAAGGACGGTTCGTAAAAATCACAGGAAGAATAGAAGGTACAGAAATAACATTGCTGAATGTTTATGCTCCTCCAGGTTGTGAATGGTCATTTTATAGACACATTTTTGACCTAATGGTCAGTTCTCAAGGGGTAGTAATTTGTGGAGGGGATTTTAATATTAGATTAAATCCTATATTAGATTCTTCAAGAATAGTTACTCAGGATAAACCTCTGACTCGGAAAGTGAATTCATTGATGGAGGAGTTGGGAATTATACATATTACTCTTTCCCTCATTCAGCCTATTCAAGGATAGACTATTTCTTTATCTTTAATACAGATAGACTCAGGATAAAAAACTGTAATATTGCAACAATTGATCTGTCGGATCATAGCCCAGTCTCTATGTCTCTAATCCTGGAAAGGAAAATGAGGAAAACACTATGGAGGCTAAACTCACATATACTCAATAACCCAAAAGTAATGGAGAGATTAAGGGGAGAAATCAAAGAATATCTAGACCTTAATGACATGGGAGAAACATCACCAGTGATCTTATGGAATACATTGAAAGCTGTACTGAGAGGGAAAATTATTTCCATTACCACTCACATGAAAAAAATCAATGCACAAAAATTAGCAGACCTTCAAGGAAAATTAAAACAACTTCAAGTTGTAGATAGCAACAAAAGTAATTCAAATCAAAAACAGGAAATTAGGAAATTGCAAAGTGAAATTGACGATATTTATACGTTGGAAACTCAAAGAAATTTTCTTTACCTGAGACAAAAGAATTATGAAGTTGGAGGTAAATCAGCTAGATTATTAGCATATAAATTACGAAAACAACAAGCAGACAATACAATTCATAAAATAAAGAATCCAAAGACAAGGGAAAATTCAAGAGAGTTTTGAAACATATTATCGAGAGCTGTACTCCCAACCCCGGGCCCCCAATGAACCCTATATAGACAGTGTATTGAATTTTTTAGATCTACCTAAACTTACAGATTTACAAAATGAAAGTTTATTAGAACCAGTAACTGTCAAAGAACTGAACGTGGCCATCTCTAGGTTAAAGGCTGGAAAGTTCCCGGGTTCTGATGGGTTTACCTCAGAGTGGTACAAGTCCCTGAAGACACAGTTAGCCCCATTACTACTTAACACCTTTAATTGGATCTTGCAGAGAGGAGAAACTCGACCTTCCTGGAGAGAAGCGATTATTTCAGTTATTCCTAAAGAGGGTAAAGATAAACTAGAATGTGGCAATTATCGGCCAATTAGTGTTCTTAATTTAGATTACAAACTATTTACATCTATATTAGCGCGCAGATTGGAAAAGCTTTTACCTGGCCTAATCCACTTAGACCAGACTGGATTTATTCAACAAAGACAAATACAGGACAACATAAGGAGAACTCTGCACATATTAGAACAGGTTAATAAGAACGAGACAGAGACAATGGTAGTAGGATTGGACGCTGAGAAAGCTTTTGATTCGGTTAGTTGGGCATTCCTATACAGAGTGTTAGGAAGATTCGGCTTTCAAGAAAAGTTTATTAAAGTAATTCAGTCTCTATATGACAGCCCTACAGCCCGAATTAAGATAAATGGGGACCTCTCTGACTCCTTCATCTCAGAGAGAGGCACTAGACAAGGATGCCCAATTTCTCCTCTCCTTTTTGCGCTATATATTGAACTGCTTGCCCAACTAATAAGACAGAGCGAAATCGTAAAAGGTATCAGGGTGGCAGGGATTGAACAGAAAGTGGCGCTATTCGCAGATGATGTTTTGGTCTATCTGAGTGAACCAGAAAAATCATTTATAGGATTATTTACACTGTTGGATGACTTTGGGAAAATATCAGGTTATAAAATAAATGTAAAGAAAACGCAGGTTATGTCCCTAAATTATACACCATCCAAAAAATTGCAGGATACATATGATCTTAAGTGGGAAGCTAAATCATTAAAATATTTAGGAATAACCCTGCCGAAGGATCTTTCAACACTGTCACAGGTAAATTATGGGCCATTAATCTCAGAGATAAAAGCAGATATGCATAGATGGAATCTTATCCCCTTTTTAAGTTTAAATTCAAGGATAAATACTATAAAAATGAATATTCTTCCTCGGTTATTGTATCTTTTCCGTACTTTACCGGTGGAGGTGGATGATAATCAATTCAGGGAATGGGACAAATGGATTTCCCGCTTCATTTGGCAAGGAAAGAAACCTAGAATTCGATATAACACCTTACAGTTAGGGAAGGGAGGAGGAGGTATGGTTCTTCCTTGCCTGAGAAATTATTTTTATGCCTCACAGATAACCCCTCTGTTATATTGGTGGAATAGGGAATATAAGGCTAGATGGAAGGAAATAGAATTTGGATTAGTTGACAGTTTTCCTCTTCAGGCCTCAATAGCTGACAAAGGATTGATGGCCCAGTTGGAAAAATTTAAAAACGCTTGGATAAATCTTACATTAAACGTATGGCAGAAGGTGCTTAATTCATGTGGAATTAATAACATGTTAAAACTCTTTAGATGGTGTGCATATGATACCGAATTCCTTCCCAACAGAGGAGATAAAAGATTTGAGCTATGGATAAAGAAAGGTCTTACAACCTACCTCTCATTTATAGATAAAAGAGTATTACAAAGTTTCCAAATCCTGCAGGACAAACATGGCCTAGAACATAATGACTTTTTTAGGTACCTTCAAGTACGAAACTATGTTAACCAGAGTTGTAGATATACAGACCTATCAACAGTAGAATTAGAATTTTTCAAGATTCTGAATTCGGCTTGCAGTTCAATACCTAGTAAATCAGTTTCTCGATTATATAATGCACTCTCCCATGCTAAAAATGTAAATACACTGTATATTAAAGAGAAGTGGGAGAAAGAAGCGGGGTTGGTACTTTCAGAGGAGGCTTGGGAAAAAATCTGCAGCTTTCAATGGTCCTCGACTAATTCTTTGACTTGGAGAGAACATTGTTGGAAAAACATTATAAGATACTTCAAGACCCCATATCAGGAAAAATATAAAGATACAAATGTGATGTGTTGGAGAAGGTGCGGCTCCAAGGAGGCAAATTATTTTCATATTTTTTGGGATTGCCCTAAATTAAGTCTATTTTGGGAAGGTATTCATAGAACATTAGTTAAGGTACTTAGGTCCCAGATACCTCCGAACTTTGAGACGCTCTATTTGGGGCATGTATTGTTTCTTGAACAGAAGGAAGATATAAAGTTGCTGCAGGCCCTCTTAGCGGCAAGTAAGAAATCAATCACTAGAAAGTGGCTAAATCCAATACCACCTACATTAGAAGATTGGTACGAAATTATCTTGGAAATATTTAAAATGGAAAAGTTGACTTACTCCCTGAGAACTCAAAAAGAAAAATTTTATCAAATCTGGAATAAATGGATTGAATATATAACCCCAATGCGAGCAGACTTTAGATGACTCTCCTAATGATTTATACTGCTCTTCTCATCAACACAGTAATATTGCTAACGTAAGCACCCCTAGTCTAAATGTTCGTTTTTTTTGTTTTCTTTTGGAAAATAGAGAATTAACACAAGTAAAGGGAAAGATTTGGGAAAGGGATAAAAAAATGAAAAAATTAAGTAAATAAGTACATAGGGATTGGACAATTATGTCTGCGGGCAGGAGCAAGCATGAACAAATTAGGATATAAACACCTACAATGGTTGTTACATAGGCTTATATACAACATTTTGGACCAGTGGAAATGGCCCAGAAGGGTTATATGGAAACTATTATTACCATTTTTCTTAACAACTAATTCCATTACTTAGCCTAATAGGTTAGATTTACCACAGTACATAATTATCTATTTAAATGTTTATTTTCCTTTTATATCATCTCAATGTGTACTTAAGAATGTATAAATAATTGTATTTTATACATATAAAAAAATGGAAAAGGTTATATGTGTGAAAAATGTACATGATATTTGTGAATTCCTTATCCAAATAAAAATAAAATTAAAAAAAAAAAGAAAACTGCAGCGAAATGTTCATTGCTTTCCTATGAATGGCAGCATGCTCTTCTTTCACAGGAATCCAGAACTTGACCAGGGGCAGGTCAGTCAATCCCATCCTGAGTGCACGACCAGAGTGCAGCTCACAAGGTTCTTCCTCTTCTCTCAAGGTCATGTTATACACAATAGACAACAGGTGCAGGAGTAGGCCCTTCGGCCCTTCGAGCCAGCTCCGCCATTCACTGTGATCATGGCTGATCATCCACAATCAGTATCCAGTTCCTGCCTTATCCCCATAACCTTTGATTCCGCTATCTTTAAGAGCTCTATCCATCTCTTTCTTGAAAGCATTCAGAGACTTGGCCTCCACAGCCTTCTAGGGCAGAGCATTCCATATATCCACCACTCTCTCAAGCTGAGCAGAAGATTCAGAGAAAGGGTCCCTCACCCAGTCATACACTTGTGTTGAAATGGAGGAAAAATACTGTTCAATTTTGTTCTGTGTTCTTCCAGGTGGTTTTCAATAAGACTCGAGACTTCCTGATATCCTTCCTCACTCCCTAGCCCAAGCAGCAGTGGAAACATTTCAAGATTTCCTTTTGCGCCATGATTTTTCCAAAGATTCAGTTTCCTTTTAAATCCAAGAATCTTGTCACTTGAAGTCAAAACATTTTCTCCAGGGCCTTGCAGAGAGACTTGTTCAACTGGTTCATTTGATGAAAAATGTTCTTGCAAGTACTCCTGCAATTGACCTTTCAGTGCAAACACTCTGTTGAGGACTCTCCCTCTGCTAAGCCACTGGATTTCTGTATGTAGCAGGAGATTGGTGTGCTCTTTGTCTAGGTTTTCACACAGTTTTTTAAATATTCTCAAGTGAACTGGTCTTAAAACAACTAAATAACTAGCTTCTTGAACCTTTTCTAAGGTCTGTGACTTCATTTTCAAACGCTTTGATCTGTTTGTTTTGAGATTCCAACAGTATTTAAAATAATCAGCATTTTAATGTGTCACATAGCTGTTTGTAGTTAAGTGTCTTCAATTTTGCTGGAGCCACTGCTACATTTGTAAGTTGTTTTCCATACACTGGGCACAATGGAATAGAACAACTTGGATCACCAGTCCAAGTAAAAGCCACTGATAAGTAGCTTTCATTTTAAAGATATGTTACTGGCTGATTACTTTAGACCCACCCACTGCTTTTGTCTCCAGGACCCAGAAGAGGCAGGTGCACTTCTTCTGGAGCAACAGGAGGCACTGGGTCTCTGCTGTGGTCCTGAGTCTTCTGAATGTGGTGGGCGGTTGGTCATTGGTGTGTATTCACACCCAGCTAGGGCTCTCCACCTCAGGACTCTGCAGAGATACCTGTACAACAACCATCCACCAAGATGGCACGTATTAGTGATGCACTTTCTCTCTGCCAGGGACATTGCCTGCAAGAGGGCACGCGGCTTCCAGCAGACAGCATCAGCCGCACCACTTTGAGTGAACTGCCTTGCTTTTACTGAGAGCTGATAAGGATATGGGGTCTAGTCTCATTCAGCCAGGGTGCTCCTGTGCTGGTGGGGGACAGTGCTCTAGCTATAAGGGGGACTGGTCCCCATCCTATCATGGTGGGTGTTGAGGGGGCTCGGGGAAGTGGAGAGGTTCCAGCTGCACCGCCATCTGATGGGCTAGAAATGCTCATCGGACCCAGGCCTCGGGAGACCATGTGGGAGAGGGTCCCACTCAATGCAAGTCATCTCACAGGACCCCCCCACCGTGCCACTCCAAAGCGTTTCTTGAATGGGCTGCTCCTGCACATCTTTCACTTCCTTGCCTTTGTCTGCCGACCAGACTCACCAGCAGTGGAAGAGGTCCCCAGCAGACTTGGGGGTGGGAGGTGTTGCATAGGCAGTACCATGCAACAGGTCTTTAGGCAGGTTCACTGATACCCCATCCACCTGTCCATTCTGTGGCCGGGAGAGGTCAGTATACCATGCTTATACGGAGTGTGAGAGGTTGCAGCCCCTGTTTGAGTGTCTGAAGGGGCTGCTGCTCAGGTTCTGGTTGCACTTCAGCCCCGCGCTCCTTATATATGGGCACCCAGTATGGAAGGGGGTGGATTGCGAGGAGGATCTACTGGTGGGCTTGCTCCTGGGCCTGGCTAAGATGGCCATTCACAGGTCCAGGCAGGGGAAAGTTGAGGACTCTGCTAGGCCCAACTGCCTTCCCTCCTTCGAGGATACATTCGTGCCCAGCTGTCCTTGGAGAGGGAGCACGCGGTCACAAAAGGTACAGTGGGGGGATTTCTGGGAGAAGTGGACCACCCAGGGAATTGACTGTTTTATAGACAGTAATAATCATATTCTAATTTGAATTTATTCACCATCTTGTAAATACTTAACATTTGTACTTCGTGTAATTGTTGTGTAAATAAACTGTTATAGTTTTGTGAAATAAAAAGACGGATTTTTTTTATGTCCATTGTTGCTCAAGTCCAGTGAAATGACTCAGAAGATTGTAATTCTTCATCAGAATTGTCCATAGGCCGAGGCCTGGAATCCTCCTCTTTCATCTCACACCTCCTCTTCAAAAATCGCCACACAGGACCGTGTTTAGAATGAAAATTTCCCTCCAATTTTTTACTACATCGGTAGAGTTTGTTCACTCCAATAAGTCAGGTACCGCCACGTAAAGGGAAATTGGGGGAGGAAATTCAGGAGAGGCTGACGTCACAGCCCAAGTTGGGTGAGTCCATTCAATGCTTGGAAAACACACTTCACGCTCCTCAACAGCCTATTGTCCTCCTCTCTGTGCAATACAGCGCTCACCAATTATCAGCCTAACGTCCTCTGCTCCATGCAATACAGTGCTCACCAGTGATCAATTATCACCCCTATCTCATGTTAGAAACTGAGAATGGACTCAAGCAAATAAACACAGTCCTACTGCGCACTGCCATACTGGGCTGAGAGATCTCTAATGAGACTGCTAACATGGCTGCTCAGTCACTGCCCACCACTGCCAGCACTAGCATCACGCAGTTCAAAAAACGATATTTATTATTTTAACCATAATCTCTCACGGAATCCTGGTTGAGAGACCCTGCTCTAGATTACTAATACTCAGTAGTTAAAGAGAAATGTCAAGGTTTTGTTTAAGTCATTCCTCCATCAATATTCCAAGTGCTGTTTTACTTTAATGGGGTCATGAAACATTTGCAGTCTTGGAAAGAGAGGAGGGAGAGGGAAAATTATCAGAAGTTAGAGAAATCAATGTTCTCTCTTGGTAGGACAACCCTCCCTTCCTAGGAATTAGCCTGGTGAATCGCCTTTGCATTGCCTCCAATGCTGTCTTGTGTTTACTGAATTCAGAAAGAATTCATTATTCCCATTTAAAAGCACATCTGTAACCTCACCTGAACATATCTCCCAGATTTAATGCCAGCCTCCAGTATTTCCAAAGGCAGATGCTCTGAATATTCCTTTCCATTATTTTCCTGATTTTCAATCTCTCGTTCTTTCCGAGACTGAACAATAGACTCATACAGCTGGTGCACAGCTTCCAGGTCAGGCCAAAAATTCTCCAAATAGCTCTATAAAGAAAAAAAAAACCATAGAAGTTTTCATGGCATGTACTTCAGCATTTCACAAATAAAGCTTCAAAATTATGCTATTGCAAACATGTAGCTCATGTCAAAGTGTACTAACAAAAAGATGAACCCGTGTAGCAGATTGGTTCATTCCACTGTGGAGGCTTGATACTACCAGGATGAAAAAGCTCATTTAATGGTCCTAGAAGATGTTCATTAAATAGCTAAATCCAGAGCCCAACAGGTACAACCACAGTATTCATTCCCACTAGAAATAAATGATCAGAATGGGAAAGAGCTGCTGATGAAACAGATGCTTCCGATGAGATCAAGCTTCCTGATGGATCCCATAAGAGTTTTACACTATTAACCATCATTCAAGCATTTCAAGGCAATAATATGCCACTTATTTTACAACTCAGTCTAAAATTAGACTTCACTTGGAATATTGTGCTCCATTCTGAGCGCCTCATTATAGGAAAGACATGGATGTTTTAGAGAGGCTGCAGAGAAAATTTACCAGGATGTTGCCTCAATCAGAGAGCTTGTCTTATGAGGATAGGTTAAATGAGCTAGGTTTTTCCATTTTGGATTGAAGGAGGAATAGAGGTGACTTGATAGAGGTGTACAAGATGATAAGAGTCCTTGATAGAGAGGACAACTAGAGACTTTTTCCCAGTGTGGAAATAGGTAATACAAGAGGGCATAATTTTTTGGAGGAAAGTATAGGATGGGATGTCAGAGGTAGGCTTTTTAGCACAGACAGCAGTGAGTGCATGGAACACCCTACAAAGAGTAGTGGTAGAGGCAAATAAGTTAGGGAGATTTAAGAGACTCTTAGATAAGCAGATGGGTGATAGAAAAATGGAGGGCTATGTAGGAGGAAAGCATTAGTTTCATCTTAGAGTAGGTTAAAAGGTCATGGGCTGAAGGGCCTGTACCGTGCTGTAATGTTCTATGCTCTAATATCTTGCTAGTATCTGATAATTCATAATCTAAGAATATACTTATACATTCTAAAGAATATAATTCAACCACATTTTGTAAAACATTTTAGTGATGAATAGCCTTTAATCAACTTATCTTGAACAGTTATTCAGGATCTGCATCACCCAAGTTTCCACTGAAGAGATAATTTCATTAACAGTACTGCCATCTAGGGTAGCAACAAGGAATTACTTTCAAAAGTAATTTACTGTAGTACTCATTTAGCTAATTAATGAAACTGAAGAAAAAGAGGTGGAATGAGAAAAAGTGGAAGAATGGAGAGTTGGATAAAAAGAAGTGGAGAGATGTGAAAAAGGTCAGAAAACGTAACAGGTATAAGTCACATAGAGATATCAAGAGACACAAGACCCATCAAGATGGCACCAGCGAACAACTTAATCAATGACCACATCCTTCAGACAGTTCACGAAACTACATCTTTTACTTCTTCTTTCAAATATGATTCTACTACTAAACTGCATGTGATTGGAACCTGTGATTTACATTTTGATGGTGTGTTTTTGGGCTGATTAAGCAAACTGGCACTTTGCTGTCTCCGAGGGAGTTCGGTGAGGTTTGCAGTGGAGTGAGCAGCCTGGAGGTCAAGACGACTGGAGACAGGGCACGAGCCCATGATCAACTCAATTTCTCACCAATCTTACCGATTAAAACGCCAAGCATGATTGAAATCAAAGAGGACGACAGCAGAAGGTGAGCAGATATTGAGTGGCACCTGCCTGCATTTGACCAGTCTCCCACTCGCTGCCAGAGGAAGGTCTTGGGTCTTGGGCAAGGTTTGATCAGTGTGGTTTGTGGATTGGATTCATTTTTAGAGACTCATGTTATATATGCTTCTGTTTTTTGATTACTTCTTTTCTTATTGCTATTTTGTGTGATTTTGATCAGTGTGGACTGGCTCTTCACCTGCAGTCACAAATGACACAATGCTAAATTGAACAGAAATCAACTAAACTGAGTGTTCCTAAACTGTTTCAAGAACTCTGTAGTTTGATGTTTAATATTGTGTGTTATTCACTTGTGTTTTTTTTTGCTGCTTGCACGATTTTTTTTGCACGTTGGGTGTTGATGTTTTCTTTGAACGCATTCAATGCTGTTTCTCTGTTTCATGGCAGACTGAGGGAAGAAAAATCTCAGGGGTTGTATACTGCATACATACTTTGATAATAAACATACTTTCAATCTAAGAGACTGCAAATGCTGGGATCTGGATTTGCACACAAGGTCCTGACCCGAAATATCGACAATTCCTTTCTCCCTGAAGATGCAGCACAACCTGCTAAGTCCCTCCAGCAGGCTGTTGCTCCAGATTCCAGTATCTGCAGCCTACTGTATATTTGTCACTATCTGTCATCTACATCAATGATTTGGGCGACAACATACAACGGATAGTTAGTAAGTTTGCAGATGACACTAAAATAGGAAATATTAATGGTAAAGGTGGTTATCAGGAATTACAGTGGGATCTTGGTCAGCTGGATAAGCGGGCTGAAGAATAACAAATGAGGGTAGGACTTTCACAGTCAATGGTAAGACACTGGAGAGTTTGGTAAAACAGGACTTTGGAGTACAAATACATAATTCACTAACAGTGGCATTACAGGTAGACAGGGTGGTAAAGAAAGCGCAGGACACTGCCCTTCATCAGTCAAAACATGAAGCATATAAGTTGGGACGTTATGTTGCAGCTTTACAAGATGCTGGTGAGGCCCCATTTGAAGATTGTGTTCAGATCTGATTACTCCACCACAGGAAAAATGTGATTAAGCTGGAAAGAGTACAGAGGCTTTTTATGGGGATGCTACTGAGACTTGAGGGACAGACCAATTGAGAAAGGTTGAGCAGTTTGCAGCATTCTTCATTGGAGCGTAGAAGAATGAGAGATGATTTTATGATCCATAAAATTATGAGGGGCATAGGGTGAATGTACATAGTATTTTTCTCGGGTTTGGAGAATCAAGAAGTGAAAGGAATAGGCTTAAAGTGAGAGGGGAGAAATTCAACAGGAACCTGTTAGGCAACCTTTTCACCCTCCGCATTAACACAAGAGATTCTGCTGATGCTGGAAATCTTGAGCAACACACACAAAATGCTGAGAGAGCTCAGCAGGTTAGGCAGCATCTATGAAAGGGCATAAACAGTTGATAGTTCAGGTCAAGACCTGAGAAAGTAAGGACTAGGAATACAAGTCAACCATCTAACCCATTGAGCCTGCTCCGCCATTCAATAAGATCATGGCTGTGGACTTAGTTCCACCTAACAAGTGATGAGGCCACACTTACGTTGGAGGAACAACACCTTATATTCTGTCTGGGTAGCTTCCAACCTGATAGCATGAATGTCAATTTCTCGAACGTCCGGTAATGCCGCCACCCCCACCTTCACCGTTCCCCATCCCCTTTTCCCTCTCTCACCTTATCTCTTTGCCCACCCATTGCCTCCTTCTGGTGCTCGTCTCCAATTTTCTTTCTTCCATGGCCTTCTGTCCTCTTCTATCAGACTCCCCCTTCCTCAGGCCTGTATCTCTTTCCCCAAAAAATTTCCCAGCTCTTTACTTCATCCCTCCCCCTTCAGGTTTCACCTATCACCTTGAGTTTCTCTCTCCCCTCCACCCACCTTTTAAATCTTTTTTTCTCCAGTCCTGCTGAAGCGACTCGGCCCGAAATGCCAACTGTACTCTTTTCCATAGATGCTGCCTGGCTTGCTGAGTTCTTCCAGCATTTTGTGTGTGTTGCTTGGATTTCCAGCATCTGCAGATTTTCTCGTCAGTTCCACCTACCAATCTTTCCCCCATAACCCTTAATTCCTCTGCCATGCAAAAATCTATAAAACTGTGCTTTAAATATATTTAATGAGGCAGCCTCTACTACTTCCCTGGAAAGAGAATTACTGTATACAGATTTACTATGCTTAGGGAAAAGCAGCTTCCCCTCATCTCCATCCTAAATCTATTCTCCCAGATGTTGAGGCAATGTCTCCTAGTCCTAGTCTCATTTACCAGTGGAACAACATTTTTGCTTCTATCTTACAATAATTTCATGATTTTATGTTTCTATAAAATCCCTTTTCATCCTTCTGAATTCCAGTGAGTATAGTGCCAGGCGACTCCACCTCTCTTCATAAGCTAACCCCCTCATCTCCGGAATCAACCTAGTGAACCTCCTCTGCACCACCTCCAAAGCTGGTATATCTTTCCTCAAGTAAGGAGATCAGTATGCAGTACCCCAGGTGCAGCCGGTATCCTATACCGGGGACCCCAACCTTGTTTGCACCGCGGACCGGTTTAATATTGACAATATTCTAGTGGACCAGCCGATGGGGTGGGATGTTCAAATTCAACAGTGCGCGACAGGGAAAGAGGAAAGGTGCAGCTGACTCATATTGTTTCATATCACCAAATCATATCGTTTCCTCACAGCCCGGTGGTTGGGGACCATTGTCCTATACAGATGCAGAATAACTTCCCTGCTCTTAACTTCAATCCCCCTAACAGAGAAAGGCAACATTCCACTTGCCTTCTTCATAACCTGCTTCACCTGCAAACCAACCTTCTGGAAATCTATGCACAAACATTCCCAAGTCCCTCTGCACAACAACATGCTGTAATCTTTCAACATTTAAATAATACTCTATTTTCCCTTTCAAAGTGGATGATATCACATTAACCATCCATCCTTATCTATATGTAAGTCTTCTATACAGTACCTTATCAAATAACTTCCAGAAATCCAATACACAACATTCACCCGTCTCCCTCTAACCACTGCACTCAGTATATTCTTAAAGATCTCCACCAGGTTTATCGACAGGACCTCCTTTCATGAATCAATGCTGCGTCTGCCTGTTGCTATGATGGCCTTCTATCCAGATACCTTGCTATTTCTTCCTTAATGATAGTTCAAAGCAGTTTCCTGACTACAGATGTTAAGCTAACTGGCCTGCAGTAACTTGCCTTTTGACTATATTCTTTTTCAAATAGTGGCACAACATTCGCTGTCCTCTAATATGTTGGGACCCGCCCAGAGCCCAGAGAATGTTGGTAACTAATCACCAATGCATTTACTATAACTTCTGCCATTTTTTTCAGTACCTTAGGATGCAACCCATCAAGACCAGGGGACTTAAGCTACTGAGAACCCATTAGTTTGCTCGTCACTACCTCTTTAATGACAACGATTGTACTGAGCTCCTCACTTCCATAGCATCTCCCTTTGGCACGTTAGACACGTCCTCCCCTCTGAAGACTGACACAAAATCGTCATTCAAGGCCTCAACCATTTCAACTTCACCCAATATTCATTTCCTCTTCTCATCTTCCAAAGGACCTACATTCACTTTAGCCATCCTTTTCTGTTTTATATAATTATAAAAACTTTTGCCATTCTGCTTTTATATTTTGTGCTAGTTTACTTTCAGGATCTATCTTCCCTTTCCTAATTGCTTGCTTACTGCTTCTTTGCTGCTTTTTAAAGATTTTCCAATCTTCCACCTTCCTGCTACTCCTGGCAACTTTGTTTGCCTGAGCTTTTAGTTTTAATGTCTTTTTTTATTTCCCCAGTTATCCAAATCTGACTCTTCCAACCCTTACTGTCCTTGATTTTAACTGGAATATACTTCTGTTCAGCACCGTGAAAAATCTCTTCTAAAGTCTCTGTGGTTCCTCAACTGTCCCATCATACAGCCTGTGTTTCTAGTCTCCGCTAGGCAGCTCCTCCCACATCCCACTGTGGTCTCCCTCTTTTAAGCATACTGTTGCATCTTCCATTTGTACGAGGAATTCAATTCGTACTGTGATTACTCCTTCAAAGAGGATCCCTAACAACAAGATTGTTAATCTTACCTGCGTCACTGCACAGGACTACCTCCAAAACAGATGGCCCCTTGTAGTTAATTAACACACTGTTCAAGAAAGAGATGGACCCGTTTCACCCAGAGAATGGACCTTATATGGATTCAGCTGCCAGAGGAAGTGGTTGAGGTGGGAACATTAGCAATATTTAAAAGGTACTTGGATAGGAAAGATTTAGACAGATATAGGCCAAACACAGGCAAACTTGGTCAGCACAAGGAGGACTGAAGGGCCTGTTTCCATGTTCTGTCACTCTTGGCCAAACAGTATCCATAGAGGCAGAAGAGTAGTGCATTGTATGCAGGGTCTCAACCCAAAACATCAACTCGACCTCTGTCTGCACAGATGTTGCCTGATCAACTGAGTTTCTGAAGGAGTCTGCTTTGTGTCATAAGGACACACAAGAAACCAAATCAAGAAACCAAGTCTGGCATTCCAAGTTCACTGTGTTCCAGTTGCCACACTACAGGAAGGATAGTGATAGCAAAACAGAGAGCGTAGAAGAGAATTACCAGCATTTTGCTTGGAATGAAGGACTGCAGTTACAATTAGACAATGGATGGACTGGGTATATTCTCACCGGAACACAAGAGGCTGAAGGGTGACCTTGTAGAGGTTTACAGGCATAGAGTTGCTAGTCAGAATATTTTCATAGAGCAGTGAAGTCCAGAACCAGAAGGCACAAGTTTAAGGTGAGAGAGAAGAAATTTAAAATAGATCAGAGAGTTAATGTTTTCACACAGAAGGTGATGAACATTTGGAAAGGTACTGATGGAGGCAGATGCAATGACAATGTTTATAATTACAAGCGCAGATTAGATGATTACTTTCCTATGTATCTGTGCTCTGCCTGCAATGGCTATCTTGACATCCCGGTTACAAGCCATTTCAACTCCCCTCTCCACTCCCATGTCAAATCATCTGTCCTCAGTCTCCTCCACTGCCAGGGTGAGGCCAAACGCAAACTAGAAGAACAGCACGTCAAATTCCATCTGGGCAGTTTACAACTTAACAACATTCACACTGAATTCTTTAGTTCAAGTACTACACCCCCTCTATTCTTTTCTCTCTCCTCCTGGTCCACTAAATGTTATCACACGGCTCCCTTTTACAGCTTCTTTTCCCTCCTCCAAAATCAGTATTAATATCACTGGCAAACATTGTGAAATTTGTTGTTTTGCGGCAACAGTACATTGCAAAACAATTAAAAAACTCTAAATTACAATAAACAATATATATTTTAAATTTTAATAAGTAGTGCAAAAAGAGAGCCAAGAAAAAGTGAGGTAGTGTACATAGGTTCAATGTCCATTCAGAAATCTAACGGCAGAAGGGCAGGAGATGTTGAATTCTTGTCGGTTGAGTTAAGAAACTGCAAGGATAAAAGGACCCTGGTGACGGTTATATACAGACCTCCCAACAGCAGCTGGGATGTGGACCACAGATTATAACAGGAAATAGAAAGAGTGTGTCAAAACAGCATTGTTATGATAGTCATGGAAGATTTCAACATGCAGGTCGACTGGGAAAATCAGGTTGGAAATGGATCTCAAGGGAGTGAGTTTGTTGAATGCCTACAAAATGGCTTTATAGAGTAGTTTGTCATTGAGTCTACTAGGGGATCAGCTATACTGGATTGGCTGTTATGCAATGAACCGGAGGTGATAAGTGATCTTAAGGTGAAAGAATCCTTCGGAGGCAGTGAACTCAGTTCAACTTGAAATCTGATAGGGAGAAAGTAAAGTCTGACATAGCGGTATTTCAGTGGAGTGGCTCTCAATACAGTGGTACAAGAAAGGAGTTGGCCAAAATAAATTGGAAGGAGATGCTGGTAAGGATGACCGCAGAGCAGCAATGGCATGAATTTCTGGGAAAAATGAGGAAGGTGCAGGATAGATGTACTCCAATAACAAAGAAATACTCAAATAGCAAAATAGTACAACTGTGGCTGACAAGAGGAGTCAAAGCTAATGTAAAAACAAAAAAGAAGGTATACAACAAAGCAAAAAAAATAGTGGGAAGGCAGAAGATTGGTAAGCTTATAAAACCCTATAGAGAGCAACTAAAAGAGTCATTACGAGGGAAAAAATGAAATATGAAATCCAGCTAGCAAACAATATCAAAGTGGATAGTAAAAGCTTTTTCAAGCATGTTAAAAAGAGATGAGAGTGCTTATAGCACTGCTAGAAAATGAGGCCGGAGAAATAATAACAGGGGACAAGGAGATGGCAGGTGAACTAAATGAGTATTTTGCATCAGTCTTCACTGCAGAAAACACTAGCAGTGTGCCAGATGTTGAAAGATGTGAGGGAAGAGAAGTGAGTGCAAGGGAGAAGGTGCTCAAAAAGCTGAAAGACCTAAAGGTACATAAGTCACCCAAACCAGATAAACTGCATCCCAGGGTTCTGAAAGAGGGAGCAGTAGAGATTGGTCCACAAAGTTGTCTGAAGTATTCTCTGATTCTCTGATTATGGATGAACTGCAACAAATGTTCATCCCAGTTTGGCAAAAGAATAAATCAAGGAAGGTAGTGCACCCGCGGCTGACAAGAGAAATTAGGGATAGTATCAATTCCAAAGAAGCAGCATACAAATTAGCCAGAGAAAGTGGCTCACCTGAGGACTGGGAGAAATTCAGAGTTCAGCAGAGGAGGACAAAGGGCTTAATTAGGAAGGGGAAAAAAGATTATGAGAGAAAACTGGCAGGAAACATAAAAACGGACTGTAAAAGCTTTTATAGATATGTAAAAAGGAAAAGACTAGTAAAGACAAATGTAGGTCCCCTGCAGGCAGAAACAGGTGAATTGATTATGGGGAGCAAGGACATGGCAGACCAATTGAATAATTACTTTGGTTCTGTCTTCACTAAGGAGGACATAAATAATCTTCCAGAAATAGTAGGGGACAGAGGGTCCAGTGAGATGGAGGAACTGAGCGAAATACATGTTAGTAGGGAAGTGGTGTTAGGTAAATTGAAGGGATTGAAGGCAGATAAATCCCCAGGGCCAGATGGTCTGCATCCCAGGGTGCTTAAGGAAGTAGCCCAAGAAATAGTGGATGCATTAGTGATAATTTTTCAAAACTCGTTAGATTCTGGACTAGTTCCTGAGGATTGGAGGGTGGCTAATGTAACTCCACTATTTAAAAAAGGAGGGAGAGAGAAACCGGGGAATTATAGACCGGTTAGCCTAACGTTGGTGGTGGGGAAACTGCTGGAGTCAATTATCAAGGATGTGATAACAGCACATTTGGAAAGCGGTGAAATGATCGGACAAAGTCAGCATGGATTTCTGAAAGGAAAATCATGTGTGACGAATCTCATAGAATTTTTTGAGGATGTAACTAGTAGAGTGGATAGGGGAGAATCAGTGGATGTGGTATATTTGGATTTTCAGAAGGCTTTTGACAAGGTCCCACACAGGAGATTAGTGTGCAAACTTAAAGCACACGGTATTGGGGGTAAGGTATTGGTGTGGGTGGAGAGTTGGTTAGCAGACAGGAAGCAAAGAGTGGGAATAAACGGGACCTTTTCAGAATGGCAGGCGGTGACTAGTGGGGTACCGCAAGGCTCAGTGCTGGGACCCCAGTTGTTTACAATATATATTAATGACTTGGATGAGGGAATTAAATGCAACATCTCCAAGTTTGCGGATGACACGAAGCTGGGTGGCAGTGTTAGCTGTGAGGAGGATGCTAAGAGGATGCAGGGTGACTTGGATAGGTTGGGTGAGTGGGCAAATTCATGGCAGATGCAATTTAATGTGGATAAATGTGAAGTTATCCACTTTGGTGGCAAAAATAGGAAAACAGATTATTATCTGAATGGTGGCTGATTAGGAAAAGGGGAGGTGCAACAAGACCTGGGTGTCATTATACACCAGTCATTGAAAGTGGGCATGCAGGTACAGCAGGCGGTGAAAAAGGCGAATGGTATGCTGGCATTTATAGCGAGAGGATTTGAGTACAGGAGCAAGGAGGTACTACTGCAGTTGTACAAGGCCTTGGTGAGACCACACCTGGAGTATTGTGTGCAGATTTGGTCCCCTAATCTGAGGAAAGACATCCTTGCCATGGAGGGAGTACAGAGAAGGTTCACCAGATTGATTCCTGGGATGGCAGGACTTTCATATGAAGAAAGAATGGATGAACTGGGCTTGTACTCGTTGGAATTTAGAAGATTGAGGGGGGATCTGATTGAAACGTATAAGATCCTAAAGGGATTGGACAGGCTAGATGCAGGAAGATTGTTCCCGATGTTGGGGAAGTCCAGAACGAGGGGCCACAGTTTGAGGATAGAGGGGAAGCCTTTTAGGACCGAGATTAGGAAAAACTTCTTCACACAGAGAGTGGTGAATCTGTGGAATTCTCTGCCACAGGAAACAGTTGAGGCCAGTTCATTGGCTATATTTAAGAGGGAGTTAGATATGGCCCTTGTGGCTACGGGGGTCAGGGGGTATGGAGGGAAGGCTGGGGCGGTGTTCTGAGTTGGATGATCAGCCATGATCATAATAAATGGTGGTGCAGGCTCCAAGGGCCGAATGGCCTACTCCTGCACCTATTTTCTATGTTTCTATGTTTCCTTTCCCAGTATCCAAGTGGGGTTGAAAAAGGATAATAAATCAGCCACGATTGAATGGCAGAGAAGACGCAATGTCCGAATGGCCTAATTCTGCTCTGATGTCTTATAGTCTTAAAGGTCCATACACCAAACTTGCCATTTTCTCCCCACCTTCTGCAGCTGCTGCCAGGTTTCCAGCAAACAATTTTATAATAACACCATGACTTATTCAACATGTTCCATCACGTATCACTGAACTGCTGATTACCTTAAATGATACAACAAACACTCCATCTATTTCACTCCCATACTTCTGAATGGCTTCTGTATCTTCGGTAACCATAACAACTGGCATTAATCCTGCAAGATGATTATAATACCAGACCGTGGCATAATAAATGCACCTAGAACAAATAATTAGCATTTTATTAATTTTCTTTGCATGACTGAAATAACAAACAATGTCCACATCATGGCTACAGTAGCGTAGTGGTTAGTGTAACACTATCACTGTGCCAAGAACCCAGGTTCAATTCACGCTGCTGTAAGGAGCTTATATGTTTTTCCCATGATTATATGGGCTTCCTCTGGGTGCTCAGGATCCTTCCCACATTTCAAAGACTTACGGGGGGGGGGGGGAGGTGGTTAGTAAGTTAATTGGTCATAAGGGGGTAATTGGGCAGCACAGGTTTGAATTGAATTGACTTTATTACTTACATCCTTCATATACATGAGGAGTAAAAATCTTTACATTATGTCTCTGTCTAAATTTGTAATGTGCAATTTATAGTAATTTATAATAAACAGTATGTATGACAATATAACAAAGAAATACAGTTGTGTTAGCATGAATTAATCAGTCTGATGGCCTGGTGAAAGAAGTTGTCCCGGAGCCTGTAGGTTAGTGGTCACCAACCTTTTTAAGCCCAAGATCCCCTACAGCCTGGTTTTTATGCTGCGGTACCGTTTCCGGGATGGTAGCAGCAGGAGTAGTTTGTGGTGAGGTGACTCAGGTCCCCAGTGATCCTTTGGGCCTTTTTTACTCACCTGTCTTTGTAAATGTCCTGAATAGTGGGAAGTTCACATCTACAGATGCGCTGGGCTGTCTGCACCACTCTGCAGGGTTCTGTGATTGAGGGAAGTACAGTTCCCACACCAGGCAGTGATGCAGCCAGTCAGGATGCTCTTAATTGTGCCCCTGTAGAAAGTTCTTAGGTGAGGGCCTATACCAAACTTCCTCAACCGTCTGAGGTGAAAGAGGCGCTGTTGTGCCTTTTGCACCACACAGTCGGTCTGTACAGTCCACATGAGATCCTCAGTGATGCTTATGCAGAGGAACTTAAAGCTGTTCACCCTCTCAACCCCAGATCCATTGATGTCAATAGAGGTTTATTGGGTGGAAAGAGTCTGTTACCGTGCTGTATCTCTAAATAAAAATAAATACAATGACAAGAGTGTAATACTAATCAGCTTCCAAACCTAGAAAACCCTTTCTTCCTAATTTCAAATTTACTTGAATACATTCCAGCAAGAAAAAATTGAGTTATATTGGGTGAATGCCTCTGCCATACTTGCAAAAGTTAAATCTATGTCATAACATTAAAACATCTACAATTCACCCATAAAGTTCCACCTTTTCATGAATTATACTACCCCACAGAGCAAACAAAATCCTGCAATTCTGAATTCCTGCCACAAATTCCTTCTCACACATCACAACTGCCATTCCAAAGTAATTTATAATTGCCTCGTCAGCCTCAGGTGACATTCCACTGTAAAAATGACAGGATCTGCCATATAGTCTAATGAGCCAACGATGCTCAATCTTACCAGATTGTCATTGCCATAGTTCCTCCTGTCCTCAGTTACAAAATTCTTACACTTAATCTTTGAGTTAATGCTCTTTAGACTATATTCAGTGAAGGATTGTGAATATGAAGGCAGAAACAAGTCAGACTATTTCTACTAGTCTTAGATTAGGTCAATCCTTGATGAGTAAAGCAGCCTAATATGATGGCTCTTGTGTAGGGGTTCCCAATCTTTTTTCGGCAATTGAGCCTCACCATTAACCCAGGGATCTACAGAACCCCTGCTCTATTGGTTCCTGATCAACATGTTTGTTTCAATCCCAAATGGTGAATGTATTTTTTTCCTGCAATATGTGAGATTAAACAGAAGTTGTACTTCTGCTCGTTTATGTTTTTAGTTGCCAGAGTGAACTAAAAACTTTTGAGATCAGTGTACAGTATTTTACATTAAATACAGTATTTTTTTTAAAAGCTAGAAAGATTAAATTGAAAGTCAATGACAAACCTGGTATGCCATTTTTCTAGGGATTCTCCTTGTTCTCTTGGGACATACGAGTACAACTGAAATTCATTGAAGAACATAATACATTCATGACGAGCATCCTTCAGCAGGTTCCGCAGCTTGTTGTACTGTCTGCAATGATACAAATGATGATGTAACCACACTGGTCCAATAGTTTTTCCACAATTGCTCATTTAAAAAAAAGTGGACTATTCCTTTTCTGTTCTTCTATCATCGCAACTTGAAATTTGTTCCTCAATCACTGGAAGTGTGGACAATGGAGTCCAGTTTTGACTTCAACACAGAGATACTTTGTTTGCAAAATACTTATGCATCTACAACATTTCTTTTTATTAAATTCTGGATTCTGACAAGGCAGATTCAGATTCATTTATTTATCACACGTACAATGAAATATACAGTGAAGTGCGTTGCTGCATTTGCAACCAACACAACCTAAGGATGCGCTGGGGTGACTTGCAAATATCGCCACACATTTTGGTGCCACCATATTCAGATGGTTGCAGAGGTATGACAATGTAGTAATTAACCTTCAACAATCACATCTTCATTTGTGTGAGAGATGGCCCCATCTGCTTGATGTTAGAAACACAGAAAACCTACAGCACAATACAGGCCCGTCGACCCACAAAGTTGTGCCAAACATGTCCCTACCTTAGAAATTACTAGGGTTACCCATAGCCCTCTATTTTTCTACGCTCCAATGTACCTATCCAAAAGTCTCTTAAAAGACCCTATCGTTTCCACCTTCACCACCGTTGCCAGCAGCCCATTCCACGCACTCACCACTCTCTACATAAAAAACTTGCCCCTGACATCTCCTCTGTACCTACTCCCAAGCACCTTAAATCTGTGCCCTCTTGTGGCAGCCATTTCAGCCCTGGGAAAAAACCTCTGACTATCCACATGTTCATTGATTTTGCTTTACCCAGGCTCCTCGGTGACACTCTCAGTCAAAAACTGCCTTGAAGTAAAGAGTAGTCACTCTCACCTCACCTTTCATATTGTACTAAGGTAAGAAAAAATGTGGAGCTGAATGATTCTGGCCAAACCCAAAATGAGATGGTTTTCTAGTAATTTATTCCTGATATGGAGTCGTCAATGTACAGAATTGGAAAAAGATGCAGAGGATTGTAAACTCAGCCAGCTCTACCATGGGCACTAGTTTTCCTACCATAGAGGACATCTTCAAAATGCAATGTCTCAAGGAGTCAGCATCCATCATGAAGGACCCTCACCATCCAGGACATGCCCTCTTCTCGTTACTACCATCAGGAACCTGAAGACACATATTCAACATTTTAGGAACAGCGTTTGCTCTTCTGCCATCAAATTTCTGAACGGACCATGAACACTATGATTACCTCACTTTTTGAACTACTGTATATATAACTCCTTCTCTCTGGTCACCCTTGGGCAAGCTATAGCACCTGTTTAGAACCCCCCACCCCCACCCCGATCAGGTTCACGTGAAGTCATGGGAACAGGTGGTGGATGATGGTATGAACAGCTGATACATATCACAAATCCTGGTTATGCAACCACTGATGCCAGGCAGACAATCTCTGAATGGCTGGGGTCACCCGTCTTATAAAGATACTGTCCAGAAGAAGGCTATGGCAAACCACTTCTGTAGAAAAATTTGCCAAGAACAATCATGATCATGCAACCCATAATGGATCACATGATATGACACGGCACATAACGATAATAATGTTATAGTAATTTTATGTACTGCACTGTACAACAAATTTCATGAAATAGGTCAGTGACAAGAAACCCGATTCTAACTCTGAGAAAGCAGTGCTTGACAGCAGTGTTAATGACACCTTCCATCACATTGCTGGTGATTGAGGGTAGACTGATTGTTTAGACATACAGACTGGACTTGCCCTGCAGTGTGGAACAGGATGAACATAAACAGTTTTCTGCATTGTCAGGTAGATGCCAGTGTTGGATCTGTACTAGAACAACTAGGCTAGAGGATCAAAGATCAAGTTAAAATTAGGAATTTAATTTGGTTATGCAGCAGCACCTAACAAGAATGTTTTGATAACAAAATAAAAGAGTTGGTACAATCTAATTAGCCAAAAAGAAAAGATCTTGTTGGTGAGGATCAAACTATTAACAAAAGGAATTAATGTTTAATAGGTTTCAATTAGATTCACCTTACACAAGCATATTTTGTCTTTTGGTGTAGTCATGTAAATTGAAGACGTGCTGAGAGTCAGCTAACAGAGATAAAACAGTATATTATGAGAATCGTGGAAAGCGAAATATTTCTATCTTCACCTGTGTCAATCAATATAAGCAGTGTAAAACTGCCCATTCCTCATTACTCTGCAGTTTGAAAATGCAATTCCATAGCAGTAAAAAAGACGTGATCATGTTTGTGTTTATCGGCATTTTGATAAGGAAAGTGACAGCTTTTCGATTTCAACTTGATCAACACAAATACTAAGCTCAGAACATATATTAGAATCTCCAAGCCATTAATTAGAAGTGCTTTATGTTAACTGTATACACAAGTATCAGTCTTACTCTTAGCAAATGATGAATAAATGCTTCTAAAACCTTATTGATTTCAAAAATAGACAAAACAATTAAAATAGAAATAAAAATAATCACTCATAAGTTGATAGCTTCAAAATAGCAAGACCAATGGATTTCCATTAAGATGAAGAATAACTTAGTATATAAATGAATAGAATAGAATAAAATAGAATAATAATATGTATCAGAATCACGTTTATTATCACCGGCATATGTTGTGACATTTGTTACCTTAGCGGCAGCAGTACATTGATAATAATGTAGGAAAAAAATATATATATAAATTAAAAATAATACAAAAACAGAAATATATGTTAAAAAATGAGGTAGAGTTCATGGGTTCAACGTCCATTTCGTAATCCAGTATCAGACAGGAAGAAACTGAATCACTTAGTCTGTGTTCTGCAGCTCTAGCTACCTGGGTTCAATCAGTTGTTGGGTGCTGTCTGCATGGAGTTTGCACATTCCCCTGTGTATGTTTGCCCTGGCTACTCGGGTTTCCAAGTCTTACATGTTGATTAATTAGCCTCTGTAAATTACTCCCAGTGTAGATAGATGGTGACAGCAATAATTACGAGAAGGCATCATAAACACAAGAGATAGAGAGAAATAAACAGTCAATATGTCAGGATGAGACCCTTCATAAATCAACTGCTTGTTCCTCTCCACAGATGCTGAGTTCCTCCAGCACTTTGTATGTGTTAATCAGGGACGACAATGGGAACAATTGATGGGCTGAGTGGCCTAATTCTGCTCCTATGAGAATTTACAGGGAGAAAGAGTGTATTTTGGAAGTGGCAAAGGCTCTACACTGAATTGCCTCCACCTTTGACATCAGGAAACAAAATAAATTTAAAACAATATGCAAATGAAAAATGTTTTTGTTTCTTTAATCATAACGTTTTGCTTTTTATATAATGGCTTATTTGGGTCAAGCTCAAACTTTAAAATAATAACAAAAAAAAATGAGTGAGAAGAGTCTCTTAAAGTCCTTAAATATTCCAGTCAAAACAGCAAAGATAGAAAATTGTCCCAGGCATGGATGTCCATATAATGCACAGTGGGAATCAAAAGAGTAACAGGGACAAAATGAAGAGCAATCTGCTAAACTGAACAGCTTTGATTAAAATAGCCCCAGGCTTTTAACAGACGCTCAATCCTTAAGGGAAAACTTTTTAAAATGTCATTAGCAAGTTAATTTAACTAATTGTATATTTAACTATTTACACCTTCTTGAAAAAGGAAAACTACTTTCATTTAATTAAAAGCCCTCCAAAGCCAAATACATTTTGTTGATTCTGTATAAATAAATCAATTATCTTACATTTTCTCTATCATCTGTTTTCAAGTCTATTCGAGCCGTTTACCCAGATGGATAAGAGAAACAAGGTCATACAGACAGAGTTTCAAAGGTAGGACCTCTAAAGGAAGGCAAGGTCGGAATTACTCCCAGTGCCATGTGTTACTACGTAGAAATGAGACCAGAGCAGATGAATGCGTGGCTGGAGGGAGCTTATACACTTCTTAGGCATTAGAACAATTTTTTGCGGCAGGTGGCACCTGTATAAAATCAAACAGATTGCACCTCAGAAACCAGAACCGATCTCCTTGCTGAGGGGTTTAATTTTGCTAATAGGAAGAATTTAAATCAGCTCAGATTAATTTCTCCAACTCTCCTCCCTCCCTCCTCTCTTTTTCCGTTCTCCATTCTGGTTCTCCTCTCACCCCTTCTCCTCACCTCCCTCCAGTGCCCCTCCACTTTCTCTTTCTTCACAGTCCACTATTCTTCTTCAGCCCATTACTTCTTCCTCCCAGCTTCTTACTTCATCACCCCTCTCCCCCATCCACCTACCTCATCTGGTTTCACCTATCACCTGCCAGTTTGTATCCACCCCGCCCCCACACAATCCTCATATTCTGGCTTCTGCCCCCTTCCCAGTCCTGATAAAGATCTCAGCCCAAAGTATCAACTCTTCATTCCTCTCCATAGATACTGCCTGATCTGAGAGTTCAGTCAGCACTTTGTGTGTGTTGCTCTGGATTTTCAGCATCTGCAGAATCTCTTATGTTTTAAAAGATTTTTTTTTAAATTTCAAGTGTAGTGAAAAAGAGGGACTTAGGGAGGAAGATCAAAGCAGTTCATGGCCACCAATGGAATGCAGCTACAGACAATTAGAAGGCCAGATTTTGAAAGCCAAAAGCACAATTTTAAATTGAATGTGCTGGAAGGCAGAGATATACAGGTCAACTGAGCTGCAAGTGATGGGAATTGAAATGAATGAAGACAACTTTTTTTTTGGGGGGAGGACATTGGGTTTTATAGAGCAAAAAAGACTGGTGAAGAAAGAACTAAAATGATTGATCATAGAAGTAAAAAAAACATAGGCAATGATTTTCAGTAGTAAGAGCCCAGAGACAGGGTCAGAGGTAAGCACTAATGCAGAAACTTTGTTAGAAACGATACCAAGGATTTGAAACTTGGAACAAGATTTTGTACAACTTTACTCAAACTTGAGCAAGTCATTAGGGAGGAGAAATAAGTTAGTGACAATAATTAATGACAGAATTTATGATGGCTATCAGCAAAAAGAATTGCAAGTCATCTATGACTTGAACTGACTACTAATACTCTATATTAATAAAATAATTCACTGTGCCAGTCCAGTGCATGATAAAACTGTAATCCTTCTGATAGGGTATCTGAAAAATGTGCCTGAAATTTTTCTATTCATTTATGGCACCATTATGCTTCAGCATCACATTAATTTTAGAAATATTGCACAAGATAAGCTTGGAAGATACTGGCAGAAGACAGTATTGCAGAATATGGTAATATTTTAAAATGTCTTACAAAGTGGAAGAAATGTCATCTCTCTATCAAAAAGAGGGTTCTGGAATAGGTAATGTTTTCAACTGAGGTGACCATTATTTTACATCCTTCATACAACCACTGTAGATTCAGAGGAGAAACATCACATTTCTAAAATACTCTTGAAAAGGTTCTACAAACAAACTGAAATCTCTAGGAATTCAGCACAAGTTATGAAAGTGGACAAAAACTGATTGAAATAGTTAACATTATGTGTTGGGAGTTATATCAGTTAGTGGTGGAAAAATACAGAACATCTTAAGGCTTGGTACTGGAACTACTATTATTAGAATTAAGATCTGTGAATAATGCCAAACCATGCAGTAATGTGGTAGTAGAAAATGCAATTCAGAAATCACAGAACACATTTATATCACAAGTCCAGAAATAAACAAATGTTTAAGTTGTACACAATTGATGCACTATTTATATTGTATTTTCTCATAATTTTATTTCATGCAATATAAGACGATAATAAACCCGATACTGAAAATTGATACATTGAGAGAAGAAGAATAAATATGAGCTGAACACTATTAGAGACACAAGTACAGGATGATAAAGACTGCACTGACTTGTCAAAGGGTACTTGAGATTTAAGGGGTGGGAAGCTAGGAGGAGTGGACAATGGCTCTATTAATTAATGATGATCTTACAGGAAAAGACTTAAGCTCAGGAAACCAAGAAGCAGCAGTGGCTTGGGTGAAGACAAGTAATAATAGAGGTGAGAAGTCCTTTTGACTCTCTAAAATGGCCAAATGATAGGACAGAGTGTTAAAGAAGAGATATTAGAAACTAATCAGATACAGTAAATATATGGCTATAATCATGAGGGATTTTTATCTATGCATAGATCAGAAAAGTGAGATGGCGAGATGTAGCCTGGATGCAAAGCACATGAAATAATTTTGGGATTGCTTCTTAGAATAGTTCTGGAGCCAACTAGAGAGCAGTCTATATTAGATGTGACATTGGCAACGAGAGAGGATTAATTAAAGATCTCATGATATGATTGCATTTTACATTCCCTCTGAAGGAGAAGTGAATGAGCCCATGACTAGCATTTTAAACTTAAATAAGGGCAGGTTTGAGAGCACGATATCAGAGTTCGTTAAGTAAACTAGAAGAGCAGTTCAAGGGATTAGTCAATCAAGACACAGTCACAAAAGATCTTTCAGAATACATACATCTCAACGAGAAAGGAATACTTCCAAGGAGAGGACCTGTGGTTGACGGAAAATTTAAAGATAGTATTGAATTTAGCGAGAAAGAAACAGCAGAGAATAACGAAAAGATTAAAAGGAAAATTAACCCATGAGATAAGCTAGCCAGAAACATAAAAGTAATTACTGGGAGCTTCTATAGATAATTAAGAAAGAAGAAAAGCAGATAAAGTTAGTATAAAGTGAAGATGGGGAATTAATAATAGAAAACAATGAGATTCCAGAAACAATGAAATTGGTATTTTGATTGGCCTGCTCTTGAGCTATATCTGGGGTGTATTCTCTATCAATCAGGAGTTAAAAGGTAGGCAGCTCAGAAAAATTATGATCATCAGGGTCTTAATACTGGGGAGCCGCATTCTAACAAAACTTCAGGTCTTGATTAACTTTCTCCCAGATTCTTAAATGAAATAGCAAGTAGGAAAGATGATATGTTGGTTTTAATTTTCCAAAATATCTTACATTAGGAAGGAAACTACAGGCCTGCTAGATAACATCTTTCATAGAAAAAAAACATTATAAACTGTTGTTAAATATGTTACAGGAGAGTATTTAGAAAAAAATATCAAGGTGATCAGGCAAAGCCAACATGACTGGGCAAGGTGATTCACTTCTGACCTGTATATCAGAGTTCTCTGAAGGGATTTACTGTATTTAGATTTCCAAGTCATTGAAAGGTGCTATCAAATGTTAACACAGAAAATTAAAGCACATGGTGTATTTGTGTGAACAGAAGAATGAATGGCTAATGTATTAGGCAAGGTGAGTGGTGTGCTACAGAAATCAGTAACAGCCGAACGTTTCACCATTTGTATTAATGACTTCGACGAAGATGCTGAGGTCTAATTGGTAAATTTACAGACAAGACTAATTGGGAAAGTACTTGGGGAGAGGAGAAGAAGAAGCACAAAGGAATATAGATGAGTGAATGGGCAAACAGGGTATGTTAGCAAAAGGGAAATTGGATTTTTTTTAAAATTGCCTCATTGGTGCAGAGGGATCTGGGTGTCCCGATGCATGATACTGCAAGTAATTAGGAAAGCTAACAGAGTATTATCATCATTTATTGAAGGGGAACTAAACAGAAGAGAGATTACCCTTCATTTATACAATGTAACAGAGGCACAAAATCTGGAGTACAACGTACAATTTTGGTCTCTTTATTTAAGTTTATTAATACATTAGCAGCTTAGAGAAGATTAGCAAATTGACATCTGGATTAGGTAGTTTTAAATGGTTGAACTGGTTCAGCTTTTATCTCTCGTATTTGAGGATAGAAAGAGGAGACAATGGGAACATACAAGATCCTACGGAGTTTGGATAAAGGACACTTTCTCTCAATGGAGGCCCTGAGGAGTTGTGTATTTAAGACAGGCAACACAAAATATCTTTTTTGAGGCGCATGAATTTCTTCATTAGAGAGAAGTGGAAGAAGAGCCTACAGTGTTCTTAAGATGGAGGTAGATTCTTGATAAGGGGTGAAACTGGGTGAAAAGTTACTAAGCATGAATGAAACACAGACTTGTGGTGTAATTGCACTGAATGGTGCAGTGGCCCAGGGGCTTCTCCAGTTTCCATTTCTTTTTTTTTTATAATTTTATTTTTATTTGGATAAGGAATTCACAAATATCATGTACTTTTTTCACACATATAACCTTTTCCATTTTTTTATATGTATAAAACTATAATTATTTATACATTAAGTACACATTGAGATGATATAAAAGAAAATTAGACACTTAAATAGATAATTATGTACAGTGGTAATTCTAATCTATTAGGCTAAGTAATGGTATTAGTTGTTAAGAAAAATGGTAATAATAGTTTCCATATAACTCTTCTGGACCATTTCCACTGGTCCAAAATGTTGTATGTAAGCCTATGTAACAACCATTGTAGGTGTTTATATCCTAATTTGTTCATGCTTGCTCCTGCCCGCAGACATAATTATCCAATCCCTATGTACTTATTTACTTAATTTTTTCATTTTTTATCCCTTTCCCAAATCTTTCCCTTTATTTGTGTTAATTCTCTATTTTCCAAAAGAAAACAAAAAAAAAGACATTTAGACTAGGGGTGCTTACGTTAGCAATATTACTGTGTTGATGAGAAGAGCAGTATAAATCATTAGGAGAGTCATCTAAAGTCTGCTCGCATTGGGGTTATATATTCAATCCATTTATTCCAGATTTGATAAAAGTTTTCTTTTTGAATTCTCAGGGAGTAAGTCAACTTTTCCATTTTAAATATTTCCAAGATAATTTCGTGCCAATCTTCTAACGTAGGTGGTATTGGATTTAGCCACTTTCTAGTGATTGATTTCCTACTTGCTGCTAAGAGAGCCTGCAGCAACTTTATATCTTCCTTCTGTTCAAGAAACAACACATGCCCCAAATAGAGCGTCTCAAAGTTCAGAAGTATCTGGGACCTAAGTACCTTAACTAATGTTCTATGAATACTTTCCCAATATAGACTTAATTTAGGGCAATCCCAGAAAATATGAAAATGATTTGCCTCCTTGGAGCCGCACCTTCTCCAACATGTCATGCTTGTATCTTTATATTTTTCCTGATATGGGGTCTTGAATTACCTTATAATGTTTTTCCAACAACGTTCTCTCCAAGTCAAAGAATTAGTCGAGGACCATTGAAAGCTGCAGATTTTCCCCCAAGCCTCCTCTGAAAGTACCAACCCCGCTTCTTTCTCCCACTTCTCTTTAATATACAGTGTATTTACATTTTTAGCATGGGAGAGTACATTATATAATCGAGAAACTGATTTACTAGGTATTGAACTGCAAGCCGAATTCAGAACCTTGAAAAATTCTAATTCTACTGTTGATAGGTCTGTATATCTACAACTCTGGTCAACATAGTTTCGTACTTGAAGGTACCTAAAAAAGTCATCGTGTCCAATTTCCATTTCATACACAAACATGCCTGTTAGAGCATCAACCCACTCCTGACTATATAGTTAAAAGATATACATGACTTAGTATGGTATTTAACCCCATTCCCTTACCTACTTTCAGCTATATAACTCTTATTCCATCCCATCCTCACTGTACCCATGCAAAATTCATATCCTTGCTTTCCTGATTGTAAGATAGGAAGTCATTCCTGCCTGTGGCCATCAAACTTTACAACTCCTCCCTTGGAGGGTCAGACACCCTGAGCCAATAGGCTGGTCCTGGACTTACTTCCTGGCATAATTTACATATTACTATTTAACTATTTATGGTTTTATTACTATTTATTATTTATGGTGCAACTGTAACGAAAACCAATTTCCCCCGGGATCAATAAAGTATGACTATGATTGAATATTTTGGCACTTTGCATTCTGCCCTCTCCAGAACCTCTCCTCACATAAACCTTCAAAAGCTCCATGAAAGAAAACGCAGGGATATGTAGGAGGGAAGGATTAGATTGATCTAAAGTCTCCTCCCACAGTCCAAAGACATACAAGTTATCAGAATCAGGTTTAATATCATTGGCCTATGTCGTGAAATTTGTTTTGTGCAGTAGCAGTGCAATAAATATTAAAAAGTACAAATTACAATATACAAAAAAAAAGAAAATTAAATTGAGTCCTGTGGAAGGATCTCGACCTGAAACATCGTCTGTACTTCTTTCCTAGATGCAGCCTGGCCTGCTGAGTTCCTCCAACATTTTGTGTCTGCTGCTTGAATTTCCAGCATCTGCAAATTCTCTCGTTTGTGATTAATTAGTAGTGTAAAAAGAGAGGGGATAAAATACTGATGTAGTGTTCATGGGTTGATTGTCCATTCAGAAATCAGATGGCAGAGGGGAAGAAGCTGTTCCTGAAATGATGAGTGTGTGCTTTCAGTCTCCTGTACTTCCTCCTTGATGGTAGCAATGAGAAGACTGCTTGCTCCAGGGATATGGGTGCCCTTAATGAGGGTTTTCGAGGCTTCGTCTTTTGAAGGTGTCCTGGATTCTGGAGAGGCTACTGCCCAAGATGGAGCTGGCTGAGTTTAAAAATTTCTGCAGCTTTTTCTGATCCTGTGCAGTGGCCCCTCCATACCAGACAGCGATGCAGCAAGAATGCTTTTCATGGCACATCTGCAAAAATTTGCACGTGTCTTTGTGACATACCAAATCCCCCCAAACTCCTAATGCTGTCACGTCTTCTTTGTAATAGTATCAATATGTTGGGTCCAGGATAGATCTTCAGAGATGTTGACACTCCCAGGAACTTCAAACTGCCCACCCTTTCCACTTCTGATCCCTCGATGAGGACTGGTATGTTGCTTCATCTTAACCTTTCTGACGTCTACAATCAATTCCTTGGTCTTATTGACATTGAGTGCAAGGTTGCTGCTACTACACCACTCAACCAGTTGATCGATCTCGCTTCTGTACGGCCCCTTGTCACCATCTAAAATTCGGCCAACAATAGTTGTGTTGTCGGCAAATTTATAGTTGGTGTTTGAGCTGTGGCCAGCCACACAGGTGTAGAGTAGAGCAGAACAGAGAAGTGGACTAAGCATGCATCTTTGAGGTGTGCCAATGTTGCCTGTCAACCAAGGAGGAGATGTGGTTTCCTGGTGAGGAAGTCAAGGATCCAGCTGCAGAGGGAGGTACAGAGGCCTGGGTTTTGCAGCTTGTTTATTAGTGGGTAAATTGTCCTGTGATTACTTACTTACCTACTGCCCATACATCGCTGCTGTTTAGGGCAGCAATTAAGATCCTCCAGCTCTGTCTGTCCATACGGTCACAGAAAGATATAGAATGATTCTTCATTGTCGTTTCTGTAACTGTTTTGTTTTACTTGTCAGTGTTGTTAGCCCTGAGCTTACCCCAAACCTGGAGGACCAGTGGCCCACTCTTAGTCTGGCCCCTACCCTTTGATTTGTTTGGCACTGATGACCCTACCAAGAGCCAAAACATAAAGCCCTGACTCCAGCCACCATAGTTCTCTGGGTCACTGAGGCACACAAGCCTCCAAACACTACAAGAGGGTCCTGTGATTGGTGTAGGATTAAGTAGCGGGGTTGCTGGTGGTGTAGTTTGTTAGGTCGGAAGGGCCTGTTCCTCACTTTATCTCTAAATAAATAAGTAGGTTAAAGAGTCAGCACACCATTGTGGGCTGAAGGGCCAGTACTGTGTTATACCATTCTATGTTAATCCTTAACTACACTAAGTTACACCATCCCTTATTTATGTGCATTAACACCTATTGTCCCCTCTCTCATAAGACATATCAAATTTATTTCCACATGATATAAAATGAAGCCATTTGACCTGTCATGGCCATGTTGTAGAGCAATCCTAATCCCAGTCACTGTATTTTCCCAGTAACCCACTTAGAAGTTAAAGTACTCTAACCTCTAAGTTTGTTTTTAAATAATTCTTTATTCTGATAATTGTTTAATGTTGTTGTTTTTTGTCACATGTCACACCAACACACAATAAATTCCCAATACAGGGGATTCCAATTAATTGGGTCATCAGCTAATCGTGGCAACTGCTTATTTGGGACAACTCTTAAAGACCAAAAACTAATCAAGAAGAAAATCCGGATTCCCTTAGTTTATTTGGGTAACTATGCCACTTAATTGGGATAGGAGACTGTTGCTGAAGTTTCTCGTTTCTGTGCACTTGCGAGGCCATTACATGATACACAATGCTTACAACGAACAGTTTTTAAGTAGTGTCACTTATGTGTGCTTGTGTCCAAAAAACAGTGATTTTTGACACTGATAGTTGACAAGAAATAAGCAAACTCCAAACTGTTTTGCTCACTGCGGTTTCAAGCATTCAAGCTTGGAGTTGCCAGAAATGGCTGACAGTGAAAATGAAACAAGTTAGGAACTATGAAGAATTTGAAGGTATTGACAATCATTTTGAATGTTACAATGCAAATGAAGATCTGGAGGATGCAATCATTGACCACACTGTATGAAGGAAGTCCATCACCTGCATGAGGTGTCTGAGCTGATTTTGTTCCATTACAGTCAATCAAAAGAACATAGCAACATACACTGGAATAATTCCTCCATCAATAACTATTACGGACTACAGTTTTATGGTACTGTAGTAGTGTTAGTGTTCTAATTTGTTCTGCATTTCCACTTAAATACATAATTTGTTACTCAGTTAAATGGTAGCTTGTCTTTTTTGTATGTTTTTAACTATTTTCATGAAACTGCAGCTATTTGGGGCAGCTGCCTAGTTGGGCCAAAATGTATTGGTCCTGATATGTCTGAGTTAACCAGAATCCACTGTACATGTAAATGTATATGGCGAATAAGACCCTTCATCCTTCATAAATTATCCCCAGATTGTGTCACCCATTTACACTAGTGGCAATCTACAGTGACCAATTAACCTACCAGCCTGCAGATTTTTAGGATGTGGGAGAAAACCCCAGCACCCTGAGGAAACCTGTAGCTACAAGGAAAATGTGCAAACTCTACATAGTCAGCACCAGAGGTCAGGAATAAACCTGGGTGTTCGAAGCTGCGAGGTACCAGCAACATTAGCTGTCCCGTTCTAAAGATTATATATTATAACTTGTAATTTTTTTGCTCAAATAACCAACTATTTCCTTGCTTTTCTTCTATTCCTTGTAATTTCTTTATTTAGAGATACAACATGGAACAGACCCTTCTGGCCCAACAAGCCACACCACCCAGCAACCCACCTATTTAACCCTAGTCTAATCACAGACCAATTAACATACTAATCGGTTTGACTTTGGACTATAGGAGGAAACCAGAGCATTCACAGGAAACCCACATGATTATTTGTTGAATAAGAATTCTTTTTTCTTCGACTCATGTCCTCTTTTCACTCCTTTCATGTCACCTTTGACACTTGCTCTCACAATGCCATCTTCTCTGTATATCCTCGAATGGCTCCAATCATTAAACTTTTAAAAATAAACCAATTTATTTGACCAAAACTTTTACTAGCCTTCTTAATCCGTCCACTTTCCTCCCACTACCAGCTCGTTAAGTTTGCTATGAATTCTGTACAAATACTAACAAATGAATGCAAATGAATTAAGAACTTAAACTAAAACTGTCTGTATTGTTTTGTTATGATAGTTGCGAAGAAGCAATCAGTTAAATGAGTTCTGGGGAGTTTTCTACTTAGTAACTATACTGCATTTTATGCAATCTTTAGAACCATCAAACGACCATCTACAGAGAAATAACCAGCACTAACCTGCGTCCCTTCTGGTGCTGGACAGCCTGACAAGCTGTCTGCATGAAGATAATGCCTCTTAATTCAGGAAACTCAAGTATCTCCAGATAATCTTGCACCACTTTCCAGTCAGGTATCACATAATGTGTTGCACTTTCTGAGAGCAATTTCCCTTCTGAAATATTAAGTTAATATAGAACTAAGCAATGGCATATTACAAAAATGATAACTACACTAACAGGATATTAGTTTTAGAGAAACGTTTTGATTTTTAGATGGGCATTAAACTGATTTTTGCTAGGTCTGATTAATGTGGAAGACCACTCTGTACTATTTGAAATGCAAAGATACCTGTGCAAAATTCATCTATTTCTCAACCAATAAAGGTAGTTTGTCAAACTATTTGTTTAAGGGCTATTGAGATTTTTGTGTGGAAAATGGCTGGCAGGTTGACTGGCATATCGAGGTTGACAACAATTCAAAAATAATTCATCAATTGTACAGCTTTTTGGGATATGTTGTAAAATGCAAATCGTTTCCCTATTACAAGATTCCTTAAACGTGATCATTATTTTAATTAACGATCCTTATGTAATTTTGTACCAGCCAACCCTCTGAAGTCGCAAGGTTATTACACAAATCCGTGTGATTTGAATGTTTATGATCGCACTCCAGTGGAGGGCCGTGGGAGTGCTGAGGTGCCAGATTGTGGTCCCGACATCTTAGACATATAAAAAAAATTCCACGGTTGTAATTAAAGATCAGAGAGCTCCAGAGGATAATATTCATTCCTCAAACACCATCACCAAAACAAATTAACTGACCTCTTTGTACCGCGCTTTGCGAGATAATGCAAATTGGTTCTGGCAACGGTAACTAGACGAGAGAGAAAAGAACTTTCGGAGCTGTAAAACTTTTGAGGGTAAAGTGGTAAACGCGAGGAAAGGTTAAGGATTCGGATGAAATAACCGCTTCTCTCTCCTGCGGCTTATCATCTCTCGGCGGCTACTGCCGTTCGGCTGCGAGATGAGTGTTTTCATTTCGCATTTGCAGCACGGTGCCTCCCCTTTGCCCATCTTTACCGTTGTGGCACCGGGCCTGGCACAGGCAGCTGTGGCACGGCACCGACTCCCGCAGGTAGTGCTCCCGCACCACACGCACCGACTTCCCCTTGCAGCTCCTCAGGTGCAGCACCTTCTCCGTCTTAATCATCGTGCAGCCGGAAGGGAGGCATGGGCCGGCGGGTCGGCTCGCTGCTCTCGTCTCCAACGCGCCTCCCGGCCGAGGGCTGCACGAACCGCGCTTTCCGGACGACCGCTACCCCCATCTCCTGCCGCCCATTTTCCGCCCTCCCCCCCGGAAGCACTCGCCCGCGTCACCCGGAAATACAACCCCGCTCTGCGGGGCAAAGTGATTCCCAAAGCCCTCAACCACGCAATTGAAAGGCTGGGGATTCCCCCAAGAGTTTAGATTGACAGTGTTAGAAAACTACGGCACTTCGGCCCATATAGTCCACCACTAAACCATTTAAACTGCCCACTCCCATTGTCCTGCACCTGGACTCACATGGTGTGAGCAGAATTATCTGCAGCTTAATGTGAAAAAGACTAAGGAGCTGGTGGTAGTCATAGTCATACTTCATTGATCCCGGGGAAAATTGGTTTTTGTTACAGTTGCACCATAAATAATAAATAGTAATAGAAATAGTAATATTACTATTAGTAAATAGTAATAGTCATAGAAATAATAAATAGTAATAGAATAGTAATAGAAAATAGTAATAAATAGTTAAATAGTAATATGTAAATTATGCCAGTAAATTATGAAATAAGTTCAGGACCAGCTTATCGGCTCAGGGTGTCTGACCCTCCAAGGGAGGAGTCTCCTCAGGAAATAGAGACGGCTCTGACCCTTCTTGTAGACCTGAGGAGAGCTAAGGTACCGGTGACCCCTGTTTCCATCCAGGGGGTCAGTGTGGACATGGTGGAGGATTACAGATACCTGGGGATATGAATTGACAATAAACTGGACTGGTCAAAGAACACTGAGGCTGTCTACAAGAAGAGTCAGAGCCGTTTCTATTTCTTGTGGAGACTGAGGTCCTTTAACATCTGCTGGACGATGCTGAGGATGTTCTACGAGTCTGTGGTGGCCAGTGCTATCATGTTTGCTGTTGTGTGCTGGGGCAGCAGGCTGAGGGTAGCAGACACCAACAGAATCAACAAACTCATTTGAAAGGCCAGTGATGTTGTGGGGATGGAACTGGACTCTCTGACGGTGGTGTCTCAAAAGAGGATGCTGTCTAAGTTGCATGCCATCTTGGACAATGTCTCCTATCCACTACATAGTGTACTGGGTGGGCACAGGAGTACATTCAGCCAGAGACTCATTCCACCGAGATGCAACACTGAGCGTCATAGGAAGTCATTACTGCCTGTGGCCATCAAACTTTACAACTCCTCCCTTGGAGGGTCAGACACCCTGAGACAATAGCCTGGTCCTAGACTTATTTCCTGGCAAAATTTACATATTACTATTTAACTATTTATAGTTTTATTACTATTTAATTATTTATGGTGCAACTGTAACGAAAACCAATTTCCCCCGGGATCAATAAAGTATGACTACTACTACTACTACTACTCCTCCATTCCCATCTGAGTCACGGAGCCAGACTCAGTGCCAGAGACTGTACCACTGTGACTTTCCTCAGCAAACTCACCCCCACCAACAGTATCCCAAGTGATATACACTACCTGTATACAGTGGAGGGAGTTGGTAGGTGTACTCTGCACTGGCTCCTTAACCCCTTTCCCCTTCCTGACTGTCACCCAGTCTCCTGTGTCCTGCACCTTGGGTGTAACTACCTCTCCATATGTCCTATCTATCATTCCCTCAGCCTCCTGCATGATCTGGAGTTCATCCGGTTCCAGCTCTGACTCCTTAAGGCAGATTGTTAGAAGTTGCAGCTGGATGCACTTCTCACAGCTGTAGTCATCAGGGACACTGAAGGTCTCCCTGTCTTCCCACATCCCGCAAGAGGAGCATTTCACTATCCTGCCTGGCATCCCTACTGTTCTAACTGGGAAAATATAAAGAAGGAAAAAAACAATAAATAAACTGGTTGGGCAGGGGAAAGCTACCTACAGCTTTTTGCTTTCTCTCACTCAGGCCTCTCCTCGCTGGAGCCTCAAAGAGCTAAAGTCTCAAGATCCCCTGTAACACTGCCCACTCCAACAGTGCCTCTCATATACTTCAAAACCCCCACTCTAACACTGCCCACTCCAACAGTGCCGCTCATATACTTCAAAACCCCCACTCTAACACTGCCCACTCCAACAGTGCCTCTCATATACTTCAAAACCCCCACTCTAACACTGTCCACTCCAACAGTGCCCCCATATACTTCAAAACCCCCACTCTAACACTGTCCACTCCAACAGTGCCTCTCATATACTTCAAAATCCCCACTCTAACACTGTCCACTCCAACAGTGCATCTCATATACTTCAAAACCCCCTGTAACACTGCCCACTCTAACAGTGCCGCTCATATACTTCAAAGTGTCTTGTTCCCATCCGGCAATGCCCCATCTTGCTATTGTCTCCTTGATTAGGTCTTAATCCCCTCATCTGATTTCCAATTGTTTCCAGTTTTTATTAATTATAGCACACCTGCTTTCCATCAGCGAACTGAGGATAAGAACCCTGGTGTCACTGTCATGCTTCGCCAGTTCATTGGTCTATTCTAGTGTGTGTAAACCTTGTTTCCTGATTTCTTAGGACTGTCAGTTCTAAGCTCCACACCATTCCCTGGATAATCTATGTAAACCTTGTCTCCATGTAAAGATTCTCCTAAATACCTGTTCCACATTCATGGCTGTACTAACGCCTCACAACCCTGTCTCCGTGCCTGTGTCCCGCTCTTGGGTTTGTCCCCAGCCACATCCTTGCAACACAAAGCCCCAACTCTAACACTGTCCACTCCAACAGTGCCTCTCATTTACTTCAAAACCCCCACTCTAACACTGCCCACTCCAACAGTGCCGCTCGTACACTTCAAAATCAATAAAAATAGGCATTTGAGATAAAAGTTAGTGCTGGTTCATTCTTTTCACTCACAGAAATTCTCATTGCGACAACTTTTCCCCATTTTAGCGGCCCTGCTGAGCAAAGTCAACATCAAAATCAGGTTTACCATCTTAGGCACAGGTGCACTGAAAAGCCGACTTGCAACAGCATCACAGGCTCGTAGCATTAGATACCCAGCATTCACATGAAAGCATAAACATACATTATACAACATTTTACAAGAAAGAACAATGTCCTTGTTTCTCTTTCCTTCTGAGTTTCCTTCTGAGTTTGCAATACTGCTGACAGAATATGGAACATGGGGAGTAGAGCCCAGGAACAAGTCCTTCTGTCTGACGAAGTCTAATTCCAAATTAAACCAGCTGTTTCTGCCAGCACATGATAAATATTGTTCCACTACCTGAATATTCATGTGCCTATTGAAAATTCTTTATTCATACAGTCATGCAGCATGAGAACAGGCCCTTCTGCCCAAATGATCTGTACTAACCACAATTCTGATCTGAGCTGGTCTCATTTGTTGGCGTTTCACCCATGTCGGAATCAGGTTTAACATCACTGGCATAAGTCGTGAGATTTGTTGTCTTTGTGGCAGCAGTATAATGCAATACACAATAATGGAGAAAAAACTGTGCATTACAGTACACACACACACACACACACACACACACACGTATATATATAATAGTTAAATTAATTAAGTAGTGCAAAAATAAAAATGAAAAAAGGTAGTGAGATAGAATTCATGGGTTCATTGTCCATTCAGAAATCTGATGGCGGGGTTGGGGGGAGGAAGCTGTTCCTGAATTATTGAATGTGTGTCTTCAGGCTCCTGTACCTCCTCCCTGATGGTAGCAATCAGAAAAGGGTATGTCCTGGCTGATGGGGGTCCTTATTGATGGATGGCGTTTTCCTGAGACATCGTTCTGAATCTTCCCTATTCAGGTACCTGTCCAAATGCCTTTAAAACATATTAATGTACCTGCCTCGGGCATATACAGACCATCCTCTGGCTGAAAAAGCTTGCTTCTCAGGATTCTAGTAAATATCTCCCCACCCATCATCGTTATCACCATGACATGGGTGATCATGGTCTTTTGACCCTGGTTCTCCTTGTTAAATTTTTCTACAGAAGTGGTTGGCCATTGCCTGCTTCGGGGCAGTGTCTTTAACAAGATGGGTGACCCCAGCCATTATCAATACTCCTCGGAGATTGTCTGCCTGGTGTCAGTGGTCACATAACCAGGACTTGTGATATGCACCAACTGCTCATACGACCATCCGCCACCTGCTCCCATGGCTTCACGTGACCCCGATCTGGGGGGGGGGGTGGGGGCTAAGCAGGTGCTACACCTTGCCCGAGGGTGACCTGCAGGCTAGCGGAGGGCGGAGTGCCTTACACTTCCTTTGGTCGAGACGCATCTCCACCCCACCACTCTACTAAACCCTGCCCTCAAGATTACCCAACCCTTGGAAAAAGACTACACATTCACTCTGCCTGTGCCCCTGATAGGCATTGTTCACTAAATAATCTAGCTACAATCTCTTTCCTTTTGCAATAATAACTTTTTTTAGTCCATAATTGACTTCACCTTCTATGTTTCCGTTTCTTTTTGTTCCCATAGGAGATTTATTTATCGGCTGGTCTTTTCCTCATATTTCCCGTGTGTCTGTTTGCTCCCCTTTTACTTCCCCTTGACAAAACAGTTCAGTTTTATTGCACCGAACGCGTTCGGATATTCGACCTTTGTTGGACACCCCGTACCTCAAGGCGCAACCTGAAACGAGGGCTGCGCATTTAAAATCCCTTCATGTTAACACAAAAGTCTCTTTACAAATACAGTGCACCTTTAGGTTTAAGGGACTGAGTTAGACACCAATTTTATAAAGCAGTAGAATAAAACACGACAAAAACCGAAACGTCCAAAGATTAAGCATTGAGGCATGTACGTTTTACAAACACAAGCGATTCTGAGAATGCTGGAAATCCAGAGCAACACACATAAAATGCTGGAGGAACTCAGCAGGTCGGGCAGCGTCTATGGAGAAGGAATAAACAGTCAACGTTTCGGGCCAGACTCCTCTTAGTTTATTTGGACACTAGGTGGAATTTCTTGGACAAATCTTTGGCTTAAATATTGATGTTGAAGTCCAATGGCTGACAGTCCACATTCTGAATACACCAAACGTAATCAATCTACAAATGCACGAATTAAAATTGTCCAAGTTATTCCATCTAAGGAACAACAACAACCTTCCTTCCATAAATAAATTTTCCAGTTAGTCGTGATTTCCTCCTGAGACCTGAGTGGGCTAAAGGCTGACTAACCACATTCTCGTCCACTGCATTCCAGATGCGCGGGGAAGCAACGTCTAACATTAGGGACCCCCACTACATACGTCATGCTCCCTTCTCGCGTCAGGGATCCCCACCACCCGGGCCATGCTCTCATCTCGCTGCTGGATCAGAAAGAAGATACAGGAGCCTCAGGTCTCACACCATCAGGTTCAGGAACAGTTATTAACCCTCAGCCATCAGGCTCCTGGACCAGAAGGGATAACTTAACTCAACTGTTTCCACAAGCTATGGTCTCACTTTCAACGAATCTTCACCTCGATATCTATTGCTTGTTTGTTTATTATTTCTTTTTTTAATTTCTTTTTGTATTTGCACGGGTTGTTGTCTTTCGCACACCGGTTGTCCGTCCTGTTAGTGCGATTATGGTTATTGGACTTACCGCGTATGCCCGCAAGAAAACGAATCTCTGGGTGACATATATGCATAATATTTGAACTTTGAACTTGGAAGTTGGGACTGAGGAGAAATCGGAGCCGGGAAACCATCCTTCTGCATCATCTCGCTGCATTGTCTGTGTGTGCATTATTTTATATCACGGGCTGGGGAACTTTGCTCCCTTCGTCCATTACACTGAATTACATTATTTAAGTGGCACTGGCTGCGAAATTGCAGAGGGTGCTGGGAGCTTTTCAGGAATGATTCCGGGAATGCAAATTTAATGTCTGAGAAGTGTTTGATGGCTCTGGGCCTGTCTTTGCTGGGGTTTAGAAAAATGGGGGGGGGCGGGGTGTCACTGAAACCTATCGAATATTGAAAGGAACACACATAAAAGTAGCTGGTGAATGCAGCAGGCCAGGCAGCATCTCTAGGAAGAGGTACACGGCCGGAAACGTCGACTGTACCTCTTCGTAGAGATGATGCCTGGCCTGCTGCGTTCACCAGCAACTTTTATGTGTGTTGCTCGAAATTCCAGCATCTGCAGATTTCCTCGTGTTTGCGAATATTGAAAGGCCTAGACAGAGTGGATGTGAAGAGGATGTCCAATAGTCTAGGTCCAGAGGGCACAGCCTCAGAATTTTCCTTTAGAACAGAGATGAGGAGTCTGTGAAATTCATTTCCAGAGACGGCTGTGGAGGACGTCATTGGGTAAACAAAGTAGAGGTTGCCGGACGTCAAAGGTTATGGCGAGAAGGCAGGGAAATGGGGCTGAGAGGGATAATAAATCAGCCATGATGGAATGGCAGAGCAGACTCCATAGGCCGCAAGACCTAATGTTGCTCCTGTGTATAATGGCTGAAGAAATTGTTCCTCACCTTGGTTCTAAGTGAATCCAGTCCAGATTCTTAGGATGCCCCCCTGGTTCTAGGCTCAGTAGGTATTGGGACCCTCCACGCCCTTGCCCTCAATCCCCGCCGAATCTAATCCTGGTAGAATTCCATAGGATTTTATGAGATCCTCTTTCACTCTCGCCATGAGAGGTCGCAGGTCTAATTGACTTAATCTTTCCTCGTACAGTCAGTAAATCCTCAGTGTCTACTTCTGCTCCTATGTCTTATGGTTTTATTGAATTATGACAAAATACACGGGCTGCGGGATTGCTACTATGTTAAAAAAGTACTTTAAAGCAATTCGCATCAATGTTGTTTTGCAGATCTTTGGGTTTACATCTAAATATCGACGCATTGATCATTTCCGCGCGGTAAGAGAAGAAAGGTTCATTTTTTGACTAACCCTGAAGATGGATCGTGGCTCCAATTTTAACCTTACTTTGCGAAAGAAAGCTTGGTGTAATCTGTTGTTTAGACGCTTGGGGGCGCTGAGTGCCCAGAATCGCGCAGCTCTGTCCAATACCGTACTAAAGTAAATCCGTTAAATCTAACTTCTTTTTTCGGGAAAGTATTTGTTACTCAGCAACCTTAACAAAATCAAAATTGCAGGAGACTAAAAGAGAACTTGGGAAAGTAGCTCTTCGTGTTCCGCAGAGGTAGAGTTTGCGCTTGCCGGATGATACATTGAAACCACGCCGTCTCCGTGGTCCTATTCTTGTCCGAAGCTTCAGAACGCGGGGCACTTTCTGAAAATCTTCAAAAAAAGTACATATGATTTTCTCCTCATCCAACCAGAAGCTGAATAGATGGGCAAGTGCCAAGCACCAATAGGAACTCACTGCGACCAGTTCAATGGAAAATAATTCCCCGAGGCGTTTGCAGTGCAAGGAATTACATGCAGAATGTTTAAACGCATCAATGCAATGGCCGCGGCGTAGCGTCCAGGGACTGACATATATCCCGGACAAGCTTATAGTGGTAATATCAGGATCCTCTTCTGATTCCATCCAGTTTAGAAAAGCTATGAAGACGTGAAGTGAAACGTGAGTACGATACTCTTAACAATGTGTGTGTGTGTGTGTGTGTGTGTGTGTGTGTGTGTGTGTGTGTGTACGTACGCGCACCTCTTCGTTCCTTCTACTCCGCCTGGGAACTTTAAATCATATACGTCATTTCAAATAATATAACTTTAAAGTAAAGGTCAAAGATCGATGTGTGTTTTTTTAAGTTCGGATTTCCTTAATGCACTACTGAACACCTCCGGGTTTATCTCGTGTTGGCCGGTGAAGATCCCTATAATTCAACAATGCTCTCGAAGTGGTTACAACAATTAAACTTATTACGTTTACATTTTTTGACCCGGGGACCATCGAATTACGCCAGTTATTTCTGGAATAAGTGACCAGGTACAGCGGGGCTGAACTATCTAACTCTGCCTTAGAGTATGGGGTGAAGTGATCATTGTCGGTGAAAATCCCCCGAAGAAGTGACTTTTTCTGGTTCGTTTTATTGTTAATTTCCAACACAAGGTACAGACTTACAAGTTATTTTACTAACCTGCGTTGCAAATAACCTCACTTCGTTGCTGCATACACTGGGACGTCCTGAATCGTGAAAGGCACTACTGTAGTGAATTACAAATACGTACGCATTTTTTTCTTTGCAGCGTGTCCCGGTCGTTGGTATATAAAAGAAAAGGATGTTTTTATTTAGTAATATCTAAATCCAGCAAAGGGTTGTGATCAAATATTGAAAATATAATCCGAAATTTTCAGCTGCAGCGATCAACATATTGCATTCGGTGGAGTGTTTTAAACTGGTATATTGGCTTACTGTTGCCACATGCACAGTGAAGAACTTGTCTTGTCATCCCGTCTGCTCATCACTACATTTCAACAGAGAATTGAGATGGTTCACAGTATCTTACAGATTCTTCACAACTGCTCCGCAAACTTGCAGTGTAAAGGTTACGCATTCGACTCCAGCGAAAGGTGCGGACGATCACAGCTCTTTATCACTGTCAGGCCTCTGACTGTTCGTTTTCTCTCCGACAGCGCTGCGCTCCTTACGCACCCCGTAAGCTTTCCTTACGGTGCAGTACTTCATTCTTTCCTTACCAGTCACACGAATGTTCAACTTAACAACGGGATGCCAGTGGCCGATCAGAGGCATATGCAGACCTGTGAGCCACGGAGGCGCTCAGAGCGAGTTGGGATGGGTTGTGAGGTGTGAGACCAATTCCTGGTTCAAACTAAAACAAACACACAAAAAAGCGTAAATTCTGGAAGTCGGAAAATTGAAGTAGATGGTGTTAAGAATGAATCTGAAAAAGAACTGTTCATGTAACAGAGCGCAAAAATGGTACAGGCTTCGGGGCAATTTGCAGTGGCACGAATTTGACAGATTGTGAATATTGTAACATTCGATACGTAACATAAAATGCAGCTGTAAGTGGGCCCAACACAAAACAACAGTCACAATTAACTGTATCACAGATAATAGTTCTAGAAAGGTGACGAATAGGTGTTGAGGAAACGAAGGGGCCGTTCAGAAGGTATGACGGAAACTCGCTCGAAGAGATGGACCACTTTTTCCGAACGAGCACTGTTGGTCTCAGCGCAAACCCTCTTTCGCGGAGTTACCAGTTTACATTCTCACGCAAGGAACACTCCATTGGATATTTAAGTAAAACGGGTCACACAGAAGAAGCGTGTTCTGTTCACTATAATCTCCATCCCTCGCCTTCTTCAATATAAGCAGGCATGCTTGACGAAGGAACTAAGCCGGCATTGAGGTTTGATGCCTCTCGCGGTCCCATGGTCGACAGCAGCCGGAGAAAGACCCAGACCCCGGACAAACCGCGCCGTTGTTGTAGCACTACTCCTCGATAAAGCGAAAGGTGAACTTGTCGTAATTAGTAAGCAGTCTTGAGTGTTTGCGTAAAAATGTCTCAGCCAAAAGAGGCGAAAGTGTGACAAATCTGAACATTTTAGACTTTGATGTGCGGTGCATTGATTCAACGCATAAACATTGGATTCTGGCTTCTTCCCTCTTCCTTTCCAGTCCTGACGAAGGATATCGACCCGAAACGTCCACTCTTTATTCCCCCCCCCAATAATGCAGTCCGATCTGATGAGTTCCTCCAGCATTTTGTGTGCGTTTCCTTGTCTAAATTCCAGTTTAAAGATACGGAATGATTAAAACCACCTCTTCTCCAAAAATACAATTACTGTACCTGTACATTCAAATTGAGAGAATAATGAAATTATCAACATGCTGTAACTATCGTTTGTGTTAAGTACTGACTCCACTATCTCCGCTTTTCCGTTTCTGCAGGTAAAACCTGACAATGACAGAACGTTGTCATGTTTACCGGAACGTCACAGATGCACAAAACGAGAGTCGAACGGTCCTAGCGGAACACGCAACATGCGGAAGGAATACAGCAGGTCAGGCAGTGTATATGGAAACGAGCATAGTCGACGTTTCGCGCCGAGATCCCCATTCCTGAAACGTCGATTGTACTCTTTTCCATTGATGCCGCCTGGCCTGTTGAGTTCCTCCAGCATTTTGTGTGTGATATTTGTGATGGGTCCTAGCGCTGAACATTTTATTCTAACTAAATCTCTCAAACCATCCGATAAGATAAGAGAACCAACATCAACGTCTCTTATCAGGCCAACGTCTTCAGCAATGTTGACTCAGTTACAGTCAGTTGGCTCGGCACGGCAGCCAACTCGATTCGCATACCCAACATCAGACACTCCTGTCCAAGATCCGTCACTGGAAGTGAAAGCCAGTTGAGGAGAGGGAACGATTTTAGAGGGAAAGGGCTTCCCTAAAAGTACGCGCTCTTTGTCTTTTGGATATTGTTGCATCCAACGAGGAGGAAAATTCGAGATGCCCCTGACAACCTGGAGTCTTTAGCGAGAGGGTGGCGAATTTGTGGAATTTATTACCGCAGGCGGCTGTGAAGGCCAGATCGTCGGGTGTGTTAAAGACGGAAATTGATAGGTTCTTGATTGGACACGGCATCACAGGTTATGGGGAGAAGGCCGGGGAGAGGGGCTGAGGAGGGGAAAAAGAACGATCAGCCATGATTAAATGTAGGAGCAGACTCGATGGGCCAAAAGGCCTAATTCTACTCCTATGTCTTGTGGTCTTAATGAGTCGGGAGCAGAAGCCTATCGTCCACTGGCTTGTCCGGACGGGCACCTCCTGCGGAGGGGCTTGCAGTTTCCTCGGTGGCTTACCGGTCACTACAGAACTGCAGCGAAAGGCACTTCTCCGCCTGGGAGACTGGGGAGAATGAAGGAGCTGAAATATATTGATAGTTACTACTATCGTTCCGACAGGTTTTCCAAATGTGAATGATTGTGAAAGAGTTTGGCAGGACTTTCGGCCGCTGAAGACGCGGTTACGCAAAGTATCCCAGCGGGACGAAGCCCCTCTCTCCGCGGAGAGTGCCCCCCCCAAAGCGGTGACGGCGCATGCGCACGGATGATGGGCGAGCGGGAGGTCACGAGGTGTCGGGGGCTCTCGCGCTGCGGCCGTTGAGCGGGGGCGAACGACATGAGCCTCCATCCTCACCCTCACCCACCTCACTACCACCCTCCTCACCATCACCGTCACCCACCTCACTATCGCCCTCCTCTCCCTCATCCACTCTTCACCATCACCTTCACCCACCTCACTATCACCCTCCTCTCCCTCACCTACCTCACCACCACCGTCACCCATCTCACTATCACCCTTCTCACCCTCACCCACCCCTCACCTACCTCACCATCACCTTCACTAACCTCCCTATCACCCTCCTCTCCCTCATCCATCTCCCCCTCACATACCTCACCATCACCTTCACCCACCTCACTATCACCCTTCTCTCCCTCACCCAGCTCACCATCATCCTCATCCCACCATCACCCTCCTCTCCCTCATCCACCCCTCACCCACCTCACTACCACCCTCCTCTCCCTCATCCACCCCTCACCTACCTCACCATCACCTTCACTAACCTCCCTATCACCCTCCTCTCCCTCATCCATCTCCCCCTCACCCTCCTCACCATCACTATCACCCTCCTCTCCCTCATCCACTCCTCACGTACCTCACCATCATCTTCACCCACCTCACTATCACCCTCCTCTCCCTCATCCACCCCTCACCTACCTCACCATCACCTTCACTAACCTCACTATCACCCTCCTCGCCCTCATCCATCTCCCCCTCACCCTCCTCACCATCACTATCACCCTCCTCTCCCTCATCCACTCCTCACATACCTCACCATCATCTTCACCCTCACTATCACCCTCCTCTCCCTCATCCACCCCTCACCTACCTCACTACCACCCTCCTCTCCCTCATCTACCCCTCACCATCACCTTCACCCACCTCACTATCACCCTTCTCTCCCTCACCCACCTCACTGTCACCCTCCTCTCTCTCATCCACCCCTCACTTACCTCACCATCACCTTCACCCACCTCACTATCACCCTCCTCTACCTCACCCAGCTCACCATCATCCTCATCCCACCATCACCCTCCCCTCCCTCATCCACCTCCACCTCACCCACCTCACCATCACCTTCACTAACCTCACCCACTCTCACTGACGTCAACTTCATTGACTTCACCCTCTCCCATGCTCACCTCATCTTCTCCCTCATCCATACCTACCTCACTCTCTCCCACATCCACAACTACCTTATCCTCTCCCTCACCCACACCTACCTCATCCTCTCCCTCACCCACACCTGCCTCACCCTCCCTCATCTTCACCTACCTCATACTCTCCCTCTCATTCTACCCACTCTGGCATCAACCCCACCAAGCTATGCCCTCACCCGAGCCCCCCTCTCACCCACCTCACCCCCACCCACTGACTCCCTCTCCACCTCGACTTCACCCCATTGGTTGTTCGATGAGAGCAAATGGAGAGACGTTGTGAACCTCCTTCACCCCCACCCCAAGCATTCCCACTCCCGTTTTCCCACTCTCCCCTTCCCACTCCATCTCCCCCTTACCACCCCATCCCCACATCCCCGACCCCACCCCTTCCCCATCTCCCCATTCATCCACACCCCATCCCAACCCTCCCCCTACCCACCCCAACATGCCCTCATCCCCACTCCACCCCAACCCTCCCCACCCCATTCCAAACACCTTCCACCTCATCCCCACCCCAACCCAACCCCCCTTCCCCACCCCATTATCTCCACCCTATCCCAAACCCCTCATACCCACTCCATCCCAACCCCCTCAAACCCAACCCCTTCATCCCCATCCCATCCCAAACCCTTTCCTCTCATCCCACCCCATCCAAACCTCCTCATCCCCACCCCATCCTAATCCTCCCCCTCCACACCCCATCATCCCCAACCCATCCCAAAGCCCTCATCCCACCCACCCCCACCCAACCACTCCATCCCCCACCCCAACCCAAACCCTTCATCCCACCCCCATCCCAAACCCCCCATCCCACCCACCCCAACCCCTCCATCCCCCACCCCAACCCAAACCCTTCATCCCACCCCCATCCCACCCCAACCACTCCATCCCCCACCCCAACCCTTCATCCCACCCCCATCCCAAACCCCTCATCCCACCCACCCGAACCACGCCATCCCCCACCCCAACCCAAACCCTTCATCCCACCCCCATCCCAAACTTCTCATCCCACCCCACCCCAACCCAAACCCTTCATCCCACCCCCATCTCAATCCAACCACTCCATCCCCCACCCCAACCCAAACCCTTCATCCCACCCCCAACCCAACCACTCCATCCCCCACCCCAACTCAAACCCTTCATCCCACCCCTTCCCAGACCCTTCATCCCACCCCCAACCCAACCACTCCATCCCCCACCCCAACCCAAACCCTTCATCCCACCCCCATCCCAAACCCCTCATCCCACCCACCCCAACCACTCCATCCCCCATCCCAACCCAAACCCTTCATCCCACCCCCATCCCAAACCTCTCATCTCATCCCCAACCCAACCCAACCACTCCATCCCCCACCCCAACTCAAACCCTTCATCCCACCCCTTCCCAGACCCTTCATCCCATCCCACCCCACCCCACCCCAACCACTCCATCCCCCACCCCATCCGCCCACCCCAGATCCCCTCATTCCCCCCACCCTCTCCAGTCATCCGAGGCGCCAGCAGCAGTGAATTTGTGGACAAGTCAGTGATGAATTCCTTGTCCCAGTCCTGTGTGCTCATCCGGCCCGTGTCCCGGTGAGTGTGTAACCGTCTGGAATTCGCACACCGCGTGTGTTCAGATCCAGCACTCCAATCTCTAAATCACAAAGCGACTGCTACCCACGCTCAGAATTCCCATTACCTCCCAAATGTGAGTACTAGTTAGCAATCAATGTATCGTACTGATGGTGTAATTAAAGATACAGCCAGGTCCCGACAGGCAGAACAATGCGAAATGCGGTCATTTAATTTTCCTTGACATCAGATGCAGGCGTCATTTATGTTGATACTGTTTAGGTGTAGCATTGTGTGGACCAATTTCGCTGTGAAGTTTTTAAGAGGGCGCTGCAAAATAAAACTGTTCAATTATTCCATTAAAAAATAAGAATAACCCCGTTGAAGGCTGGTTGCTTTTGTGGTTTTATGGATCTATCAAATGAAATCCACTACACATCGTCACCACTATCTTTCAATATCAGTTTATGAGATAAGTTTGGGGGATCAGAATGTGGGGAAATCTTTGGCCAATGTACTGAAATCAAGCTATTCTGCAAATTGACTGGCTCAGGAATACAGAATTGTGAAGTATATTACTCTTGAAATATCCAGGCACCTTAATGTTGCAAGTTGGAAAGTTGCCATTCTTTACTTGAGCTCTCATTGTAGCCACCGTTTGAATTTATGGGAATGTTCAATCGAAGGTTGTTAATTCAATTTAAACTGTGAGACAGCTTTTTCAAGGAACTGTGTTGATTGCCAAGAGCTCAGGGTTGTTTTAGATGAGTCAAATATAGCAAGATGTAACTTTGTCACAAAGCAAGGAAATTAGGAAGAAGATCTACAAAGGGCCAACAGAAAGGAAATTGGGTGGGATGGTGAGTGCTTTGTAACTAGTCTTGTGTTATTCCCTCTTTATAGATCCATGCATAAGCACTGTAGATAGATGCCCATGAGCTAGTTTATGTAATTTAAAATACTACAGTAAGTGCAGGAACCAAATAATAAATTTGAGAAGGAAAGTTGAATATATCTGTTTTCTTGTTGTATAAGTGATGTTATCGTGTAGTGAATAATCTTTATAGTGTTCTTTGAAATCCTGAATAGACCATTGTAATCCTATGGTGTGCTATGCATTATGAAAACTTTATGATATGATTGAAATCCCATCATAATTAATCCAGAAGTAATCGTAGCTTACACTATTTGTTTGACATTGATTGGGATTTATGTGTCTAATAAACTGCAGAATAATTTGTGCAAACTGTAAAAGATACATGAAAAATGTTTAACAAGAATCTCCAACGTAAGTAAGTTGCATTTCTTAGAGGGAACTCAATTATTGTCAAATGAAGGGTATTAGGCTGAGTAAAATGTTAAGTATGTTGCATACAGTAATTTTAAGGTGCAATCCAGTGCCACATTTAAATTATGGTAAATAGTTATTGTTACCCAGCTTAGAAATTTTGTACTCTTCAGATTTCCTTTAACGTGTATTTTTAAGCAAAAAGGAAAGTCATTATCCCAAAAAGAACAGAGTAGAATGGAAACGAGAAAATCTGCAAAAGCATGAAATCCAAACAACGCACACAAAATGTAGCATCTATGCAAAAGAGTACAGTCGATGTTTTGGGGGTCTCAGCCTGAAATGTTGACTATACTCTTTTCCACAGATTGTGCCTGGCCTGCTGAGTTCCTCTAGTATTTTGTGAGAGCAGAATGGAAGTCAAGACAAAATGTTGACAAGTTCAATTTTATTGTCATTTGACTGTAATACAAACAATCAAATGAAACAATGTTGCACCAGACCACAGTGCACCGGCTAAACATATATCCACACTTAGCACATAAACCAAAATATTATCCCAAGTAAGTTAATTAAAATATAATTCAAAATGCATGTGAATTGCCCACCACAGATGAACAGTAGACAGTAAACAGTAAATGGTTCGCTATCTGAGAGACAAATTCTCGATGGTGGTGGGGTATACATTAATCTCTCAGCCTAAGGGTAGAAGTTGTTACCCAGTCTGGCAGTCCTAGTCCTGAAGCTTCTGTATCTCCTTCCTGATTGTAGTGGGTCAAAGAGATTGTGGGATGGGTGGTAGACAAAGGCTTTGCGGATATTGGCACACATCAATTACAGAAAATGTAGGACTTCCATTAACTTAAAGGAAAATTAGCTACAGAATGAAAAAAATTGCCTTTTCCTGCCGATTCCTTGTTACAGTTTGGGACAGGCTCAGCTAGGTGTTTTGGTTGATATAGACAATTTGGCTGAATAGCCTGTTTACATGCTCTGTAACCCAGTGACTCCACGAAGCAGTATTGTGAAACTGAATTAAATTTGTACCACCATTTGGACAAAATTATGGACTGCCTTCATGTTGTGCACTGTTGCCTTTTGTTATAACACAGTTGGGATCCTGCTGTCTTTTGGTTTGTGGATGCTTGATTTATGCACAAATTCAGCTGCTCCACAGGTGTTGGCTCACCAACACCACATAACACTATCTTCAATTACTTTATCATTTAGTGTTTAAACAAGAGTACTTTCATCAAAAATATGCAATTTTTTTGGGTAGGCTTTTTTCTTTTGAGCCAAAACATGAAAATACTGGAAGCACTCGATAGTTTAAGCTGCATCTGTGGGAACAGTACAGAATAATTATTTACAGATCAAGGACTCTTAATCAGAACTGGAAAAATCAGCACACAAAGGTGTTTCAAGTTGCAGATGGAGGGAGAGATGTGGAGAACAGAAGGCATGTCTGTCAAATGGTGCAGACCAAAATAGTCCAGTAACAATTACTTTGAAGAATGTCAATTAGAGATGGAAAGGAAAAAAAGTCACATATTGAAACAGAAAATTATAGCCACATGTTTAGAGGAAATAGATGGTTATCTGAAATTGATTATTTCAGTATTGGAGTCCAGAAGGTTGTAAGTTACCACACAGAAGATCTATTTCTTGAGCTTGTTTTGGGTATTATTAGAGCTCATAGGAGGCCAAAGATAGAGTTTAGAATGGAAGTGGGATGAAGAGTTAAATGTGACAGGCGGCTGAAAGCTCAGCATTGCTCTTGTTCTAATTCTTTATTCTCTTCTTCCTTGTTTTGATGACTCTCCATGGAGCTTTGTCAGTGAAGCGGATAAATTAAGTGCCCGCTGTTAAGCTAATACTCTGCCACCTTCTGAACTAGTCTTCAAAAGATACAATTTTCCCATTATTTTTCTATTCTTATTGGCATGGGAAGCTCTTGATCTTTGCACATTGTGCTCCCTTAAGTGCAATATTTAAAACTAGTAGTTCTGGATTGAGGGAGGTAATTGATGATTATAATGATACATTTCCATTTCTTTGGATTTGATTCTGACTGATGGGATCAAATGGACCCCTGAGATTGCTAACTACAGTTAATTTACAGTGTACCAGTTTCAGTTACAAATTTCCCATTGTTAGCAATGTAGCATTGTGAGATTTGTATTAAGGCAAATTTATACTGCTCCACATAAGTACCATGATTTTTGTGAAATTTTGAATACAATAAGGTATGTCATCGTCAAATTTGAATTATTATTCTGCAGCAAAATCAATTGACAATTCAGGACCAACCTACCTTAAATTAGTAAATTTATCATAAAGATTAAGAAATTTTTTCTATGAAAGTGGAAATTCACAATGGTGTGGGAGGAAGTGTAATAAGTCAATTGAAGGCATTCTCTGATTTTGTGTGCTCAATATGGTTACTTTGTCCTAAAAGTGAAAACAAAATTTTCTTTCTCAAATTAAAAGAAAGGCTAATTGTGGGATTCACTGTTTATTTAGAAAATGGAACGTAAAACAGTACAGTACCGTATGGGGCTTTTGGCCTGCGATGTTGTGCTGACCTACTCCACAATCAATCCAGCCCTTCTGTCCTACACAGCCCATAACTCTTCATTTTTCTTATATTCTTGTGCCTATCTAAATTTCTCTATTGTATCAGCCTTTACCACCACACCCCAGCCGTGCAATCCAGGCGTATACCTTCCTCAGACATCTCCCCTAAACTTACCTCCACTCACTTTAAATGCATGTCCTCTCATAATGGACATCGCCACCCTAGGAAAAGGGCACTGGTTGTCCTTTGTTCCTCTCATAATCTTGTACACCTCTATCAAGTCACCTCACATTCACTATCATTCCAAAGAAAAAAGGCCCTACCTCACTCAACTTATCCTCGTAAGACATGATCTGTAGTCCAGGGAGCATTTATTTACATGGAAAAGTTACCTCACAGAAGAAATGCAATCTTCCTGCTGACTGAATACCAGTACCATATGTGAGTAGTCTAGCTAGACCATCACAGAGGCTCTGGACTTGGTCCATGGATGGGGGGTTGGCAGTATGAGGAGAGCATGGGTAAACTGTGACTGTATTCTAAAATCAAATTGACTCTTCTCGGGGTTTGATTGTTCTGAAGATTGAAAAACAATTTCAGTGAAATGGACAAAATTCTTAGAGGGTTTAACAGGCTGATGCAGGGAAGAAGGTTTCTCCTTGTGGTGGTTTAACATCAACATGCACCATTTCAGAAATTAGTTTTTTTGAGTGTGGTGTATCTTAGGAATTCTCCACCCCAAAAGGCTCAACTATTATTTTCATTTAAAACATGGATGAGTAAATTAGACCTGAAAGGGGTTTTCAGGAGATTGAGAAGCATTCTTGAGCATTGAACGTGGTGTCATTGTGCATTGTTATCTTAAGTATATTTCTCCACTACTTAGGATAATGAAGTTCCTATAAAGGCATCAACTATGATGTCTGTTTGTGGAGACACCTAGCAATCAGGGTTTTGTCTAACATGTTTATTTATTTATTTTTACTTATTGAAATACATCATGGAATAGATCCTTCTGGTCCTTCTGACTGTGCCTCCCAGCAAACCCTGACTTAACCCTAGCCTATTCACAGGGCAGTTTATAATTACCAATTAACCTACTAACTAGTATTACTTTGAACCGTGGGAGTTGTGGTGAGGCTTATACTTTGGTCATGAAAAATAATCAATATTCTCTCTAATTAACTCTTTAGAATGAGCATATAGAATTCTAGTAAAATGATTTCATATACCCAAATCTTAAATTTAGCTCCATTCTGATAATGGAAATAGTTCATTTAAAATATTTTCTTTTACATCTAATTGCAGTTTCACACAGGAAACCATATTTTTTTGGTTTTACCTGACAAGAATGTATTATCAAACTGTACAATATGAGAAGAGGATGGATTTTGCCTGAGGTGAGAACTGGAGGGTTAGATATTCTGGATTAAAAAGACCCATTCCCTAATGCCATCATTTGACACATGGGACATTTTTGATGGACACAATATAAAATTTTCATGCATTTCACTTACGCAGCATTCATAAAATATTGAAATTCACCAGCTGTAATAATTAAGATTTGACAAAAATTATGATAGTGTATAATTTAATGTAATCTTTTATTTAGATCGTGCAAGAGATTTTATGTTTCCCCCATATATTTGGAGCATGCTTACTTTTTTGTTTTATTCTGATAGTTCCCTGAGAATGAGCTGCAAATTATTAAGTTGTACTACTTATTTTGTAATTATTAGTCCTCAGCAAGGTTATTGTATTCTTTCCAATATTTGTTACACATTTTATAAATTAACCTGTGATTATTCTGCTTTAATTTTCATGTTCATCTGTAGTGCTGTGAATGAGGATGCATAGTCTGTACGTACAGCCTGGTGGGCCAGATTTACGGGGGAATTACCTACCAGGTCATGCATCAAAACCAGCTTTGTACAGGATTTGAAATGCCAACAAATTCAATGGGGACTCTAGGCCTGTCAATTAGAAAGTAAAGAGAAAAGTTAGAAGAAAGGGTTATAAATTTCACTTGTTAAAGTGCATGTTTGAAATTAGTTTTAGAAGTGTTTTTAATTTTTATTGACATTTTCTTTTGTACTTCAACATTATTTTTTAAAATATATCTAGGCATTAGATCTATGACAGGAGATAAAACCCATCCTCAGATTTAGGGATGAGGCTTTTGAATTATGTTGCCCATGATCTAGTTGCAGTTTGGATTTGACATTGGACTTGAGGGTACTCAGAGCCAGGAAATAAAGTCTTCTGCATCTGCTTCAAATAACTATGACTGTGTTGATAATTCTGGAAAACTGGCCCAATCAATGTTTGCAGACCCATGAAATCGAGCCATTGATACTAGATGAAAGGATATCCCAGGCATGGGACGTAACACATTGCATGGAAATAGTAAAGAGCTAGATGTCAGAGTTATTGATATGCAGAAAAGATGACTTTCTGTTGACAGATTTGGAAGGAAGTTGAAAAGAGAGCTTCCAAAGTTAGTAATCCCTTGATTAGTCCGAATGTCACGCATCATTGACAGTAGAAATACAATGTGGTGAGTTGATGTATAGCTGGAAATGCAAGTCAGCGAGTTCACATTTCTGGTACATTGAGACCAAGCTTGTGCCAAGAGGGATCTGTTCATGATGGATGTGTTGCACCTGAATAGGGACTGATATTTTTGCAGCAAGTTTATTTGGTTCTATAATATCATTGAGGAGGAAGATTGTGCACCAGGATGTTGGTCTAATAGCCGTACAGCAGATGTGGAGAGACAAAAGTTAGAAATGATATGGAATTAGGGGGTTCTAAAAAATACAAAGAGGTCCAACCAATTTCCCTCGGGATCAATAAAGTATGACTATGACTATGAGCTATGTTTAGGATGTTGGATAAATAACTGGAGATGAAAAAAAGACTGAGTGATGAGGAATAAGGTTGGGCCTTGGAATGTGATTAATTAGATTGCTCAGTGGAAGAATTGCCGCAGACATGATGTACTTATGACCTCCTGAGCTGTATTCTGTTGTTTGATGATTTTGAGGGTATTTCACATAGTATTCTGAACTTTACAAAAGTAATATGGAATGGCTTTAGTAACAATATTTCTGATATGAATACATATTGCTAGATTTAACTATTGTTTTTTATAAGTTGGTCTATAGTTAAAAACTGGTTTGCTAATGTTGACCATTCCCGGATGGAAATAAGAGAATAAAAATTTTTATGATAATTATCGTGGTATCACTTCATCCCCTTTGGAAAATTACCTTCCGGCATTTATACATGTTTTAGTTGTTTATGTCAATGGCTGGATGCCACTTATGTTAGAATGCTATTTCTGGATTTCAGTTTGACATTCAATACTATTGTCCCACAGACCTTGGTGAACAAACTCATATTCCTTAGTCTAAAGACACCACCATGCAACAGGATGTTAGACTTCCTAATGAACGAACCTCAGGTAGTCAGGATGCACAACTGTTCCTCCCTCCCCATCATCCTCAACACGGGTGCCCTCCAGGGCTGTGAGCTGAGCCCATTGCTGTACACTCTGCTCAGCACATGCTGCATGGCCAAACACCCAAACAATCACATCGTCAATGTTCACTGATGACATGACAGTGGTTGGGCTCATCACCAACAATGATGAGACAGCCTCCAGAGAGGCAGAGAGGAGGTGGAAGAGCTTGAGGCCTGGTGCTAGACAAATAATTTTCTTAATGTTAACAAGACAAAGGAGATAGTTATTGACTTCAGGAAAATTCGTACCACTCCCCCCCCCTTCCCCCCCCCCCCATTTACATGGGTGGCACAACAGTGGAAACTGCAAGCAGTTCCAGACTCCTGGAAGTGCACATCACACACAACTTCTCATGGTCCCAAAACACATCCTACCCAGTCAAGAAAGCTCACCAATGCCTCTACTTTCTGAGGAGGCTGAAGAGAGCTGGACTTTGTACATCTACACGCACGTCATTCTATAGATGTGCAGTAGAGAGCATCCTAACAAGCTGCATCACTGCATGGTATGGAAACTGTATTGTGGCAGACAGGAAGGCTCTACAGTGGGTAGTTAAAAACTGCCAGATGCATCACTGGCACTAGCCTACCCACCATCATGAACATATGTACAGAAAAGGGCCAGTAACATCATGAACAATCCCACCCACCCTGGTCATGGACTGGGAGCATCATGGAGGAGGCTATGTGGCATCCTGGCCAGGACCACCAGAGTGAAAAACAGTTTCTTTCTCTAAGCAATAAGACTGATTAACACTTCCACCCACTAACTCCACCATTACTTTATTATTTCACGTTAAGTCACCTTATGTACAGCCTAGTGTCACTTTATGGACATACAATCAATCTACAGTATGTCTATAATCTTTCATATATCCATATTTGTTGTATTTTATTATTAATATGTCCATTATCTTTTGTGTTCTTGTTTACGCTGCATTGCATCCGGAGTAACAAGTATTTCATTCTCCTTACATCTGTGTGTAGGAAGTTACATTAAACAATTTCGAATTCTTCCTAACAATTTAACCTAAATATGTTTCACAAAGTAATCTTTTTCAAGTCCTTACTTTAGTTTTCATACTAGCCAGTTGGTGCATTAGATATTTTCTTTGTAAGAATATATTGTAAGAGTTCATAGAAAGTTACAGTGTATTTGTGAGAAAGCATCATTGTTATGAGGTTCTAATTTTATCACCGTTGTTATGAACAGGGCAAAAACTGGGAAATTTATTATGTGATTTCAACTCTTCAATTAGATCATTGTTTTGAAATAATTCCCTTGGTTTTTTAATATACTAAGCACAATATTTTATGTGGGTGTACCTAATTCCATTTGCTTTCCTTTTTGCCTGCTGCAGCTGTCATTGCTGACACTAGCTGGCAATATAGTATATGTTAGCTTTTGATTCACTGCAAGGATTAATGACTGTGATACGATTACTCTAGTTTATCAAGAAATAACTTTCACCTAATTACCAGGAAATGGACATTATATATGATATAATGGAAATTATGAACAAAAAGATTGTGATTTTATCCAGTGTACTGGTTGATGGAATATATTATGTTGAAACTGCACGTGGGGGGTGAGTTGCAGTAGAAGCTGAGAAATGTGAAGGTGGAGAGTCTTGTTTTAATTCAGTGGAATTGAGACAAAAAAGCCTCCGTAACCTTGTTGGTAAAAGTTACAGAAAATTATTATTTCAACATTCAACAGACACCATGATTGACCTGAAAAATCACAAAAATCACTGGTCATTTGGCGATCCTGATTTATCTATTGCAAAATTGTATTATCTTGATCTTGTGTAAAATCTCAGTCTTGCGTGTTATTAAGACTATTGTGCACGTTAGAGCAGCATCTTGTTTTTCCTGTTCATTTGAGCAGACCTTTCTCATTGCTTAGCACTATCTGATCCGTTACTGGACTTGAAGACAATGTGGCAAAATGAGTACAGGGATCAGTATCAGATGCTATTGTAGTGTGAGTCTGGAAAAGTTAACTAATTGTAGAACCTACTAGGAAACTGCATTAACCTAATCCTTTTATACATCCTAGGATCTGAGATTGCACTTTTAAAAAGTGAACCAGAAAGCATAACATCTATAGTGTAATATAATGTAGAAATAGGAAGTTTTGTCCATTTTGCTAGTGCTATGTCATTGAGTCAATTCATTTCATGTCTCTGAAGTTTATTTGAGCCACTGCCACCCCCACCCACAACTCCTCCCCCTTTAGAAGCATGTACGGTGGATTCCAGTTAACTGGGACACATAGTCACCTGCACATTTTGGCCCAATTAAGCGACTGCCTAAATCAGCCAAAGTTTAATGGAAATAGTTTAAAGAAAGAATAAAAAAGACAAATTAATTAACAAATTAATTATCTAAGTAATAATCTAAGAAAAATACTAGAACTACAAATTGTACTACAGTAGTATAAAACTGTGTATTAGTTCCTAACAGAGTCATCTAGTGTATGCAATGAACAAAATCAGCACAGGCTTCTAGTGCAGATAGTGGACTGTCTTCATACAATACTATCGACGATTTCATCCTCCAAATCTTTGTTTTCATTGTAACATTCTAGATGATGTTGATACCTTCAAATTCTTCATAGCTTCTAAATTGTTGAAGTTGTGAAATCATTTCATTTTCACTCCAGGCCATTCCTGGGATCTCCAAGCCTGAATGCTGAAACCATGGTGAGCAAAATAGTTCTGAATTGTCTCACTGCTTATTTCTCACCAACTATCAGTGACAAAAATCACTGCTTTTTGAACACAAGCACATACAACTGATGCTATTTAAAAACTATTTACTCTAAGCACAGTGTAGTGTCTAACAACCATACAAGTGCACGTGACTGATACTACTTAGAAGCTGTTCAGCAACAGTCTCCTGTCCAACTAAGCAGCATAATGTCTCAGATAAATAAGGGAATCCTGAGAGTTTTCTTAATTAGTTTTTGTTCTTTGAGTTGTCCCAAATGAGTGGCTGTCTCGATTAATCATTGGCCCAATTAGCTGAAATCTGGTTCCCCTTTGAAACATAAGAAATTTTGAACTGGGTAGGGTTGTGGAATGATGGGCAGGTAAAGGGCGGCATGGTAGTGTAGTGGTTAGCACAACGCTTTACTGGTGACAGAGATTCAATTCCTGCTGCTGCCTGTTCTCCCTGTGACAATGTGGGATTTCCTCTGGGTGCTCTGCTTTCCTCCCAGATGAACTGGTTGTTCGGTTAATTGGTTATTGTAAATTATTCCATGATTAGGCTAGGATTAAGTTGGTGGACTGCTGAGTGGCGTGGCTTGAAGGGCCGGAAGGTCTACTTCACGCTGTATCCCAATAAATAAATAAATACAATTACATTCCAGGGTCAGTTCTAATCTTTATGTTCACAGCCAAAGCAGGGGAAATGTTCTTCGTTCAACCAATCTTACTTTGTTCCGTATTGGTGCTTGAAAAATCCTTGAATTACTTATAATTCTACTGACTAAATGCCATGGATCACTTCTTTGACTAGGCTTTTAAACCTTCATTAAAGACACAATGACAATTTGAGTGTGAAATATCTTCTTTATATGGACATTCTCAATAAAACATTCTGACTTCTACAGCCACATAATCAACCTCAGAGCTGGGTAAGGGTTGTAATGCCTGTAAGTATGATGTTCACCAGGGCCATAAACATTTTTTTGTACCAATATTCTGATATCTTTTGTTTTTTTCATGTTGGTGTTGCATGAAAGTAGGCCATTGACATTCCATAAGGCCATAAGATATCATCATTATCATCATCATCAGGTGCTGTGCCCAGTTTGAGCTTTGGCTGCCATGGCCTATACATTCCTGTTTCTGATCAAGTGGATCAATTCATTGGTATTCATTTCCAGTTCTCTGGCTGCTGTCTGCATCATCATTTGTCTTTGTCTTCCTCTTGCTTTCTTCCCTTCAATCTTTCCCATAATCACCATGCATTCTAACTCCTCTTTCCTAATCACATGTCCAATGAAGTTACGTTGCCTTTTCATGATCTCATACATTATTCCTCTTTTTGGGTTTGCTCTGTTCATGACATCCTCGTTAGATATTCGTTTCATCCATGATATTCTTTGCATCCTCCTCAAAAACCACATCTCTGCTGCTTCAATTTGTTTCCTCATGTTACTAGATATTGTCCAACATTCTGAGCCGTATAACATAACTGGATAAACGTAACATTTCAGTACTCTGAGGCGGGTTGTCACGCCTAGTTTAGTATTGGTCAGTATACTCTTCATTCTCGTAAAGGTGTCTTTTGCCATCCCTATTCTTCTTTTGATGTCTATGTTGCACCTGCCATCTGATGTCATCCAGCTTCCTAAGTAGCAAAAGTTCTGTACTTGTTTTATGTGTTCCCTGTTTATTCCCGGCCTGCAGATAGGATTCTCCTTCTTTTTGGATATCATCATACATTCTGTCTTTTTGCAATTGATAGATAGACCCATTTTTGCACTTTCTTCAACAATTATATCAATTAAGTTTTGTAGTTCTTCCTCTGTACTTGCAATGAACACAGTGTTAACTCCATAAGATGTAGGAGCAGAATTAGGCCATTAGATCAAGTCTGCTCCGCCATTTCATCATGGCTGATCCAATTTTCCTCTCGGCCCCAGTCTTCTGATTTCTTCCCGTATCCCTTCATGCTCTGACCAATGAAGGATCTATCAACCTTTGCCTTAAATATACATAACGACTTGGCCTCACAGCTGCTTGAATTCCATAGATTCACCTCTCTGGCTAAAGAAATTCCTCCTTATCTCTGTTCTAAAAGGACACCCCTCTATTCTGAGGTTGTGTCCTCTGGTCTTAGACTCTCCCACCTTTGGAAACATCCTCCCCACATCCACTCTAACAATGCCTTTCAACATTTGATATGTTTCAATTAGGTCACCCCTCATTCTTCTGAATTCAAGCGAATACAGGCCCAGAGTCATCAAATGTTCTTCATATGACAAGTGATTGAATCCTGGAATCATTTTCGTGAATCTCCTTTGAACCCTCTCAAGATTCAGCATATCCTTTCTAAGATAAAGGGCCCTAAACTGCCCACAGTACTCCAAGTGAGGTCTCACCAGTGTTTTATAAATTTTCAATATTACATCCTTGCTTTTATATCCTATTCCTCATGAAATGAATGCTAACATTGCATTTGCCTTCTTTACCACAGACTCAGCCTGTAAATTAACCTTCAGGGAATCCTGCACAAGGGCTCCCAAGTCCCTTTGCAGCTCAGTTTTTTTTGTATTTTCTCTCCATTTAGAAAATAGTCAACCCTTTAATTTCTTTTACCAAAGTGCAGGACCATACACTTCCCAACATTGTATTCCATCTGCCAGTTCTTTGCCCATTCTCCAATCTGTCTAAGTCCTTCTATAGTCTCTCTACTTCCTCAAAACTACCTGCCCCTCCATCTGTCTTCATATCATCCGCAAACTTTGCAACAAAGCCATTAATTCCATCATCCAAATCATTGACATATAACATAAAAAGAATCGGTCCCAACGTAGACTCCTGTGGAACACCACTAGCCACCAGAAGTCAGCCAGAAAAGGCTCCCTTTATTCCCACTCTTTGTTTCCTGCCAGTCAGCCTCTGCTTTATCCATGCTAGAATCTTTCCTGTAATACCGTGGCTCATAGCTTGTTATGCAGCCTCATGTGTGGCACCTTGTCAAAGGCCTTGTGAAAATCCAAGTGCACAACATCAACTGATTCTCCTTTGTCTGTCCTGCTTGTTATTTCTTCAAAGAATTCCAACAGAATTTTCAAGATTTTTGCTTGAGGAAACCATGCTGACTATGGTCTATTTTATTATTTGCCTCCAAGTACCCTGAGACCATATCCTCAATAATCGCCTCTTAACATCTTCCCAGCCATCGAGGTCAGACTAACTGACCTACAGTTTCCTTTCTTCTGCCTCTTTCCCTTCCTGAAGAGTGGAGTAATATTTGCAATTTCCCAGTCTTCCAGAACCATTCCAGAATCGAGTGATGTTTGAAAAATCATTAATAATGCCTCCTTGATCTCTTCACCTCTTTCAGAACTCTGGGATGTCCACCATCTGGTCCAGGTGAGTTCTCAACCTTCAGACCTTTCAGTTTCCCAAGAACCTTCTCTCAAGTTATGGTAACTTCACACACTTCATGCCCTCAGACACCTGGAATTTCCACCATACTGCTAGTGTCTTCCACAGTGAAGACTGATGCAAAATACTTACTTAGTTCATCTGCCATTTCATTGTTCCCTCCCATTACTACCTCTCCAGCATCGTTTTCCAGCAGTCTGAGATCCATTCTCCCCTCTTACACTTTATGTATCTGAAGAAACTTTTGGAATCCTCTTTAATATTATTAGCTAGCTTACCTTTGTATTCCATCTTTACCTTAATGACTTTTTTAGTTGCCTTCTGTTGATTTTTAATGAATTTCCAGTCCTTTAACTTCCCACCAATTTTTGTTCTATTATATGTCCTCTCTTTAGCTTTTATATTGGCTTTGACTTACTTTGTGAGCCATGGTTGTGCCATTTTTCCTTTAGACTACTTCTTCCTCTTTGAGATGTACCTATCCTGTGCTTCTGAGTAGTTTCCAGAAATCCCAGCCATTTAAACTCTGTTGTCATCCAGTGTTCTTTTCCATTGAATTCTGGCCAACTCCTCTCTCATGCCTCTGTAATTCCCTTTACTCCACTGGAATATTCATAGATCTGACTTTAGCTTCTCCTTCTCAAATTTCAGGGTGAATTCAATCATATTATGATCACTTGCTCCTAAGGGTTTTTTTTTACCTTAAGTTCTCTAATCAATTCTGGGCCAATGCACAACACCCAATCCAAAATAGCTAATCCTTTCAGCTCAACCACAAGCTGCTCTAAAAAACCTTCTTGTTGGCACTCTAGAAATTCCCCCTCCTGTAACCCAGCACCAACCTGATTTTCCCAATCTACCCATATATTGCAGTCCTCCATGATTATTGTATGGCCATTGCATGGCCCTTTTGCCATGCATTTTCTATCTCCCGTTGTAATTTGTAGGCCACATCCTTACTACTGTTTTGGGGTCTGTATACAACTCCCATTAGAGGCTCTTTACCTTTGCAATTCCTTAGCACTATCCACAATGATGACACCTTCCGACCCTATGTCACCACTTTTTAATGATTTAATTATATTTTTTACCAATACAGCCTTCCAGCCTATCTTTTTATACAATCTGTATCCTTGGACATTTAGCTCCCAGCTATAATCTTTCAGCCATGATTCAGTGATGCCTACAATATCATATCTGCCAATCTGCAACTATGCTGCAAGTTCATCTACCTTATCCCATATACTGCATGCATTCAAATGCAACATCTTCAGTCCTGTATTTACCCTTTTCAATGTTGTCCTCCTTTTACGTTGCAACTCATCCTGTGGACTGCAATTTTGCCCTATCAACAGCCTCTCCTTACAACAAATTGCCTCTGTTTGTAACCTAGCTACCTGATCTTCAGAACTATTATCGTAGTTCCTACGATACTTCTTGCATTGTCCTAAAGGTAGCTCTTACTATAGTATTTATATGGCTAGCTTGGTTTCTAGTCTGTGGTGACCCTAAAATGTTGATGATATGGCAATAACAGCACTGCCATTGAACTTTAAGATTGGATAGTTTATGCACACTCTTATTGGAAATTCCTAGCATTGATGCTGTGCAAATATCACTGGTGATTTATCCTTTAATGCCTGAATGTTGGCTGATTTGGTTCATGCCAGCGAGGACTGCTTTATTCTGACATTGTGATAGTTGAGAAGTGTTGATGAAGAGTGGAAGACTGTTGGGCCTAGGACACTTCCTGAGGAATTCCTGTAGTTCAGGCTTTCCCAACCTTTTTTTGCCATGGACTCCTGAAGGGCCCATGGACCCCAGGTTGGAAATCCCTGCTGTGGTTGGTTACAAGATTGGGATGACTGGCCTCCAACATATACAACTATCTTGTGTGAAAGGCAGGGTTCCAACCATTGAAGTATTTTCCTTTAAGTCCATTGACTTAATTTTTACTGGAGTTGATGCCACAACTGATTAAGGGCTGCTTGAAGTAAAGAGTAGTCACTTGCAGCTTACACTTGGACTGACACTGTAATGATGGCTCTAAGTGTTCCTCATGAAATGTTCCACAGTGGTGTGGAGATTGTTGTGCCTCTTGATAGCATTATAGACAACACTTTCTATCACTTTCCTTCTGATTGAAGAGCAACATAATGGGCACTGATTAACTAGATTAGATTTTTTCTGATTTAGATGAACGGATGTACCTGGGCTATTGCCCACATTAATGGGAAATGTGAGTTTTGCAACTCTACACCAACTTGGTTAGAAATGTGCCAAATCTGGAGTGTGGGCCATCAGTGCTGCCTCTGAAATGTTGTCAGATTCCACAGCCTTTGCCGTATCTAGTGCTTCACCTATTCATTTTAATCAGTTGTAGTTAGTTGAGTTGACTGAAGACTGACTTGTGAGAAAATGGACACTTGAGGAGGAAGGCAAAAATTACTCATCCATTTTATATTGTGGCTCTAGTTGATGGCAAGTGCTATTTTGCCCCTTTTTGAGATTCATATGATAAAAATCTTCTGAGTTGTATATATTTCAATGCTAGGAGTATTGCGGGGAAGGCGGATGAGTTGAGGGCGTGGATTGACACGTGGAATTATGATGTTGTAGCAATTAGTGAAACTGGGCTACAGGAGGGGCAGGACTGGCAGCTTAATATTCCAGGGTTCCGATGTTTCAGATGTGATCGAGGCAGAGGAATGAAAGGTGGGGGAGTAGCATTGCTTGTTAGGGAAAATATTACAGCAGTGCTCAGGCAGGACAGATTAGAGGGCTTGTCTACTGAGTCCTTATGGGTGGAGCTGAGAAACAGGAAAGGTATGGCCACATTAGTGGGATTGTATTACAGACCACCCAATAGTCAACGAGACTTGGAAGAGCAAATCTGCAGAGAGATAGCAGGCAACTGCAGGAAACATAAAGTTGTGGTGGTAGGGGATTTTAATTTTCCATACATTGATTGGGACTCCCATACTGTTAGGGGTCTAGATGGTTTAGAGTTTGTAAAATGTGTTCAGGAAAGTTTTCTAAATCAATATATAGAGGGACCAACTAGAGAGGATGCAATATTGGATCTCCTGTTAGGTAACGAATTAGGGCAAGTGACAGAAGTCTGTGTAGGGGAGCACTTTGGTTCCAGTGATCATAACACCATTAGTTTCAACTTGATCACGGACAAGGATAGATCTGGTCCTAGGGTTGAGGTTCTGAACTGGAAGAAGGCCAAATTTGAAGAAATGAGAAAGGATCTAAAAAGCGTGGATTGAGACAGGTTGTTCTCTGGCAAAGATGTGATTGGTAGGTGGGAAGCCTTCAAAGGAGAAATTTTGAGAGTGCAGAGTTTGTATGTTCCTGTCAGGATTAAAGGCAAATTGAATAGGAATAAGGAACCTTGGTTCTCAAGGGATATTGCAACTCTGATAAAGAAGAAGAGGGAGTTGTATGAAATGTATAGGAAACAGGGGGTAAATCAGGTGCTTGAGGAGTATAAGAAGTGCAAGAAAATACTTAAGAAAGAAATCAGGAGGGCTAAAAGAAGACATGAGGTTGCCTTGGCAATCAAAGTGAAGGATAATCCAAAGAGCTTTTACAAGTATATTAAGAGCAAAAGGATTGTAAGGGATAAAATTGGTCCTCTTGAAGATCAGAGTGGTCGGCTTTGTGCGGAACCAAAGGAAATAGGGGAGATCTTAAATAGGTTTTTTGCATCTGTATTTACTAAGGAAGCTGGCATGCAATCCATGGAATTGAGGGAATCAAGCAGTGAGACCATAGAAACTGTACAGATTGAAAAGGAGGAGGTGCTTGCTGTCTTGAGGAAAATTAAAGTGGATAAATCCCCGGGACCTGACAGAGTGTTCCCTCGGATCTTGAAGGAGACTAGTGTTGAAATTGCGGAGGCCCTGGCAGAAATATTTAAAATGTTGCTGTCTACGGGTGAAGTGCCGGAGGATTGGAGAGTGGCTCATGTTGTTCCGTTGTTTAAAAAAGGATCGAAAAATAATCCGGGAAATTATAGGCCGGTGAGTTTAACGTCAGTAGTAGGTAAGTTATTGGAGGGAGTACTAAGAGACAAGCATTTGGATAGACAGGGGCTTATTAGGGAGAGTCAACATGGCTTTGTGTGTGGTAGGTCATGTTTGACCAATCTGTTGGAATTTTTCGAGGAGGTTACCAGGAAAGTGGATGAAGGGAAGGCAGTGGATATTGTCTACATGGACTTCAGTAAGGCCTTTGACAAGGTCCCGCATGGGAGGTTAGTTAGGAAAATTCAGTCGCTAGGTATACGTGGAGAGGTGGTAAATTGGATTAGACATTGGCTCGATGGAAGAAGCCAGAGAGTGGTGGTAGAGAATTGCTTCTCTGAGTGGAGGCCTGTGACTAGTGGTGTGCCACAGGGATCAGTGCTGGGTCCATTGTTATTTGTCATCTACATCAATGATCTGGATGATAATGTGGTAAATTGGATCAGCAAATTTGCTGATGATACAAAGATTGGAGGTGTAGTAGACAGTGAGGAAGGTTTTCAGAGCCTGCAGAGGGACTTGGACAAGCTGGAAAAATAGGCTGAAAAATGGCAGATGGAGTTTTATACTGACAAGTGTGAGGTATTGCACGTTGGAAGGACAAACCAACGTAGAACATACAGGGTTAATGGTAAGGCACTGAGGAGTGCAGTGGAACAGAGGGATCTGGGAATACAGATACAAAATTCCCTAAAAGTGTCATCATAGGTAGATAGGGTCGTAAAGAGAGCTTTTGGTACATTGGCCTTTATTAATCAAAGTATTGAGTATAAGAGCTGGAATGTTATGATGAGGTTGTATAAGGCATTGGTGAGGCCGAATCTGGAGTATTGTGTTCAGTTTTGGTCACCAAATTACAGGAAGGATATAAATAAGGTTGAAAGAGTGCAGAGAAGGTTTACAAGGATGTTGCCGGGACTTGAGAAACTGAGTTACAGAGAAAGGTTTAATAGGTTAGGACTTTATTCCCTGGAGCGTAGAAGAATGAGGGGAGATTTGATAGAGTTATATAAAATTATGATGGGTATAGATAGAGTGAATGCAAGCAGGCTTTTTCCACTGAGGCAAGGGGAGAAAAAAACCAGAGGACATGGGTTAAGGGTGAGAGGGGAAAAGTTTAAAGGGAACATTGGGGGGGGCTTCTTCACACAGAGAGTGGTCGGAGTATGGAATGAGCTGCCAGACGAGGTGGTAAATGCGGGTTCTTTTTTAACACTTAAGAATAAATTGGACAGATACATGGATGGGAGGTGTATGGAGGGATATGGTCCGTGTGCAGGTCAGTGGGACTAGGCAGAAAATGGTTCGGCACAGCCAAGAAGGGCCAAAAGGCCTGTTTCTGTGCTGTAGTTTCTATGGTTTCTATGGTTTCTATGTTAAGCCTCATAATCAGTGACAATGAGAATTTTTTGCACAATATTCCTTTTCAATATTTAATTGTATGTTGAGTACTGACCTATGGGGCCAAATAGCCTTGCTGCTTGCAATTATATGAATTTCACCCAACAAGGGAAAGAAAATTATGTCAGCAAGTGTCATGAAGCCTACTTGCTGATGTACTTGTCTTGTTGGAACATGCTGTCATCATGTGATAGAATAGTAGACTTCACCTCCTCATTGCAATTGCTTTTTCCCTGGTATGGTATTTCTGTTATCCTAGCAATAATTTGGATGGCAGGTTGCGGGGCATTATGACTTCCTATAAGCTGTGTTTTAGTTCTGGCTACTTTTCTTCAGTAAAATATAGATATTGCTAAAGAACCTAGCATTTTTTTATCCAAACAGTATTGCCTTTGAAGTGAATTATAACTTATAAGTCTTATGAACTGTTGCATTCCATGTGTTAAAAATACACACATAGTGTGTAGTTCTGAAGGGGGTTTGAGTATCTTGATCCAATAATCTACATCAACGGAGCTGTAATGGAGCGTGTATCAAGCTTCAAATTCCTTGGTGTCCACATTTCCGATGATCTCACCAAGTCCCTGAACTCCTCCATCCTGATCAAAAAGGTGCAACAGCACCTTTATTTCCTGCGGAGCATCAAGAAAGCTCACCTCTGTCCCAGGATACTGACGGACTTTTACCGCTGTACCATTGAGAGCATACTCACCAACTGCATCTCAGTGTGGTATGGCAATTCTCCTGTATTGGATGCAAAGCACTCCAGTGGATGGTGAAAACTGCCCAGCGGATTATCGGCACCCAATTGCGCACCATTGAGAACATCTACCATAAACGCTGCCTGTGCAGGGCGAAAAGCATTATCAAGGATGCATCTTACCCTAACCATGGACTTTTTACTCTCCTCCCATCCGGTAGGCGCTACAGGAGCCTCCGCTCCTGCACCAGCAGACACAGGAAGAGCTTCTTCCCTGAGGCTGTGGCTCTGCTGAACCTCACATCACAGCGCTAAGCAGTATTGCACCCATATTGTACTGTCTCAGTACTTTTATATTTGTATGCTGTAGCACTTACTTTTTGTTCGCAGTTATTTTGTAAATAATACTATTCTTTTGCACTTCTGGTCAGATGCTAATTGCATTTCATTGGCTTTGTATTTGTACTCGGCACAATGACAATAAAGTTGAATCTACTCTAATCTAATGATGGAGTATAGTGAGCATTGAGCTGTTGGAGTGCTGCTATTGTCCAGTTGCATTCCCATCTACTGTGATAAAGTGCTTTGAGAGGTTGGCCATGGTTAGATTTAACCCATGCCAGAGCAAGGAGCAAACAGCTATAGTTTGCCTACTGGCAGAACAGGTCTACAGTGGAAGCAATCTTATTGGCTCTCAACTCATCTTTGAGCATCTGGACAACAGCAATGCATATGTAAGCCTGCTGTTTATTGATTATAGCTCAGTGTTAAGCACCATCATGCAGTTAGTACTAATCAACAAGTTTCAAAACTTGGTCCTCTGTAGCTCCCCCTGCAATGGATTCTTGACTTCCTCATTGGGTGACCACAGTCAGTGTGGATTGGTAAAACATCTTGCTGACAGTCAACACTAGTTCACCTCAAGGATGTGTGCTTAGCCCACTGCTCTACTTTCTCTACTCTCATGACCTTATGATTAGGTACAGCTCAACACCATATATAAATTCACAAATGACACCACTATTGTTGGTAGAATCTCAGATAGCGATAAGGAGATGTATGGGAGCGAGATAGATTGGCTGGTTGACTGGTGTTGCAACAGCAACCTTGCACTCAGCGTCAATGAGACCAAGGAATTGATTGTTGAATTCAGGAAGGGGAACTTGGGAGAGCACAGCGCAGTTCTCATTGAGGGACCAGCAGTGGAGAGGGTGAGCAGTTTCAAGTTCCTGGGCATAAACACTTCAGAGGATCTATCTTGGGCCCAACAACTTGATGCAGTCACAAAGAAGGCACGCCAGGACTTTGAGGAGATTTGGTATGTCACCAAAGACTCTAGCAAGTTTCTGTAGATATACAGTGGAATGCAATCTGACTGGTTGCATCACCACCTGGTATGAAGCTGCCGATGCACAGATTTAAAGAGCCTGCAGAGGATTATAGACTTAGCCAGCTCCATCGTGGGCACAACCCTCTCTACTATTGAGGACATCTGCTAAAGGCAGAATTCATCATTAAGGACCCTTACCGTCTGGGACATGCCCCCTTCTCATTACTACCATCGGGAAGGGGGGTCAGGAGCCTGAAGATCCTCACTCAGTGTCTTAAGAACAGCTTCTTTCTGTCTGCCATCAGATTTCTGAATGGTTCAAAAACATTACATCACTAGTCCTCTTTTGCACTATTTATTTGTCTTTCATTGTAGCTTATAGTAACTTTTTACATTTTACACTGTACTGTTGCCACAAAACAACAAATTTCACAACATATGTCATCTGTTTTAATAAGACTTCTATCATGTTGGTACGTTAGAAATATAAGGTTACGTTATCTTAATGACTGCCTTACGGTGGCACTGACATCTGGTATCATGAGATGCTTCCAAGAGGCTGGTTATGACACACATCATCTTTAGCATCCCAGACAAAATAAACCCTCTGCAAAACGAGTCCATAGTGGACATCATTCAAGATTCAAGATTCAAAGATTCAAAAAACTTTATTGTCATTCTAACCGTACATCAGCTCTGCAGGGCAGAATGAGACAGCGTTTCTCAGGATCATCTGGCTGGCCCTACACTATCTCTAGGGCATTTGGACAATAAAGACATCTAATTTAGACTGTTTATTGACTACAGCTCCATTTCCAATACTATAATGCCAAGCAAACTAATCTCTAATTTCTTAGACCTGAGGCTCAACACCTTCCTCTGCAACTGGATCCTTAACTTCTTGACCAACTGACCACAATCTGTAAGGATATGTAGTAACACTTCTACCACAATTATTGTTAGTACTGTTGCCCACAAGGCTGTGTCCTCAGCTCCTTGGTTACTCTCTATACGCTTGCAACTGTGTGGCCAGATTCTGCTCTAACTCCATATACAAGTAGATAGAGAATATAGTTGCAATACAAACAAGAGAAAACCTGCAGATGCTGGAAATCCATGCAACACACACAAAATGCTGGAGGAACTCAGTCGGCCAGGCAGCATCTGTGGAAAAAAGTATGGCTGAAACCCTTCGACAGGACTGGAAAAAGAAGCCAAGGAGTAGATATAAAAGGTGGGGGGAGGGGAGAGAGGACCACCAGCTGATAGGTAAAACCTGGAGAGGGAGGGATGAAGTACAGAGCTGGGAAGTTGATTGGTGAGATGAGGTGGGAGAGGGAAAAGGGGATGGGAAATGGAGAAGGGGGGTGTTGGGGGACATTACTGGAAGTTTGAGAAATTGATGTTCATGCCATCAGGTTGGAGGCTACCTAAACGGAATATAAGATGTTGTTCTTCCAACCTAAGTGTGGCCTCATCACGACAGTGGAGGAGGCCATGGATAGACATATCAGAATGGGAATGGAAAGTGAAATTAAAATGGGTGGCCACTAGATGATCCTGTTTGTTCTGGCAGACAAAGCGTAGATGCTTGTTGAAGTGGTCTCCCAGTCTACGTTGGGTTTCACTGATGTACAGGAGGCCACACCGGGAGCACCGGACACAGTAAATGACCCCAACAAACTCACATGTCAAGTGTCTCCTCACCTGGAAGGACGGTTTAGGGCCCTGAATGGTAGTGAGGGAGGAGGTGTAGGGGCAGTTATAGCACTTGTTCCGCTTGCAAGGATAAGTGCCAGGAGGGAGATCAGTGGGGAGGAACAAATCAGATTGGAGGAACAACACCTTATATTTCGTTTGGGTCGCCTCCATCCTGATGGCATGAACATCGATTTCTTAAACTTACAATAATGACCCCCAACACCCCCCCCTTCATTTCCCTGTCTCACCTCATCTCACCAATCAACTTCCCAGCTCTGTACTTCAACCCTCCCCCGGTGGCCCTCTCTCCCCTCCCCCCACCCTTTAAATCTACTCCTCAGCATTTTTCTCCAGTCCTGCCAAAGGGTTTCGGCTCGAAATGTCGACTGTATTTTTTTCTATAGATGCTGCCTGGCCTGCTGAGTTCCTCCAGCATTTTGTGTGTGTTGAACATCGTTGCATGGTGTCATGACAACAACCTTTACCTCAATGTCAGCAAAACAAAAGAGGGCAGAACACACACTCCTGTTTACATCAAATTTTCAACCTTGCTGAGGTCGAGAGGGTTGAATGCTTCGATTTCTGAGGAGTGAATATCACCCATAGTCTGACCAAGTCCTACTGTGGTTAGCAAAGTGCACCGGTACCTCTTTCTTCAAATCGAATCAAATCAAGTTTAATTACCACTCAAACCATATGTAACCCTGAGGCTTGGCCAGCATGTGTTTGTCTAGGGGAAGTCAGCCTCTGGCCCTGCCAAACTGAGAAATCTTGTTTGTGTGGATGCTGCATGATGTGTTGCCCAGTTATAAATCTGAACCGCAAAATATCCGAATCCGAATCGCTAAAATACAGTACACCGTATGCAATTTAGCGACTGAACTTTATAAATCTTAATCTGACTGTAGGGTTAGTAAAGAAAATAAAAAGGGCCCATTTTACTGAAACAGTCAAAAGTGCATTTTGGAGCTCACGGAATCGTCCGTTCGACCCCCATCGCTGACTCGCTCTGAGTCCACTTTGGCGGTCTACCAACTCTTTCTATTCGCGTCTTCTCTCTTCAAAAGACAAAAGACTGTGAAATCCCTGCTCCCAGACCCACAAGAAAGAACAACATGCCTCTCATTGGCTAACATACATTCCAAAGCTGCCGTTATCTCTAGTCATAAACCAAACATTGCTGCTACAGAGGAACTATTACCTTAGCAGTGAAACATTACAAAGAGGCCATTACATTAGCAGTGAAACCTTATAGCGCATTACACATATATAGATACAGCTGAACGAGACAGCATTCCTGTGGGGCCAAGGTACAAAACATTCAAAATAGCAAGCAAACATTCAAAAATAGTGAGTAATGTAATTGGAAATATCAATCAAAGAAGCATATTTACTTGAAAAAAAATATAGTCTTAAAACCCTGAGTGACATTGTCCAGCAATTGATGTCCAGCACTGTCTTCCGGCAGTGTACAGATGCATGAAATCCAGCCTGTCATTCCACCGCTCGAACACAGGAAGGCAGCACCGACTGGAGAGGCCAGGCCCCAATTGAGCTCAACCACAATGTTACACCTCTGAGTCTGACACCTGGTCTGCAGTAGCAGGTAAGCCCAAGGCTTGAGGCCTAGTTCTTGCTACAACTGAGGCTACACAGCTCCCATATGGACTGTCCCTCCACCAGGCAAGGGTAACAGGCCTGTGGTATCTTACATTATCACTGTCCAATAGAGCCCTGTGATGGCAAGTGAAATGTCTGAGACAATCTCCCATGGTTATACTGCACCAGCTCCGTTGTTTCCGAGTAGCGCGCAGCAACACGGTCTGCAGCCAGGTCAGCTTCTATGAACACAAACCGGCTCCACCTACATACACATTGGTGGGCTCCTCCAATATCCCAAACGGCTTCTCTGATATCCCGACAAGCTCTGACACTTTGGCCAATCCCTTCGACACCTCGGCCAACTAGTGATCAATGAGAAGCTCACTGATGGAGGAGCCCTGTGCTACCCAATGTTCTTGGAGGAGAATTGTCTTTGGATCATAAAAAACAAATTTTACAAGAAAAAAGCACCTTTAGTTGGCTTCTGAGAGGCCGCCGCATTTGCAAGTGTTGCCAACTTTCCTCAAGAGGCTAGAGAAATTTGACATGTCCCCTTTGACCCTCATCATTTGCTGCAGGTATTTCCTTTAAAGGGAAACAATATTGCTTCGCGAATGCTGAACCATTAAAGTCTCCCTTTTGTGAAAAGGAGAAAAGCAGACTAGCTCAAGCATCACCAGAGGCTTTCCAATTCAAATGTGAATGCTGACTTTTATTTGCAGCTTCTTTTCTTATCCAGCATTAAAACTCTGTTTGGTAGCCACAGGCACTCTGGATTTGTAAAGTAGAAAAATAGACATAATAAGATGGATATTCTTTATTGATCTTAATGGAGTAAGGCTCACAAAAGTACAGGAAATCAACAATAGTCCTTTGACTTGGATCCCAAAGCCCTTTGAAGTTGAATAGGGTTTAAATTAAACCAAAGAATAGCTTTTCCTTTCGGAAACCTTGAGGATTGGTACTTTTATAATGAAAGAAGAATATCATGAAAAACTCAAAATTATTACGCCTAATGAATACAAACTGCAGGAATTTTTCATGCCCTTATAATATGCTGGCCGGCGTACAAGTTTGACTCGATAGTCTTATTAAAGATTATCTGTCAAACTGTATTAGTGATAGAGGTTGGAAAATTCTGCAGGAAATAGAAACCAACTCTTCAGATTTTGATTTTAACCTTGCCACTCATGACAAATTCATCCCGACTAAGGAGACCTCCTGCAAAGTTACGAGCTGGAGGAAAGACTTTGGTAGTAATTTTTTTCAAAAAGATTTTTCTCTTTGCTCCTCAGTGTAAAATTACTTAACAGTACTTGAAGGAGTCCCAGGAGGTGGCACTCATCAGTATGAGATAAACGTCAGGCTGTTCATTTGCTTGGCAACATGCAAAATGCTGGACAAACTCACCAGGTCAGGCAGCATCTATCGAGGGAGTAAACAGTTGACGATTTGGGCTGGAACACTTCATTAGGACTAATGAAGGGTCTTGGCTCAAAATGTCGACTGTTTACTCCCCTCAAATGATGCCGCCTGACCTGTTGAGATCTTCCAGCATTTTGTGTGTTGGTCTATATTTGCAGCATTTAGATCGTCTCTTGTGCTCTTGATTGCTTGTATATGATTCCCAAAATTAAGCACTTGGTTGTGGTAAGCTCGAGAACTCCCACACTTGAGTTGTCAATCTTCTTATGAGTCAGGCAGCATCTGTGGAAAAGGAAACAAAAAGTTAATGCTTCAGAAGTGAGAAAAAAAAAAGAAAACTAGTTTGATTTATTTTGCGGGCATAAAGTACGGATAGGACTAAGGGAAGCTCTAATAGAATGTGGATGTGACCTAGATTGGCCTGGTAACACACCCAAAATGCTGGAGGACTCAGCAGGTTGGGCAGATCTATGGAAAAAAGTACAGCCAACGTTTCGGGCCAAGACCCTTCAGCAGGACTGGAGGAAAAAAGTTGGAGTTAGAGTTAGAAGGTGGGAGGGGGGGAAGACGAAACGCAAGGTGATAGGTGAAACTGGGAAGGGTGAAGTAAAGAGCTGGGAAGTTGATTGGTGAAAGAAATACAGGGCTGGAGAAGAAGAAATCTAATAGCAGAGGACAGAAGGCCATGGAAGGAAAAAAAGGGGAAGGAGCATCAGAGAGAGGCAATGAGCAGGCAAGGAGGTAAAGTGAGAGGGGAAAGGGGATGGGGAATAGAGAAGTGGGGGGTGGGTTATTAGCCATTTGTGTTGGTACAGGTACATTAATGAGGGGATGTACAAAGGGAGAATATGAGCAAAGGGACATGTAAATCTGTGAAATGTGGTCATTTGTCAGAATTACATTGCTGACCAGGCTATAGAAATATTATGTAAAGTAAGTTTTTGAGTTGGAATAGTAGATGGATGACATTCAGCTGGTTCTGATATGCACCAGAAAAAGAGTTACTTGAAATTAGACCATAAGACGGTAAGGCATATGAGCAGAATTAGGCCATTCGGCCCGTCATCTGCTCCGCCATTCCATCATTGCTGATTTATTATCCTTCTCAACCCCATCCTGCTGCCTCCTCTCTGTAGCCGTTGACACCCTTACTAATCAAGAACCTATCAACCTCTGTAAGAGCTGTTAGGGAGGGCTTAAACTAAATTGGCAGAGGAGTGGGAACGGGAGTGATAGGGAGGAGTGATATACAAATCAATGCAGTGTATAGAGAGACTGTGAGGAGGGAAAGGCAGACGATAGGGCAAATTATGGTCAGGATGAGGTGAAGTGTAACGTGGGGGCAAAATTGAAAAGGGTGATGGATACAAGTCTGTAGGTGTTATATTTGAATGCACACAGTATACAGAATAAGGTAGATGATCTTGTGGCGCAGTTAGAGATTGGAAGGTATGACACTGTGGCCATCACTGAATTATGGCTAAAAGAAAATTATAGTTGGAAGCTTAACATCCAAGGATATATCCTGTATCAAAACGGTGGCAGGTAGGCAGAGGGGGTGGGGTAGCTCTGTTGGTAAAAAAAAAATGAAATCAAATCTTTAGAAGGAGGTGACATAGGATCAGAAGACATAAATGCTTGTGGATAGAGTTAAGAAACTGCAAGGGTAAAAATACTTTGATGGGAGTTATATACAGGCCTTCAAATAAGAGCCAGGATGTGGGATACAAATTACAACAGGAGATAGAAAAGACATTTAAAAAGAGCAATATTATGATAGTGGTGGGGGATTTAAATATGCAGCTTGATTGGGAAAATTAGGTTTGTGCTGGATATCAAGAGAGGGAATTTGCAAAATGCCTGTGAGATGGCTTTTACAGAAGCTTGTAGTTGAGCCCCCTAGGGGAAAGGCATTTCTGGATTGGGTATCTGTAATGAACCGGATTTGATTAGAAAGCTTAAGGTAAAGGAACCCTTAGGAGGCAGTGATCATAATATGAGAGAATTCACCTTCCAATTTGAGGAGAAGATAAAGTCAGATGTATCAGTATTACAATGGAGTAAAGGCATTGCAGAGGCATGAGAGAGGCGCTGGCCAGAATTGATTAGAAGGGGAAACTGCAGGGATGACGACAGAACAGCAAAGGCTGGAGTTTCTGGGGGCAATTCGGAAGGTGCAGGATAGATACATCCAAAATATGAAGAAGTATTCTAGCAAAAGGACAAAGGAAGTCAAAGAGCATAAAAGCAAAAAGGAGGGCATATAATATAGAAAAAACTAGTGGGAAGTTAAAGCACTGGCAAGCTTTTAAAAACCAACAGGATGCAACTAAAAGAAAACATACAGAGAGAAAAGATGAATTAAGAAGGTAAACTAGCCAAAAATATCAGAGGATACCAAAAACTTTTTCAGATATATTAAGAATAGAAGAGAGGTAAGAGTGGTTATTGGATCACTGGAAAATGACACTGGGGAAATAGTAATGGTGGGGGGACAAAGAAATGGCAGACAACTTAGTAAGTATTTTGTATCAGTCTTCACTGTGGAAGACACTAGCAGTGTGCCAGAAATTCAAGAATGTCAGGGGGCAGAAGTGAGTCTAGTTGCTTTTACTAAGGAGAAGGTGCTTGCAAAGCTGAAAGTTCTGAAGGTGGATAAGTCACCTGGACCAGATGGTGTCACAACCACGGATTCGGCAGCGCAGTAGATACGGCAATTGCACTTGTGAATTTGCACGTGTCAGCTAATTATTTAATCATGATAGTATTTAACTCCATACTTGTGGTCTTAGTGCTTGTCGAGACTTGGACACAGCACAGCACAGCAACGCTTTCACTGCCTGTTTGCTTTTGGCCTTCCCAGAGAAATTGGACTTTTGAGTCAACTGATTCTGAAGACTAGCGGTATTCATTTAACGTTTAGATTTTCTTTTCAGCTGCTGTGTAGGCTTCGTTTCCCTTTTGAGAATTTTAGTTAACGGCCCTATTTGGCCTAGCATTTATTGTTTATTTTCCCTTTAACACTGTTCACGTTAAAGTTTGTGAACTATCGACAGGTCTATCTTCCCGGTCCTATGTTTATCTCTGGACCATATGAACAATAAAAATGCCTACGTTCGACGATTGTTTATTGACTATAGCTCCTTCAGTGCTATAATTGCAGGCAAACTCATCACTAAATTCCAAGATCTGGGAATCAGCACCTCCCTCTGCGATTGGATCTTCAACTTCTTGACCAACAGACCTTAGTTGCAACACGTCTGTCACAATTATTCCCAACACTGATGCCCCACTAGATTGCATCCTCAGCTCCCTACTCTACTCCCTGTACCCTAATGGCTGTGTAGCCAGACTCTGCTCTAACTCTTTCTACAAGTAACTATTTCTCCATATAAGAATGGAACAGCAGTTATCACGGGGGACTTTAACTTGCACGTAGGTTGGGTGAATCAAGTTGGTCAAGACAGTCTTGAGGAGGACTTCATAGAATGCATCCGTGATGGCTTTCTTGAACAGCATGTTATTGAAACCACAAGGGAATTTGCTTTCTTGGATCTGGTCTTGTGCAATGAGACAGGTAAAATTAGTGATCTTGTAGTTAAAGATCCTCTTGAAAAGAGTGATCACAGTATGACTGAGTTTCTCATACAAATGGAGGGTGCGATAGTTTGATCTAAAACCAGTGTATTATGCCTAAGCAAAGGAGACTACAATGGAATGAGGGAGGAGTTGGATAGGGTAGACTGGGAACACAGGCTATATGGTGGGATGGTTGAGGAACACTGGAAGACTTTCATAGAGATTTTTCATGGAGCTCAATAGAAATATATTTCAGTTAAAAGCAAGGACAGTAAGGTTGGGGAGAGCCAGTCACAGATAACTAAGGAAATAAAGGAAGGCATCAAACCTAAAGTTCGTGCATACAAAGTCAATATAAAATCGAATAATAGTTTTTGTATAAAGTGGCAAAGGGTGGCTAAAGTGAATGTAGGTCTCTTGGAGGACAAGGAGGAGGAATTGATATTGGGTAATGAGGAAATGGCCGAGGCTTTGAATGACTATTTTGTGTTAGTCTTCATGGTGGAGGGCACACCTAACATGCCAGAGAGATGATATGGATATGATGGGAGGTGAGGACCTTGACACAATTCGTGTTCGTCCATCCTTGACGTCGATGAGGACCTCGACACCATTATGATGGTGTCGAGACTAACGAGTGATTTGGACTTAAGTGAGGGAGAGTTGCGCAGCATCTACCTCACTCTCTCTTCCCAATTCCCATCTGGATCCAGTGGTAAGACAAAGTCAAGACGGCTGGAGATGGGACTAGGTGCAGTGGGTGACCAGGACGTGTCTGTGTCTTGTCCTGCCCTACACGTTCCACAACGCTTGCAAAGACCGCCTTCTTGACTGTTGGACCTTCCATTGGTCTCATCCGCTCAATCTGCCGGAGTCTGTCTTCACATGCTGGGAAGATAACTGTCTTCAATAGCTATCACTAAAGAGGTAGTACTGAGCAAACTTATGCCCTAAAGATAGACAAGTCCCCTGGTCCTGATGGAATGCATCCCAGAGTACTGAAAGAAATGGCAGAGGTTATAGTAGAGGTTTAGGTGATAATTTAACAAAATTCTGTGGATTCTGGGTAGGCCCTGGTGGGTTAGAAGAAGATGAATGTGATGCCACTGTTCAAAAAAGGATGTAGGCAAAAGGCAGGAAACTGTAGGCCAGTTAGTTTAACATCTGTGGTTGGGAAAATGCTTGTTGCTGTCATTAAAGAAGAAATAGCAAGGCATCTGAAAAGAAATGGATCCATCAGGCAGATGCAGAATGGATTCAGCAAAGGCAGGTCCTGTTTGACAAACTTCCTGGAATTTTTTGAGGATATAATGAGCGCAGTGGATAGAGGGGAACAGATGGATGTTACTTACTTGGATTTCCAGAAGGCATTCGATAAGGTAATGCATAAAAGACTTATCCATAAGATAAGGATGCATTGAGTTGGGAGTGGTGTATTAGCATGGATAGAGGATTGGTTAACAATAGAAAGCAGAGAGTTGGGATACATTGGTATTACTCTGGTTGGCAATCAGTGGTGAGTGGTGTGCTGCAGGGGTCAGTGCTGGGCCCGCCAACTTCATGATATTCATTAATGATGTGGAAGAGGGGACCGAGTGTAGTGTATCTAAGTTTGCTGATGATACTAAATTGAGTGGAAAAGCAAATTGTGCAGAGCATACGGAGAGTCTACAGAGAGGTGTAGATGGGTTAAGTGAATGGGCAAGAGTTTGGCAGATGGAGTACAATGTTGGCTAATGTGAGGTCACCCATGTTGGAAGGAAAAATGGAAGATTAAGTTATTATTTAAATGGTAAAAGATTGCAGCATGCTGCTGTGCAGAGGGACTTGGGAGTGCTTGTGTATCAATCGCAAAAGGTTGGTTTGCAGGTGCAGCAGGCTATCAGAGAAGGCAAATGGGATGTTGGCCTTCATTTCTAGAGGGATTGAATTTAAGAATGGGGGGAGGGTTTATGCTGCAACTGTACAGGGTACTGGTGAGACCACATCTGAAGTACTGCGTGCAGTTCTGGTCTCTTTACTTGAGGAAGGATATATTGGCTTTGGAGGTGTGCAGAGGAGGTTCACCAGAGATGTGGGGGTTAGACTATGAGGAAAGATTGGTTCGCTGGGGACTGTACTCACTGGAATTCAGAAGAATGAGGGGAGATCTTATAGAAACCTGTAAAATTATGCAAGGGATAGATAACATAGAGGCAGGAAAGTTGTTTCCACTGGTAGGTGAGACTAGAACGAGGGGACATAGCCTCAAGGTTTGGGGGAGTAAATTTAGGATGGAGATGAGGAGGAACTGCTTTTCCTAAGGAGTGGTGAATCTGTGGAATTCTCTGCCCAATGAAGCAGTGGAGGCGACCTCAGTAAATATATTTAAGACAAGGTTGGATAAATTTTGCATAGTAGGGGAAATAAGGGTTAAGGGGAAAAGGCAGGTAGGTGGGGAAGAGTCCATGGTCGGATCAGCCATGATCTTATTGAATGGCGGAGCAGACTTGACGGGCCAGATGGCCGACTCCTGCTCCTATTTCTTATATCCTTCTGTGTGTTTTCAGATGATACCATTGTAGTGGGTCTTATCTCAAATAATGATGAGTCAGAGGACAGGAAAGAGATAGAGAGCTTAATAACATACTGTCACGACAACATTTCCTTCAATGTCAGCAAAGCAAAGGAGCTAGTCAATAACATCAGGAAGGGGGTGGTGCACTTGCTCCTGTATACATCAGTGCTGCTGACAACATGAGGGTTGAGAGCTTCAAGTTCTCAGGTGTGAACATCACCAATTGCCTGTCCTGATCCAACTAGGTAAATGTCAGGGCCAAGAAACTCATCAATGCCTCTACTTCCTTAGGAAGCTAAAGAATTTGGCATGTCCTTGTCAACTCTTGACAATTTTTATCAGTGCGCCATAGAAAGCATCTTATCTGAATGCATAATGACTTGGTATGGCAGATGCAAGAAGATAGAGACTGCAAGAAGTTGGAGAGCTGTGGATGCAACTCAGTACATCACAGAATCCATTCCAGGGACTTGGTGTCTGTACCTCTTGCTGCTTCAGTAAAACTCCCAACATAATCAAAGACACTACTAATGCCAAATATTCTCTCTTCTCTTTCTCCCATTGGGCAGAAGATACAAAGGCCTGAAGGTTTGGACCATTAGGTTCAAGGACAGCTACTACTTGACTGTTATAAGACTATTGAGTTGCTCCCTAGTATGATCAGATGGACTCTTGACCTCACAATCTACCTCATTATGATCTTGCACCTTATTGTTTACCTGCACTGCACTTCCTCTGTGAGATTCAATAAGATCATGGCTGATCTGACCATGGACTCATCCCCACCTACCTGCCTTTTCCCCTTAACCCTTATTTCCCCTACTATGCAAAATTTATCCAACCTTGTCTTAAATATATTTACTGAGGTAGCCTCCACTGCTTCATTGGGCAGAGAATTCCACAGATTCACCACTCTTTAGGAAAAGCGGTTCCTCCTCATCGCCTCACTTTCTCTTTCACTTTCTCAATACACTTTGTGCATTCTCTTATTGTTTTACTTTGTACTTCCTCAATGCACTGTGTAATGGATTAATCTGTATAAACAGTGTGCAAGACAAACTTTTCACTGTACCTTGTTACGTGTGACAATAATATTCCAATTCCAATTCCCATGCCAACTACTGGAATATGCCTTTATCTAAAATACCAAAATGAAACATTTCTGGTGCATAATAGGTGGCAGTTTGAAATGTTGGGTTGTAAACATTGAAATAAAATATTAGAGTCATAGAACACTACCGCACAGAAGTGGTCCCCTTGGGCATCTAGTCTGTAACAAAGTATTATTCCGCCTAGCCCCATCTATCTGCACCTGAACCACAGCCCGCCATATCCCTCCCATCCAGGTACCTGTCCAAATTTCTTTTAAGTGTTGAAATCGAACCCACATCCACCACTTCTGGGGGCAGCTCACTGCACATTCTCACCACTCTGAATGACGTTCCCCTCATGTTCCCTGAAACATTTCACCTTTCACCCTTAACCCACAATTTCTAGTTCTAGTCTCACCCAATCTCAGTGGAAAATGCATGCTTAAATTTCCCCTATCTATACCCCTCATAATTTTGTCTACTTCTATTAAATTTCTCCTTATTCTCCTGTGCTCCAGGGAATGAAGTTCTAACCTATTCAACTTTTCCCTATAACTCAGGTCCTCAAATCCCAGCAACATCCTTGTGAATTTTCTCTGCACTCTTTCAATCTTATTGAGATCTTTCCTGTAGGTGGGTGATCAGAACTGCACACAATACTTCAAATTAGCCTCACCAACGTCTATACAATTCAACATGATATCTCAACTCCTGTACACAATACTTTTACTTATGAAAGGCAATGTGCCAGAAGCTCTCCCTACAACCTCATCTACCTGTGACGCTACTTTCAAGAAATTATGGATTTGTATTCCCAGATTCCTCTATTCTACTGCACTCCTCCATGCCCTGTTGCTCACCATGTAAGTCATACCCTGGTTTGTCCTCCCAAAGTGCAACACCTTGCATTTGCCTGCATTAAATTCCATCTGCCATTTTTTGATCCCATTTTTCCAGCTGGTCCAGATCTGCTGCAAACTTTGATAGCTTTCCTTGCTGTTTAATACACTCCAATCTTGGAGTTATCTACAACTTTGCTGATTCCGTTTACTACATTAGACCATAAGACATAAGAGCACAGTTAGGACATTTAGGCCATCGAGTCTGCTCTGCCATTTGTTCATGGCTGATCCCAGATCCCACTCAACCCCATACACCTGCCTTCTTGCTATATCCTTGATCCCCTTTGATACATCATCAGAGCAACCCATGTGTATTATCATACAGACTGTCGGTATAGATGACAAACAACAGACCTAGCAGTGATTCCTGCAGCACTCCACTAGTCACATGCGTCCAGACAGAGAGGGAACCATCCACTGCCACTCTCTGGCTTCTCTGTGAATCCAATTTACTACCTCATCCTGAGTGCCAAGCGACTGAATCTTCTTGACCAGCCTCCCACGTGGGACCTTGTCAACGGCCTTGCTAAAGTTCATGTAGACAACATCCACTACCTTGCCTTCATCAACTGTCCTGGTAAGTTTCTTGAAAGACTCTAAGATTTGATAGACACGACCTGTCAAAGCCATGTTGGCAATCCTTTATCATTCCCTATCTATCCAAATACTTAGATATCTGGTCCCTTAGAACAGTGGTCCCCAACCTCCGGGCTGCGAAGCATGCAGCGGTGCAGCAGTAGCTGGAACGCACCCAGCACATCCTTAAGAAAAAAGCCGAAGTAGACAAGCTAGTTAATTAGGTGCATGTAAATATCGGCCCAGATCAGATGCGACGCAATCGACGAATCTTCAATACTGAGCACATCTTCGCTCGATCAAATGTATTTGGATGCAGTCACAGCTCTCTTCTACCATTTTTTAAAGTTACATTGTCTATTTCCTTTTTTTTGATGCTGGAACCCAAAGTGCTTGCCACCTTTCTTTTATAGAAGGGGAAGCTCTTGCATCCCATTTTTAATGATGTTTCATTGAGTTAAAATGTTCATGACAGTTCCTGTCAAATATCAATAAACCTTCAAGCCACTGAGCAATTCTTTACCTACTGCCAATAGGATAGGAGTGTTATTTTGCTTTTGTTGACATTGGGTACACTGAATCACAAACAAGAGAAAATCTGCAGATGCTGGAAATCCGAGTAACACATGCAAAACGCTGGAAAAACTCAGCAGGCCAGGCAGCATCTATGGAAAAAAGTACAGTCAACATTTCGGGCTGAAACCCTTCAGCTGGACTGGAGAAAAAAGCTGGAGTAGATTTGAAAGGTGGGGGGAGGGGCTCACCTCTCTCTGGTGCTCCTCCCCCTTTCTTCTTTTTCCATGGCCTTCTGTCTTTCACCAACCAACTTCCTAGCTCTTTGCTTCATTCCCCCCCCCACAAGTTTCACCTATCACCTGGCGTTTCTCTCTCCCCTCCCCCACCTTTCAAGTCTACTCCTCAGCTTTTTTTCTCCAGTCCTGCCGAAGGGCTTCGGCCCAAAACGTCGACTGTACTTTTTTCCATTGATGCTGCCTGGCCTGCAGAGTTCCTCCAGCATTTTGTGTGTGTTGGGTATACTGAATGTAGCTTATACAGTCCATCCGTTGGATCAATACTGTTTTGTTTATCAGGGAAGTCACCAAATCAGAGGTGGACAAGGATTAATGACACCAGATGCCTACTGTTTTTACTTCTGGCATGGGTATCTGATCTACTTGGAACCATGATTTTCAATTTGCTGATTAGAACGTCGTGTCCATTCACAATTTGCTGAGTAGAATGTCGTGTACATTCACAATATGCTGAATAGAACATCGTGTACATTCACAATATGCTGAATGTACACAGTTCACAGTTTGCTGAGTAGAACAAGCAATCAGCCCCTGTAACTCTTTCTAAAAAAATGTCATCTGGTCATTTTATTATTAAAGTATGAAGTACTTTTTTATATTAAATTTTTATTTAGGTTCCAAAACTCAAGTTTAAAATTCTTTGCTGAAACAAGTGTTACTTACAACAAAATCTGACATTGTTTGGTATCTATGTCCAAAATCAAGATTAGTTGTTGAAACATTTCCTATGAGACATATTAACACTAGTGGTTAAACTTTAGTCTTTTATCAAGAGGATAATTATTTTCAATTGAATATTTCATTGGAATCACAGTCAGTGAATTTATGTTGATAGAAGCTTAATAGAGAAAAAATATTTAAAAGTTGCTGGTGAACGCATCAGGCCAGGCAGCATCTCTAGGAAGAGGTGCAGTCGACGTTTCAGGCCGAGACCCCTCGTCAGGACTAATGTCGACTGCACCTCTTCCTAGAGATGCTGCCTGGCCTGATGCGTTCACCAGCAACTTTTATGTGTGTTGCTTGAATTTCCAGCATCCACAGAATTCCTGTTGTTTAAGAGAAAAAATATTACTCTGTTTCAAAAGAGCAAATCCATTCCAAGTTACTGTATAATTCCCATTTCAAACAAAAAAAAACACAAGTGAAAGTAAATTCAGGAATTGGAATTGAATATCCTGAAGGTAACCCTTACGGGTAAATTATTTAATTCACAATATCATCCACAAAATGTCTGGGCCAGGACCAATAATAAGTTCCTTTGGGTCTGGGAAGGCAGCTTCTTGCCTACTGTGCTTAAGCACAGTGCAGAGATGTCTTCTCAAGTTGTAGTTTGTGGGGACGGCACCACCATTACTTCTGCTGAGCAGTAAATGAAATGCAGGTGTCACAGTGGTGGGGCATTGGGAGCAAGGGTGGACCCAAATGCAAGACACATCTTGTGAGGTTACGTAAATTGAGTTTATTGTTCGATACCAGGAGAGCAAAGCAGAAGCAGGAATAGCGAACTGGACAAGGGCAACGGCAAGATGGCCTGACTTACCCCACGGAGGCGAGGACAAGACAAGACCAACATGAAAGAACACCAGACAGTACCTATCTAGCTCCGGCGATAGAACTAGACCGAAGTGCAGGCAAGGGCTGCAGACGAGGGCTAGAGGCGAGAGGGGCAGAGAAGGGATTCAGACAGGGGGGTAGGACAGGAATCACAGACCGCCAGGGCCAGGACTTGACTCGGAACTTGGAAGCTGCCAGGGACGGGACTTGACTCGGAACTTGGAAGCCGCCAGGGACGGGACTCGACTTGGAACTTGGATGCCGCCAGGTCCGGGACTTGACTCGGTACGTGGATGTCACCAGGGCTGGGACTCGACTCGGTACTTGGATGCCGCCAGGTCCGGGACATGACTCGGTACGTGGATGCCCCTGGAGCCAGGACTTGACTCAGTACTTGGATGCCGCCAGGGCCAGGACTTGACTCAGAACTTGGATGCCCCCGGAGCCAGGACTTGACTTGGAGCCTCCAGGTAGTGGCGAGCTCTCGACTCGGCCCGGGAACAGTAGACAGCGGTTCTTGATTCCCTCTGGCGGGTTAACTGACGGACCCACATCGGTGAGGAAACTTTGCAGGCTCGCTTTGGCGAGGTAACTTGACAGGGTTGCTCCGGTGAGGAAAGGCGAATTACTGGCACTCGCTTCAGGTGGAGACTAGGCTTGCTCCAGCTAGATGACATTGGCACGCCGTACCTTGGTGACTTTGCAAACACACTCGCCCCGAACAGCTGAAAGCCGGAGACTATAAACTACTGGTTCAGCTGAGAGTAAATTGCCTCTAATCACCAAGGCCGAGGGACACGGGGAAACAGGGAACCAAAGGGAAACAGGGAGTCAATGGTCTGGATTGTAACATAAACAAAGTAAATTTAAAGGGACCCCGATCCGGACCATGACAGCAGGGAGGTCTCAATGTCTTAGTTTTACAATATGTATAGTAGCTCTGAAGGATTGCAGATTGTTCTTTAGCGGCAATTCATGATGAAAATAGCTGCAGCAAGAAAGAGGCCAAACATCTGAGAAAACAGGTTTTGCACTTTTATTATGAAAGTTGAGTTTTTTAGTGAACCAGTGTTCTCCTTGGAAGTACTGCAAATGTACGACTGCAAGTTAGTGCTGTCTCAGCTCTACATAGATCCTGGGAGGAGGTGAGGAAGAAATCTGCTGGTCTCAGGAGGACTGCTCAGTAAGGATTTGTTTAGGTTTACAATATTGCTTTAGCAAGCATGCTGCAGGTCATACAGGACCAATAGATAGTAAATTGACAGCCAGTCATGTACTTTCACAATAAACAAGCGTGCCTGTTATATCAGGGGTCTTTGAACTCCCATCAATGATAATGCATGTGTTAAATATTGCAATAAGTGTGACTAGCAGCAGATATTAAACGTAACTATCTGTAGAAGATAACTAATGTAAATAACTATTTGCAGACAGCTGTGGAGGCCAAATCATTGGGTATATTTAAAGTGGAGGTTTAGAAGTCCTTGATTAGTCAGGGCATCAAAGGTTACAGGGAGAAGGCAGAAGAACGGGGTTGCGAAAAAAATCAGCCAGTATGGAATGGCGGAATTGACTCGACAGGTTGAATGGCCTAATCCTGCACCTATAGTCCAAGATGGATGCATGTGCATACTATAAATATATACAATGTGGTTAACAGGAGCAGGTTTGAAGTACTCTGGGTGACTAATTTCTTTCTATTTTGTAGGTAGTGAATACTGCAGACACCGTGCACCAATGGTGGAGTGAATTCAAGCTTAGATTGACTGTATTCTGGTCACCTTATTATAGGAAGGATGTGGAAGCTTAAGAGAGGGTGCAAAGGAGAATTACAGGATGTTGCTTGGTTTAAAGAGTATGTCATATGAGGAAAGGTTGACTGAGCTAGGGATTTTTTTGGAGCAAAGGAGGATGAGAGGTGACTTGATAGAAATGTACAAGATGATAAGACATATTGATTGAATGGATAGCCACTTTCTCTCAAGGCAGCAATGGCTAGTAAGAGGGGGCATAATTTTAAGATGATTGGAGGAAATTATGGGGAGTGGGGTGTTGGAGGTAAGTTTATTACACAGGGTGGTGGGTGCGTAGCCAGGGGCAGCGTTGGGGCAGATACAGTAAGGACATTGAAGAGATGTAGATAGGCACATGGATGAAAGAAAAATGGAGGGCTATGTACGAGTGAAGGGTTAGAATTATCTTAAGAGTAGGTTAAAATGTCAGCACAATGTTGTGGGTTGAATGGCCCACACTGTGCTGTGCTTTTCTATGTTCCAAAAAATACTTAGGATGGTGGGTGAGGTAGCAATCGATAATCTGAGGCCCTCTGTTTGTTGGGGTCGATCATGGGTGTTGTGTCCCAGCTATCAATATGATATGCAACTCAGGGCAGTACGATATGCAGAGCAAGCTGTTGCCCATGTAGAAAGCTCCCCCTCTCCGTGCAGCTGATGAATCTAAAGGAACGGCAGAGACCAATACAGGTTGGCACCAGCAGTGTTGTCAGTCAGCATTGAACCCAACGTGGGACTACCTTAGGGACTCCAGCACAGGATTATTGCTCAGGGTTTACTCCCGAAGCCTTCCCCAAGAGTGGGTATAGTCGCAAGGCAGTGGAAGTTTGAGATCAGAGTTTTCCTTCTCTTGCAACCAAAATATATAGAAAGGATCAGAATTTGTGTCCTCTTCTGACGATTGATTCTTGCCAACCTGTTAGAGACATCAGTGTGAGCTTTGTTTTATTTACGAGCTGTTTATTATGAACATATTTATCTTTCACTGATGGGATGGATACTGGAAGAGAAATGAACACTGGAAGTTAAATCCCTTTGTTGCCTTGAAATACGAAACGACTATGGGAGCTGATGAAAGAAAAGACATCAACTTCCTCGCCCCAGCACAAAAATGAAAAGGAACAAAACTTGCAGACCCCAAAATCCCTCACCCTGTCCCCCGCAGAAAAAAACCGGCGACAATAGTATCAGATCTCTCACCCCTCCCCACAGAAAAACAGCATCAATAACAATCCCCAACCTCCTCACTTGCAAAAAAGCAGTGATAATAACAATCCCTGACCCCCTCAATTGCAAAAAAACTGTGACAATAACAATCCCTGACCCCCTCAATTGCAAAAAAACAGTGACAATAACAATCCCTGACCCCCTCAATTGCAGGAAAAAACTGTGACAATAACAATCCCTGACCCCCTCAATTGCAGGAAAAAACTGTGACAATAACAATCCCTGACCCCCTCAATTGCAAAAAAAGAACAGCGACAACAGCATCAAAACCCCCAACCACGCCCAGACACAAAAAAATTAACAGATCACCCACCCGCCAATTGGCCCTAAGAAAGGAGACACCGAAAACTGAAGGAAACCAATATAAAGTACAGTCCAATAATCACATAAATCTCAAAGTATTGGTAACATCTTTTCATCTGCATACAGAGAGAGTGGGATGAACTTAGTCCTTCCGTAAAGAGTGACCACCGACCCAGGTCCAAATGTGCCGGTTTGGCTGCTGACCAACGTCCGATGGGAGCCATCACTGACTCCTCTGCATTCACCTCGATGATTCAACCTTCCTTGCTGCTCTTTTCCAAGAGTCAACTTGTGTTGTCGGTCTCCAATCTCCACGAGGCAGCTCTCCGGACGCAGTGTTAGCGCTGGATCCTTTGCTCGAGTTCTAAACTGTACATCACAGGCTCCAACAGTTTCTGTAGCACAAACAGGACAAAAAGAACAAGCAGAAGGCGTAGAAAAAGTGAAGTAATCTGGAAGATGTTGCCTTGTTCCCAGGTGCCATCTTGACTGGAATCATTCGTCCTCTTAACAGTAACCTCTATTGTTGAGGCTCATACTTATCATGCCAAGTAACTGGTTTGGTAAAGATCAGACTGATGTTCAGGAACAGCATACTAAGAAAATAATTGTTCTACCTCAGTGCTCTAGGTGGTGGTCAGAAGAGATAATATTATTGTTGTATTTTTCATTCACACAACAAAGTTGTGACATAATTTTTTAAAAGCTCACTTTGCTTATTTTCAACTTCTCTACAACAGCCTTACAAAGTTAGCTGCATTGTTGTTGCACAAGATGGACTCTTGATCTCACAATCTACCATGTTTTGAGCTTGCACCTTATTATCTACCTGTGCTGCACTTTCTCTGTAATTGTAACATTTAATTCTGCACTCTGTATGCTATTATTTACCTTGTACTACCTCAATTCCCTGTTGTAATAAGATAATAAGACCATATGATTTAGAAGCAGAATTAGGCCATTCAGCCCATCGAGTCTGCTCTGCTATTCCATCATGGCTGATCTGGATCCCACTCAATCCTGTACACCTGCCTTCTTGCCATATCCTTTGATGCCCTGACCGATCAGGAAACAGCCAACTTCAGCCTTAAATCTACCCACAGACTGGGCCTCCGTCACAGTCTGTGGCAGAGCATTCCATAGATTCACTACTCTGGCTAAACTCCTTACCTCTGTTCTAAAAGGTCGCCCCTCAATTTTGAGGCTGTGCCTTCTAAATCTGGATCCCCCACCAGAGGAAACATCCTCTCCACATCCACCCTATCTAGTCCTTTCAACATTCAGTTGATTTCAATGAGATCCTTCTGCATTCTTCTAAATTCCGGTGAGTCTCGGCCCAAAGCTGCCAAACGCTCCTCATGAATTATTTTGTATGAAAGACAAGGTTTTCACTGCACCTTGGTAATTGTATCAATAATAAACCAGTTTTCCAATTTATTGCATTATTAAAATCTATACAAATCTCTTTGAAAATCCTGTTTTTAACACGTATGCAACAGCATCAAGTTATTTATATCAAAAATAGAGAATGCTGGAAACACTCAGCAAATCAGGTAGCATCTGCGAAAAGAGAAATTGTTAATGATTCAGTTCCAGGGACACTTGTCAGAAATGGAAAAGAGAAAGCCATTAAATGATTTTTTTTTTGTCATAGTTTCTCATTTCTGTAAAAAATTGCATGGTGCATGGTTCATCATTCTGGTTTTCTCCCAGTGTTAAAAGGACAAAAAAAAATGGAAACTTGTAGTTTTTGGGAAGTATCTATGCTTTGATATTACTTTTTATCGATGAAAGTAAACAATAATATCAATCTGATCGGTAGCTAGTGTTTGTTAACTTTTATCAAAACAATGTTTTTGCATAATTATGGTGTAATTGCAGGGGCATAAATTATTCCAGTCACAGGGGCTCCCAATCACTAACCTCTCAGTTAATGGTAAGGGTCCATGGCATAAAAAAGGTTGGGAATCTTGTTCAATACTGTAATCTGATAAGCACATTTCAGGTAAATTTACAAGAGGAATTCTTTTAAATTTGTAAAATATCAGCAGTTATAATTCTAACATAAAAACCAAATAACTCCCAGACAACAGTGTATAAATTGAAACAGAAAATTGCTGGTGATGCTCAACAGCTCAAGCAGCATCAATGGAAAGAGAAACAGTTAACATTTCAAGTTGATGGCTTTTCATCTGATAGAGGATGGAGGTGTATTAGAGTTCTAATCAAATTCTGTACAAGTAATTGCAAGAAAATGTAGTCAGTTTATACAGTGCTTTAGTTGTTCCTTCCACAATGGTTTCACTTTAGTTTTAGTAGAATGAAGGTAACTCTAAACAATTCTAACTAATAGTGCTAATTTCCTGATCCTTTGAGCTAGCTTAGGAAGATAGCAGGGTTAAATGTTAATCCTGCCTTTCCCCATAGCTGTTGCTTACCAGCTGACTGTTGTGGGTATTTTCTACTTTTCTTTTTGGCTAAAGCTTAACTCCTAATCTTGAATTCACATGATAGTTTGAAGTGCAAAAAATGACAGCTTTGCTGAGTCTGCTTTTAGAACGTAGAACAGTACACTGCAGGAGCAGGGCTTTTGGCCCACAATGTCTGCATTGACCATGAAGCCAATCTCAATTAATCCCATCAATAATTTTGATAGAGGGGAGGTGAAAGGTGGGCTTGAAATCTGGTTGGAAGAGGTGACTATCTATTTAAATGTTATTCTAATGCTGTCTGCCGTTGTTCGATGGGCAGCTGTATCTATCAAGCCTTGGAAAATCATTAGGTTCAAAGAAGTGAGAAGATGTCAATCTGGAGGTAAATGCCTTCACAATACTGCTATAGACCAACTGGAGTAGAAGTGTTCTGCAGTTAACTGAGTTGCACAGTTATCATCCTGCTTCCCCCATAATGTGCTCACTTTTCTGAATGTACCACCCATCCTAAGCACTACCCTACCCAATCATATTGTGGCATTGTCTACTCTACCATCCTAACCTCTCCACCACTCCTCATGTTCTTATTCTATCCCATTGGGCTAACTTGACCCCCTTGACTGCAGCCTTGTGTGACAGGAGCTGTGCCCAGTACACCTCTACTCTGTCAAATGGGATGCCACGTGGATAGAAACTGACATGAATAAAAGTGTCCTGTAGTTTAAAAAAAACAGGATATTGAAGCTCTTTTAGCTGCCAGATCTTCCTTCAGTTAATCCTGACGAAGGGTCTTGGCCTGAAACGTCGACTGTACCTCTTCCTAGAGATGCTGCCTGGCCTGCTGCATTCACCAGCAACTTTGATGTGTGTTGCTTGAATTTCCAGCATCTGCAGAATTCCTCGTGCTTGCAAGGATATTGAAGAAATGGCGACTTTAGATAGATTTCCTGACCCCAAAAATCCACCTCACTGTTCCCCTACGACCCCGGATCCTGCATTCAGTTAGGATGAATAATCACATGCCAGCCATTTTCTAGCATTACTTACTTTGGACTTCTGATTCAGCTCCTTAGTGTTTTCAAGTATGTGACTTATCTCCATACAAAATTCCAAGATTTCTAGTAGAGCTGGTCTGAATATCTATTCTCCTTCAATTTTTAATTTTTAAATAGACCTGTAGTAAATTGGGGATCTGCTTTGTCGAGCACTACTGCTCCATCTGCCAAAAGGGGAACTTCCCACTGGCCCAACATTTTAATTCGGATTCCCATTCCCGTTCCAATATCATGATGAGGCCACCCTCAGGATGGAGGAGTAACACCTTATATTCTGAGTAGCCTCCAACCTGCTAGCATGAATATAGATTGCTCATGGTAAAAGGTAAAAATATTTTTCTTCTTCATCCCCTCGTCTTCTATTCCCCACTCCTCCTTCCCTTTCTCATTTGGTCCACACTCCTCTCCTATCAGATTCCCTCTTCTCTAACCCTTTATCTTTCCCATCCACCTGACATAACCTATAACCTTCTAGTTATTCTCCTTCCCCTCCCCCATCTTTTTATTCTGGTGTCTTCCCTCTTCCTTTCCAGTCCTGAAGAATGGTCTAGGCCTGAAATGTTGACTTTTTGTTTATTTCCATAGATCCTGCCTGACCCCCTGAGTTCCTCCAGCATTTTGTGGGTGTTGCTCTGGATTTCCATCATTTCTTGTGTATATCAATTTTTAATGTTTTTTTAAATACTGTTTGATCCCTGGAGCCATAGAGTTATGGAACATTACAGCATAGAAATAGGCCCTTCAGCCCATCTAGTGCGCTGAACTATTAATCTGCTTAGTTGCATCAACCTGGACCCAGACAAAAGCCCTCCATGCCCCTCCCATCCACATACCTATCCAAATTTCTTTTAAATGTTGAAATCAAATCTGAATTTACCACTTCCACTGACAGCTCGTTCCACACACTCAGCACTCTCTGAGTTACTCTTAAATATTTCACTTTTCACCCTTAACCCGTGACTTCTAGTTCTGGTCTCACTCACCCACAGTGGAAACAGCCTGCTTACATTTACCCTATCTATACCCCTCTTAATTTTGTATACTTCTATCAAATCTCCTCTCATTCTCCTATGCTCGAGAGAATAAAGTCCTAATGGTTTCAACCTTTTTCTATAACTCAGGTCCTCAAGTCCTGGCAACATTCCTGTACATTTTCTCTGCACTTTTTCAATCTTATTGATATCTTTCCTGTAGATATGTGACCATAACTGAACACAATTAATTTTCACAAATGAAATAAGGCATTTTCCAGATTTCTTTTAGATTCACTTAAATGTGGCGGCAGAATCAGCAACTTGGCACGTCAAATTTCATTGTATTCATTGGTAGGGAGTCTTTTTTTACAATCCCTCTACATGTGTACTGAGAAACAATGCTTGCCAATATTATTGACACGTACCTATTATATTTTTTTAGACTGTACACATATAGAGACATCAGTCATTCTGCTGTGGACTTATGGTTACTTGCCCAAAGGGTTATAATGTTTGATATTGGAAACATTGCACCAGGGCCTCATAAAAATCCGAGTTCTTATTTACTCTGTTACTATCTCATTGTTTTTTTCCCTATAATAGGTTATTATTTTTATTAAGTCAACACACAGTCGTAGCAGGGATTATAATTTAAGTAATTAAAATTTGCTTTTATGACATGAGTTATTAGCTATGATTGAGATATGAAAATATGGTGCATGTGGAAAATTGTCAGTAGATGGGAATTAGTATGAATGATCTAACATGCAATTGTAGCAGTTACTGAGCTGGGAACAACAGCTTTGATTTTTCATGATCTTTCATGTAATTCCAAATATGAATAGTTTATATATTGCTTCAAAGAGAAACGAAATCCTGTCTTTTAATATTTCCTTTATTTGTTCTACTTACGGAGTTTTGTAAAAAAAAAGTGTGTAAAAATTGATAATGTTTCTCATTCTGATAAGCAAGCTTTGTATACAAAACTGGCAGACTTGAAGGAAAACGAATGGGCTGAGTAGCTAATGTGTGTCATCCTTCCCTTCTCAGTGTAACTTTCTTGTACCAGCCTAATGGCCTTTAATATCCTGAAATCTGTTGGTCCCTGTTTGGAATGAACTCTGCGACAGTTCTCAAAGCTTACCACCTTGCAAATGCAGAAATTTTCCTCATCACTATGCTAAATGGCCTACCCGTCAGACTGAGATTATGGTTATAGACTCCTCAGCAACTGAATGCCTGCTTCCTGCATCCACTCTGTCAAGCTCTATAAACACTATAGAACGCTGGCCCAGTCAGTTTCACCCCATACAGTGCGCTTGCCATTTCAGGGACCAATCTTATAAAACTTTGTTGGATTGAATGTGCAGGAAGTATATCCTTTTTAGGTATCACAAATGAAATGATCCATATGATTGAAGTAACACATCTTTATGACTGTACTAAAAGCCTCTCATAATAAAGACCAGTATACCATCCATATTCCTAAATGCTTTGTTTTGCTGACATTGAGTGAAAAGTTGTTGTCATGACACCATGTTACCAAGCTCTCCATCTCTGTCCTAGACTACAGTGCATCATTATTTGACATATGGCCCACTATGATGGTATCATCTGCAAACTTTTAGATGGAATTAGAACAGGTCATAGAGTTATGAGTATACAGGGAGTAGAGTAGGGTGCTGAGGACACAAACTTGTGGAGCACCAGTGTTCAGGACTAGCGTGGTGGAGGTGTTGCTACCTGTCCTTTCCGAAGGTGCAGTACAACAAACTGCTGTGCACCTTCATAAATCTGATCATCCTCCATATATTACCGAACTTCATTGACAAAAATCTGTCCAACTTGTTGCACAGACATTAGTTTTCCACATGCTGTGTCTATGAGTACGGTCACCATTTCACCTACACTGTGAAGCAGATTGCTTTCGTGTTTTCAGTCTTTTACCTTCTAAGTGATTCCAACTCTTACTCAGTTCCATCAACTTAGCAATAAATATGAAATCCTACTACAAATTGCTTAACCATACGATCCCAAGATTCTTGTCTCATTCTTAATATGAAATAATACATTTCCATTAATGAGCTATGATGTTGATTGCATTACGTTGATTAATGTATCCTTATATTTATATCTTCTACTCTGTTGTTACTGTTGCATGAAGTTCTTCTCCCATGAAACTTTGCTTAAACTTTTGCCTTTTTATTTTGACACCATATTGTGCCTTGGGATCTCGCTGAAAGAGCCACCTTTGAAAATCTGCTAAGACCATGAATAGATTGAAAGGCATCAAATGTCTCATTAAACAGTGGCTTTGAATCAAATACAAATCAGTGGTTAAGATGCAAGTTCAGCAATAACTCTGAAATTTAGATACAGGTAAATTTTAGAATTTTGAGATTCCGGTGACCCAGTCAACGGCGGGAGGAACGCACAGTGAGGAGGTTACTTGAAGTTTGGCAGCGCTTGTTTAAAAGGAGAGTTTAGCGGGCATCCGGAGTCATTCTGGCAGCCCAGTCAGCGGTGGGAGCAATGCAGAGAGGAGTAAATAAAAAGCACACTCAAGCTGGAGTCTCCCAGGGAACTACATCTGCGTGAAGTGCATCCAGCTGCAGCTCCTTGAAGACCGTGTTAGGAATCTGGAGCAGCAGCTGGATAGGCTTATAGGGGGGAGTGAGGAGATCATTAATTGGAGTTACAGGGAAGTAGTCACCCCTAAGTTGCAGGAGGTGGGTAGCTGGGTGACTGTCAGGAGAAGGAATGGAACGGTGAATGGGTAGTTAGCACAGAGCACCCCTGTTGCCATTCCCCTCAGTAATAAGTATACCATTTTGGAGGCTTACCTGGGGGGAATGCTAAGGAGACCAGGTTACTGGCACTGAGCATGGTTCTGTGGTTCAGAAGGGAAAGGGGGAGAAGAGGGGAGTGGTAGTGAAAGAAAACTCACTAGTCAGAGGAACAGACAGGAGATTCTGTGGATGTGAAAGAGACACCTGGATGGTATGTAACCTCCCAGGTGCCAGAGTCAGGGACATCTCAGATCATGGCCACGGCATTTTGGAGGGAAAGGGAGAGCAGCCAGATATCTTGGTACATATTGGTACCAATGACAGGAAGGAAAAGCAAAGATCTTGAAAAGAGAATTTAGAGAGCTGGGCAGAAAGTTGAGAAGCAGGACTTCCAGGGTAGTCATTTCTGGATTGCTGCCTTTGCCACGCGCCAGTGAGGGTAGAAACAGAATGATTTGGCAGATAAATGCATGGGTGAGAAGCTGGTGCAGGGGGCAGGGCTTCAGGTTCTTGGATTATTGGGCTGTCTTCTAGGGGAGGTATCACCTGTACAAAAGGGACAAGTTGCATCTGGCTTGGCTCTGCTGGTAAAGATTGGCTTCAGATTATTAGAAAGGTATGACATAGGATTGGAAGATGTTGAATCCTTATGAGTTGAGTTAAGAAACTGCAAGGGTAAAAGAACCCTGATGGCAATTATATACAGGCCTCCAGACAGTAGTTGGGATGTGGACCATAGGTTACAATGTGAAATAGAAAAGGTGTGTCAAAAGGGCAATGTTATGATAGTCATGGGAGATTTCAACATGCAGGCAGATTGGGAAAATCAGGTTGGTAATTGACCTCAAGAGAGTGAATTTGTTAATGCCTACAAGATGACTTCTTAGCAACACACATCAAATTTGCTGGTGAACGCAGCAGGCCAGGCAGCGTCTCTAGGAAGAGGTTCAGACGACGTTTCGGGCCGAGACCCTTTGTCAGGACTAACTGAAAGAAGAGCTAGTAAGAGATTTGAAAGTGGGAAGGGGAGGGGGAGATCCGAAATGATAGGAGAAGACAGGAGGAGGAGGGATGGAGCCAAGAGCTGGACAGGTGATTGACAAAAGGGATGTGAGAGGATCATGGGACAAGAGGCCCAGGGAGAAGGAAAAGGGGGAAGGGGGAAAAAAACCCAGAGGATGGGCAAGGGGTATAGTCAGAGGGACAGAGGGAGAAAAAGGAGAGAGAGAGAGAAAGAATGTGTGTATATAAATAAATAAATAACAGATGGGGTCCGAGGGGGAGGTGGGGCATTAGTGGAAGTTAGAGAAGTCAATGTTCATGCCATCAGGTTGGAGGCTACCCGGACGGAATATAAGGTGTTGTTTCTCCAACCTGAGTGTGGCTTCATCTTGACAGTAGAGGAGGCCGTGGATAGACATGTCAGAATGGGAATGGGATGTGGAATTAAAATGTGTGCCACTGGGAGATCCTGCTTTCTCTGGTGGACAGAGCATAGGTGTTCAGGAAAACGATCTCCCAGTCTGCGTTGGGTCTCGCCAATATATAGAAGGCCACATCGGGAGCACCGGCCGCAGTATATCACCCCAGCCGACTCATAGGTGAAGTGTCGCCTCACCTGGAAGGACTGTCTGGGGTCCTGAATGGTGGTAAGGGAGGAAGTGTAAGGACATATGTAGCACTTGTTCCGCTTACAAGGATAAGTGCTGGGGGGAGATCAGTGGGGAGGGATGGGGGGGACGAATGGACAAGGGAGTCACGTAGGGAGTGATGCCTGCGGAAAGCAGAGAAAGGGGGGGAGGGAAAGATGTGCTTAGTGGTGGGATCCCGTTGGAGGTGGTGGAAGTTACGGAGAATAATATGTTGGACCTGGAGGCTGGTGGGGTGGTAGGTGAGGACCAGGGGAACCCTATTCCTAGTGGGGTGACGGGAGGATGGAGTGAGAGCAGACGTGCGTGAAATGAGGGAGGTGCGTTTAAGAGCAGAGTTGATAGTGGAGGAAGGGAAGCCCCTTTCTTTAAAAAAGGACATCTCCCTCATCCTGGAATGAAAAGCCTCATCCTGAGAGCAGATGCGGCGAAGATGGAGGAATTGCGAGAAGGGGATGGCATTTTTGCAAGAGACAGGGTGAGAAGAGGAATAATCCAGATAGCTGTGTGAGTCAGTAGGCTTATAGTAGACATCAGTGAATAAGCTGTCTCCAGAGATAGAGACAGAAAGATCTAGAAAGGGGAGGGAGGTGTCAGAAATGGACCAGGTAAACTTGAGGGCAGGGTGAAAGTTGGAGGCAAAGTTAATGAAGTCAACGAGCTCAGCATGCATGCAGGAAGCAGCGCCAATGCAGTCAATGTAGTGAAGGAAAAGTGGGGGACAGATACCAGAATAGGTGTGGAACATAGATTGTTCCACAAACCCAACAAAAAGGCAGGCATAGCTAGGACCCATACGGGTGCCCATAGCTACACCTTTAGTTTGGAGGAAGTGGGAGGAGCCAAAGGAGAAATTATTAAGAGTAAGGACTAATTCCGCTAGACGGAGCAGAGTGGTGGTAGAGGGGAACTGATTAGGTCTGGAATCCAAAAAGAAGCGGAGAGCTTTGAGACCTTCCTGATGGGGGATGGGAGTATATAGGGACTGGACATCCATGGTGAAAATAAAGTGGTGGGGGCCAGGGAACTTAAAATCATCGAAAAGTTTAAGAGTGTGAGAAGTGTCAGGAACATAGGTAGGAAGGGATTGAGCAAGGGGGGATAAAACTGTGTCAAAGTATGCAGAAACGAGTTTGGTGGGGCAGGAGCAAGCTGAGACAATAGGTCTGCCAGGACAGGCAGGTTTGTGGATCTTGGGTAGGAGGTAGAAACGGGAAGTGCGAGTTATGGGAACTATAAGGTTGGTAGCAGTGGATGGGAGAACCCCTGAGTGGATAAAGTTGCATAACTCACCTGGACCAGATGAATTGTACCCTAGGGTTCCGAAAGCGGTAGCGGTAGAGATTGTGGAGGCACCATCTTAGTAATGATCTTTTAAGAATCATTGGACTCTGACATGGTTCTGGAGGAATGGAAAATTGCAAACGTTACTCCATTCTTTAAGAAAGGAGGGAGGCAGCGGAAAGGATTTCATAGACCAGTTAACCTGACCTCAGTGGTTGGGAAGATTTTGGAGTCGATTGTTAAGGATAAGGTTATGGAATACTTGGTGACATAAATGGAATAGATGGCTTTGTTTCCAAGTTTGCAGATATTATGAAGATTGGAGGAGGGGGAGGTAGTGTTGAGGAAACAGGCTGCAGAAGGACTAAGACAGATTAGGACAATAGGCAAGAACGTGGTAAATAAAATACAATGTTGGAAAATGCATGGTCATGCAATTTGGTAGAAGAAATAAATGTGCAAACTATTTTCCAAATGGGGAGAAGATCCAAAAATCTGAGATGCAAAGAGATTTGGGAGTCCTTGTGCAGAACACCCTAAAGGTTAACTTGCAGGTAGAGTCATTGGTGTGGAAGGTAAATGCAATGTTAACATTCATTTCAAGAAGTCTAGAATAGGATGTAATGCTGAGGCTTTAAAAGGCATTGGTGAGGGCTTATCTTCAGTATTGTGATCAGTTTGGGCTCCTTATCTAAGAAAAGATGTGCTGGCATTGGAGAGGGTTCAGAGGAGGTTCACAAGGATGATTCCAGGAATGAAAGGTTTTTATATGAGGAACGTTTGATAGCTCTCGGTCTGTACTCGCTGGAATTTAGAAGGATTGGGGGGGGGATCTCATTGAAATCATTCGAATGTTGAAAGGCTGAGACAGAGTAGATGTGCAAAGAATGTTCCCCATGATGGGGGAGTGTAGAACAAGAGGGCACAGCCTCAGGATAGAGGGGCGTCCATTTAAAAAAGCTATGTGGAGAAATTTCTTTGGTCAGAGAGTGGTGAATTTGTGGAATTTGTTACCACAGGCAGCTGTGGGGGCCAGGTCATTGGATGTATTTAAAGCAGAGATTGATAGGTTCTTGATTGGCCACAGCATCAAAGATTACATGGAGAAGGTTGGGGAGTGGGGCTGATGAGGGGAAAAAAAACGATCATCGATGATTGAAGGGTGGAGCAGACTCGATGGGCCAAAGGGCCTAATTCTGCTCCTTTGTCTTATAGTCTTATGTAGATTAATCTTATTGTGCTGCTTGCATAAAAGTGAAATAATCAGACATCCCACCTCTCCCGGAACTTCCAGGAGTCTCCTGCATATTAGTAGTGGCTCCCTGATGCCTGCATATTATATACAATATCACGGAAATCAATTTTTTTGAGAGCGAGCGAGAGAAAAGCAAGAGAGAGCGCGAGAGTGACCATGAGAGAGAGAGTGCGCACGCGAGAGAGAGGGAGAGAAAGCAAGTGAGAGCACTTGAGAGCGCGCGAGTGACCACGAGAGAGAGAGAGAGCACGAGAGCGCGCCATGGCAGAGTGTTCCAAAAAGTATAAAACGTACGTCACCCCAGACTACACTAAAGTGTACCCCTGCCTAATAGGGGTCAAAATAATGACAGTGTTGCTCACTGCACGGTTTGCAACAGTGAATTTTCTATTGCCTATGGTGGGTTAAGACTGTAAAAGACATGTTGAGGTGAGTTTAACAGCTGTCATTCATTCATTAGCATAGTTAACGTTATTTAAACTAGCTGGTCAGCTGCTAAGGAGCTACTCTATTGCAGACATCCCACCTCTCCCGGAAGTCTCCCACAAATTGATGGTGCTATCTCCCTGAAATGAGTTTTTGCATAGTGGGATGTCTGAATAATATATAACCTTTTGGTAGCTGAGTAGTACTATTTCATGACATTGTTTTGGGAATTCATTCAAGGGATAGGAAAAGCAGTTTCCTAAACCTGTTGACATTTTTATGTCAGACTGATGATAGTAGTGCAACAAACGAGATGCTGGAGGATCTTAGCGGGTCAGGCAGCATCTGTAGAGTGAAATGAGCAGTTGACATTTAGGGTTGAGGCCTTCATCTGGGCAGGGTCAGACCCGAAATGTTGACTGTCATTTTCTGATGATCTAGTGTTTTTCAAGCACCATTTATTTGATGAAAGCAGAATGTAGTAAATCGGAATATAGTACAGTACTTGAGTATATTCTTGTTTTTTCACTGTTGGATTAGATTATTAGATTAGATTATGAGGACGCTCAGTCCTCGTTTATTGTCATTTAGAAATGCATGCACTAAAAAATGATACAATGTTCCTCCAGAATGATATCACAAGAAACACAGTACAAACCAAGACTAAAACTGACAAAACCACATGATTATAACATATGGTTACAACAGTGCAAAGCAATACCATAATTTGATAAAGAGCAGACCATGGGCATGGTAAAAAAATGTTTCAAAGTCCCGATAGCCCCATCATCTCACACAGACGGTAGAAGGGAGAAACTCTGCCTGCCACGAACCTCCAAGCGCCGCAAACTTGCCGATGCAGCACCATTGGAAGCACCCGATCGCAGCAAACTCTGAGTCGGTCCGAAAACTTCAAGCCTCCGACCAGCCCTCCGACACCGAGCACCGAGCACCATCCTCTGCCGAGTGCTTCGACCCCGCCCCGGCAGCCGAGCAACAAGCAAAGCCGAGGACTCGAAGCCTTCTCCTCCAGAGATTCTGGATCACACAGTAGCAGCAGCAGCGAAGCAGGCATTTCAGAAGTTTCACCAGATGTTCCTCCGTGCTCTCACGTCTGTTTCCATCAAATCAGGATTGTGCACGGCACCCTACTTGACAGATAACAGACATTACCACCAGAGTGGCCGCTGCCAGCTGCATTGCGCCGCTATCTTCTCCTCCCGCCATCTTCTCTTCTCCTCCCTGTTCTGTGGTTAATCACAGATCCTAATTGTCCCACTCTGAGATAAGCTTTTGTATACTAGTGTCACTGAATATCACCTCCTTAAGTAAATATGTATACGTACAAATGCACCATTAATTAATCACTAATGCAAATTTACGCACTGTAAGAGGAGGCAAATCTTGAGGTATTAAAAATACTTTCAGTTGCTAAATTTCTGCTAAGCAGGAAGATCAGTTTAGCAATGCTTTATAGTACCCAATTAAACAGGAGAAGTGTTGGTTGACACAGCCTTTATCGAATAAAATTATTTTTGTCTTGCATTCATTTTGGTCTCCTGAAGTTGAGAATTCGCAATCCTAAATTGTCTGGGATGTTCTCAGTGTTTGCCCTGTCTGTGTGGAGATTTTATGCGTTGTGTGCTGCATAACGTGGCGAACAAGTCGGCATAATTTACCATTAATCCATTGTGATAGCCCAGAAAAGATAAAATCTTTGCTTTCTGTCATTGTCCTGCACAGGGACATCATTGACTCTAGTACCAGGCAGGTAGCATACTATCCTAGAGTCTTGCTTGGAGCCATAGAATTGCCTGTGCCCTTGATTATTGAGTCCCTTATTGCCTAGACTTTGGCCTTCCCTGTGATCTAACTGAGCCAGTTATGGTCACAGTGATTTGGTTGCTGCTCCTATCACCTGAGGGGTTGGGGCTGTTTCCTCCCCTCATCCCCCGCCCCCCCCACCCCCCCACCAAACTATTCAAAGTCACAGGATTCTCCTACACTGCCTGCTTGTCCCTTCTGGAAGCCTCCTACTTATCTGGCTGAACTTGCTATGTGATCATTTCCCTGAAGCCCTCTTCATCCTCAATAAAGCCAACATAAAACTCAAATCATTAATCCCTAATTTGTTTAAAGACATGGCTCATGACAATTATTTTCAATGACTTGATCTTAACAGTGCATCGTTCAAATGGTTGAGGATTTGAGTGATCTGTGAACTATCAGCATATAACTGCCTTTTTCCCATAATATGTAGAATTTTATTAACTGAAGACACCAAATTCAAAATTAACTGTTACCCCCAAATTCATTGCTGAAATGAAGTCCGTGGGCCAAATTGCAATTGCAGGGAGACACCTGAGGGAGATCCATTGTGACAGGTAAGTGTTTACATAAAATAAACACGATTGGACTCTGTGGCTTAATTATTGATAAAACAGGCATCAGGACAATTGTGAACACCTGTGGACCAAGCATGCATTGTTCATAATCTTAGGTGTCATATCCAGTCATGTATTGGACACCATCCAGACTCAAGATTCAATATTGTTTAATGTAATTTCCAGTATACTTGTGTAAGGAGAACAAAATTATTGTTACTTTGGATCCAATGTGGCACAAAAACACACAGTAAGGTAAAGAACACAACAACAATAACAAAAAATCACACACAATAGATATAAGTACTGTACATAAGGTAGCTTATATACATAGAATGATTATCTGTCAATAAGGTGATGCTAGGTACAGGAGCGTCTGTACATAAAGTGGTTCTGGTAAGAAATGACGAAGTAGTGGTGGGTTAGTGGGTGGAGGTGTTGATCAGCCTCACTGCTTGGGGAAAGTAACTGTTTTTGAGTCAGATGGTCTGGGCGTGGATTGCATGCAGCCTCCTCCCTGATGGGAGTGTGGCAAACAGTCCATGAGCAGGGTGGGTGGGATCCTTCATGATGTTGCTGCCTTTTTCTGGCACCTTTCTGTATATATGTCCTTGATGGTGGATAGTCTGGTGCCAGTGATGCGTTGGACAGATTTGACTACCTATTGTAAAGCTTCCTGTCCGCTGCAGTGCATTCATATTCATTCAGATTTATTTATTCAAAGTACATTTATTATCACAGTATGTATGCAGTATACAACTCTGAGATTTGTCCCACAGACAGCCATGAAACAAAGAACTATGGAACTCATTCAAAGAAGAAAAAAATCAAACACCCCCTCCCAGCCATGCGCAAAAAAACTGAGACATATCTCAGTTCAGCTCAGTCTTAATTATCTGCAGGCCGCTGCAATTCAAAATCACCCAAGCTAACAACAACAGAAGGAGCAACCAGAAAACTAGAACGTATCAGAGTCGGAGAATCAGGTTTATTATCACTGGCATGTGTCATGAAATTTGTTAATTTAGCAGCAGCAGTTCAATGCAAATCATAATATAGAAGAAATAATAATAATAAATAAGTAAATCAATTACAGTATACGTATACTGAATAGATTAAATTCATGCAAAAACCAGAAATAATATATATTAAAAAAGTGAGGTAGTGTTCAAGGGTTCAATGTCCATTTAGAAATTGGATGGCAGAGGGGAAGAAGCTGTTCCTGAATCGCTGAGTGTGTGCCTTCAGGCTTCTGAACCTCCTACCTGATGGTAACAGTGAGAAAAGGGCATGCCCTGGGTGCTGGTGGTCCATAATAATGGACGCTGCCTTTCTGAGACACCGCTCCCTAAAGATGTCCTGGGTACTTTGTAAGCTAGTACCCAAGATGGAGCTGACTAAATTTACAACTCTCTGCAGCTTCTTTCGGTCCTGTGCAGTAGCCACCATACCAGACAACAATGCAGCCAGTCAGATTGTCAGAATGCTTTCCACGGTACATCTATAGAAGTTCTTGAGTGTATTTGTTGACATACCAAACCTCTTCAAACTTCTAATGAAGTATAGTCACTGTCTTGCCTTCTTTATAACTGCATCAATATATTGGGACCAGGTTAGATCCTCTGAGATCTTGACACCCAGGAACTTGATACTGCTCACCCTCTCCACTTCTGATCCCTCTATGAGGATTGGTATGTGTTCCTTCATCTTACCCTTCCTGAAGTCCACAATCAGCTCTTTCATCTTACTGACATAGAGTGCCAGGTTGTTGCTGCAACACTACTCCACTAGTTGGCACATCTTGCTCCTGTATGCCCTCTCATCACCATCTGAGATTCTACCAACAATGGTTACATCATCAACAAATTTATACATGGTAGCCACACAGTCATGGGTATAGAGAGCGTAGAGCAGTGAGTTAAGCATACACCCCTGAGGTGCACCAGTGTTGATCATCAGAGAGGGTGAGATGTTCTCACTAATCTGCACAGATTGTGGTTTTCCAGTTAGGAAGTCGAGGATCCAATTGCAGAGGGAGGTACAGAGGCCCGGGTTCTGTAACTTCTCAATCAGGATTGTGGGAATGATGGTATTAAATGCTGAGCTATAGTCGATGAACAGCATCCTGACATAGGTGTTTATGTTGTCCAGGTGGTCTAAAGCTGTGTGAAGAGTTATTGAGATTGCATCTGCTGTTGACCTATTGTGGCAATAGGCAAATTGCAATGGGTCCAGGTCCTTGCTGAGGCAGGAGTTCAGTCTGGTCATGACCAACTTCTCAAAGCATTTCATCACTGTAGATATGAGTGCTACTGGGTGATCGTCATTAAGGCAGCTCACATGATTCTTCTTTTGCACTGGTATAATTGTTCCCTTTTTGAAGCAAGTGGGAACTTCCACCCTTAGCAGGGAGAGGTTGAAAATGTCCTTGAATACTCCCGCCAGTTGGTTTGCAAAGGTTTTACCAGGGACTCTGTCAGGACCTTCTGCCTTGTGAGGGTTCACCCTCTTTAGAAACAGCCTAACATCAGCCTCTGAGACAGAGATCACAGGGTCGTCAGGTGCAGCAGGGATCTTCACAGCTGATAGTTATATTCTCCCTTTCAAAGCAGGCATAGAAGGTGTTGAGCTCATCTGGTAGTGAAGCATCGCTGCTGTACATGATAATGGGTTTCGCTTTGTAGGAAGTAATGTCTTGCAAAACCTGCCAGATGATGTCACCACCAACCTTGTTCGAAATTGTCTCTTTGCCCTAGAAATAGCCCTCCACAAATTATACCTGGTTTTTTGGCCTGGGTCACCAGACTTGAATGCCACAGATCTAGCCTTCAGCAGACGACAAACCTTCTGGTTCATCCACAGCTTTTGGTTTGGGAAAGTACAGTAAGTCTTTGTAGGCACACACTCATCCACACAGGTTTTAATGAAGTCGGTGACAACTGCAGTTTATTCATCCAGATTCAAAGATGAATCCCTGAATACAGTCCAGTCCACTGATTCAAAGCAGTCCTGTAGGCGCTTCTGTGCTTCCCTTGTCCATACCTTCTTGGTCCTCACTACTGGTGCTGCAGTCTTCAGTCTCTGCCTATACTCAGGGAGTAGAAGTACAGCCAGATGATCAGACTTCCCGAAGTGAGGGCGTGGAATAGAACGATAGGCATTCTTGATGGTGGTGTGACAATGGTCCAGTGTGTTGTTTCCTCTAGTATTGTAAATGATTTGTTTATGGTAATAGCTTAGTGATTTTTTCAGACTGGCCTGGTTAAAATCCCCCAAAACAATGGTGAAGACATTAGGGTGTGCTGTTTCATGCATGTTGGTCCCATTGTTCAGATCATCTAAAGCCTGAATGACACTGGCCTGAGGTGGAATGTATACTGCTACCAAGATGATCCCGGAAATCTCCCGTGGTAAGTGAAAAGGACAGCACTTAACTGCTAGGTATTCCAGGTCTGGTGAGCAGAACTGGGACAGCACTGATATATTTGTGCACCAAGAAGAGTTGATCATGAGGCATACTCCTCCATAAACATGAATTAGAGTCCACAATCCACAAACCACATCGATACTCCGGTACCATCTTCTGACAGCATCGAGGGAAAGAGAGTGAGCATTTGAAAGCAAGGACCTTCTCTCAGAAGCAGCGAGAGGAAGAGAGAGACCATCACATGTAGATGCCCTCCAGCAGTAGCAGCAAGTGAGAGGCCAGTGGATGACGCTGAACACTTGCTTGCCTCTGCATCCACCTCAGTGATTTCAATCTTCCTCAGACTGGCAAGGGATGGAGTCAATCATGGGCTTGCGCCCTGTCTCCAAGCTTCCTGACCTCCATGCCACATGCTTTGTTTGCAGCCTTGTGGTACAGTCTCAGAGATGGCAAAGCGCCGTATCATCTGATTGGTCCAAAAACATAATGCCAGAATATAGATAACGGGGTCCAACAGTTACAGATCCACATCTGAAATAAAAAGAAGACGTAATAGAAATGAAAGGAATTGCTCTGTGACCTGTCTCAAGGATGTCACCCTCGGTAGTATAGTTCGCTGGTGCCATCTTCTTGCATGTTGCACATCACATGTACATGGAAACCATAGTGAAATGTGTCGCTTGTGTCAAACAACCAACACACCCAAACGTATGCTGACGGCAGCCTGTAGTGTCGCCACACATCCTAGCTTCAACATAGCATGGCCACAATGCTCAGCAAAACAACACTCAACAAAACAAAGCTGAACACAGAGAGCAACAAAACAACAGCAGCAGACCAAGTCCTGTTCCTCCTCTCGTGCACCCACCCACACACACCGACAATCTTCCAACCCCAGGACAGGCCGTATCCAACCTCCTGGAGACTCATCATGTTAGATGCATGGCTGAACTGGAAGGAAAATCATCAACATTGTGGAACATGTCTGCATTCTGATTTTTAAAAGATGAAATCAAAACATATTTGCACAAACTTGTATTTACTATGATTGCCTGCAAGAAAATGAATCTCAGTGTTGTATATGGTGACATACATGTACTTTGACAATAACGTTACTTTGAACCCTGAACTTTATGTATTACATGATAATTTTTATGTCACTATATTTGCAATCTCATGTAGTTATCAGCTCAGAAGAAGCAGCGTCATATTTTCATTTGATTATTTTACCAAATGGTTTTAAAAAAATTTAATGAGATTTGTGTGTTTACTGAAACCCCTTGATATTTGAATGAATGATGAAATAACTTTGTTATACATATGATCTGAGATACTACTTGCATTTTAATGTAAATCTTTCAATACATTTAAATATCTAAATATTAGAAATATCAGTTCTGATCTGAATTATATGTAGATGACATCTTTGTCTCTGAAATGAATTTGAGTAACTTTAATTCAGGAAAATGGTATCAGAAATTTTTAAAAGCCTGCTGTCAGTCTATATGATGTGATAAGAAATAGTTCCAGTGAGGAAGCTCTACTTTATATGATGGAGCAGATTTTGTTTTTTTTTCTGTTTCAGAACAAATCCTAACACATTGAACATGTATCTTCCTTTTATTCAACCAACACATACAAAATGTTGGAGTTCAGCAGGCCAGGCTGTATCAATGGAAAAGACTAAACAGTTGATGTTTCAGGCTGAGACCCTTCATCAGGACTGGCAAAAAAGATAAAAGTTAGAGCAAGACGGTGGGGAGGAGGGAGGAAGAAGTACAATGTGGCAGGTGATAGGTGAAACTGGGAGAGGGGGAGGGGTGAAGTAAAGAGCTAGGAAGTTGATTTGTAAAAGTGATAAAGGGCTAGATAAGAGGGAAGAGGGAATCTGACAGGAGAGGGTAGAAGACCATGGAAGAAAGAGAAGAGGAGGAGCACCAGAGGGAGGTGATGGGCTTGTAAGGAGATAGGGTGCAAGAGGGAAACAGGAGTGGGGAATGGTGAAGGTGGGGATGGCACTTAGTGGAGTTCGAGAAATCAATTTTCATTCCATCAAGTCGAAGGCTATGCACCCTGAGTATGGCTTCATCATGGCAGTAGAGGAGATCATGGACTGACATGCTGAAATGGGAATGGGAAGTAGAATTGAAATGGTGGACAGCATCCCACCATCAAGCACATCTTTCCTTCCCTAAGTTCCACTTTCCGCCTTTCACAAGGATCGTTCCCTACATGACTCTCTTGTCCGTCCATTCCTCTCTCCCCACTGATCTCCCTCCCGGTACTTATCCTTGCAAGTGGAACACTCAAAAACTTCTATAGTTGTACCGTGGAGAGCATTCTGACAGGCTGCATCACTGTCTGGTATGGAGTGGCCACTGCACAGGACCGAAAGAAGCTGCAGAAGGTTGTAAATCTAGGCAGCTCCATCTTGGGCACTAGCCTACAAAGTATCCAGGACATCTGTAGGGAGCGGTGTCGCAGAAAGGCAGCATCCATTATTAAAGACCTCCAGTACCCAGGGCATGCCCTTTTCTCACTGTTATCATCAGGTAGGAGATACAGAAGCCTGAAGGCACACATTCAGCGATTCAGGAACAGCTTCTTCACTCTGCCATCTGATTCCTAAATGGACATTGAAGCTTTGGACACTACCTCCTTTTTTTTAATATACGGTATTTCTGTTTTTGCACATTTTTAAAATAATGAATTCAATATACGTAATTTATTTACTTGTTTATTTATTATTAGTATGTTTTATTTTATTTATGATTATTATTTTTTCTCTCTCTGCTAGATTATGTATTGCATTGAACTGCTGCTGCTGAGTTAACAAATTTCACGTCACATGCCGGTGATAATAAACCTGATTCTGAACAATTGCCATGCCTGCCCCTACATCTCCTCCCTCACTCCCATTCAGGGCTCCAAACAGTTCCTTCCAGATGAGGCAACACTTCACCTGTGAGCCTGTTGGGGTCACCTACTGAATCTGGTGGCCTCCCGTATATCGGTGAGACTTGACTTTGATTGGGAGACCACTTCGCCTAGCACCTATGTTCTATCCACCAGAAAAACTTAGATTTCCTGCTGGCTACCTATTTCAATTCTGCTTCCCATTCCCATTCAGATATGTCAGTCCATGTCCTCATCTACAGCTGCGTTGAGGCCACACTCAGATTAGAGGAGCACCATCTTATATTCCGTCTGGGAAGCCTACAACCTGGTGGCATGAACATAGATTTTTTTTATCTTCCAGTAATTGCTACCCCTCCCCCCTTCATCATTCCCCATTCCCATTTTGCCTTCTTATCTTATCTCCTTACCAGCCTATCACCTCCCTCTAGTGCTTCTCCCCCTCCCTTTCTTGCATGATCTTCTACCCTCTCCTGTCAGACTCCCCCTTCTCCAGCCCTTTTATCTCTTTCACCAATCAGCTTCCCAGCTCTTTACTTCACCCTCCCTCCACTCCCGGTTTCACCTATCACCTACCACCTTGTACTTCTTCCTCCCCTGGCCCCACCAGCTTGCTTTAACTGTTAATCTTTTTTTTCCAGTCCTAATGAAAGGTTTCAGCCTCTTTTCCATAGATGCTGCCTGACCTGCTGAGTTCCTCCAGCATTTTGTGTGTGTTGCTTTGGATTTCCAGCATCTGCAGATTTTCTCTTCTTTTTGTTGTGACTTTATCTGAAAAATATGAATGCTAAAGTAAATTAATGTAGAAGTAGATGATGGTTGTTCTTTTTAGAAATGTAGTAGTGCAGCCTGTTATGATTATGATCTCCTACACATAGACATATTGAGATGCTGAATTTGCAAATTACTTTTACCATCATGGAATCCCTCTGATTCTGTAAACATTCCAGACTTCCGAGTTCTTCAATCAATGGGAGAGAAAATACTCTCCCCTAGATCAAAGTTTGCTGTGAGTCTAGACTCTATGTACCCTTTGCTTTGTGGCTTCGGTTCATGGCATAAAAAAGATTTGGAACCCCTGGTCTAGTGTTCTGTGTGTATTGAAACACAGGACAAACTGCCACCAGCTTATTTTACTACATTTAAGCTACATTTTAAAATTGTAGTTTAAAATTTGTTTATAGTGCAAAGTATAGTTCAACTTGAAGTTTAATTTATGAACTTGCAATATTTAATATAATTTAAAGCTTATTATTAGTTCCCAATAACAATGGAACATCTTAAAAAAGCATTTTGATTGTAATTTGTAATAAAGAATGTTTTAGACAAAGTTATTTAAGCTGTGTAAGATACTTTGCTAAGTTGTGTTGAAATTTTCTACAATTGCTGAATGTATTATAGCAGCTCACTAGTGGTGCTAGGCTTTTTATTTCAGGGTTGTGAGTTTTATTATAAGGACACTAATAAAATACCTGTCTCATAATTGCTGCCTGGGAAGATGGTGGAATCAGGAATGATGGCAACATTTGAGAGGTATTTAGACAAGCTCAGAAACAGGCAGAAAATGGAGGACATAGGCCTTTACAGGCAGAATTGATGGGACAAATGGTGTAATTCTACTCCCTTATCTTATGGTCTTATAAAACATTCCCTTTCCACAGAAGATGATTTCCACTGCGTTTCCAGAATTTTCTATTTCAATTTCATTTTTCCAGCATCTACAAATTTTAAAATATGTAAATCTCCTATTTCTATGAATTGATTTCTAATACTTAATCATTTTTAGTGTTTCACAGGATCCCAATATGTGAAGTATTCTCAATGACTTAGATACTTGCATGTGTACTGGATTTTAAGAATCACTTACAATGGATTTTAATTAATTGCTTGTTTTCTTTAGATTTGAGAGAATGGTTGGCGCTGTCCTGAGTTGGTGCCAATGGGTTTTTCTAATTTGTTACCTTGAAAGAGTGGTATGGTGTTTAAATCCCGATGATCCTAATGTGTGCAGCCACTGGGAAAGGTAAATGCAATCCATTTTTTGTTTATTCTTTACCTTCATGGAATTTAGTAGACACGTTCATATTCAATTAGAAGCCTATTTTTGAAGATGCTTGAATGTGGATGTTCTTGCCTGATCCTATGCACGTACTTGTTAAAATATTGGGGAGCAAATAGAACTAAAAAAAACTGCAAGTCATCAGGTGGTACTAAAAATCAAGCATGATGGTAGTTCCTCTGCAAAAATAAATCTACTTCTACTTTTGTTTTGGAAAAAATATTTTAAGATGTTGATAGTGAGCTTCCTTGTAAAATGTACAGTATTCTAGAAAGATTTTGATAACATTTTCTTATGAAAGTTGGAGCAATGTCTCTGACTAGACTTGAGTAGTAGAAGAGATGTAGGATAAAAGTGCAAAAACACCTTGTAAATTAACCCAAGATAGGGTAACAGGAGTTTTCATGTCAATACTTAACCATGTCTGGTATGTAAAACGGTTTCTATTTCATTCACATCATATTAACTCAGTTTGTCGTTTCTATGGTAAAGATATTTGATTACCAGCTTGTAACGGGTAGCTCAATGATTAGTGATCATCGCAATTACACACCTATATTTGGCACGACGCATAACATGGCATCCCTTTCAGTCTGAGTCTTGTAATTTGTTACATTTTGCTGCATCTCAAGTCATCAGCAAATGTACAATTGCATTCTTTTGTAGTTCTATAAGGTTATGAAACAAATTAAACTTAATGTCATTATTATTTATAAATTAGATTTTTTAAAACAGATGAATCAGAATCAGGTTTAATACCATTGGCATATGTTGTGAAATTTATTTTTCTTTAATCCCAACTAAAATTATTGTGATTGTATGAATGAAATAAATTTATATCTTATCAATCCTATATATAATGAATCTGTGGTTGAATGATAAGGTGCTACAAAGAAGAGTAGTATAACATTAATTAGGCACTATACAATGAACACAATAAAAAGAATTTGAATATTGGATAAAGAAATATCAAAAATATTAATCTACTTTTAAAGTGACAATTCAATTTTCTAACATGGCTGATGAGAAGTTGTGAATAAAAACAATCTTTTATCTGATATGGCAATTAATAAATCTAAGTTGCAATATTTATTATTTATAAGTTTAGTATATAATCTGTTGTTTTACAAGGAGTGATTATATTATGTTAAGGAAAAATTCTGCTGTTAAGTTCAGTTTTATCTATGTGGCTGGTTTTTTCTATCAAACAAAAATTAGTATCCTCTATTTCATGGTTAAGCAGTTATTTGAAAAAAAAAGAGGAATGAAAACAAAAGACCTACAAGTAACAGAATGCAAAGTATGAGGTATATATTACTAACATAAAAGAACAAGGTCATTTAAAACGACCTTGTTAAAGTAACAATACATTAATTATTAGAATGATTATTAAGGTTAATCAAACAGCCAAACCTTCCTACTATTTTGATATAAAGCATCTGCAAACCAAAAGCGCATCTCAAGCTATCGATTGGGTAAATTGGTGTGAGTGCAACATTCTAATCAAGAGAAAAGCTAGATTAAATACTGGGATTGATTTGCTGTGCATCGCATGATGACTTTGTCAAGTAGACAGTAATAAATCACATAGCAATGGGGACCTGCAGTGAGTGGCCTTTACTGCCTTTTGGGATTAAATGTTGATTATTAAACAGTTACAGCTATGTGTCTGATTCCCTCAGAGAAATGTAACAAACTTAGAATTTCATTGACAGAATCAAATGATTTATAAAAGTAGACATTGGAATGCTCCAATAGAAAATTGTGAGGTTTGTACTCATGAATCTTGAGTTCAGCCACAGTTAAAAAGGAGTAAAAGACAGAATATTTCCTCTTCAGAAAGCAATTGACTTCCAGAAAGCAGGACTTTGAGCCCTGATGAAGGATCTCGGCCCAAAATATCCACTGTTTATTTATTTCCATGTGCTGCCTGTTTTGCTGAGTTCCTCCAGCATTTTGTGTGTGTTGATTTTGTATATTTTTGATTTCTAAATTACCAAATAACTTAGATAAGGGCATCTGATTTTGCTGGCCTCACTCTTTCTAATAAAATATTTCAGATCATAGGGTTCTTTTGTTGTTTAGATTGTCTTTAAACTGGATGGATTTACGCAGAGTTCACTACAGTCAGATTTGGTGGAGCCATTTAAATCATTAGCTGGTATGGCCAAGCATTGGAAAAGCAGTCAGAAATAAAAAAAAACCTCTCAGGTCTTGTAAGGCGAGACATCAGAATTTTTGACACTACCTCATTGTGTTGTTGTAGTAAGAGGGTACTTGCATAAGAAGGCTAATAAGACCGTAAGACACAATGTGGTCATTCACCTCGTTGAGTCTGCTCCACCATTCCATCATGGCTGATTTATTAATCCTCTCAATCTCATTCTCCTGCCTTCTCCCCTTGACCTTTGACACCCTTACTAATGAAGAACCTTATAACCTTCACTTTAAATATACCCAGAGACTTGTCCTCCCTAGCTATCTGTGGCAATGAATTCCACAGATTCACCACTCTCTGGGTAAGGAAATTCCTCTTTGTCTCTCTTCTTTCTTCAGTGGTTGGTAAGTTGATGGAGAAGATCCTGAGAGGCAGGATTTATGAACACTTGGAGAGGCATAATATGATTAGGAATAGTTAGCATGGCTTTGTCAAAGGCAGGTCATGCCTTACGAGCCTGATTGAATTTTTTGAGGATGTGACTAAATGCATTGATGAAGGTAGAGCAGTAGATATATGGATTTCTGCAAGGCATTTGATAAGGTACCCCATGCAAGACTTATTGAGAAAGTAAGGAGGCATGGGATCTAAGGGGACCTTGCTTTGTGGATCCAGAATTGGCTTGCCCACAGAAGACAAAGAGTGGTTGTAGACAGGTCATGTTCTGCATGGAGGTCGGTGACCAGTTCTGTGCCTCAGGGATCTGTTCTGGGACCCCTTCTCTTCGTGATTTTTATAAATGACCTGGACGAGGAAGTGGAGGGATGGTTTAGTAAATTTGCTGATGACACAAAGGTTGGGGTTCTTGTGGATAGTATGGAGGGCTGTCAGAGGTTACAGCAGGACATCAATAGGATGCAAAACTGAGCTGAGAAGTGGCAGATGGAGTTCAACCCAGATAAGTGTGTGGTAGTTCATTTTGGTAGGTCAAATATGATGGCAGAATATAGTATTAATGGTAAGATTCTTGGCAGTGTAGAAGATCAGAAGGATCTTGGGGTCCGAGTCCATAGGACACTCAAAGCTGCTGTGCAGGTTGACTGTATAGTTTAGAAGGCATATGGTGCATTGGCCTTCATCAACCGTGGGATTGAATTTAGGAGCTGAGAGGTAACGTTGCAGCTATATAGGACCCTGATCAGACCCCACTTGGAGTACTGTGCTCAGTTCTGGTCACCTCACTACAGGAAGGATGAGGGAACTACAGAAAGGATGCAAAGAAAGTTTACAAGGATGTTGCCTGGATTGGGGAGCATGCCCAATCCACTTGGCCTTTTCTCCTTGGAGTGACAGAGGATGAGAGATGAGCTGATAGAGGTGTATAAGATGATGAGAGGCATTGATTGTGTGGATAGTCAGAGGCTTTTTCCCAGGGCTGAAATGGCTGCCACAAGAGGGCAGTTTTAAGATGCTTGGAAGTAGGTACAGAGGAGATGTCAGGGGCATACTTTATACGCAGAGGGTGGTGAGTGCGTGGAATGGGCTGCTGGCGATGGTGGTAGAGGCAGATACGATAGGGTCTTTTAAGAGACTCCTGGACAGGTACATGAAGCTCAGAAAAATTAAGGGCTATGGGTAACCCCAGGTAATTTCTATATTAAGTACATGCTTGGCTCGGCATCGTGGGCTGAAGGGCCTGTATTGTGCTGTAGGTTTTCTATGTTTCTAAAGAGACGTCCTTGTATTCTGAGGTTGTGTTCTCTGGTCCTAGGCTCTCTCCTTATTGGAATACAATCATCATTTCCTGAACTAATGTTGGGAAACTCCTGCAAAACCCTGAAGGCTAAATAAGGAGAGAAAAGGAAGCATGTGGCATGTTTTAACTAAACTTGAGTGAGGCTGATGAAGAATATCTGCAGTGGAGGCAGGCAGTTCAAAAAAGGAAAGGTAGATTATGTAAGGTTTAGTAAGTGTAGGTCAGAGTCCTTAAGGAATATAAATGAAGCAGGAAAAAAACCTAAACTTCAGTTTTAAATGTGGAGAAGACATGATGGGCCTAATGGTCGAATTCTGCTCCTATATCTTATGGTCTATAGTCCTCATGACCTTGGTGCGTAGGATTCAGGAAAATCCAAAGGTACTTTATAGATACTGTACATTTAAAAGCAAGTAGGTAACTAGATAGAGGGTAGAACAAAAGAGGGAATTTATGAAAGGAATCAAACAAAGTGGTTCAGGTGTTAATTTTTTTACTTTGAACTGTTATTCACTAAGGAGAAGGACATGTGGGATAGAGAGATCAAGAAGGGGTATGCTAACGCCTTACGGCATGTTGAAATCAAGAAGGAGGAGATGGTGTTGGGTCTTTTAAAGAACATTAAAGTGGGTATGTCCCCAGGGACTATTGCCCACAGACCTGCCACTCACTGGATCTTTCTCGTTTCTTGAATCATTCTCTGTAAACGCTAAAGAATGTTGTGCATGAAAATCCCAGAAGATCTGCAGTTTCTGAAATACTCAAACCATCCCTTATGGCACCAACAATCAATCTATGGTCAAGGTCACTTGGATCATATTTCTTTCCCATTCTGATGTTTGGTCTGAACAACAGCTGAACCTCTTGACCACATCTGCATGTTTTTATGAATTGAGTTTCTGCCACATGATTGGCTGCTTCGATATTTACATTAATGAGCAGATGTACAGGTCTACCTAATAAAGTAGCCACTGAGTGTATATGATTGGAATTTTGTTTGTTCTCATTTTCAGATAATTTGTGCATTAAAATTATTTTCTGTGTATTTTTTTCCAGTTATGCTGTCACCGTTCAGGAATCATATGCGCATCCCTTTGACCAGGTCTACTATACTAGATGCACTGATATTCTCAATTGGTTTAAATGTACCAGACACAGGTTGGTTTGGAATAGGGCAACTATGAATTATCTAGATAAAAGAATATTATTTCTGAAGTAATTTAATAGTTTGCTGGTGCATTTCTTGTTCTTGGCAGCTACTGTGGTGACTGATGCTGATCTTAAAGAAAAAAATCTTTAAATAACACCCCATAGCGTATAATTCGTAAATTAGTGAATACATGGGAATGGTAGTTATCTTATCAATTAGTTTAGGCCATGGTCATCAATCAGGAGAGGGGTGTCATGATTTCATCTGCATCTCTGGAGGTACTGAATAGAAGTTCAAAAATAATTAATTTCAACAAGCTATCTAAAACTCTTAGTCCTGGGTATGACTCTAAACTGCAACTGGTGATGAGGCTCTGATTGGGGACTTTCAGAGCTTTGGGGAAAGTGGAGTTACCCCTTAGTCATTCATTGCTCCCAGGGCTGCTCTGACACAGAACGGTAGCACCTGCAAGGGTTCCTGCTCAGGATAAGAGTGAAGGCCAACGGCAGATCCGACGGATTCAGTAACTGAACTTATAATGGAGAAGGCGGATGAGCTAGGACCTCAAATGTCAATGGCTATAGTATAGGCAGACGAACACTTGGGAAGAGAAATGGTGATTTCTTTAGTTCGCCCAATGGTAGGCAATAGCAAACCACCGTTGCTATTTGCTAAGAAAACCATGGTCAAACTCACAAAATGTATCACACAACAACAGCGTCAAGAGGATCTTCAAGACAATTCTGAAGATGCTTTGCTGGGTGTAGTTGATTCTGGTCAGCTGGAGATCCCCGACCGTCATCAAGCTACTGCACATAACATTCATGTAACACAAAAGAAAATTATTGCCACTTGGAATGTAGGAACCCTATATCAAGCAGGAAGATTGGACAATATGATAAATGAAATGGAAAGACTAAAGATTAACATCATGGGAATTAGCGAAGTTCGTTGGACAGGTGCTGGAACATGTCAGAATAGAAATAAAACGCTAATTTATTCTTGTGGAACATCTCATACTAATGGAATAGGAATTCTTTTGGATGAAAACATGGCAGAAAGTGTTTTAGGACATTGGGCAATATCAGAAAGAGTGCTCCTTGTTAGATTCAGAGGACAACCATTTGATTTAGCAATTATACAGGTATATGCACCAACAACAGATGGAACAGGTGAGGATATAGATAAATTCTATGAAGAGCTTGAACAAGCAAAGAATGGATGCAAATCTCAAGAAATTATTATTGTCATGGGAGATCTAAATGCTAAAGTAGGACAAGGTGCTGATGAATACCATAGGAAAATTTGGACTAGGGGAAAGAAATAAATGAAGTGAGAAATGGGTAGAATGGTGCAAGATGAATAATCAGGTCATTCTGAACACCTACTTTAAAAACCATCCAAGATGCTTGTGGACCTGGAAAAGTCCAGGTGATAACACCAGAAATCAAATTGACTTTATTACTATAAACCAAAGATTTAGAAACTCAGTGACTCAATGCAAAACATATCCAGGTGCAGACTATAATAGTGACCATAACCCGGTAGTATGTCATGTAAAAGTAAAACTTAAAAACTAAAGCAGCAAATACCTGAAAAATCCCTTGACTACTTACAATTAATTAAAGAAGAAAACTTATGACAAAAATTTACAATTGAAGTAAGGAATGGATTTCAAAGTCTAGAAATAGAATCTGTTGAAGATGATAGCATTCATGTAGAAATGAAATTTAACTCTCTAAAGGATGCCTTGGTAGAATCAGCAAAGTCAGTGATTCCTGAAAAAAGTAAAAAGCACAAAGAATAAATGGATGACAGATGAAATCAAGCTGTGTACATACATTTACTGATGCTTCTGGACACATCTTCAGTGATGTTCCTGGAATCACTGGGTGTTTCGGGTCTTTCAGCACCATACAACCTCCTCCAGGTGACCCAGCTGGGGCTGATCAGACCCCAGCTTGTGTCCAGATGGCTAGCTACTTATGACTCCATGGCTCCCCTCTTTTGAGCCACAGCCATCTTGAGGCCCTCTCTGCCGCATCGGTGGTACTGCGGATGGCTCTCCGCATCCTCTCTCCCTCAATGCCCAAATTGCTGAAGGCTCTAACTAAGGAATGGGCTGCAAATCCCCTACAACCAACCTCCACTGGGAGACACCTAGCTCTCCATCCAGCCTGCTGACAGTTGCTGACCAGTCCTGCGTAAAAATCTAATGGAAGAAAGGAGACGGAAAAAAGCAAATCCTATAGAATACAAGTCCTTAGATAAAAAAATTAAAAGCTTATGTCAAAAAGCCAGAGAAGTATGGTTAAACCAGGAATGAGAGCAAATAGAAAGAATCCCTATTACTGATCCAAAAAGGTTACATCAACAAATCAAGAATATCACTGGTAAAAAGCTCCTCTGTTCTTCAGGTGGATGTTTGAAAGCAAAGGATGGTACCATTATCATGGAAAAAGATGGGATTATGAACAGATGGACTGAGTATATTCAGGAATTTTTTGAAGACAATCGAGGCGAAAAACCAGAAATTAAGAAAAACATTGAAGGTCCAAGTATTTTAAAATCTGAAGTTCGTAATGCAATAAATATGATGAAGAAAGGAAAGGCAGCAAGTCCTGATGAAGTAGTAATAGAACAAATTATCGCCCTTGAAGATTATGGAATTGAAAAACTCATGGAATAATACCAGAAGAGATGAAAAAATCAGTATTTATCATTCTTCCTAAGAAACCTGCTTCAATAGAATGTGAATTACATAGAACCATAAGTTTAATGAATCATATTACCAAGATGCTTCTAAGAATTTTGATGACAAGAGCTAAAAGTAAGATCCAAGCTGAAATAGGTGAAGAACAATGTGGATTTGTGAAAGATAAAGGTACAAGAAACGCGATATTGATGTTAAGGATACTATCAGAACGAGCCATTCAAGTGCAAACAGATTTGTTTGTTTGTTTTATCGACTACACAAAAGCATTTGATAAAGTGAAGCACAATAAGTTATTTGACATATTAAAGAAAACTCTAGATCTAGATGCGAAAGATCTCTGCCTCATCAGAAATCTGTACTGGGAACAAACTGCCGCTGTAAGAATAGTTGGAGAAGTGAGTCAGTTTACGAAAATCAAGACAGACGTTAGACAAAGGGTGTGTTTTCCCCCCTGATTTACTTAATGTGTACAGTGAGAAAATATTACAAAAAATAAGAGACATCTTGGGAATCAAAGTTGGTGGTGAAAACATCAATAATTTCAGATATGCAGATGACACTGTGTTAATGGCAAGTACGGAGGAAGAACTACAAAACTTAATTGATATAATTGTTGAAGAAAGTGCAAAAATTGGTCCATCTATCAATTGCAAAAAGACAGAATGTATGGTGCTATCCAAAAAGAAGGAGAATCCTATCTGCAAGCTGAGAATAAACGGGAAAGACATAAAACAAGTACAGAACTTTTGCTACTTAGGAAGCTGGGTGACATCAGATGGCAGGTGCGACTTGAACATTAAAAGAAGAATAGGGATGGCAAAAGACACCTTTACGAGAATGAAGAGTATACTGAGCAATACTAAACTAGGCGTGACAACCCACCTCAGAGTACTGAAATGTTACATTTATCCAGTTATGTTATATGGCTCAGAATGTTAGACAATATCTAGTAACATGAGGAAATGAATTGAAGCAGCAGAGATGTGGTTTTTGAGGAGGATGCAAAGAATATTATGGATGAAATGAATATCTAACGAGGATGTCATGAACAGAGCAAACCCAAAAAGAGAAATAATGTATGAGATCATGAAAAGGCAACGTAACTTCATTGGGCATGTGATTAGGAAAGAGGAGTTAGAATGCATGGTAATTATGGGAAAGATTGAAGGGAAGAAAGCAAGAGGAAGACATAGGGAAATGATGATGCAGACAGCAGCCAGAGAATTGAAAATGAATACCAATGAATTGATCCACTTGACCCGAAACAGGAGTGTGTGGGCCATGGCAGTCAAAGCTCAAACTGGGCATGGCACCTGATGATGATGATGATGATCTAAAACTCTGGACGATTCAGAACTTTGTAATTTCTGCATGATAACCTTTAACTTTCTCAACAAATTACAGGCTTTATATGTAGATACATTCATATAGCCATTCCAAAACAAAAAATAATATTACTCAATTATTATTATATATTAATTTGTTTTCTGGTACCTCCTCTGAATGATAAGAGCAGTTTCACGGTTTCATAGATTGGAAAGTGCTTTCACTGACAGGAACTTTTAATTTTGGCCCTGATCCAGTTTTAGTATTTGTGATCTCAGTGTTTCCCATTTTGGACTCCTGGCAATTGTGAATTGTTGGAAGCTTATAAAGAGTGGTTAGGCCTACCATTCACCCTCTCCTTTGTGTTAAAATTTGATTTATTGCAGTAATGATTTTAATGTGTAGATTTCATACTTCCAGATTATTTTGATTACATTATTAATTAGTTTAACTATTTAAATACTTCAATATGTTTCTATTAAACATATAAATAAAAAAGATGTTGTTAAACAGATGTGATAAGATTTTTCTATTAATTAACTGCACTTTTTACCACAGAACTTTACCCCTGTGAATTGCCCATTGTATTTTAAATCAGTTGTTAGAACCTTCAAAAACTATATATTTATTTTGAAATTTATATCCATTTACAGAAGGTTATTGAAGGTATGATTTACACTAATCTTTAGATGCCAATGATCTCACTAATAAATATTCCCTACAGAATCAGCTACAAAACGGCTTACCGTCGAGGCCTAAGAACAATGTACAGGCGAAGATCTCAGTGTTGCCCTGGGTACTATGAAAGTGAAGATCTTTGTGTCCGTAAGTGTTGATTTTTAATTAAGTTGGTCTGCTGGACTGTCCATTGCTTGATGTACATTTTGTTTCTTTTCCTTGTGGGAGAGTGTTCACAATGTCATTGATCATGGGAAGTCCACATTTTATCAGTACTGTACTGTATTCCATTCACAAACAAGAGAACATCTGCAGATTATCTGAAGCTTATTTTGTTATATTCTCTGTAAACTCTTAAGTTACCTGTGTATTTTAGCTGGAATCTGAACAACTGAAGGTAAGACAGTTGTACTTTAACATCTGCCGGATGATGCTGAGATGTTCTACGAGTCTGTGGTGGTCAGTGCTATCATGTTTGCTGTTGTGTGCTGGGGCAGCAGGCTGAGGGTAGCAGACACCAACAGAATCAACAAACTCATTCATAAGGCCAGTGATGTTGTGGGGATGGAACTGGACTCTATGACGGTGGTGTCTGAAAAGAGGATGCTGTCTAAGTTGCATGCCATCTTGGTCAATGTCTCCCATCCACTACATAATGTACTGGTTGGGCACAGGAGTACATTCAGCCAGAGACTCATTCCACTGAGATGCAGCACAGAGCGTCATAGGAAGTCATTCCTGCCTGTGGCCATCAAACTTTACAACTCCTGTCTTGGAAGGTCAGACACCCTGAGCCAATAGGCCGGTTCTGGACTTATTTCATAATTTACTGGCATAATTTACTTATTACTATTTAACTATTATGGTTCTATTACTATTTATTATTTATGGTGCAACTGTAACGAAAACCAGTCAATAAAGTATGACTATGACTATGATTAAGTCCACATTTCATCAGTACTGTACTGTATTCCAGTCACAAACAAGAGAACTTATCTGCAGCTTATCTGAAGCTTATTTTGTTGTATTTCTCTGTAAACTCTTAAGTTGCCTGTGTATTTTAGCTGGAATCTGAACAACTGAATGTGGTAAGACAGTTATACTGAGTACTTCTGAAGTCATTTGACCGACACTGTTCCTGATTCAGTCTGCAGCTGTGTTCAGAACCACCTGCATCATTACAAGGTGTCTGTGGGTCTGTGGGCCTCAGGCTGTGAATCCCTGAGACATTCAAATATGGTTTTGCAAGAATAAAGGGAGTGAGTTCTCTCGTGCCTTGCCCAGCATTCATTATCAATTCGATATTATTTCTACTTGTGAGAACTTGTATTTAGCTTTAATTGGGTCTAATACCTTCTAGTTGGATATTTGAACTTTCTTGTTTCAGGCAGTAACCCTCTTAATATTAAAATAGGGATCTTATGAATGACATGAGTTCTTAATTGTATTTTATTTCAAAGCTGCATAATGTAGGAATATTACTTTGATCACCTCCTCCAACACTAATCTGGGATCAGACTGCTCCTCGATATCACCCCTACACGCACCACCAATCCACCTGAGCTCCACGGCACTTGTTGGTAAACCTCTGCTCTGCTTCCTTTAGATTAGGGTGATTTTGATGTGTTCTCATTAGATTAATAGCTACATTTAAACACCACAGCAAGATTGACACTAGCTTGGATCGAATCAATGTTGGAACCAGTGGGTTGCTGCTGCTCTCTCTTGGTCACTTGTCCACCTCCTGCTTGTGCAATAATAGTGGCCACAGTCTAGAAATAACTATTTGAAAGTGAAATATTTCATGAGGATGTCTTACAGTGGAGTTTTGATTAACAAGTGTGGGCTTATTCTGCAAGGTTTTAAGAGACTGCAGCTTGAATCACCATTGCTTTCAGGCTTGGAAGCCTGCCTCCAGAGAGTACAGTAGAATATTCACTAGTGACTACAGTTAGAACACTAATGGTCTTCTAGATTATTGTAGTACAATAATAGATTGTTAAAGAGCAGTAAGTGTGCAGTAAAACTGATAATTCCTTTCAAACACATCACTGTACCCTAAAAACACACTACAATGTAAGTATGTCTGCAAATCAAAATGTGGTTTACAATATTGCAAAACTTGGTGTGCTTGAAATGGAAAAAGATAACATTGAATCAACTTTCAAACAGAAACATAACTGGGTGCTTTAAATGAATTAAGTATTGAGCACCACATTGAGTTTTCAATGTGGTTTGAAGTGTTTTGCTCACTTCATATTTTTGAATTATTCTGATGGTACTCATTTACATTACTTTGAATTACTGTGCGTCAACTGTTACAGTTTTCCTTTTACAGAAGAAAGGGAATGTTCATGCTTCCATTCCAGAACTCAGTCCATTAATCTACCATAATGTGAAGAATGGGGACAAACTGGAAAATATAGAGATCTGGAAAGAAACAATGACAGCTATTCAGAGGGATAATGACGAGGGCAGGAAGAATTGAAGATAGTATTAGGATGTTGATAGAAAATTTTTTTTTCAATAGCAGCAATTCTAAAAAACATGAATTTGTAAAAGATAATTGTTAAAAATAAGTCTTTAATAATTTATCAGTGCTTAAATGGATTAACTAAGGATAAATTGTGCTTGATTTTACCATTGTTTTGAAATTATTTTTATATAAATGCAGAATTCTTTGCAGGGTTATTAACACTTAAAATGCAGTAGCTTGACTGAACCACATGTGCCATGTAAGTGCCACTTAATTATGTTTGCAGTTAAGAGGTTGTTGCTGGGAGTATTCAATATCTGTATTAACCTTTTGATCCCAATCACATCAACACATTTGGTAGCTTCTAGATTATCACAAATTTCTACCCCCTCTTCAATGTTATGATGTATTTTGTTTGTTCAAGTGAGATAGATATTTAATACAGTGGATTTTTAGTCATGTTATAAACTACAAGAATGTCTGCAGATGCTAGAAATCTAAAGCAGCACACACAAGATGCTGGAGGATGTTGGTTTGAAATGCGTTTGCCTGTCAACTTAATCCACGATATCATTTCTTAAAAAGAAACAGTATTTTATGAGCATTTACTTTGTGGAACAAAACATTTAATTTATGTATTATGAATTCTGGGACAGGCATTAAACCCATTTTCTTCTTAATCTGTTTATATACTGTATAGTCAAATTATTTTATTGTGGTGATAAAAGCAGCAAAAGTTTCAGCAAGAGGGATAGAGGGAAGCTGTGCATTTCATTCAGAACATCTGCTAAAACAAAACTGGTCCTGGTCTCTGCTATAGTGCTCTAAACATCACAACTGAATTCAGGCGATTTTGAATTTGAACTAATCCTGAGATGTGTAAACTCTCCAAAATAGTACTTCCATTGCAGGAAATGAAGTTTTTCATCTGTTTAATTTAAAGAAATGGATAAGTTTGCCTCATTTTATACAAGAAGCAGATTGCTGGAGGAACTCAGTGGGTCAGGCAGCATTTGTGGAGGCAAAAGGATGGTTGCTGTTTTGAGTCATTACCTTGCACCCCGGAAAGAGGGGAGGTAGCCAGTATAAAGAAGTGAGCGGAATGGGTGAGAGATGTGCAACAAACAAAATGCTGGGTGAGCTCAGCAGCTTAGGCAGCATCTATGGATGTTTTGGGTTGAAATCCTTCATTTGGATGAAAGGTGCCCAGCCTACAGATAAGGGGAAGGTGTGGAGTAAGAGCTGGCGAGCAGTAGGTAGGTCGAGGTGAGGAGGGTTAATGGACAGATGGAATTGGGAAGGGTGGAAATGGCAACAATGGCAGAGACAACATGGGCTGCAGGTGATTGAGTCTGATAAGAAAGAGTCTCCCTCCAAATGAGGGAAGCGAGTTGGCAGTTGGGAAAAGTAGGGGACAGGTATGTATATGTGATGGGCAAATGGAGTGACTTGAAGATGGGAAAGAAAATGATTGACACAGTAGAGTAGGTGTAGAATGAACTGGATAGATCAGAAGATAAGAGAAAAGGGACTGAGAAGGAGCAGTTTACTTGAAATTGAGGAAAAATAGTGTGGTAGTGTTCATTCAGAAATCTGATGGTGGAGGGGAAGAAGCTGTTCCTAAAATGTTGAGTGTGTCTCTTCAGGCTCCTGTATCTCCTCTGATGGTAGTAATGAGAAGAGGGCATGTCCTGCTTAATGGGGGTCCTTAACGATGGATGCTTCCTTTTTGAGGTATCACCATTTGAAGGTGTCTTGGATACTGGGGGAGCTGGTGCCCATGATGGAGCTGGCTAAGTTTGCAACTTTCTGCAGCTTTTTTCTGATCCTGTGCAGAAAGCAGATATGTCAGTGTGGGAATTGGGAGAGAAATTAAAATGGCGGCAACTGGGGCTCCAGAAGGTTGTAACAGATGGAGCATGGGTACTCGGCAAAGTGGTCACCTAGTCCGTGCTCGCTCTTACTGATATAGAGGAGGCCACACTGAGATCAGAGGAGCATGTGAGTCTCTGACTCGCCAGGCAGAGCTGTTTAGGACCTGCGTGGTGGTGAGGGAGGAAATGTAGGGACAGGTGTTATGCCTCCTAATGTTGCAGGGAAACTGCCTGCGGAGTGGGAGGGATGAGTGAACCCTGTGGCAAGCAGAATGGGAAGGGAAAGATATGGCTGGTGGTGCAGCCATGTTGTGTACCTGGTGGAAGTGTCAAAGAATGAAATGGTAGATGTTTTGGTTGAGTAAAAGGTAAAGACCAGGGGAACTCTATTCCTATTCTGTCTGGTGGTGGGCTGTGAAGAAGTGGAGTAAGAGCAGAACTGTAGGAAATAGAGGAGATAGGTGAGGGCTCCATCAGTTAGAGTAGAGGGCAGGGGAATCTGTATTTTATAAAAAAGGAGAGCATCTTTGATGTCTTGAAGTGGAGTGCCTCATCTTAAGAACAGATGTGGTGAAGATTGAGGAACTGAGAGAAAGGAATGCCATCCTTACAAGATTGTAAAGTGGGAGGATGTGTTGAAATGGTAGATGTGGGAGTTAGTGGGTTTGTAGTAAATCTTGGAGCTCAAGAAAGAGGTATTGAAAATAGACCAAGGGAATTTGAGGACAGGGTGGAAATTGGTCGTAAATTTGAAGAAATTAATGAGTTCTGCATGGGTGCGTCTAGTGATCTGAAGGTCGCCAGTTCGAGCCTTAGCTGAGGCAGCGTGTTGTGTCCTTGAGCAAGGCACTTAACCACACATTGCTCTACGTTTGTGTGAGGAGTGGTGCGCCACATAGTCTTTCGCTCCGCGCCTTGTAAGGAATGAAAATGCCCGATGCTGCCCTCTTAGGCCTGAGTCAATGATCTCTCCCTCCTCCCTCCCCAACCCCTGCCTGGGTGCAAGAGATCACACCAATGCGATCATGTAATAGAAAGAGTTGTCTGAGTAAACACAGACTGTTACACATAACCAAAACACTACCTTTGATTTATAGAAAATGGGAAGAATCAAAATAGAAATTGGTCAGTGTAAGCACAAGTTCTGCCAGACTGGTGTTAATGGAGGAAAACTGCTTGGGGGACTGCTGTGGACAGAAATGGGGAAGTCTTCCTGGCGGAAGATGGAATTGTTCAGGGACTGGGTGCCCATGGTGAAGATGAGGCCATGAGGGCAGAGAATTAGAAATTGCTAAAATGGTAGAAAGCTGTGAGGTATCCTGATGTAGGTGGGAAGGGACTGGACAAAGGAGGATGAGATGGAATCAAGGTATGAAGTGGTAAGTTTAGTCAGGTAAGGGAAGGTAGAAACAATGGGCATTCTTGTTTGTGAATCTTGGGTAGGAGATGGAAACAGGCCTTATCAGCAGGCTGTGGAGGGGAAACTGAGATGATGAGATCTGTGATGATAGGGAGACGGTGGCTTGGAGTCCTCACCAGAGGATCCAAAAGCTAAGAAGGGGCAGATGGAGCCAGCTGGGGATGGAAGAGGGGCAAATTTGGAGTCTGAGGCTGGAAAGTGGTAAGTGGAACTAGAAAAGAGATGGATGACAGGCAGAAAGAATCAGATGGGGGAGGGGATAGGAAGTGTAGGTCAGGAAGGTGAAACTTGGGTGGATTTGTGTGAATGATGGGCGGAAGGGAATGCTAAAGTGGAACAAATTGAGAAAGAACCTAGGTAGACTGGTAGAAATGGGAAAGATTGTCATTTTATTTATTTTAAAATGCAACTTTACAAATGTGTTTTTGATCTGAAAAGCATATCTGATTCTCAGGCACATCACAAAGGCACAGTAGGCATGATTCATTTTTGGAACATCATTTTTGAAGCATTGCACTTTACTACTGCAAAACAGCAAATTTCATGGCACAGGTCTGATTCTGAATAAGTAAACTCCGTTCAATCACTTACAGTACCAATAATATTAAAAGCAATGTAAATGTTAAATTTAATGTGAATTTTACAGTCCTGAAATAGAAGATGCTGCAAATGAATGGCTGATGAGTCAGGATTTAAAGAAGAAAGGGGTTTATGTTAGGTGATTTTCTTTATTGCATCATGATAGTTATAAAAGAAGAAGCTAATTCCTTTACTTTGGATCCAGTGTTAGATTTACGTCACACATACTGCTTAGTTTTGAGGTCACAAGATCTTCAACACCTTTACAGTATCTTTTAAGTGGCACTTTGAAAAGTCTTTTCAGGCAAGGATAGGCTTTTTTTTAGCCGGGTTTCTTCCTTGTCACCTCTTCCATGAAGACCTTTTTTTTGTGCAAGGATTGTGGAGCCATGAACTTCATCTCCAGATGCAGCCACAAATTTCTGCAGCTCACTCAGAGTGACTGTTGTGTCACAGTAGCCTCTCTTACAAGTGCCATTCTTCTCCAGTGACTAAGATTATAGAGGGCCAGTCTGACCTAGTCAGTGTGGCTGTGGTTTCAGGTTTTTTCCACTTTTTCACGATGTACTGCACTGAGCTCTGAGGTGTTTTCAGTGCCTTTGAGATGGTCTTGTACTCTTGCCCAGATATGTTTCTCTTTTATCATTTCCCTGACTTGCCTTGAGTGCTCCTTTGTCTTCATTTTGATTTGGATGATCTATTGAAAATTTTACTGTACTGTTGGACCTTACAGAGAGAGGGGGTATTTATTCAGGTGGTCATCCAGTTTTCTACATCAACAAATTGGATGAGTTTGGTAAGGTAATATACAGTCCCTATAAAAAGTATTCACCCCTCTTGGAGGTTTTCATGTTTTATTGTTTTACAGCATTGAATCACAGTGGATTTAATTTGGCTTTTTAGATACTGAAGAACAGAAAAGACTCGTTTGTGTGAAAGTGAAAACAAATTTCAACAAATTGGTCCGAGTATATTACAATTATTTATTTATTTATTTTGGCGTGTGCATGCAAGTCTGTGTGTGTGCGTCTGCATGTCCGTGATGATGGATTTTTTATGGCTTTTTCACAAGGCGGGGAGCGAGAGAGAGACTGTGTGGCACGCCACTCCTCACACAGACATTTTCGCAGTATTTTTCCTTTGTTTTACGAGGTCGAGTTGCAAATTTGACACTCAACCTGGCACAGAGGGAAAGCGTACTCGGGGGCGGACCCGACTAGTTTCGAACTCGGGAACCTCCGCTCCCAGGTCTGGCGCCGATGTCATTGCGCCACCAGCCGGTCCTATATTACAATTATTAAGCACAAAAGTAATTGATTGCATAAGTATTCATCCCCTTCAAGTCAGTATTTAGTAGGTGCACCTTTGACAGCAATTACAGCCTTGAGTGGATAGGTCTCTTTGCACATCTGGACACGATAATATCTCCCCATTCTTCTTTTCAAAACTGATGAAGCTCTTTCAGATTGCATGGGGATCGTGAGTGAACAGCTCTTTTCAAGTCCAGTCACAAATTCTCAGTTGGTTTGAGGTCTGGACTCTTCAAGGAGCGGTGTCTCAGAAAGGTAGCATCCATTATTAAAGGGCATGCCCTTTTCTCACTGTTACCATCAGGTAGGAGATACAGAAGCCTGAAGGCACACACTCGGCGACTCAGGAACAGCTTCTTCCCCTCTGCCATCCGATTCCTAAATGGACATTGAACCCATGAACATTAGCTCACTTTAAAAATATATATTATTTCTGCTTTTTGCACAATGTTTAATCTATTCAAAATATGTATATTGTAATTTATTTACTTATTTATTATTATTTTTTCTTCTTCTATATTATGTATTGCGTTGACTGCTGCTGCTAAGTTAACACATTTCATGACAGATGCCAGTGATAATAAACCTGATTCTGATTCTGACTCTGACTTGGCCACTCCAGGATATTAACTTTGTTGTTCTTAAGTCATTGCTGTATAGCTTTGGCTTTATGCTTATGGTCATTATCTGTCTGGAAAACAAATCTTCTCCCAAGTTGCACTTCTCTTGCAGACTACATCAGGTTTTCTTTCAGGATTTCCCTGTACTTTGCTACATTCATTTTATCCTCTACCTTCCCGAGCCTTTCAGGGCCTGCTGCAGAGAAGCCTTCCCCACAGTATGATGCAGCCACCACATGCTTCACGGTAGGGATGGTGTGTTTTTGATGATGTGCGATGTTTGGCTTACATTAAACACAGCATTTAGTCTGATTGTCAGAAAGCTCAATTTTGCTTTCATCAGACTTAGAACCTTCTTGCAGCTGGCTTCAGAGTCTCCCACATGCCTTCTGGCAATCTCTAGCCAAGATTTCATGTGATTTTTTTTCAACAGTGGCTTTCTTTTTGCCACTCTCCCATAAAGCTGTGACTGGTGAAGCAGCTGGGCACCAGTGGTTGTATGCAGTCTCTCCCACCTCAGTCAGTGAAGCTTGTAACTCCTCCAGAGTTGTCACAGGTCTCTTGGTGGCCTTCCTCACTAGTCTCCTTCAGTTTTTGAGGACGGCCTGTTCTAGACAGATTTGCAGCTGTGTCATATCCTTTCTATTCCTTGATGATTGACTTAACTGTACTCCAAAGGATATTCAGTGACTTGGAATTTTTCTTGTATCCATCTCCTGACTTGTGCTTTTCAATAACCTTTTTGTAGAGTTGCTTGGAGTGTTCTTTTGTCTTCATGGTGTAGTTTTTGCCAGGATACTGACTTACCAGCAGTTGGACCTTCGGATTCAGGTGTATTTTTACTACAGTCAATTGAAACACCTTGACTGCACACAATGATCAGCATTTCACTAGTTATGTGACTTCTAAAACCAATTGGCTGTACCAGTGATGATTTGGTGTGTCATATTAAATGGGGTGAATAGTTACGCGATCAGTTATTTTGTGTTTTATATTTGTAATTAATTTAGATCACTTTGTAGAGATCTGTCATCACTGACACGAAAGTCGTTTTCTGTTGATCACTGTCAAAAAAGCCAAATAAAATCTATTGTGATTCAATGTTGTAAAACAATAAAACATGAAAACTTCCAAAGGGGTTGAATACTGTATTGCTGCTGAGGAAAGTAGTAATTACAAAGGGGATGAATACTTTTTCAGCTTTGCAATTTTGGTTTTTAATTTTTAGTAAACTGTTGATAGGTGTTGGAATTTTTTTTGATTTGACATGATGCATGTTTTTATAGATCAGCTCAAAAAATCCTACTTCAATATATTTTAAATTTAGGAAATGACACAGTAAAATGTGAAAAGAATTGCAGTCTGAATACTTTTCCAAGGCTATGTAGTTTGAGAGTGAAAGGAGAAAGAGGTTTCAGAAATACTGAATATTTTAACATGACATTTCCGCTCTATAAATGCCAATAATACATTTGACGCTAATTGGAACAGAAAAGTTGAAGATTTATCAGTTGTGTCTATTATACATTTACTGGGCTCTCTTTATTTATCTGTGGATGGGACAAAAAGAGTAAAAGCAGGTGCTGCTTAGACAGAGCGCCTTGAGACACATTATAGAAGTCTCTTTGTTGTTATTTCATTCCATCCGATGTGCTTTTGGCACATCTACTCTCAGCAATGAATTACTCCAAGATACTAGAGCTATTTCAAAGCATTCTATTGAGCACATCCATTCAATGAGGATGCTACAACTAAAATAAAATCAAGAAATGCTTTTCAGTAACATTACTTACTACCTCTACAACACAATGGCCATAAAAGAAGAGTAAATTATAGGCACAAAATTTAAGTATACAATTATAAAGAATAGTGTCTGTCTTTTTGAATAAAATGTATAGTTTGCTTGCCTGATTATCTGGGACTTCCAAAGCCATGCAATGAAGTGGGTTCACAGGAAATATACAATGGTTTTGTTATGTTTTGTAACTCCAAAACATTAAACTAATTGAGAAGAAAACAAGAGAGTAGGGGAGATACGTCGTGGTTACTTTAAACAAGCCACACACGTATTACATGGTAGCTTCAGAATCAGACTCAGGTTTAATATCTCTGGCATATATCATGAAATTTGTTAACTTTATGGCAGTGGTACAATGAAATACATGATAAATACAGAGAAAACAACAGAATTACAGTTATATTAGTAAGTATATATATAATATATATTAGTGTGTGTGTATATATATATATATATATATATATATATATATATATATATATATATATATATATGTCTATTAAATAGTTAAATTAAGTAGTGCAAAAAAAAAGTAGTGCAATAGTGTTCTTGGGTTCAATGTCTATTTAGAAATTGGATGGTAGAGGATATCATGATGGATACAATTCATGTATTTTGACATATAACCACAATGAACAACTTATATAAACAACAAAGAATACTTAATCAAACAATATATTTACAATATTACTCAAATGTTACTGAAATATTAAATACACAACAGGTTCTATGAGTCTGTGGTGGCCAGTGCTATCATGTTTACTGTTGTGTGCTGGGGCAGCAGGCTGAGGGTGGCAGGCACCAACAGAATCAACAAACTCATTCGTAAGGCCAGTGATGTTGTGCGGATGGAACTGGACTCTCTCACGGTGGTGTCTGAAAAGAGGATGCTGTCCAAGTTGCATGCCATCTTGAACAATGTCTCCCATCCACTACATAATGTACTGGTTGGGCACAGGAGTACATTCAGCCAGAGACTCATTCCACCGAGATGCAACACAGAGCGTCATAGGAAGTCATTCCTGCCTGTGGCCATCAAACTTTACAACTCCTCCCTTGGAGGGTCAGACACCCTGAGCCAATAGGCTGGTCCTGGACATTTCATAATTTACTGGCATAATTTACGTGTTACTATTTAACTATTTATGGTTTTATTACTATTTATTATTTATGGTGCAACTGTAATGAAAACCAATTTCCCCAGGGATCAATAAAGTATGACTATGACTGTGACTATGTTTCTGCCCATGTTACAACATGATTAGTTAGTAGACAGTGCGTGAGGAGGTGTAAATAACTCTAAATCTTGTTTGTAGGGTTCTTCGCTGAGCCTAGAGGTTTGGTCACAAACATTTCGGCACAAGTCAAGGTGACATCATCAGAGCGCAACTGAGTGTTGTTTCTGCCTAGTACTCGCATTTATATTGGTCTGATTGGTTGTTCTGTTTGGTTGGCTGTGTGCTGGTCACTAGTCTCTGCTGGGTCCCAGCCAACCAGTTTGTTGAGTGACCTTTGCTGGCCTGTATCCCTGGTGATCAGTTGTTGTGACTGTTGGTTTCCCAGGTGCCCGTGGCACACCGCTCAGCCCTGAATAGATAAGAAAGAGGCTAACCCTACCATACCTCAGGAATGTTTCTGAAATTACAGCAAGACTGTTCCAACCATATGGAATAATGGTAGCACACAAACCCAGCACAACCACCAGAATGCTTGTCTCGAGACCCAAAAATGCAACCGCCCACATAGAGAGAACAAACGTAATATACTAAATGCAATGTAGAGACTGACCCAAGCATGAAGGACAGACAGGGAGAAAACTATCCATGCAAGTAGGGTTGTGATCTCAGGATTGCTACCCATGCCATACGCTAGTGAGGCCAGAACTAGGAAGATTATACAGCTTAATATGTGGCTAAGGAGTTGGTGCAGGAAGTTGGTGCGATGCAGGTGGATGCTTTCCTGGTGTCATGGATTCTTGATTACCTGACTGGCAGACCACAGTACGTGTGCTTGCAACACTGTGTGTCTGACAGAGTGACCAGCAGCACTGGGGCTCCACCGGGGACTGTCTTGTCTCCCTTTCTCTTCTCCATTTACACCTCGGACTTCAACTACTGCACAGAGTCTTGTCATCTTCAGAAGTTTTCTGATGACTCTGCCATAGTTGGATGCATCAGCAAGGGAGATGAGGCTGAGTACAGGGCTACAGTAGGAAACGTTGTCACATGGTGTGAGCAGAATTATCTGCAGCTTAATGTGAAAAAGACTAAGGAGCTGGTGGTAGACCTAAGGAGAGCTAAGGTACCGGTGACCCCTGTTTCCATCCAGGGGGTCAGTGTGGACGTGGTGGAGGATTACAAATACCTGCAGATACGAATTGACAATAAACTGAACTGGTCAAAGAACACTGAGGCTGTCTACAAGAAGGGTCAGAGCCGTCTCTATTTCCTGAGGAGACTGAGATCCTTTAACATCTGCCGGACGATGCTGAGGATGTTCTACGAGTCTGTGGTGGGCAGTGCTATCATGTTTGCTGTTGTGTGCTGGGGCAGCAGGCTGAGGGTAGCAGACACCAACAGAATCAACAAACTCATTCGTAAGGCCAGTGATGTTGTGGGGATGGAACTGGACTCTCTGATGGTGGTGTCTGAAAAGAGGATGCTGTCCAAGTTGCATGCCATCTTGGACAATGTCTCCCATCCACTGCATAATGTACTGGTTGGGCACAGGAGTACATTCAGCCAGAGACTCATTCCACCGAGATGCAGCACAGAGCATCATAGGAAGTCATTCCTGCCTGTGGCCATCAAACTTTACAACTCCTCCCTTGGAGGGTCAGACACCCTGAGCCAATAGGCTGGTCCTGGATTTATTTCATAATTTACTAGCATAATTTACATATTACTATTTAACTATTTATGGTTTTATTACTATTTATGATTTATGGTGCAACTGTAATGAAAACCAATTTCCCCCAGGATCAATAAAGTATGACTATGACTATGAAGGCATAAGATTTTTGGATCATTGGGCTCTCTTCTAGGAATGGTGGGACCTGAACAGAAGGGATGGTTTGTGTCTGAACTGGCGGGGGACTAATCTCCTAGTGGGAAGGTTTGTTAATGCTGCACAGTGGGATTTAAACTAGAGTTGCAGGGGGATGGAACCACAGTGCCAGAACAGTTAATGGAGAAGTTGTGGAGGCAGATGTTGGTAAAACCTCAGGCAAAGTTATGAAGTCTGGTGGCGCAGTGACATCAGTGCCGGACTCCGGAGTGAAAGTTCCCGAGTTCGAATCCCGTCGGGCTGCTCCTGGGTACGCTTTCTATCCATGCCGGGTTGAGTGTCGAGCTCGCAACTCAGCCTTGTAAAAAAAAAACTGTGCTGTGAGAAGGACGTGGGGGACCACTCACAGAATATTTTCTCCAAGACAACCACTTGAAAAAAGTGGTCGCCGAAGCTCTGGCAGAGTGTGGCACACAAAAAAAAAAGTTATGAATCAAATGGTTGAGCATGGTGTGACTAGTGTCTTGAGCTGCCTATGTTTCAATGAAAGAAGTATCGTAGGAAAGGTGGATGATAGAGGCAATGGATAGTGAAGAGAGGATGTTGACCAGGCAAAATTACAGCCAGCAGGGTGAATTGCAATGCAAAAGGCGGACAAAATTGAAAAGGGTGAATACAGAACTGTTACATTTGAATGAGCACAGTGTACGGAATAAGGTAGATGAACTTGTAGTATAGTTGCAGATTGGCAGGTATGATGTTGTAGGTATCACTGAATCATGGCTGAAAAAAGATTATTGCTGGGAGCTTAAAGTCCATAGATACACTTAATATCAGAAGGACAGGCAGGAAGGCAGAGGGGGCGGCTTTACTCTGTTGGTAAAAAATAAAATCAAATCTTTAGAAAGAGGTGACGTAGGGTCAGAAGGTGATAAATCATTGTGGATAGAGCTAAGGAACTGCAAAGGCAAAAAGATCCTGATAGGAGTTGTATGTGGACTCCCAAATAGTAGTAAGGATGTGGTCAACAAATTACAATGGGAGTTAGAAAATGCATGTCAAAGGTTACAATTGTTATGGGGGATTTCAATATGCAGGTAGATTTGGAAAATCAGGTTGGTGCTGGATTTCAGAAGGGGAAATTTCTAGAGTGCCTATGAGTTAGCTTTTTAGAGCAGCTCGTAGTTGAGTTCACTAGGGGATCAGCTGTCCTGGATTGGGTGTTGTACAACTAACCAGAATTGATTAGAGAGCTTAAGGTAAAAGTACCCTTAGGGGTAAGGGATCATAATATGATCGAATACACCCTGAAATTTGAGAGGGAGAAGCTAAAATCAGATGTATCTGTATTACAGTGGAGTAAAGGGAATTACAGAGGCATGAGAGAGGAGTTGGCCAGAATTGATTCAAAAAGAACACTGGCAAGGATGATGGCAGAGCAGCAATGGCTGGATTTTCTGGAAGCATTTCAAAAGCACAGAATATATAGATTACAAAGAGGAAAAAGTATTCTAAAGGAAAAATGACACAACCGTGGTGAACAAGAGAAGTCTGAGAAAGGGCATAGAGCAAAAAATGAGTGGGAAGTTAGAAGATTGGGAAGCTTTTAAAAAGCAACAGAAGGCAACTAAAAAGTCATCAAGAAGGTAAAGGTGGAATACGAAAGCAAGCTAGTCAATAATATTAAAGAGGATACCAAATGGTTCTTCAGATACATAAAGTGTAATAGAGAGGTAAGACTGGAGACAATGCCGGAGAGGTAGTAATGGCGGGGGGGGGGGACAATGAAATGGTGGAAGAATGAATTAAGTATTTGCAGTAGTCTTCATTGTGGAAGACACTAGCAGTATGGTAGAAGTTCCAGGTGGTCAGGGGTCATGAAGTGTGTGAAGTTACCATTACTAGAGAGATGATTCTTAGGAAACTGAAAGATCTGAAGGTGAAGTCATCAGGGCCAGATGGTGTTCACCCCAGGGTTCTGAAAGAGATGACTGAAGAGATTGTGGAGGCATTAGTAATTATCTTTCAAGAATCACTAGATTCTGGAATGGTTCCGGAAGACTAGAAAAGTATAAATCAGAATCGGAATCAGGTTTATTATCACTGGCATGTGTCATGAAATTTGTTAATTTAGCAGCAGCAGTTCAACGCAATACATAATATAGAAGAAAAAAATAAAATAATAATAATAAATAAGTGAATCAATTACAGTGTGCATATATTGAATAGATTAAAATTGTGCAAAATACAGAAATAATATATATTAAAAAGGTGAGGTAACGTCCAAGGGTCAATGTCCATTTGGGAATTGGATGGCAGAGGGGAAGAAGCTGTTCCTGAATCACTGAGTGTGTGTCTTCAGGCTTCTGTACCTCCTACCTGATGGTAACAGTGAGAAAAGGGCATGTCTTGGGTGCTGGAGGTCCTTAATAATAATAACGTCACTCCACTCTTCAAGAAGGGAGAGAGGCGGAAGAAAGGCTGGTTAGTCTAACCTCAGTGGTTGGGAAGATGTTGGAATTAATTATTAAGGATGAGGTTTCAGGGTACTTAGAGGCACAGGATAAATTAGGCTATAGTCAGCATGGTTTCTTCAAAGGAAAATCTTGCCTGACAAATCTGTTGGAATTCTTTGAAGAAATTTATGAACCTATGCATCTGTGGGATCAAGGCTGAGAGGTGTGCTGTGGACACCCGAGGGACCAATGCCCACAATAACCGATAACCAGAGATAAGGGCCAGTGGAGATCTTCATCTGATTAGCTGGGACCCAGTGGAGACTAGCTGCCAGCACTGACAGCCAACCAATCAGAACAATGAGTTGGACCAATATAAACGTGAGCAGTTGGCAGAAACAATGCCGAATTGCACACTGATTATGTCACCTCGACTGGTGACAAAATGTTTGCGACCTGACCTCCAGGCTCTGTGAACAACCATACAAACAAACAGCTGCCCCAAGCTCCGATTTCCTCTTTCATTTCAAACTCTAAACCTAATCAGCATTTTCATATTCTATGCAAGTATGCGTGAAATTTTACATAATTGAACAACAGATTAAACTTTGAAATGTCAGCTTCTATATTAACTCACTATCTGCATAAAATGAAATTCTGTTTAATGCTAAGTTTGTCATATTTGCTTACCATGTGCATGATCTGTGAAAGTACTGTTGTTGAGAGCATTTAAGAGTGATGCAAGGTTTCTGTGTGTATGCAGATGCTTCCCGAAAATCGTCTGTCTTAAAAGAGACAGCTCTTAATTTTTTTGAACTTTGCCTGAAGTAGGAGCACATATTAAGAGAGCACCTAGCAAGGCCAGTTATATCCTAGGTTCATTAGTAAGGATAGAATAGAAGGGCAGGCAGACGTGCTTACCCTGTGTAAAACATTGGTCGGCTACAGTTTAATATTGCATTTATTGCTGGTCACCATACCTTGCAAAAGATGAGAAGATCTGAGCTAGAATGCATTGGGAGTCTATACAGGTTCATCACAGCAATGCTATTTTCCTGAAATATTTTCTCCCTATATTCCCATCAATATTCTTCACTTTTTACCACCCATCTACTCCATAGGGGCAGTTTAGGTCTCAGGTAACCTACCAAACTATGCATCTTTTGGAATGTGGGACACTCACATGTTTTAACTCTACACAGAGTGTACTGAGATCAAGATTGAACCCAGATCACTGGAACCTGGAGGCAGCTCTATTAACTATGTCACTGTGCCGTCCTCGTTAGTTGAGGAAGCAAGGATCTGTCAAGTGGAGTATTAATGCAGCACATTGCAAGTAAATATTGAGCAAACAATGTAACTGAAATCTGTATTATCTCTCTACTGTGAGCCTACTAGTGTATTTATAAATCCATTGAACCACAACAGTTTACACAATTTGACCCTAAAGTATTTTGCAGATATGTATTAAAATGTGATATCACATATAACCAGGGAGTATCTAATTATTAAAATCATAAGTACTATCTACTTATTCACTGTAATATTTTTATGCATCGTATATAAACGTATTTGACTTAGGACAAGAATAGGCCAGTTGTCCAGTTAAGCTTACACCACTATTTAGTAAGATTGTCACTGTGGGGCACTCCACATTCTTGCCTACTCTCAGTAACCTTTCATTTCTTTACTTATCGATTCTCTACTTCTCTGCTAAAATATTTTAAAACTTTATTTAAGCTGTCCTTTGAAGAAGAGAGTAGTGCCAAAGGCTAACAACCTCCTGAGAAAAACATTTTTGGCTTAGAACATAGAAAATAGTACAGTAGAGCACCATACAGGCCTTTGGCTCACAATATTGCACTGACCCTTTAACCTACCCTAAGATCAATCTAACCCTTCCCTCCCACATAGCTGTCCATTTTTCTTTCATCCATGTGTTATCTAAGAGTCTCTTAAATGCCTTATGGGAAGGAATCTGTAGTAAGTGGGCGACCCCTATTTGTAAGCAGTAACCTTTTGTTCTAGACCCTTCTGTGAAAGAAACAAACTCTTGCCATGCGCCTTGCCTATGTTTTATTCATGTCCCTTTCCACTCATCTGAACTCCAGCAAATCAAGCTAACTTGTCCAAATTTTCCTTCCAAGTCAGCCTGTCCATTCCAGGTATTAGTTTAGTAGGCATTGGAATTGTTTCAAATGCATTTATGGTCTTCCTTAAATGAGATGATCAATTATGTACATAGTACACCAGATAGGATCTCATCATGAAAGCATGTATCTCAAATTTGCAAGCATAATCTCACTATTTTTGTATTCAGTTTGTCTCATAATAGAAAATTATTCTACTAATTTTTCTACCTATTTGTTGAAGAGTGCATACTAGCTTTGTGTGAACAATGCACTATGGCACCCATATTCCCAGGTACCTCAGTGATCTGTAGTCTCTCATGAATGAGATAATATTCATTTGGTATTGTTTTGTCTCAAAATAGACAATTTCACCTTTTCCCACAGTTTACTGTTTGCCAAATCGTTGCTCACTCATTAACTTTCTTGTATTGTTTTTACAATGTACTTTTCTACCCATCTTTACCTAATAAGTTTAATAACTGTACAATTAGTGTCTTCCTCTAAATTATTTGTATGAATTGTAAAACATTTAAGCCCAGCTGCAATCTGTGTGGCACATCACTCATTGACAACTAGATTTATGCCAGCTCTGATTCCTGTTAGCTAACCAATCTTCTATCTACACTAATATGTTATCTCTTACATACGAGCTTTCATTTCCCTCAATATCTTTGTTACAGCACCTTATCAAATGCCTTCTGTAATCCACTGATTTGCCTTTATCTTGTGCAATTCCTCTAAAGAACAATGAATTGGTCAAATCTGATTTCTTGTTGACTTTGCTTGATTATCTTGAATTTTCTTGCTTCTATAACACCTTTAATAAAAGTTTCTAACATTTGTCAGTGGCAATGACAAATGGTGGTGTCATCTACAAGTTGGAGTACAGGAAGAGATGGAGAGACTCGTGGGATAGTGTCCTGACAATGTTTCCCTCTATGTCAGTAAAAGAAGAGCTGGTTCTTGACTTCAAGAAAGGGGTGCTACACACACTCTTGTTTACATCATTCTTTCAATTCTGCTGAGGTCAAGAGAGTTGAAAGCTTCAAGTTCCGAGGAGAGATAACATCACCAATAGTTTGTACTGTTCCAAACATGTTAAGGCTATGGCTTAAAAGAGGACTCTATTGCCTGAACTTCCTCAGGAGGCTAAAGAAATTTGGCATGTTCCCTTTGACCCTCTCCAATTTTTATAGGTGCATCATATAAAGCATCGTATCTGGATGTATCTCTGCCTGTAACCGCAAGAAAATGCAGAGAGTTGCGGACACAGCTTAGCCATGCAGCCTCCCCTCCATGGACTTCCCTCGGCAAAGCAGGCCACGTAATCAGATACCCTATCCACCCTGGATATTCCCTCCTGCTTCCTCCCATCAGGCAGACGATACAAAAGCCTGAAAACATGTACCAGCAGGCTCGAGGACAGCTTCTAACCCACTGTTATAAGACCATGAAAGATTTTCAAATTTGCTGTAACTATATGAAAGGAATAGATTTTCAGATCTATGGAAAGACCAGACGAAACAGGCCTAGTTTGATTACCTTTTCATAGAGCTGGTATGGATTCTGAACAAATGGCCTCCTTCCTTCCTGTAACCATTTTGTGATTCAGTTCTTGTATCTGAAAAATTGACTGCCATTAATATAGACTTTACATCCTCGATTATGCATCCCACCATACCCTGCATATAATTTCTTACACTACATCTGAAAGAATAAACATATTGTTTCTTAGACTATGAACAGTTGGATTCATTTATAGAGGCTTATTAATGAATGACGTTTTGTTTACCAGGCAGGTAGATTATCTGTATGGGACATATGAAATCCAATTATATTATTGGTAAATTTCTAAAAACAAATAAGCAAAGCTAATGAACTCAAAGAAGATAAATTCCTTGCTCTGAACAGATTATATCCATGTATATCAATGATCAGGTACAAATGCAGACACAGCAAAAGTTGAAGTTGTACCACAGAGGCAACATTCATAAGGGCAAAGAATGCAGGACTTAAATGTACATAATATTTGGAATAAGGCGGATGAACTTGTGGCACAATTAAAGATTGGTCACTGATGTTGTGGGTATCACTGAGACATGGCTGAAAGAAGACCATAGTTGGGAGTTTAACATCAAAGGATACACTTTGCATCAAAAGGACAAGCAGGAAGGAATAGACGGTGGTGTGACTCTGTTGGTAAGAGATGGAATTACATTTTTAGAAAAAAGTGACATAGGGTCAGAGAATGTTGAATCCTTTTGGGTGGAGTTAAGAAACTGCAAGGGTAAAAAAAAACTTTTATGGGAATCATAGATAGTCTCCAAATACGAGCCAAGATGTGGGTTGAGATTGCAAATGGAGCTGGAAAGGACATGTAATAAGGGTAATGTCACAATTGTAATGGGGAACTTCAATATGCAAGGGGATTGGGGAAATCAGGTGGGTGCTGGGTCACAAGAGAGGGAATTTGTTGAATGCCTACAAGATGGCTTTTTAGAGCAGATTGTGCTCAAGCCTACTAGGGGAAAGGCCATCTTAGATTGGATGTTGTGTAATAACCCCAATTTTATCAGTCAGCTTAATGTAATGGAACCCTTAGGAGGCAGTATCATAATATGATTGAGTTCATACTGCAATTTGAGAGGGAGAAGCACAAGTCACATGTATCAGTATCACAGTGGAATAAGGGGAATTACAGAGGCAGGAGAGGGGAGCTGGCCCAGGTGGATGGAGGGGTATACTGACAGGAATAACAACAGAACAGAGGTGGCGGATGTTTCTGGGAATACGGTAGTTCACAAGGGACAGGGTAAATGCGTACTATGGAAGAAGTTCGCAAAAGGCAGGGCTATCCAACCGTAGCTGACAAGGGGAAGTTAAGGACTGCAAAAAGCCAAGGAAGTGGCAAATAAGGTAGAAAAAAGTAAGTGGGAAGTTGGATGATTGGGAAGCTTTTAAAATCCAACAAAAGGCAACTAAAAAAGCTATAAGAAGGGATAAGATGAAATATGAGGGCAAACTAGCCGATAACGCAGGATTCTAAATGTTTTTCACTTATATAAAGAATAAAAAGACCATAAGACATAGAAGCAGAATTGGGCCATTCAGCCCATCGAGTCCATGTCGCCATTCCATCATGGCTGATCCCAGATCCCATTCAACCCCATATACCTGCCTTCTCACCATATCCTTTGATGCCCCACCCAATGAGGAATCTATCAACTTCCGCTTTAAATATACCCATCGACTTGGCCTCTACCGCAGTCTGTGGCAGAGCATTCCACAGATTCACCACTCTTTGGCTAAAAATATTCCTCCTTACCTCTGTTCTAAAAAGTCGCCCCTCAATTTTGAGGCTGTGCCCTCTAGTTCTGGATGACCCCACCAGACGAAACATCCTCTCCACATCGACCTTATCTAGTCCTTTCAACATTCAGTAGATTTCAATGAGAACCCCTCGCGTTCTTCTAAATTCCAGTGAGTACAGACCCAAAGCTCCCAAATGCTCCTCATTCCTGCAATCATCCTCGTGAACCTCCTCTGGACTCTCTCCAATGACAACACATCCTTTCTGAGATAAGTGGCCCAAAACCATCGAGAATCCTTCAAGTCGGCCTGACTAGTGTCTTATAAAGGCTCAGCATTATCTCCTTGGTTTTATATTCTATTCCCCTTGAAATAAATGCCAACATTGCATTTGCCTTCTTTACCACAGACTCAACCTGTGAATTAGTTTTTTGGGAGTCTTGCAAGAAGACTCCTAAGTCCCTTTCCACCTCTGATGTTTGAATTTTCTCCCCATTTCGATAATAGTCTACACTATTATTCCTTTTACCAAAATGCATTCTCATACATTTCCAAACACTGTATTTCATCTGCCACTTTTTTTGCCCATTCGTCCAATTTACATAGAATAGTACAAGCACAGTACAGGCCCTTTGGCCCACAATGTTGTGCCAACCCTTAAACCCTGTCTCCTATATAACACCCCCACCTTAAATTCCTCCATATACCTGTCTAGTAGTCTCTTAAATTTCACTAGTGTATCTAAGTCCTGCTGCAATCGCATTGCTTCCTCAGCACTACCTACCCCTCCACCTATCTTCATATCATCAGCAAACTTTTCCACAAAGCCATCAATTGCACTATCCAAATCATTGACAAACAATGTAAAATTTAGCGGTTCCAATACTGACCCCTGAGGAACACCACTAGTCGCTGGCAGCCAACCCGAAAAGTCCTCCTTTATTCCCACTCGCAGCTTCCTGGCTGTCAGCCATTCCTCTGTCCATGTCAGTATATTTCCTATAATGCCACAGGATTTTATCATGTTAAGCAGTCTCATGTCAGGCACCTTATCAAAATGCCTTCTGAAAATCCAAGTAAATGACACCCACTGTCTCTCCTTTGTCCAATCAACTTGTTATTTAGAAACATAGAATCATAGAAAATTTACAGCACAATACAGGTCCTTTGACCCACGATGCTGTGCCAAACATGTACTTACTTTAGAAATTACTTAGGGTTACCCATAGCCCTCTATTTTTTAAGCTCCATGTACCTACTCAGGAAGCTCTTAAAAGACCCTATCGTATCGGCTTCCACCACCGTCACCAGCAGCCCATTCCACAGACTCGCCACCCTCTACGTAAAAAAACTTGCCCCTGACATCTCCTCTGTACCTACTTCCAAGCACCTTAAAACTGTGTCCTCTCGTGTTAACCATTTCAGCCCCGGGAAAAAGCCTCTGACTATCCACATGATCAATGCCTCTTATCATCTTATACACCTCCATCAGGTCACCTCTCATCCTCTGTTACTCCAAGAAGAAAAGGCCAAGTTCACTCAATCTATTCTCATAAGGCATGCTCCCCAATCCAGGCAACATCCTTGTAAGTCTCCTCTGCACCCTTTCTATGGTTTCCACATCCTTCCTGTAGTGAGGTGACCAGAACTGATCACAGTACTCCAAGTGAGGTCTGACCAGGGTCCTATAAAGCTGTAACATTACCTCTCGGCTCTTGAGCTCAATCCCATGGTTGATGATGGCTAATGCACTGTATGCTTTCTCAACCACAGAGTCAACCTGCGCAGCAGCTTTGAGTGTCCTATGGGCTCAGACCCCAAGATCCCTCTGATCCTCCACCCTGCTAAGAGTCTTACCATTAATACTATATTCTGCCGTCATATTTGACCTACCAAAAAGAACCACCTCACACTTATGCGGGTTGAATTCCATCTGCCACTTTTCAGTTCAGTTTTGCATCCTGTCGATGTCCCGCTGTAATCTCTGACAGCTCTCCACACTATCCACAACATCCCCAACCTTTGTGTCATCAGCAAATTTACTAACCCATCCCTCCACTTCCTCATCCAGGTCATTTATAAAAAATCATGAAGAGAAGGGATCCCAGAACAGATCCCTGAGGCACAGCACTGGTCACTGACTTCTGTGCAGAATATGACCCATCTACAATATGACCCATCTACAACAACTCTGCCTTCTGTGGGCAAACCAATTCTGGATCCACAAAGCAAGGTCCCCTTGGATCCCATGCCTCCTTACTTTCTTAATAAGCCTTGCATGGGGTACCTTATCAAATGCCTTGCTGAAATCCATATACACTACATCTACTGCTCTACCTTCATCAATGTGTTTAGTCACATCCTCAAAAAATTCAGTCAGGCTTGTAAGGCACAACCTGCCTTTGACAAAGCCATGCTGACTATTCCTAATCATATTATGCCTCTCCAAATATTCATAAATCCTGCCTCTCAGGATCTTCTCCATCAATTTACCAACCACTGAAGTAAGACTCACTGGTCAATAATTTCCTGGGCTATCTCTACTCCCTTTCTAGAATAAGGGGACAACACCTGCAACCCTCCAATCCTCCGGAACCTCTCCCGTCCCCACTGATGATGCAAAGATCATTGCCAGAGGATCAGCAATCTCCTCCCTCACCTCCCACAATAGCCTGGCGTATATCATGTCCAGTCCCGGTGACTGATCCAACTTGTTGCTTTCCAAAAGCTCCAGCACATCCTCTTTCTTAATGTCTATATACTCAAGCTTTTCAGTCCGCTGTAAGTCATCCCTGCAATCACCAAGATCCTTTTCAGTAGTGAATCCTGAAGCAAAGTATTCACTAAGTACCCCCACTATCTCCTCCAGTTCTTTATTCTGAGAATTCCAACAGATTTGTCAGGCAAGATTTCCCTTTACAGAAACCATGCTGACTTTGACTTATTTTATCATTAGTACTCAGAAACCTTGAATAATGGATTCCAACACTTTCCCAGCCACTGAGGTTAGTCTAGCTGGCCAATAGTTTCCTCACTTCTTAAAGAGTAGAGTAACATTTGTAATTTTTCAGTCCTCAGGGACCATGCCAAAATCAAGTGATTCTTAAAAGATCATGACCACTGTATCCGTTATCTCATCAGTAACCTCTCTCAGGACTCTGGAATGTAGTCCATCTGGGTCAGGTGACTTATCCATTTTAAGACCTTTGAGTTGGCCTAGCACTTTTTCCTTTGTAATAGCAGTAGCACTCACTTCTGCTCCCTGACACACAGGGACTTCAGGCACACAGCTGGTGTCCTCCATAATAAAGACTGAAGCAAAGTTCATCTGCCACTTCTTTGTCCCCCATTACTACCTCACCAAGATAATTTTCTGGTGGTGCAGTATCAACTCTCACCCCCCTTTTATTCATTGTATAACTGAAGAAATGTTTAGTGTCCTGTTTTATATTATTGGCTAGTTTTCCCTTACATTTAATCTTCGCCCTTCTTATAGCCTTTTTTAGTTACCTTTTGTTGGATTTTAAAAGCTTCCCAATCCTCCAACTTCCCACTCACTTTTTGCTATCTTATATGCCCTTTCCTTGGCTTTTATACAGTCCTTAACTTCCCCTTGTCCGCTACTGTTGTCTACCCCTGCCATTTGAATTAACGACTTCTGTGGGGTCTATCTATCCTGCACCTTGTGAACTATTCCCAGAAACTTCAGCCAACTTTGTTCTGCCATCATCCCCACCAGTATGTATTCCTGTCCAATCCACGTGGATAAGCTCCTCTCTCATGCCTCTGTAATTCCCTCTATTCCGTTGCGGTGCTGATACATGTGCGTTATGCTTCTCCCTCTCAAATAGTATGAATTCAATCATATTATGATCACAGCCTCCAAAGGCTTCCTTTATGTTAAGCTCTGTAATATGGTCTGGGTTATTAGAGAATGCACAATCTAAGATTGTCTTTCTCTGAGTAGGCTCGAGCACAAGTTGCTTAAAAAAGCCATCTCGTAGGCATTCAACAAATTTCCCCCTTGTGATCTGACATCAACCTGATTTTCCCAATCCCCTTGTGTATTGAAGTCCCCCATTACAATTGTAACATTACCCTCAGTACTTGCCCTTTCCCGCTCCATTTGCAATCTCAACCCCACATCTTGGCTTCTACTGGGGGCCTATATATGATTTCCATAATGTTTTTTTTACCCTTGTAGTTTCTTAACTTCACCTACAAAGATTCAGCATTCTCTGACCCTATGTCACCTCTTTCTAAAGATGTAATTCCATCTCTTATCAACAGAGCCACACCAGATGCCTTCCTGTCTGTCCTTTCAATTCAAAGTATATCCCTTGATGTTAAACGCCCAACTATGACCTTCTTCCAGCCATGACTCAGTGATGACCACAATGTCATACCAACCAATCTCTAATTGTGCTATGAGTTTGTCCACCTCATTTTGAATGCAACACATAATTAAGTACAGACCTTCAGTCCTGCATTCTTCACCCTTATGAATTGTGCCACTGTGATACAACTTAACTTTTTGCTCTGTCTGCAGTTGTACCCAAACATTGGTTTGTCACCTCTTCACTTTCCCTAACAAGCTGAAGGTCATCAAGCTGCAGCTACAGTTCCCTAAAATGGTCTCCTAAGGAAGGGAGGTGAGAGTTGATATTGGACCACTGGAAAATGATGTTGGTGAGGTAGTAATGGGGAGAAAGAAATGGCAGATGAACTTAATAATTACTTTGTTTCATTTTTTACTGTGGAAGACACTAGCTGTATGGCAGAGGTCTCTGAGTGTCAGGAAACAGGAGTGAGTGCCATTGCTATTACAAAGGAAAAAGTGCTCAGCAAACTCAACGGTCTTAAACTGGATGTCACCAGAACCAGATGAACTACATCCCAGAGTCCTGAAGGAGGTTGCTGTAGAGATAACAGATGCATTGATCATGATCTTTCAAGAATCACTTGATTCTGGCATGGTCCTGGAGGACATGAAAGTTGCAAATTTCTCTCCTCTCTTTAAGAAGGGAGGAAGACAAAAGAGAGGAAATTATAGGCCAGTTAGCCTAACCTCATTGTTTGGGAAAGTGTCGGAGAGTATTATTAAGGACGAGGTTTCGGTGTACTTGTAAACTAATGAATTTGAATTGAGGGGTAAAAATCTTTACGATGTGTCTCCGTTTAAGTGTGCAATGTGCAAACATAGTAATCTATAATAAATTATAATAAATAGAACAGTCAGTGTAAAATAGAAATACACTCAAATCAGTGTGAGTTAATCAGTCTGATGGCTTGGTGGAAAAAGCTGTCCTGGAGACTATTGGTCCTGGCTTTTACGCTGTGGTACTGTTTCCCAGATGGTAGTAGCTGGAGTAGATTGTGGTTGGAGGGACTTGGGTCCCCAATGATCATTCAGACCCTTTTTACACACCTGTCTTTGTAAATGTCCTGAATCATGGGAAGTTCACAACTACAGATGCCCCGGGCTGTCCGCACCATTCTCTGCAGAATCCTGCGATTAAGGGAGGTACAATTCTCATACCAGGCAGTGATGCAGCCAGTCAGGATGCTCTCAATTGTGCCCCTGTAGAAAGTTATTAGGACTTGGGAACCCATTCCAAACTTCCTCAACGGTCTGAGATGAAAGAGGCGCTGTTGTGCCTTTTTCAACACACAGCTAGTTTATACAGTCCACGTGGAGTCCTCAGTGATGTGGGTGCTGAGGAATTTAAAGCTTTTTACCCTCTCAACCCCAGATCCATTGATGTCAATAGGGGTTAGCCTGTCTCTATTCCTCCTGTAATCCACAACCAGCTCCTTTGTTTTTGTGACATTGAGGGAGAGGTTGTTTTCTTGACACCACTGTGTCAGAGAGATGACTTCCTCCCTGTAGGCCACCTTGTTATTATTATTTGAGATTAGGCCAATCAGTGTAGTGTCGTCGGCAAAGTTAATTAGCAGATTAGAGCTGTGGGTGGCGACACAGTCATGGGTATACAGGGGGTAAAGGAGGGGACTCAGTACACAGCCCTGAGGGGCTCCTGTATTGAGAGTCAGAGGGGTGGAGGTGAGGGAGCCCACTCTACCATAAGTTAAAGTCAGCATGGTTTCTGTCAAGGGAAATCTTGCCTAAGAAGTCTGTTGGAAGTCTTCAAAGAAGAAACAAGCAGTGTGGACAAAGGAGAGGCGGTGAGGTCATTTACTTAGATTTTTAGAATGCATTTGATAAAGTGCCTCACATGAGGCTGCTTAACAAGATAGAATCCCATGATGTTACAGGAAATATACTGGCATGGATAAAGGAATGGCTGATAGCTAGGAGGTAGCGAGTGGGAATAAAGGGGGCATTTTCTGGTTGGCTGCCTGTTACTAGTGGTGCTCCTCAGGGGTCAGTATTAGGACTGCTACTTTTTACATTGCTTGTCAAAGATTTGGTTGGCTTTCCGGCAAAGTTTGCTGATGATATGAAGATAGGTGGAGGGGTAGGTAGTGCTGAGGAAGCAATGTGATTGCAGCAGGTCTTAGAGAAATTGGAAGAATGGGCTGTTACGTACCCCGTAACTGGGTTGCCAAACCAGCAGAAATGGATCACTCAGTTGGAGTCTGGATTACTAGAACTAAGAAAGTTTTATTAAAGAAACAAGCAACACAGTACTCTAATCAAAAGGATAATAAATGCAACAGTTCAGCAATGATAAACACACATGTACACAGAATTAAGATAACAGGATCAATCAAGCTCTATCGTTGTCTAGGGGTAAATGACCAGTTTCAAAGTGACGCAAAGTTCAGTTCAATTTAGTTCAGTTCAGTTCGCAGTAATCGCTGCTGTGGCGATGGACAGTGGGGGAAGGAGAGAGAGAGCAAAACGAATGAATATTCAAAACGGCTTCCACACAGACCTTCGCCGTCAGCTTTCGGGCGAGTCCTTTGTGATGTCATCTGAGGTCACTGACCGTGACCCCTCCGTTTCCCCATAAGATCGTTTCTCTGCGGTGAACCTGGCACCCAGGCAAGGGTGGACACACACCAGGTTCCCGCCGATCGTGCCTTCCCACCCTGAGCGTCTATGGCTTGATCCCGCAATCAGCCGTCCAAAACTCCCACCGACTTGTGAGAGACGCACCGCTTCCAGGGTCTCGTTACCTCGGGTGTCGTGTGTGTCCTGCCTTAGCGAACCTGTCCCTTTTTATCCCCCTGCTGGGGTATCGCCTGTCCATCACTTCAAACAGTTCAGGGTTCAAAGGGTGAGCCGATCTTGACAGCTCTCCTTCCGTTAGACTCTCCCGTCCCTTCATTAACATCTCCAAATGCTGCTCCATTGTTTTCCTTATCTCTTTCTCTCCTGAAGACAGGTGGCAGACCAACTGCTGATCCCACTGGTGCCAGCCCAGGACAGCTAACATCTTAATCTATGTGTGTTCTTGTCACACTTCTCCCCTTTAAGGATTTTTACCGGGGTAAAAATTACAAACATGAATACATTATTTGATACACACAAATACACATCTTTATCAGCTATTTGGCTAATACAGCGAATTTGAAGTTGTCAACCCTGACAGACAGTCAGCCATCACATTTTCTGTTCCTTTTATATGTGTTATTACTAATCCCTGAGACCAGGCCCCAATTTAGCAAACTTCATAGTGGCCAAAAACACTGATGAATTGCGATCAATGTAACCTCTCATTGGGTTTCGTCCTGGACCACAATAACAAGGGTCGTCCCATCCCGACTTAGTTTTCTCTCGCAAGGGCTTAGTAGGAGGGGGAGGGGTAGTAACCGCAGAGTTATTGCAAAACTTCCTACAGTACCCCACCATCTCCAAGAGCCTTCTGAGGGCCATCTTGTCTGTTGGGGTTGGGATGTCAGGGATAGCCCGCACTTTAGCTTGCATCGCTGCCAGCTGCCCCTATGTCACCACAATTCCCAGGTAAGTGACCTTCATGTGGCCGAACTCATTTTTTTCAAGGTTCACTATCAAGCTGGCTTCAGACAGCCATATTACATCGCCAATACACACCTCTGTGTTCATCAGCCCTTTAGTCGCTGAATTACTCATTCTATAGGGGAGGTGCTCGCTAGGCTTGCCGAGTGTAACAAACTCCACCCAACGTCCCAGTTCTTTGCATCGCCTCGGGACAATCAAACACACGTGTGCGAGTCGTTTAATTACTTCTCCTAAAGAGTCGCTTTGTTCGGGGATTAAGGGAGAGACCTTATCAGCAGAGCTGGCCAAAACAATAGCCTTCTCCCAACTGGTCAATACCATACTCATCTTTTCAAAATGGTTTTTTTTCTCTTATCAGGGGGACCCTAGCTTCATTGATTACCGCGCTAACACCGACTAGGTTTGTTAGCATATCAAAAGCCCGTGACCGTCTTAGTTCGCGTCGGCCATAATCAATAACATCCTTCCTCCTGGGCAGCTGGTAAACCTCTTTCATGATTCCACCAACTGTTTCCTCCAGCACCGCAAAATGTCCACCGGGGGGCACCTTGTGGGCCAGGTTAAAAACCTCATCCCCATAACTCTTTTGCATCACCCCCCATTCCTCATCTGCAGGTACGGTACGTGGTCTCCATTTCCTCATTAGTACTCCCTCCTTTACATAATAGCCGACTGGTTCCCTTTTCAATTCTGCGTCAGAGAGAGCTGTCTCTGCCAAATCCATCAGCTCCTCGTCTCGCTCTCGTGCCTGTATAAAGTCCTTCCTGGCTAATGCTAAGTCTGCCTCAGCCCCCTCACCTCCTCTTGTTCCACCACGCTCCTCCTTTTCACTTTCTACCCCCTCCTCGTACAAGGCTGGTAGAAACGTCTCAGCTAGCTGTATCTCAGCCTGCGCAGCCTTCCTCGACATCCGTCGAGTTATTGCGCAAACGAGGTAAACCTGCGAGTCCATGGGCAGGGCCCCAATGCTGGCAGGCTGACTTGTCAATCTCACGGCTGGGAACACGATTCCCCCGGCGAGGTCATTACCGAGCAAGACTTCCACGCCTTTCATTGGTAATTCGGGCCTCACCCCGATCGTGACTAGTCCAGAGACCAAATTGCTTTGTAGGTGTATCTGGTGCAAAGGCACGGCTTCTGTCCCTTTTCCAATGCCTTTGATCACGCTGACCTCCCCAGTCTCAGTCTCTGAACTAAAGTCTAAAACACTCCTCAAGATCAGTGACTGACAAGCTCCCGTGTCTCTCCAGATCCATACTGGAATTGGGTTTAACCCCTCCTTCACTGACACCAATCCGGCCGAAATAAACCTCTCACGCCCTTCCTGAACCTTATCCGACCTCCCCTCTCCTGGAGGTTGGTTTGCCGGCTTAATACAGCCAGTCGGAACCCTGTTTTTCCTTTTCCCGTCTCCTACTTTGGGGCAAAGCACCTGGACGCAAAGTGTCCGACTTTCCCGCAATTATAACAGACGACCCCAGGAGACTTCCTACCAGACTGCTCCTGGTCTACCTTATCCTTCTCACGAGTCCCTGGCTTACTTACTGACTTTTCTGGCGGACTCTCCCCGCCGTCCTGACGTCCCTTCTGGTGGCCTTTACTCGGGGCAAACTTCATTTTATGCGTCAACGCATACTCATCCGCCAACTTAGCAGTTGCGGCTAACGTGGCTGCCTCTTTCTCATCTAGGTAGGGTCTCATACCCTCAGGGACACAACCTTTAAACTGCTCAATCAGGATCAGCTGTAGCAGTCTGTCATAATCCCCTTCTACCCCCTTCGAGGCACACCAACGCTCACAATATGTCTGCATCTCACGGGCAAACTCTAAATACGTGCGGTCCCACTGCTTCCTCGCATTCCGGAACCTCTGCCGGTATGCCTCCGGGACCAACTCATGAATCCTGAGGATGGCCTCTTTCACCACCTCATACCTCTGGGCATCTTCCGCGGACAAAGCTGAGTAAGCTTGTTGGGCTTTCCCTTTCAGTACACTCTGAAGCAAAACAGCCCACTTATCCCTCGGCCAGTCCTGACTTGTAGCAACTTTTTCGAAATGGAGAAAGTACCGATCCACGTCGGTATCGTCAAATGGGGGAACCAGCCTAACCTCCTGGGTCGCCCGGAACCCTCCACCTTGGTTCGGCATGGGCCCCTGCTCGGCCCTTATCTTTAACTTCTCCAGCTCAAATTCCCTTTCCCTCTGCCTCTCTCTCTCTTCTCGCTCCCATTGCCTCTCTTTCTCTTCTCTCTTCAACTGCTTATCCCTCTCTTTCTCTTCTCGCTCCAACTGTCTGTCCCTCTCTTTCTCTTCTCGCTCCAACTGCCGTACCCGGAACTCGTGCTCAAGTCTCAGTTTTTCAAGCTGCACCTGTACCGCGTCTCCAGCAGGTTTTTCAATAGACACCACCTCCAGCTCGCATTGGGGAAACACACCTTTAGATACATAGTGCTCTACGATAGCTCTGTGTATCTCCCCTCTCCTCATTGTTGACTTCCCCTTAGTAAGATTCAACCGTTTGGCCACAGCTACCAATTCCGATTTCCTGGCATCCTCTAATGCCTCCAAGGTCGGCGCCTTTATAAATTCCTCAGCCTCCATTTCTGCTGTTTGTCTTTTCTTTCTTTCGGGAATTTTGACCCAATCAATTTACTCCGTCCCAAATTTAGCGTTCAAAATCGCAGACGAGAATCCCACTTATGTTACGTACCCCGTAACTGGGTTGCCAAACCAGCAGAAATGGATCACTCAGTTGGAGTCTGGATTACTAGAACTAAGAAAGTTTTATTAAAGAAACAAGCAACACAGTACTCTAATCAAAAGGATAATAAATGCAACAGTTCAGCAATGATAAACACACATGTACACAGAATTAAGATAACAGGATCAATCAAGCTCTATCATTGTCTAGGGGTAAATGACCAGTTTCAAAGTGACGCAAAGTTCAGTTCAATTTAGTTCAGTTCAGTTCGCAGTAATCGCTGCCGTGGTGATGGACAGTGGGGGGAAGGAGAGAGAGAGAGCAAAACGAATGAATATTCAAAACGGCTTCCACACAGATCTTCGCAGTCAGCTTTCGAGCGAGTCCTTTGTGATGTCATCTGAGGTCACCGACCGTGACCCCTCCATTTCCCAATAAGATCGTTTCTCTGCGGTGAACCTGGCACCCAGACAAGGGTGGACACACACCAGGTTCCCGCCGATCGTGCCTTTCCACCCTGAGCGTCTATGGCTTGATCCCGCAATCAGCCGTCCAAAACTCCCACCGACTTGTGAGAGACGCACCGCTTCCGGGGTCTCATTACCTCGGGGTGTCATGTGTGTCCTGCCTTAGCAAACCTGTCCCTTTTTATCCCCCTGCTGGGGTATCGCCTGTCCATCACTTCAAACAGTTCAGGGTTCAAAGGGTGAGCCGATCTTGACAGCTCTCCTTCCGTTAGACTCTCCCGTCCCTTCATTAACATCTCCAAATGCTGCTCCATTGTTTTCCTTATCTCTCTCTCTCCTGAAGACAGGTGGCAGACCAACTGCTGATCCCACTGGTGCCAGCACAGGACAGCTAACATCTTAATCTATGTGTATTCTTGTCACAGGGCAAAAAAGTGGCAGATGGAATACAGTGTTGGGAAATGTATGATAATGCATTAGAACATAGAACATAGAATAGTACAGCACAGTAGAGGCCCTTCGGCCCACAATGTTGTGCCAACCCTTAAAACCTACCTCTCATATAACCCCCCCACCTTTAATTCCTCCATATACCTGTCTAGCAGTCTCTCAAACTTCACTAGTGTATCTGCCTCCACCACTGACTCAGGCAGTGCATTCCACACACCAACCACTCTCTGAGTAAAAAACCTTCCTCTAATATCCCCCTTGAACTTCCCACCCCTTACCTTAAAGCCATGTCCTCTTGTACTGAGCAGTGGTGCCCTGGGGAAGAGGTGCCAGCTGTCCACTCTATCTATTCCCCTTAATATTTTTGCATTTTGGTATAAGGAATAATAGTGCAGAATATTATCTTACCAGGGAAAAAATTCAAACATTAGAGGTGCAAAGGGTCTTAGGAGTCCTCTTGCAAGGCTCCTGGAAGGTTAATTCACATATTGAGTGTGTGGTAAAGAAGGGAAATGCAAGATTGACATTTATTTCAAAAGGAATAGAATATAAAAACAAGGAGATAATGATGAAGCCTTATAAGACACTAGTCAGGCCACACTTGGAGGATTCTCGATGGTTTTGGGCCACTTATTTCAGAAAGGATGTGTTGTCATTGGACAGAGTCCAGAGGAGGTTCACGAGGATGATTGCGGGAATGAAGGGGTTAACATATGAGGAGCATTTGGGAGCCTTGGGCCCGTACTCACTGGAATTTAGAAGAATGTATGGGGTTCTCATTTGAAATCTACTGAAAGGTGAAAGGACTAGATAAGGTGGAAGTGGAGAGGACGATTCCTCTGGTGGGAGTATCCTGCACTCGAGGGCACAGGCTCAAAGTTGAGGGACAGAAGTAAGGAGGAATTTTTTTTTAGCCTAAGAATGGTGAATCTGTGGAACACTCTGCCACAGACTGAGGTGGAGCCCAAGTCCGTGAGTATATTCAAAGTGGAAGTCAATGGATTCCTGATTGGTTGGGGCATCAAGGGATATGGTGAGAGGGTCGTTGTATGGGGTTGGATGTTGTCCTGGATCAGCCATGATGAAATGGTGGAGTGGACTTAATGGGCTGAATGTCCTAACTCTGATCCTATGTCTTCTTGTCTTCTGGTCTACTTAAAAATAATTCAGATATAAGACAGCAGAGTGCCTTTATATATATTCATAAAAATGTTTGGAAAATACTTGTGAATGCTATTTAGATACGTCTCTACCAAAAGAGGGGTAAAGCACTCCTTCTGTCAGCTAGCCTTTAGGCCACCCTTGGGCAAGGTGTAGCACCTGCTTTGCCCCCTCCCTCCACTCCCCACCCCCCACCGATCAGGGTTACATGAAGCCATGGGAGCAGGTGGTGGATGGTTGTAAGAGATGCTGGTGCATATCACAAGTCCTGGTTATGTGACCTCTGATGCTGGGCAGACAGTTTCTGTAGAGTATTGATAATGGTTTGGTAGTAGAAATAAATGTGAGGACTATTTTCTAAAAGGGGAGAAAATCCAGGAATCTGAGATGCAGAGAGACTTGTGCAGAACACCCTAAAGGTTAACTTGCCGGTTGAGTCAGTTGTGAGGAAGGCAAATGCCATGTTAGCATTCATTTCAAGAGGTCTAGAATATAAGAGCAAGGATGTGATGCTGAGGCTTTATAAGGCATTGGTGAGGCCTCACCTTGAGTATTGAGAACAGTTTTGGGCCCCTCATCTTAGAAAAGATGTGCTAGCATTGGAGAGGGCCCAGATGAGGTTCACAAGGATGATTCCAGGAATGAAAGGGTTATCATACGAGGAACGTTTGATGGCTCTGGGTCTGTACTCGCAGGAATTCAGAAGGTTGAGGGGGGATCTCATTGAAACCTTTCAAATGTTGAAAGGCCTAGACAGAGTAGATGTGGAAAAGATGTTTCCCATGGTGGGAGAGTCTAGGATAAGAGGGCACAGCCTCAGGATAGAGTGGCGCCTTTTCAAAATAGAGATGCGGAGAAATTTCTTTAGTCAAAGGGTAGTGAATTTGTGGAATTTGTTGCCATGTGCAGCTGTGGAGGTCAGGTTGTTGGGTGTATTTAAGGCAGAGATTGATAGGTTCTTGATTGGACACAGCAGCAAAGGTAACGGGGAGAAGGCCGGGAACTGGGGTTGAGGAGGAAATAGAAGGATCAGCCATGATTGAATGGCAGAGTAGACTCGATGGGCCAGATGGCCTAATTCTGCTCCAATGTCTTGTGCTCTTATGGTCTTATGGTTGGGATCCCCTATCTTGTAAAGACACTGCCCAGAAGAAAGCAACGGCAAACCGCTTCTGTGGAAAAATTTGCCAACAGCAATCATGGTCATGGGAAAACCATGACTGCACATCGTATGACATGGCACATAACTGCTCAGACAAATAGTGAAATCTTTGAAGGCATGACAGAAAAAGTAAACAGAAATATGCAGTATATGTAATTTCTTTAAAATTTCAGAGGTCTTTTGATAAAATGCTTAGTCTAATGAATGAGCAGAGAAACTCATAGGAAATGTAGCACAAAAACTGGCAGACCTGATGCAAGTTAAATGTAGGCATTTGGAATATCAAAGTACAGGGATTGAGATCTGGTGAATCAATGCAGGAACCAAAGCTAAATGCATTCCTTGAAGGAAATTAACAGTCATAAAAGAACTTAATGCTATTGAACATACTGATATTAATATCACTGAATTCAACAGTTCATATTAAATCATTTTTCTGTTCTGTAGCAACTACAATTAGACTCTTGCTGATGCCAACAGTATATAAGATTGCAAATGGATTTCTTTGTGCATCCTCCAGAAGTGGCTAGCAGTATTCAATTTTATCCATGTGCAATGTTCAGAAAGAAAGGATCAAACAAATAAATTATCAGGCAATCAATTGTAGTAACAAAGGGTTTTTTGTCATGCTCAACAAAAGAAAATAGAAAAGAAAATAGTTTTTTTGTGACGAATGGTGTTCAGTGACGTGTTTAGCTTTAAAATAGCTAATTTAGTCCATCCATTTATCACTCTGTGATATTGCTGACATTTGTCAGCATTTATATGTATGGGAAACGTATGGTAACTGAAAGGTCCCAGAGGTCAGCAGTTTAATCCTGTTGTTTTACAGTCATGATCAGCAGCACCAAATTACACCATGTAAATGAAAAGTTAACCACCCACATGGGTAAGTTAAGGAGGCAACTGTTGGTGAACAGTATGTGAACACTTGCAGACACTGTATAGTACTGTTTCATTTTGTCAAGTTACATTTACGAAACAACATTATTGTTATTTTAAATTCACAAACATGCATGTTTTATGTGCCTTCATCCTAAATGACGTCTACCACAAAAAAAGTCTTACAGTGCATTTTAGTGGCTCTGGATCTATTGTCATGAAGCTAGATATATAGAGACAGAGTGAATAAATGATTTCAGCCAGCAGGAAATGCACAATTTAGCAGATTAAGAGATGTCCTTCAACTGCCACCCTTCGCAGAAACTAAATGGGTCATAGTTGACCATTTGGCAACTGTTTCATATTTCAGAAATGTCTGTAAATTGGCAAAAGCATAGTTATATTGAGTTAATCAGCACTTTAACAAGTCCCACTCTGGTGAAATTCTGCAAATAGTTTAGGTTATGGAGAAAAACAGATAACATAAATCAAATATCGCTATGACGATTGTACGTTCTAGTATCAATTGTTTGGTGACAATAAAGTATAAAGTATCCTTGGGTTAATCTTGTTGTGAATGGAAAGATGATTTCTTTGTGGCTTTTACAATTTGCTTTTTTTCTGAGTTTCTTTTAACAAAAGCATCATGGTCTCAGTAGACACAGGAGGATTTTAATTTACTTTTGATAAATATTGGTGAATAAGGAGTTAAATGCATGTCTTCTTGAAGGAACTGCCTACACTATCACAGAAAACTGATTTAAAACAAACCAAAAATAGTTCCTAATGTGTATGAATGAAAGGTTGCAATACCGTTTTTTCTTCAAATGAAACAGTTATTTCTCTTTAAAGTTATTTAAAATGTTATTGTACAATTGAAATGTAGTGCTTCAGTAGCAATATCACAAGATCTTTGTAATTGTTTATATTTCATACAAATATAGCAATAGCTCTCTGAAGCATTTTTATTCATGCTGACAGTATAAATCCAGTTTCTTGTTTTTCAAACTTTCTTCAATGTAATGATAATTCAATTTTAGGATTGCTGCTGTTTAAAAATTGTAGGTTAATTCCCCAGAAATACACTGCGTTCTTTAAATTGATTATGTTTAAAATAACTTTGGGAATTGTTGAATCTGCTCCCTTTGCAATTACCCGCTGGACCTCTTATCCTCATGGGGATCTGCTTTTGTGCATTGATTAATCAATGAATCAACAAATCCACAGGCAATATCTTGATAAGTATTCCCAGACTGTCTGGCATTGGAGATCAGTTGTGATACTTGTCCTCTATAGCTATCTATGTTGACAGTCTGAACTGAATTTTGCTTCATATCTCAGTCAAATCTCTTTAAAAATTAAATTGTTTAAAATTGATTGTTGAGGTTGATTCATTTTGATAAGTGATGCTGTTGTCAAATGACCTAATTTTGCTCCCATATGTTATGGTCTTATGGTCATAAGACATATCTACATTGAGATCCTGGCTTAATCTTGCAAGTTTGACAGTAATTTATTTATTAGCATGATGCCTGGAACAGGAACTAATTCTCTAAACTGGAACTAAATTCTAAGGAGCTCATTTGAGACAATTTGAATAGAAAACTGTGAGTAGCTTAAAATATTCTTCTTCTGATAGCGTGCTGGCTGAGACACAAAGATTTCAGGTTGCTTTAAGGTCTGAGGAAAAGAATTATCTATTGTACTTGTCTGTGGAACTGGATGTTCTCTTGAAGTAACAGCTTTGGGAACAGAGGACCTCATATTGTGATGAAGTTGTGACTAAGGCAGGTGGTATTTGTTTCAATGAAGATGGCTTTTCTGAAAGGCAGACAAGTCATGTCTGGATCTCATCTCCTTCATGAGATCCAGTTAGAAAGATTACTCCAAGGAGATATTCATTACAAGTTCAAGAGAGGCAGTTAATATGTGGAGCTCTGGCTCTCAGTGTTGCCTGAACTCAGTGATTGAAGCCTTGGGTCTCCCCACTTTCCATATTTCTAATGGATGTTACCATTTTGGTGATTGCTGTGGCTCTTGATAATTGATGAATTGTGTCTGGTTTCATTGGCTGCTATTTGTGGACTCAGTTCCACACCTATGTTATCTAAGCAGTATGGCCTTACTTTTCAGATTCAGCATGAGGTGAACCATTAATGATACTGTCTGTATGAGATTCCAGAATTTGCAGTGACACCAGTGAACACAAGAGTTTCCTTGTCCATTTTACCTGCAGTTAATCTTCCAATTCTGTAACTGCATGAATAATTATTTAATTTTCCCTGATGTGAATGTTACTTTGAGTACAGAATTTTGAATAATTTAGATTGTAACTTCAATTTATTTGGGTGCAATACTGTCAAACTTTTGGGGCAAAGATAGTAGACAGACAGCATCTTTTTTGCAAGGGCTAAAATGTCTAATGCCAGGGGGCATGCACTTAAGGTGAGGGGGGATAATTACAAAGGCGATATGGGACAAGTTTTTTACACAGAGAGTGGTGGGTGCCTAGAATGATGGCAGAGGCAGAAACATTATGGATTTTCAGGAGATGTTTAGATAGGCACATGAATGTGGAGGAAGATGGAAGGGATATGGACATTATATAGGCAGAGGAGATTACAGTAGTTGGTTATTTGTTTTATAATTTAAATGCCTGTTCCTGTGCTGTTCTGTTTATCTTAGTGCTATTTGAATTAGTTTAGTAGAACTTGAAAAGTTTTAAATGAAATGTTTTAAAATTTTTCATGTTGACGTATTTTTGCAAAATAGTTTTAACTGGCTGTTTGACCTTGGGAAGGCCAGAATAATTCATGCTAATCACATTACTACTGAGCTGGCATGGTTACAGGTTGCAATGTAGGTAATTTTTATTGCAGGCTTGAATGGAACTAAATTTAGCATCACGCCAAGAATGCTAATATTATCAGATCAATGCAACTGACCATAGTTTTTCAATTAAACCAGTCAAACAAAACTAGTCTGTTAAAAAGTAGCATATGAAGTCTACTGTACTATAATATCATTAATTAATTGCACTTATATTTCAAACATTTGTTTTGTAATCTGCAAAAGTAATGTATCTTCCTAACTGAAAAGTGATGTGAATAGTGTTCTCATGATTTCAATAGGTTTTGATCGGTACATTTAATGTCAGAAAAATGTATACAATACACATCCTGAAATTCTTTTTCTTTGTAAGCATCCACAAAAAGAGGAGTGCCCCAAAGAATGAATGACAGTTAAACATTACAAGCCCAAAGCCCCCCCCCAGCTCCCCCCTCCCACACACAAGCAGCAGCAAGGCAGTGACCCTCCCACCCCCACCAGTAGGAAAAGCATCAGTGCCCTCCACCGACCACTCAAGCTGATGTTGAGTATTATCACAATCTCGATGACCTTGAAAAGGGTACCAAAGACCCCTGATGAAACTTGAGAGGTAAATTGTGGAGGCAAGAAGAAGAATCATATATGGATATGTAGTACCTAAAATTAAATTAGTAAGAGTAGAACCAAGTGAATTCTGTTGTGTAGATGATGGATGAGAGAAGGCCCGTGTTAAAATTTCCAGGGGGTGATAGTTGTAGTTGCAAATAACTTTAACTTTGGTTGGAGCTAATTATGTTGTGGCTTTGGTATAAACCTGATTGGAAGGATTTAGACATGACTGAAGGAAAGAAGGGTGTAAATGTACTAGGCAACAATGTGTGATACAAGCACTTTGGAAAATGAAGGAAGATCGGAGAGGAAGTCCTATTTTGCAAATACACAAGAGTTTTGACAAGAGTCATTGTAGTATTTCTGGTCCAGAGGTGCAGACTAAATTCCCCAAATATCTGAGTACAAATCCTACCAGGGTAGTGTGAGATATTACATAACAATTAAATTTAAAAATCTGTCAAGTTTTTATAGCTTTGAAAATTAGATCTGTTAGCGAAAAAACAATCTGTCCTGTTGAAGGGTCTTGGCTAGAAACATTGACTGTACTTTTTTCCATAGATGTTGCCTGGCCTTCTGAGTTCCTCCAGCATTTTGTGTGTGTTGCTTGGATTTCCAGCATCTGCAGATTTTCTCTTGTTTGTCATGCTTATTGTGCCTGGTCAATATGTAGCGGGAAGGAGACAAAGGGGTTGATTAGGAAGGGAAAATAGAGCAAGAGAGTAAGCTTGCAGAGAACATCAGAGCTGATTGTAAAAGCTTCTTCAGATGTGTGATGAGGAAAAAGATTAGATAAGACAAATATATATCGCTTACAGTTGGAAACAGAGGGACATAATGCAGAACAAAGAAATAGCAGACCAATTAAATTTGTACTTTGGTTCTATCTTTACAAAAGAGGAAACACAGGATCAAGTAAAAGAGAGGAATAAAATGAAACGTCATAGAGTTGTACAGAGTGGAAAGAGGCTCTTTGGTTTAACTCGTCCATGTCAATTGAGATGCTGAGCAACATTAACCAAGAGAAAGAAGGAAGCATATTTAAAATTTAGGATGCGAAAAAGCAGACTTGGGTCTTAAGAGTTATAAGGTAGCCTGGAGGAAGTTTCAGCTAGATATATGCATGCATCAATAGCAAAAACAAGAAGGCAAATCATTACCTGAGTGATGATAGATTGGAAAATGATGAGACATGAGTTAAGAAGGTTGAGAGGGAACCTCAACAAAGCCTTCAAAATTCTAACAAGACTGAACAAATTAGATGTAGGAAGGATGTCCCAGATCAGGACCAGGAATCTCAGATCAAGAATAAGGAGTAAGCCATTTGAGATTGAGATGAGAAGAAATTCCTTCCCATCCACTACCAGACAGCAGTGAACCTGTGTAATTCCTTACCACTGAAAGTAGTTGAAGTCAAATGATTAAATAGATTTAAGAAAGAGTTTGGTATTTTTCTAAGGACCGGATGGATCAAGGATATAGACAGAAATCTGGAACAGGCTATAGAATTTGGATGATCATGTTGAATCATGGAACAGGTTTGAAAGGCCAAATAGCCCACTCAAGCTCATATTTTTCTATATTCATCCAATTTGCTCCCTTGTTTAAATTATAATTTCAAAGACTCATCAAAACTTTTGATGTAATTATATTTGCAATGTCTATTAGCAGTTTAAAAAATTTTTTTTAGATTAGCATTCTATTAATGAACTTGAATAATCTATTATTCTTTAATGCGAAGTCTATAAGTAAAGGCATCCGTTAGTCTTGCAAGACCATGGATCTGCGCCTGGAAAGTCTTCACTCTCCAGGGCGCAGGCCTGGGCAAGGTTGTATGGAAGACCAGCAGTTGCCTCATGCTGCAAGTCTCCTCTCTCCACAACACCGATGTTGTACAAGGGAAGGGCACTAGGACCCATACAGCTTGGCACCAGTGTCGTCGCAGAGCAATGTGTGATTAAGTGCCTTGTTCAAGGACAACAACACATTGCCCTGGCTGGGGCTCGAACTCACGACCTTCAGGTCGCTAGTCCAATGCCTTAACCACTTGGCCACGTGCCAAGTCTGTGTGAAGTCTATTCAATTGGCAAAGGCCAGGTGCAGTTTTCAGGCCCACTTGACTAGAAAGAGATACCAAGGCCAAACAAAGTGGAAGCAGTTAAGGTGACATTGCATATACCTAGTTGAAGTGACAAATCCAAAAAGTTATCTTTTACTGTTGTTCAGATTCTGTAAATTGGTACCACACATTAACTGTGGCCAGGTGCCTGCTTTTACAGTATGCGTTTAACAATGTAAATACAATGATTCAAATGAAAACAAATAAAAGAAATGGTTTAAATCTAAAGCAATATGGATTGATGATGTGTCAGCTATTGTTTTAGCTCTTTTAGGAGCTCCTGACACCCACTTGAAATAGGGATGATATGGACATGTCTCATTAGAACTACTCAGATATAACTCCAAAATAGGAAATTGATTTTTTTTATTTAATAGCAACTTTTACATAATCTTTACTTTAAAAAGACACTAATGATTAATAAATCATTAAGATTTAATAGTTAGTTTAGATTCCCATTACAGATAAAATTTTAGATTAATCTTATTTAAACCATGTTAATATTAATACGTTATTTATCCATTTTGTTTTATAGCATTGTGCACAGAAGAATGCATGCATGGCAGGTGTGTTTCCCCAGACACTTGTCAGTGTGAACCTGGCTGGGGAGGAACAGACTGCTCCAGTGGTGAGTGTGAATGTTAATGACTAACTTGCACATACAGTGTGATTTCTTTCTTAAATAAATCATATTATAAATGCTGTCGTCCACAGAAGATGTGTAGGGTTTGCAACCAGCACAGCGCTTTGAACATTGTTGAGGGGGAATGGTCTTTCAGGGGAAGCTCCAGCAACCACGATGACTGACCCTGTTGTACAACAAGAAAAGTCAAAACTCTCTGAGGTAGGGACTCAGTTGTCAGAGATACAGGCAAGCAGACAACAGCCATGACTCCAGGATGGTGTGATGTCGCCAGCGTCAAGGATGTCTCCAGATGTACAGGAAATTCTGATGGGGCAAAGAACAGCCAGGGATAGTTGTCAATACTGGTACTAATGACATAAGAAGGGCGAGGTCCTGCAAAGTGAGTATTGGGAGTTAAAGCAGAAAATGAAAGAACAGGACCTTTAGGGTTGTAATCTTAGGATTATTCCCTGTGTCGCATGCTAGCAAGGGTAGGAATAGGAAGATAAGGCAAAAGAATGTGTGGCTGAAGAGCTGTTACAGGTGGAAGGGTTTCAGCCAAGTCAACAACTGGGATCATTTTAGGATGAAGGTAATCTGTATAAGAGGGATGAAGGAGTGGGTGTGAGAGGTCTTGATTTGCATAAAGCTGGATAAATCCACAGGGCTTGACCAGGTGTACCCAGGACATTGTGGGAAGCAAGGGAAGAAATTGTTGATACCCTGGCAGAAAATGTTGTATCTTGGTCAGTCACAGGTGAGGTACCCAAAGACCAGAAGATAGCTAATGCTGTGCCTTTACTTAAAAAGGACGACAGAGATAAGCCATGGAAAATTGCAAACTGGTAAGCCTCACATCAGTGCTGGGAAAGTTATTGGAAGACATTTTAAGGGAAAGGATTTATTTGGATTTGGAACAGCAAGGAACAATTGGAAGCAGTCGGAATGGCTTTGTGTGTGGGAAATAATGACTCAAGAATGTGAAACTGAAGTGTTTACCAAGAGGTGTAAAAGTATGACAGATTGTAGGATACCCAAGTTCTGATCTGTTCTTGTGTCCACAGTTTTTTATCCGGCAGATACATTTGAATTTTTGGTCATTAGTCTGGTATGGGATTTGCAAGGCATCTGACCGCAAGTCCTTACAAAGGATTGGGAGGACTGCTGGGAGGATCACTGGGGTCTGTCCTCCACCCATCAAAGATATATATCAGGAGTGATGCGTATGCAGGTCCCTTAGTTTTTTCAGTGATCCCTCCCATACATCCAACAATCTCTTTGACTCCCTTCCCTCAGGCAGGAGGTACCGTAGCATTAGGACAAGAAACGTTCGGACAGAAAGTAGCTTCTTCTCCCAGGCATTAAGTTTACTCAACTCCCTGCACCACACGGGTTTCATCACGCACGCAGCACCAGTAATGTTATACTAATTACTTTTTAACTTGTATATTCTCCCTATTATTTGTTAATTAATTTGTGGTAGTATTACTCTGTGTTGTGTGTGAGTTATATGTACTGTGTTGTACACCTTGGTCCAGACAAACATTGTCTCGTTTGGCAGTAGACATTTATATGGTTGGAATGATAATAAAATTGAACTTGAAGGTTATTGATCAGGCAGTCGAAGATGGTTGGTCTAGGACACTGCCCCAAGGAGCTCCTGCAGCAATGTTCTGGGACATTCAACCACTACACGTTGCACGGGGGCCCTGGGAGCGGACCCAAATACAAGACACAGACACTGAAGTACTAGGAACAGGACTAGTTTTATTGAGATAGCAAGGTGAGTCAGGAAGAAACGACGCTGGACATCGACACAGGCCCTGGATGAGACTAGGATTCAGGACCTGGGCTCGGACTTGGACTAGAGGCCCGGGACCTGGACGGGGAACCAGGAACATGGAGTCTGGACTGGGAACACGGAACTCCGGAACCAGAGCCTGGACAAGGACCCGGAACCTGGGTCTAGACTCAGAATCGGAACCCAGGTCTAGGCTAGGACTTGGGACTAGGATCTTGGCAAGGACAGGATGTGGCTACAGGACAGGACGAGGTACCCCAGCACAGGACGAGGAACCAGAACTAGATGAGGACACGAAGCTCAGATTTGGACAGGGCTGGAACACGGCACCTGGACTTGGACGTGGACTGGACACTCAGAGCCTTGGATGTGGACTGGACGAGGTACTCCAGGGCAGGACAAGGCTCTCGGACTAGGTTTGGCTCCGCTCTTGGACTTGGCTTGGTTAGGCTCTTGGATACGGAGCTGGGACCCTTTCTTGGAGCGCAGGGCTGGGACCCTTTCTCGGACGCAGGGCCGGGACCCTTTCTCGGACGCAAGGCCGGGATGACTGTCGAGGTAAACTGCCGAGGATTCGGATGGGAACGATCCAGCACAGGACGAGGAATCTCCAGTACCGGGCTGGGCGAGGACACGAAGCTCAGACTGGACAGGGCTGGAACGTGGCACCTGGACTTGGTCTTGGAACACAGGAACACAGAGCCTTGGACTTGAGCACCAGAACACAGAACACAGAGTCAGGACCCCCCCTTGGGAACAGGACCTAGGGGCAGGACTCTCTTCTTTGACACGGACACTAAACACAGGGACACAAAGAGACAGTTCCAAACTCAGCGATAGATGGTTTACCTTGGCGTGGCAAAGCTCTGGTCTCACTCCAGCAGTTGAACTAGACAGCGATACCGGCAAGGATGCAGGTAAGGTAGCAGGCAAAGGTAACAGATGAAGATTTCTGCTGAAGTAACTGTTGAGATAAACTGCCAAAGTAACCGCCAGGGATTCAGATGGGGAGGGAAAGGGAACAGTCCAGCAGGGAATCCTTGATTTGAGAGGTATTTATGTGCCAGCCCACAACAAGAATCAGGTGCCTCAATGAAGGTACCCAATGGAACAAGGGAGAACAGGAAAACCCAGAATAAGGAATTAATGGACTGGACCGTGAACCGGAATGTGGACTTTATGGACTGGACCATGACACTACAACTGTTTTCCTGGTGTAAGGTTTGACTCCAATCATTGGGGTATTTTCCCCTTACCCATTGCTTAAATTTTAGCAGGGTTCCCCGAGGACACTCTATTACCTGCTGCTATGTAGTTAAGGGCAGTCACGTTCACCTCACTTCTGGAATTCAGCTCTCTGGTCTATAACTGGACCCAAGGTTGTGATATCTAGAGTTGAGCAGTCGTAATGAAACTCAGATTGTGAATTAGGGTACAGCTAAGTGCTGCATGATAATGTTCAATCACTCTTGAGGTTGGATGTTGAGATGGTAATCGACCCTGTTCAATTTGTTCTACTTCTTATGAACAGCTATACCTGGTGAATTTTGCAATGTTGTAACTGTATTAGACTGTCTAGACTAGAGAGATACCTAGCTCTGGAGCTCTGGTCTTGAGGGCCACAGCTGGATTGCTTGCTATTGCCACAGCCCCTGTTGTTCCAGTGCCCTCAGCTGATCGAATGGATCGAGTTGCCTGGAGACCAGTATCTGTGATGGTTGAAATCTCAGCAGGAAGCTGAGATGTATCATTCACTTAGTTCGGTGGTCTGAAAATGGTTCAGCCTTGTTTTTAGAACCTTTCCACTTCCCATTTGCTGTTTATTTGTCCATCACCATTCATAATTGGGTGGGTTAGAACACCCAGGGTATGATTTAACTGAATTATGCTATAAAACTACCTTTTCAATCACAACAATTAAAATAATTCCTCTATTAATTGTACAGGTAATTATACTTTTTCATAACACTTTAATTTTGAACTGTATTTTATTTTTTTCTGTTTGTTGATTCAAGCCACCTTAAATTGACTTATGATGGATGTTGAATTAACAGTACTGTATGTGCATTTCATAACTGGTATAATGCAGGGAGATTTTATTTTCCCTCCCTCAGTAGTGCCTTGTCCCATTGAAGTATTCACCTTCTTGTGTCTCTTGCCATATTGAAGGGTGATCATACGGAATGTAGTTTGGTTGCTTGTCCTGATAATTTATTTATGTTGACAGATCTCATTAGTGTGAGATGATGTAATGAATGTGTTGCTATGATTGCTTGCCTTAGGCAAACATAATTCTAACATTTTGTGAATAATGAAAGTTGCCTGTGAAGGACCGTCAAAAATATTTCTGGAAGTAGCCATGTATCATGAGGTTAAAGATATTAATTTGAAAGGGTGAATGGCCTTCACTTGTTTCAAAAGTAATGGATAGGTGGGTGGGGATATGAAAGGAGCAAACATGGGCAATACACTATATTCCATGAGAAACTGTCCATGGGAGAGTATTTTAGAGATAGAAGCTCTTTCAAGTTAACCATAAGCTCTTTCAAGTTTCAGGAATTATGGAAAGGGTTGAGGCAATTTGGGATTAGCCAGTAGTGAATTAGGTTGATCTCAATACCAGTAGTCTGGACCTGACAGAAGTAGACAGGAAAGAACAACTTACAGATGTGTTCACATCATACAAAAGTGAAGTAATGACAGTTCAGCAATAACGTATTCCAGTGGGGTGAAAGCTATGGGCAGCAAGTTCAAGGAGCCCTGGATATCAAGGGATATTGAGGGCCAAGGAAAAAAAAGGTAGATATAGAGAAATGGGAGCCACTGAGGTTCTTTTCGAGTATAGAAAGTTTAAGGAAGGTAATTAAGAAAGAAATTAGGAACCCAAAGAGGGAGCATGAAATATTACTGGAAGACAAGATTAAGAACATATCTTGAAAATATCTTAAAGGCAAGTGGGTCACCAGAGATAGAGTTATAAAGCACTACAGAACAGAAACCGGCCCGTAGACCCATTTAATCCATGCCAGCCTGATTTTCTACCTAGTCCCATCAATCTGCACCTGAACCACAGTCTTCCATACCTCTCTCACTCATGTACCTACCCAAACTTCTTTTAAATGTGAAATTGAACGCACAACCACAATTTCTGCTGGTAGCTCATTTCACACTCACACCGCCCTCTGAGTGAGATTTCACTTTTCACCCAAAATTTATGACCTGTACTTCTCGTCTCACCCAAACTAAGGAGAAAAAGCCTGTATATAGTTACTCTAGCAATGCCCCTCATAATTTTGTATGAAGCTATAAGATCTCTCCTCGTTGTCCTATGATCCAGGGAATAAAATCCTAACATATTCAACTAATTCAGGTCCTCAAGTTCTGGCAATATTGAGTAAATTGTCTCTGCACTCTTTCAATCCTCTTTATACCATTCCTGTAGGTAGGTGATCAGACCTGCACTCAATACTCTAAATTTGGCCTCAACGTCTTATACAACTTCATCATAACATCCCAACTCCTGTACTCAGTACTTTGATTTAGGAAAGACCATGTCCCAAAAGCTCTCTTTATGACCCCATCAACCTGTGATGCCACTTTCAAAGAATTATGGATCTGTATTCCCAGATCCTTTTGTTCTCTCACACACTTCAGTGCTTTACCATTCGCTGGGTGTGTCTTACCCTGATTAGTTTCTCCCCCCCCAAAGTGCAACATCTCACAATTAAATTCCATCTGCCATTTTCAGCCTTCTTTCCCCGCTGGTCAGGTCCCTCAGATAGAGTATGCCAATTAGGAAACATAGAGCCAGAGGACATACTGTTATTCTGTTATTTTGCCTAATCCCATTAATCTGCATCTGGACCATAGCCCTCATACCCTTCTCATCCACGTACTTATCCAAACAGTGGCAATGCTTGACAAGGACTCCCCAGTGCTGTGTATAGTTTCAGTGGTCACACTATAGAAAGGCTGAGATTTCACTGTAGAGGGTGCAAAGCCAATTCAGCTTGTCTATACTTTAGGACCTCAACAAGGACCAACCCCATCCCTTTCTATTTTCTTTCAATTCCTCCATCTCTGCTGTATCTGCTCTCAGGATGAGGCATTTCATTCTAGAACTAAGGAGATGTCCTCCTCCTTCAAAGAAAGGGGCTTTCATTCCTCCACCTTCAATGCTGCCCTCAACCGCATCTCTTCCATTTTGCACACGTTTACCCCTCACCCCATCCTCCCGCTACCCCACCAGCCTCTGTGTCCAACACATAATTCTCTCTGTAACTCCTGCCATCTTAAGCGGGATCCCACCACCAAACAATTTTTTTCTCTCCACCCGACTTGCTGCTTTCCGTAGGGATCGCTCCCTACGCATCTCCCTTGTCCGTTCCTCCCTCCCCACTGATCTCCCTCCTGGCAATTATTCTTGCAAGCAGAACAAGTGCTACACCTGCCGCTACACCTCCTCCCTCACAACCATTCAGGGCCCCAAACAGTCCTACCAGGTGAAGTAACACTTCACCTGGAAGTCTGTTGGGGTCATTTACTGCAGGGGTCCCCAACCTTTTTCGCACTGTGGACCGGTTTAATATTGATGATATTCTTGCGGACCGGCCGAGCGGGGGTGGGGGGAGGCGGTATTCAAGTTCAACAGTGCATGGCAGGGAATGAGGAAAGGTGCAGCTGACTCATATCGCCAAATCTTATCGTTTCCTCAAGGCCCGGTAGCACATCTTTGCGGCCTGGTGGTTGGGGACTACTGATTTACTGTGTCCAGTGCTCCTGTGTGGCCTCCTCTATATTGGTGAGACCCAATGCAGATTGGGAGACTGCTTCGCTGAGCACCTATGTTCTGCCCACCAGAAAAAGTAGAATCTCTCAGTGGCCACCCAATTTAATTCCACTTCCCATTCCCATTCCGATATGTCAGTCCTTGGTCTCTACTGCTGCGAGGAGCAATACCCTATATTACGTTTGGGTAGCCTCCAACCTGATGGCATGAACATCGATATCTCAAACCTGGTAATTCCCCCCCCCACTTCACCATTCTCATTTCCTTCTCTCACCTTGTCTCCTTACCTATCTATCACCTCCCTCAGTTGCTCCTCCCCCTTTTCCTTCTTACACAGCCTTCTGTCCTCTCCTATCAGATTCCCCCTTCTCCAGCCCTGTATCTTTTTCACCAATCGACTTTACAGCTCTTTACTTCACCCCTCCCCTCCTCCCTCCCAGTTTCACCTATCACCTTGTGGTTCTTTATCCCCTCCCCCCACTTTCTTATTCTGACTCCTGACCTCACGCTCTTGATGAAGGGTTTCAGTCCGAAATGTTCATTGTACTGTTTTCAATTGATGCTGCCTGGCCTGCTGAGTTCCTCCAGCATTTTGTGTGTGTTGCTCAGATTTCCAGCATCTGTAAATTTTCTCTTGTCCATAGCTACCTTGATACTTACAGAATTCTGGTTACAGTTCTTAAAGTGTTTCCACACCAGCAGCACCACTTGTGTAGTTTCATTTCCTAGGATAAGGTTGAGTACTGCCCTGTCTCTAGAACAGCAGCCTCAAACAACTTTCTTGGATGTACTTAACAAGTTCTTTCTCAAGTAAGGCCCAGGTGCTCAGGCAATGCCAGTCAATATTGGGAAAGTTAAACATGGTACTGGAGTGCTCCTGAGAGGTCGCGCCTTTTAATTTTTTGCTATCTCCTTAAATTCACTTTTCAGAACCTCATAAACACAAGAGGTTCTACAGATGCTGGAAATCCAGACCACCACATACAAAATGCTGGAAGAACTCAGTAGGTCAGGCAGCACCTGTGGAGAGGAATAAAGAGTCAATGTTTCAGGCCGAGACTCTTTATCAGGACTGGAAAGGAAGGGGAAAGAAGCCAGAATAAGAAGGAGTAGGGAGGGGAAGGAGTACAAGCTGGCAGGTGAAAGGTGAGACCAGGTGAGGGGGAACATGTGTAGGTAGTGGAGAGAGGAGATAAAGTGAGAAGGTGAGAGACGATAGGTAGAAGAGGTAAAGAGCTGAAGAAAGAGGAATCTGATAGGAGAGAAGAATGGATCTGGGGAGAAATAGGAAGATAGAGAACTTCATCCCTCTGTCTACCTCTGTTATTAATACTATTGTATACTATGACCACTGGCTATGTTGTCAGGATTTGAGGACCTGAGTTATTGGGAAAGGTTGAATAGGTTAGGACGTTATTCCCTAGAGTATACAGACATCCCACCCTGCAAAAACTCATTTCAGGGAGATAGCACCATCAATTTGCGGGAGACTTCCGGGAGAGGTGGAATGTCTGCAATAGAGTAGCTCCTTAGCAGCTGACCAGCTGGTTTAAACAACGTTAGCTATGCTAATGAACAAATGACATCTGTTAATCTCACCTGAACATGTCTTTTACAGTCTTAACCCACCAGGGGCAATAGAAAAGTCACTGTTACAAACAGTGCAGCGAGCAACACTGTCATTATTTTGACCCCTATTAGGCAGGGGTACACTTCAGTGTAGTCTGGGGTGACGTACGTTTTTTTTTTTGGAACACTCTGCCATGGCGCGCTCTCGCTCGCGCTCTCTCTCATGGTCGCTCGTGCTCTCTCAAGCGCTGTCCCTCCCCCTCTCACTCGCTCGCTTGCCTTTGCTCTCTCTCGCTTTTCTCTCGCTCGCTCTCAAAAAAATTGATTTCCATGATATTGTATATAATTTGCAGGCATCAGTGAGCCACTATTAATATGCAGGAGACTCCCGGAAGTTCCGGGAGAGGTGAGATGTCTGAGTATAGGAGAATGGGGGAAGAGTTTATGGAGGTATACAAAATGTTAATGAGTATAGATAGGGTAAATGAAAGTAGGCCTTTTCCACTGAGGTTGGGTGAGACTAGAACTAGAGGTCACGGGTTAAGGGTGAAAGGTGAAATGTTTAATGGAACCATAAGGGGAAGTTTCTTGCTCAGAGCGTGGTGAGATTGTGGAACGAGCTGCCAGTGGATTTGGGTTCAATTTCACCATTTAAGAGAAATTTGTTTAGGTCTATGTATGGGAGGGGTTTGGAGGGCTGTGTCTAGGTACAGGTTGATGGGATGAGGTAGATTAATAGTTTGGCATAGACTGGACTGGCCGAAGGGCCTGTTTCCATGCTGCAGTGTTTTATGGCTATCCTCCTCCCTTTAGGGTGTACCCAACTCGTAGAAGTCTACAACCCAAGAGCCGGTAAATAGGATTAGTATAGATGGTTACTTTATAGTTGGCATACTCATTGTAAGCAGAAGTGCCTGTTTTTGCGCTCTGTGATTCCATGAGTCTGAGAATTGACCACAGACTCCCTCAGGATTTGATATGTGCATCAATTTTATAGCTGACGCAGATGAAAAGTGTAGCCTTCCTCTACTGTAATGACCATGTAGTATTATCGTATGTGTAGAGGTACACAGAGAGGCTGCCTGCATGTCCTCCTGGCTGATGCAACATGGTCAGAAGTATGGAATGGGACAAAATGAAATTACATGTAGAGTGAACAGAAGAATAATTTAAAAATATTTTAGTAAATAATCTAATTTTAAACCATCATATATTCCATCGCTCAGTAGGAATCTTTTTAAAAACTATTATGGAATAAATTATATTTATGGTCACGTCTTCGAGTTTTTATTGAAAAGAAATAAACCTCATCAGAAAGGTTATTAAAGCAAGATTAATTGAATGACTTTACAAGTGTAGGGGATTTTCTGTTCATTACTATTACTTGAGAACAATTACAGAATATTTTGCTGGAGGGAAACACAACCCGTCTAATATCATTAGTCAGGGCTCCGGATATTCATTCAAATTGTGTGTTTTCAATGACTAGGCAATTTTCATAAATGCTTCCACAATCCTAAGTAAGAAAGATACATAAATAAATTAAAAGTTTTCAGTTTATCACACAGAGCATTGTATTTTACTTTGGGAAGATAAAACTGTTCAGAATGATTTAATAGCTCACATTTTTAATAACTTTTATTTATATTCTGGGCTGCATTCCAACAATTTTTTTCCCCAGTCACAGTCTTTCATTTCTTAAAATTGGGATCAGGAGCCAACTTTTAAATTAAATTTGCCTTGTTAATTTTTATAAATGGCACATCAAGACTTATTTTCAAAGTTAAATCCACATTGTGCCAATATGGTTACAGAAATTTCATAACCAGCTTCTGTAATTTTAAGCATTTGCTAATGCCATTCCTTGGCTCTATATTAGCCTCTGAATTTTTCACTTACTAAGTATTTTCAGACGTGATGAGCTTTTTGATTGCAACAATAAATTGATGTGCTACTGCAATGCAGATAAAGGTGAGACCTATGTATTGGCTTAATCTTAATTTAAGAAACAATGCAAGTGAACTCTGATGATGTAGCTCAGCACAGTGGCAAACTGATTTTTTAACTAATTGATGATTAGATTTACTGCATTTTTCTTTCCAATTTCGGGTGACCATGGGCTATAATTTAACTGTGTCCAAAGCGTACTCCGAGATATCTGCCACTGTAGCTCTGGTCTGATTATGGTAGCCCCACAAAATGAATGTTTTTCCCTTTAGTTTAGTTCTCCATCCTCCAACTGAACAAAGACTAAATTCAGAGTAGTTCTGGCATGTTAGAGTGTTGGTTATAAATGATAAATGATCTGAATGAAAATGTATATAGGGTGATCAATAAGTTTGTAGATGATATTACAATTGGTGTAGTTGTAGAGAGTGAAGAAGGTTATCAAAAATACAGCAGGTCATAGATATATTGCAGATATTGCGGAGAAGTGGGATTTGGAGGTTAATCTGGAAAATTGTGATGTGTTCCTCTTTGGAAGGTCAAATGTAAGAGGAAACTCTGTGAGGTGTTTAAAGGTTTATAAGCCGGAAAGCTACCCACCATGGATCAGAACTGAAGAAACCTCTCGGATGAGTGGTGAAACGTCTTCTAAACAACACAGCAAGTCCAGTTGTCTTGGTTTACTACTACTTGATATAAGTAGATAGGATAGTAAAGAAGGTGTACGGCAAATTTTCCTTTTTTGGTCAGGGCATTGTGTATAAAAGTTGGGAAGTCACATTGTACAATGCTTTGTTTAGGCCAGAATTGGAGTATTATGTGCAGTTCTGTTTGCTGCATTACAGGAATGGGGGCTTTGGAGAGGGTGCAAAAGTGAGTCACCAGGATATTTGTCAGGGTTAGAGTATTAGCTATAAGGGAGTGGTTGGACAAACCTAGATTGCTTTCTCTGTAGTATCAGCCACTGAGGGCTATTATGATAAGAGTATATAAAGTCTTGACAGGTATAGATAGAGTTGATAGTCAATCTTTTTTCCAGGGTAGAAATGTCAAATACTCGAGAGCATAACTTTAAGATGAGAGAGGGAAAGTTTAAAAGAGATGTACAGGGCAAGATCTGTGTACAGAAAGTGGCAGGAGCATGGAACGCACTGCCAGGGGAAGGAGTGGAAGCAGATGCAATAGGAACATCTTAGAGGAATTTAGGTAGATACATGAACAGACAGAAAATGGAGGAACATAGACCATGTGCAGACAGATGGATCAGTTAAAATTGGCATCACGGTCAGGGCAGATGTAATGGGCTGAAGGACCTGCTACTTCACTTTACTGTTTCTTGTGTGTTCTAAACAAGCCTGGGGTTCAGTACTGAATGAGGCCCATCAGGTCATGTACCTAACTGATTCGTCGTTGTCGTCGTGGGTATCCCTCAAGGTCGAGGATGATGGTCTTCGTTCTGAAGGAGTGGCCCACAGAGTAAAGACGCCTCTGCGTGTATTTGTTTAACGTGTACTTGATGTTGCACTCCAAGAAGCACACGGTACTTCACAAATCAACCAACTGATTCCAGTAGTATGGAAACCATGATGATTGGAGCTAATGGATTTGTTGCAGCCTTCATCCGACTTCATAGCCGTTGAGTTCAAAGTAACTTTGTCTGCCTGTTCCACCATTGAGGTCTTGGTTGGATTGTTCTTTGTCAGGGACCTCACCCTCGACCTTACCGCCATGGGTGACCCTACCAGGAGCATAGCTCCAGACAGCATTGCTCTCAGGATCTCAGGACCACACAAGCTTCTCCACTGCGACAAGGTGACAATCCACGGAGAAGGATTGCAACGTAGCTGCAAATCTGAGTTCAGCCCTAGCTTAAGTGGTGAATCTTGCTTTACTTAAATCCACCTGGGCTGAAAAATGCAGACAGTTTTAATGCAAATTGATAAAGTAATTCCTTTCATTTCGCAGGCAATTGACATGAAGTCTGACAATGCTTCTCAGCTGTTTCGCTTGTCTTCATACCCCTGCTTCAAAGATATTTAAACAATGTAACCAGAGGTTTTCATATTAATTAACCATGAGGGAGTGAGATATAGAAGTACTTATAGCTAGCACTGCTGGGAAAATGTCACGGCAGTGCTCAGACAGGGCAGATTGCAGATCTTGTCTACTGAGGCTTTATGGGTGAAGCTGAAGAATAAGAAAGGGATGATCACCCAACCCAATATTCCCTCTAATTTGTAATAACCAGCATGCACAAAAATTTTGTGCTGTGCAGTGTTTTGCCCAGTGACAACAACATGCGGGCTCTGAATAATTTTTTCAATAAAAACAGTATAAATAAGCCATTTCTAAAATCTGCAAACAAATCATCGCAAACTCCACATTGTCAACACCATCTGCATTAGAAGTTGGAAAAGGAAATGTGATTGTGTACGATAGTGAAATATACTAAACATGCCAACGAGGTAGAGAGGGACCACCTTTTGTGCGCAGTTTAAGTTCCTTCGTGCACTAGTAGCAAGAGCACACCTTAGAGGGAGTGTTGGCCCCAACAGCCCATGGGATCTAGAGGAACAAATTTGTAGAAAGATTGCTGACTGTTGCAAGAAACACAAGTTTGTGAAAGTAGCTGATTTTAACTTTTCACATATTAATTGAGACTCCCATACTGCAAAAGGGCTGGATAGAAAAGAGTTTGTCAAGTGTGTTCAGGAAAGTTTCCATAACTAGTACATAAAGGTCCCAACTAGAGAGAGTGCAATACAAGATCTCCTATCAGGGAATGAGAAAAGGCAGGTGACAGAAGTTTGTGTAGGGGAACACTTTGCATCTAATGATCATAATAACATTAGATAATTATGGAAAAGAATAGGTCTGGTTCTCTGGTTGAGATTCTAAACTGGAGAAAGTCCAAGTTTGATAGTAATAGAAAGGATCTGGCAAATGTGGATTGGAACAGGTTGTTTTCTAGCAAAGGTGAACTTGGTGATTAGGAGGCCTTCAAAAGTGAAATTATGAGAGGACAGAGTTTATATGATCCTGTCAGAATAAAAGGTAAGGCTGAAAAGTTTAGGGAGACTTGGTTTTCAAGAGATATTGAGGCCCTGTTAACAAAATAGGAGATATATAGCAGATGTAGACATGCCTAGCAGGATAGTGGAATGCTCCTCTTGAGGGACGTGGGAAGGCAGAGGGACCTCCGGTGTCCCTGACATCTACTACGGTGAGCTACAACTACAACTGACAAGGTCCAGCTGCAGCTTCTAACAAACTGTGTTAAGGAGTTGGAGCTGGAACTGGATGAACTCTGGCTCATTCGGGAGGCTGAGGGGATGATAGATAGGACATATGGAGAGGTAGTTACACTCAGGGTGCAGGACACAGGAAACTGGGTGACAATTAGGAAGGGGAAAGAGGTTAAGGAGTCAGTGCAGAGTACCCCTGTGGCCATCCCCCTCAACAACAGGTATACCACTTTGGATACTGTTGGTGGGGGGGTGGTGGTGGGTGGGATGACCAAACAGAGGAAAGTCATAGTGGTTGGGTCTTTGGCACTGAGTCTGCCTCTGTGATTCCGAAGGGAATGGTGGAGAAGAGGCACACTGTGGTAATATGGATTCTTTAGTTAGGGGAATGGACAGGAGTTACTGTGAGTGAGAATGAGATTCCCAGATGATATGTTGCCTCTTGGGTACCAGGGTCTGGGATATCTTGGATTGAATCCTCAGCATTCTTAAGTGGGAGGGTGAACAGCCAGAGGTTGTGGTCCATGTAGGTACCAATGACATTGGAAGAACGAGTGATGAGCTTCTGCGTAGGGAGTTCAGGGACTTACGCGGTAAGTTAAAGGGTGGGACCTCCAGGGTTGTGATCTCCAGATTGCTACCCAAACCATGTGCTAGTGAGGCCAGAACTAGGAAGATTTTACAGTTTAATACGTGGCTAAGGAATTGATGTAAGAGTGAGGGCATAAGATTTTTGGATCATTGGGCTCTCTTCCAGGAAAGGTGGGACCTGTACAGAAGGGACAGTTTGCACCGGAACTGGAAGGGGGACTGATATCCCAGCGGGAAGGCTTGTTAAAGTTGCATTGTGAGTTTTAAATTAGAGTGGCGGGGGGGATTGGAACCAGAGTGCCTGAACAGGAGGCAGATGTTTGTAAGACCTCAGACAAAGGTAGGAATCAAAAGGTTCAGCATTGTGGGACTAGTGTCCCGAGCTGCATATATTTCAATGCAAGAATTATTGTAGGAAAGGCAGCTGATAGTGCTGAGGATGAGGTAGCTAGTTTACAAACAGAGACAATGTGTAGTGAGGAGAGGCTGTTGATAGGACACCTGCTATTCTAGGTTTGTTGGCTCAATTTGGTAATTTTTCTGGTTACAAATTTAATGAGAGTGTATTATTCTCCCTAAATAAGCAGGTTCCTATTTACGGACGCTTACCATTTAAATTGGTTACTGATTCATTTATATATTTAGAGATAACAATTACTAAAAAGTATAAAGATTTATTTAAAGCTAATTTTTTACCTTTAATTGATCAGATTAAACTTTTGTTTACTAAATGGTCACCAATCTCTTTGTCTTTGATTGGTCAGATTAATGCTATTAAGATGATCATTTTGCCCAAATTTTTATATATATTTCAATCTTTATCCCAAAATCTTTTTTCGATAACATAGACTCAAAAATTTCCTCATATATATGGCAGAACAAAAATCCTAGGTTAGGTAAAAGGTATCTACAGAAACCTAAAAAGGAGGGGGAGCTTGCCCTCCCAAATCTCAGATTCTATTATTGGGCAATTAATATTCGATATTTAAAATTTTGGTTACGAGATTTGGATGTATCTTTAAATCCACATTGGGTAAATCTTGAATGTAATTTATTACAAGGGTTTTCCTTGGGTTCAGTTTTAGGAACTTCGCTTTCTTTTACTTCTTCCAAATTGTATAAACAAATGAATAATCCAATAGTTAAGCATACTTTACGTATATGGTTTCAATTTCGAAGATTTTTTGGGTTCAATCAATTTATTTTAGCAAGTCCTATTATATCTAATTTCCTCTTTCAACCTTCCACTATGGATCAAGCTTACTTTGATTGGAAAACCAAAGGTATAATACGTTTTTGTGATTTATTTCTGGATAATTGTTTCATGTCTTTTGATCAACTTTCTAATAAATATAACTTACCCAGATCTCACTTTTTTAGATATCTACAGATATCTACAGATTAGAAACTTCTTAATTACTGTTTCTCCTAATTTTCCACACCCATATCCAATGGACACTTTGGAAAAAATTTTAGATTTAAATCTCTCTCAGAAAAGTGTTGTAGCAATTATATATAATATAATTATGAATTTATGTCCTGATGTTTCCAGTAAAATTAAAGCTGACTGGGAAAGAAAACTTAAGATTATTATACAGATTGAAAAATGGGAAAAAATTCTTCAATTGGTTAATTTATCCTCTATATGTGCTAAACATGTGTTGATACAGTTTAAAGTAGTGCACAGGGCTCATATGTCCAAAGATAAACTATTATTCTTATATTCATCCAATATGTGATAGATGTCATTGCGAGATAGCTTCTTTAACTCACATGTTTTGGTCGTATCCTTTGTTGGGAAAATATTGGAAAGACATTTCTGACATTATTTCAACGGTTTTGAATATAGACTTACAACCTCATCCAATTACTGCTATCTTTGGATTACCAATGATAGATTCAAATTATTTAACCTCTTCAGCACGTAGGATGATTGCATTTCTTACTCTAATGGCTAGAAGATCCATTTTGCTGAATTGGAAAGAGATTAACCCTCCTACAGTATTTCATTGGTTTTCACAAACTATGGTATGTTTGAATTTGGAAAAAATTAGAAGTGCGGTTTATGACCCTTCCATTAGATTTGAAAAAACTTGGAGGCCATTCATTCAGCGTCTTCATTTGATGTAATTTGACCATTTCCAAACCTGTTTTATTTCTCTGTACTGTTGGTTGAGAGGAATGGAGTCGTTGACACTAAAGTTTTCTTCTTTCCCATTTTTAAGTTGTTAGTATTGCCCAAGCCTTTTAGTTTAGTTGATTAATTCTGTTTAGTTTAGTTTTTTTTTGGGATGGGGTTTGTTTTTTTTTCTTTTACATGATTTTTCTTCGGTTTTGTATTATTCATTGCTATTCTACACGATTGGGAGCTTCGTCAATTTATACTATTTGGTTTTACAATTACTCATTTTAAGTGTAACAATGTATCTCCTACTACTTGTATTTTTGCTTTGTTATGTTTTCATTCTATGAAATTACTAAAAAGATTGAAAAAAGAAAGGATTGGAGGATAGCTAATGTTGTTCAGTTGTTTAAAAAAGGCTCTAAAAGTAAACCAGGAAATTATAGGCCAATGACTGTGACATCAGAAGTAGGAAAGTTATTGGAAGGTATTCTAAAGGACATTATATAAAAGTATTGGATAGACAGGGACTGAATAGGGATACTCAACCTGTCCCTCAACAGTCCCTGTCTATCCAAATAGTTATATATCTGGTTCCTTATGTGTACCATGGCTTCGTGCATGGTAGGTCATGTCTAACCAATCTTATAGAGTTTTTTGAGGACGTTAGCAGGAAAGTTGATGAAGACGAGGTAGTGGATGCTGTCTACATGGACTTTAGCAAGGCCTCTGATAAAAGCCCGCATGGGCTCTCAGTTGCTTGGCATTCAAGTCAATGATCGGGATGATAATGTAGTAAACTGGATCAGCAGATTTGCAGATGACACCAAGACTGGGGTTGTAGCTGACAGCGAGGAAGACTGTCAAAGTGTGCAGCGGGATCTGGACCAGCCGATAAATGGCCAGTGGAATTTAATGCAGACAAGTGTGAGGTGCAGCAGTTTGGGCAGACAAACCAGGGTAGGTCTTACACAGTGAGCGGTAGAGCACTGGGGAATGCGGTAGAACATAGGGAGCTGAGAATACAGATCCATCATTCCTTGAAAGTGGCATCACAGGTAGATAGGATCATAAGGAAAGTTTCTGACACATTTGCCTTCCTAAATAAAAATATTGAGTACAGGAGGTGAGATGTTATGTTGAAGTTGTGTAATTACATTGGTGAGGCCTAATTTGTAGTATTGTGTGCAGTTTTGATCACTTACTTATAGGAAAGATGTCAATAAGATTAAAATGGAGCAGAGAAAATTGACAAGATGGTACCAGGGCTTGAGGACCTGAGTTACAGGGAAAGATTGAATAGGTTTGAACTTTATTCCCTGGAGTGTAGGAGAATGAGGAGAGATTGGATAGAAGTTTACAAAATTATGAGGAGTATAAATAGGGTAAAAGCAAACAGGCTTTTTCTGCTGAGGTTAGATGAGACTAGAACTAGAGGTCATGGGTTGAGGGTGAAAGGTGAAATGTTTAAGGGAGACTACTTCACTCGGAGGGTGGAGAAAGAGTGGACCGAGCTGCCAGCAGAAGTGGTGGTTGTGGGTTCAATTTCAACATTTAAGAGAAATTTGAATAGGTTCATGGATGGTAATGGTATGGAGGGCTATGGTCCGGGCGCTAGTTGATGGGACTAGCCAGATTAATAGTTCATCATAGAGTAGATGGGCCAAAAAGCCTGTTTCTGTGCTTTAGCTTCTGCACCCATTTCCAAAGATACCTCTTATCTGATTAGCTAGTTGTAAATTAGTCTTCTCTTCCCAGAAATTACATAGGCAAATCAAGAAAAGATAATGGCAGATCAAGTTATCTAATGAAACTTCTTAGTTCTTTTGAAATTCCCTGTTAAAAGATCTTAAGTTGCATTCCATTTTATTTACTTAGAGATACAGAACGGTACCATGCCCTTCTGTCCCAATGAGCCCACACTGCCCAGTCATAGCTATGCAACCAAGTAACTTACTAACTCATATGTCTTTGGAATATGGGAGGAAAGTGAAGCATTTGGAGGAAACCCACATGGTCACAAGAAGAATGTACAAACTACTTACAGACAGTTACTGCAATTGAACCCCGCTCGCTGACTCTATAATAGCATTAACCTAACTACTACACTACTGTGCCATTCCATGGTAGTAAATTCCAGATTGAGCTAGAATCTTATTTCTTCCTTGGTCTAATACAGACAGTCCTCATGACTTATTTGCAAACCTCAGCATTGCTTATATCACTGATCCCAGGGATTATCTGTCAACACACAAACTGAGAGATTCTGAGCTGCACAGAAGCTGAGCAACACAGTGTAGTATTGACTTGAATGGTGAGTGGACTAGTTGGAAGGTTGGGATATTGGCAATAGGTATGCCCTCTACCAGGGCACCCATCTTCAGATCAAAAGAGGGTACAAATACTCACAGTAACTGCTTTCAGCAGGTTGGCAATTCAGCCCAGTGGGATACTGAACTGTAGTTATGTGCTATAAATAACAGGTTGTGCACTGTTTAATGACAGTTTATGATTTTTATTGTATGTGGTTCGAGAGTAAAACATCTGTTTGCAATGTTCGACGATAAATTCTAATTTAATAACAGATTATTGAGTATTTTTGATCACATTGAAGTGTGGGTTATTCTACAGAACTAATTGTAAATATAGAGTAATGGGTAGCCGTGGTGGAGCTGTAATCCAATTCAGATGCTGCAGACCAATGTTATAATAGAAAAGAAATCCAAAGCTTTGAGATAAATCAGAGTTCAGATGCCAATAATGGAGCACTAGAGTGTAGTTTAAACAGTGTACAAGTGTCTCATTTCTGAGATCATATTGCAGTTTGGATAAAAACGTAATTTAGTTGTGCTATTGACTTTTTAGTTTCTTTGCGGTATTAAAAAGATAGAGACAAAATGAGAACAAAATGTAGCTGGCAGAAGAGGTCAAGCTATGCCAAAAGTACTGAGTTCGAGGCAAGTGGGGGAGATGTACATATATGAGAGAAAGCGAAGGTGAATGGACAATGAGTATTCAGAGAGGAGAGTGCACATGGAAGAAATCCAGGTGAGGAGCAGAACCAGGGCAAGATTTAAAAGGCAATTACAGAAAACGGCTAAATAGGTGTGCTTAGATGCCTAGCTTTGCTAATACGTATTTTTAATGAAGGTGTCTATGTTTAAAATTATAGAGGAGCTTCTATCTTGATACAGCATTAGTCAGCAAGTAGACTTGGGAGAATTTGTTTGGGGTCCAAACTCTGCTCAACTGCTCTTGAACTTGCTTCATGCATATGTTTTTTAATGATTAAATTATTGGCATACATTTATAACAGAAGATCATTCCCTTGAAATTCAACTACATAATGTTATGTTTTCCCAAAGTGATAAACAGTAACCACATTTTGGTCATTTGATATCATTCTGGGAATCTGGCTTGGTATTTTCTGGTGTGAGTCTCCTTTGCAGCCCAAGACCTTCTGAAGGTTCAAAAAAAAAGCTTCAAAGGTTCATTTATTATCAAAGTATACAACTCTGAAATTTTTTTTCTCTGGGTAGCCATGAAACCAAGAAAGAAAAGCAGCACGATGATCAACCCCAAATTTCCTCTTTCGACACAAAAGGTGAACAAAAATGGAGCAGGCATGTCAATCCCCACATCCCCTCTCGCCACACAAAAAAAAAGGGAACAAGAACGGATCAGGCACATCAGCCCCGAAATCCCCCTTCCTGCACAATAAAACGGACACAACAGAACAACACCCCAATTTCCCCCACCACCCCCGCATAAAATAATGTGAAAGATTGGGCCATGATGGGGTTCAAAGTTCATTGTCTTTCCATGTACACTAGGTGGTCACTTTATTAGGTACACCTGTACACCTGCTCGTTAATGCAAATATCTAATCAGCTAATCATGTGGCAGCAACTCAGTGCATAAAAGCATGCAGATGTGATCAAGTGGTTTATTTTTTGTTCAGATCAAACATCAGAATGGGGAAGAAATGTGATCTAAGTGACTTTAGCCATGGAATGATTGTTGGTGCCAGATGGGGTGATTTGAGTATCTCAGAAACTGCTGATATCCTGGGATTTTCCTGCACAGCAGTCTCCAGAGTATACAAAGAATGGTGTGAGAAACAAGTTCTGTGGGGGAATACATCTTGTTAATGAGAGAATGGCCAGATTGGTGCAAACTGACAGGAATGCAACATTAACTCAAATAACCACACATTACAACAGTGGTGTGCAGAAGAGCATCTCTGAATACTCAGAATGTCAAACCTTGTAGTGGATAGACTACAGCAGCAGAAGACCACAAACATACAACTCAATGGCCACTTTATTAGGTACAGGAGATACCAAATAAAGAGGCTACTGAGAGTATAGCACTGCTTTTGGATCATTGAAGAGGAATTTGGACCGTTTTGTTTGAAAGCAACTGCTGTTGGTTGTACCATTCACAACCTGGTTTTCCCAGCACAATGGCAGGCGGACTAACCTTGGTAAGTAAATTGCTTAATAACACCTATAACAACGTTGCATGAGTATTCACCCCCTTCAATTCAGTATTTAGTAGATGCACCTTTGGCAGTAATTACAGCCTTGAGTCAGTGTGGATAGGTTTCTACTGGCTTTTCAGGTTTGGACACTGCAATTTTTCTCCATTCTTCTTTACAAAACTGCTCAAGCTCTGTCAGATTGCATGGGGATCATGAGTGAACAGCCCTTTTGAAGTCCAGCCACAAATTCTCAATTGGATTGAAGTCTGGACTCTGACTTGGCCACTCCAGGACATTATCTGCACCTTGTGTTTCTATCTCCCCCGCCCCCCCCCCCCGCCACCTTTTAAATCTACTCCTTATCTTTTTTCTCCAGTCCAGCTGAAGGGTCTTGGCCTGAAACGTTGAATGTATTTTTTTCCAGAGATGCTGCCTGGCCTGCTGAGTTCCTCCAGTATTTTGTATATGTTGTAAGGACATTAACTTTGTTATACTTAAGCTATTCCTGTGTAGTTTTGGCTTTATGCTTGGAGTCATTGTCTTGTTGGAAAACAAATCTCCCAAGTCACAGTTCTCTTGCAGACTGCGTCAGGTTTTCCTCCAGAGTTTTCCTGTATTTGGCTGCATTCATTTTACCCTCCATCTTCACAAGTCTTCCATGGCCTGCTGCAGTGAAGCATCCCTATAGCATGATGCAGCCACCCCCATACCTCACTGTAGAGATGGTGTGTGGTGTTTGGCCTACACCAAACATAGCGTTTAGTCTGTTGGCCAAAAAGCTTGGTGGCCTTCCTCACTAGTCCCCTTCTTGCATGATGACTCAGTTTTAGAGGATGACCTGCTCCAGGTAGATTTACAGCTGTCCCATATCCTTTCTATTTCTTAATTATTGACTTAACTGTACTCCAAGGGATATTCAGTGACTTGGAAATTTTCTTGTATCCACCTCCTTACTTGTGCTTTTCAATAACCTTTTTATGGAGTTGCATGGAGTGTTCTTTTGTCTTCATGGTGTAGTTTTTGCCAGGATACTGACTCAGCAGCAGTTGGACCTTCCAGATACAGGTGTATTTTTACTACAATTAACTGAAACACCTTGACTGCACACAGGTCTGCAAAAACAGATCTCTCTTTAACTAATTATGTGACTTCTAAAACCAATTGGCTGCACCAGTGATGATTTGGTGTGTCATATTAAAGGGGGGGGTGAATACTTGTGCAATCAATTATTTTGTGTTTTATATCTGTAATTAATTTAGATCACTTTGTAGAGACCTTTGTTCATTTTGACATGAAAGAATCTTTTTCTGTTGATCAGTGTCAAAAAAGCCATATTAAATCCAATGTTGTAAAAGAGATTGTATGTCCATAATGGAATAGGCACAGGAGTGTCTGCACGTAGGTGATTCTGACAGGAAATGTTAAAATCGTGTTGATGGGGTTTTGGAGCGTTGGATTAGAAGGTGGAGGTGTTCATCAGCCTTACTGCTTGGGGAAAATAACTGTTTTTGAGTCTGGTGGTCCTGGCATGTATCTAAGTAGCCTCCTTCCTGAGTTGGACATGCAGTCCATGAGCAGGGTGGGTGGGATCCTTGTTACTGGCCCATTTTCTGGCACCTTTCTACAAAAACTCTGTAAAGATGGCTGGTGCCGGTGATGCGTCAGGCAGTTTTGATTACCCATTGTAGAGCCTTCCTGTCTGCCACAGTAACACAGCATGTTAGGAGCTCTCTACTGCACATCTGTAGAGGAACATGAGTATTGATGTGCATAGTCCAGTTCTCTTAAGTCTCCTCAGAATGTAGAGGCACTCGTGAACTCTGTTGGTCGTGTAGAATGTATTCTGAGGCCATGAGAGGTGTTGTGAGATGTGCTTGTAGTTTCCAGTGCTGTGCTGCCGATGTAAAGAAGGGTGTGAGTTCTGTTATGTGTAGGTCAGATTTGTATGAATGATAGTTTCTTTCCCTGATGATAGTCATTTTTTAGACATGTACGTTAAAACTAGATCTCCATCTGTTGCCCTTCGGAACTTCCCACCTACCATGGCAACTTGTCTTGTGACGTTACTCCCATGGTAATGTGAAGTCCCATGATATTAACCTATTGATGACAAAGGGCTAATAATATTCATCATGTTAATCTGGTATGTAGTTTAAAGAGAGAAACCAGGAAGAGAGCATTCTATATATGTGCTGCCTATGGCCTTTTAGTCTTAGATGTAAAGTTATGGCAAGAACTGATGAACAAATTTAGGAGAGCTCTTGCAGTAGAGCTCCTATGGGATAGTGCACAATTAAAAGAATGTTTGAAGTGCTGGATTCTGTCAATAAGGTACTTAGGTTGAGGCAATTATAGTCATAGATTAACTCTCCAACCTTCTCCGTTTTGTTACTGGAACTTTGGAAATTCGGAGGAAGTTCTAAAATTTAAGCAGACATGTGGCCAAATTGTGATCAGACACAAACTCTAAGTAAGTTTCAGGCTAATGGAGAATTTGGCAGAGAATTTAGGTAGATAATATTTACATCAAAAAAATTGGTTAGATTATCTAACAATGCATCTTCTACATTTACTGGACCTATTTTGATTACGTCAACTATAGATGTATTTTTTGGTAGTTACAAGTTTTTGGTAGTTTTGGTAGTCACATCTACAATGATGAAATGTTTTGAAAGGCTGGTCATGACTAGACTGAACTCCTGCCTCAGCAAGGACCTGGACCGATTGCAATTTGCCTATCGCCGCAATAGGTCAACAGCAGACACAACCTCAATGGCTCTCCACATGGCTCCTGACCACCTGGACAACACTAACATCTGTGTCAGGGTGCTGTTCATCGACTATAACAGCATTTAATACCATCATTCCCACAATCCTGACTGAGAAGTTGCAGAACCTGGGCCTCTGTACCTCCCTCTGCAATTGGATTCTCGACTTCCTAACTGGAAGACCACAATCTGTGCAGATTGGTGATCACATATTCTCCTTGCTGACGATCAACACAAGTGCACCTCAAGGGTGTGTGCTTAGCCCGCTTCTCTAATCTCTATATCCACATATGACTGTGTGGCTAGGCATAGCTCAAATACCATCTATAAATTTGCTGCTGATACAACAGTTGTTGGTAGAATCTCAGGTGGTGATGAGAGGGCATACAGGAGCGAGATATGCCAACTAGTGGAGTGGTGCCGCAGCAACAATCTGGCACTCAACGTCAGTAAGACGAGAGAGCTGATCGTGGACTTCGAGAAGGGTAACATGAAGGAACACATACCAATACTCATAGAGGGATCAGAAGTGGAGAGAGTGAGCAGTTTCAAGTTCCTGGGTGTCAAAATCTCTAAGGATCTAACCTGGTCCCAATATATCGATGCAGTTATAAAGAAGGCAAGACAGTGGCTATACTTCATTAGGAGTTTGAAGAGATTTGGCATGTCAACCAGAGCATTCTGACAGGCTGCATCACTGTCTGGTATGGAGGGGCTACTGCACAGGACAGAAAGAAGCTGCAGAGGGTTGTAAATCTAGTCAGCTCCATCTTGGGTACTAGCCTACAAAGTACCTGGGACATCTTTAGGGAATGATATCTCAGAAAGGCAGCGTCCATTATTAAGGACCTCCAGCATCCAGGGCATGCTCTTTTCTCACTATTACCATCAGGAAGGAGATACAGAAGCCTGAAGGCACACACTCAGCGATTCAGGAACAGTTTCTTCCCTTCTGCCGTCCGATTCCTAAATGGATATTGAACCTTTGGACACTACCTCACATTTTTTAACAGAAAGTATTTCTGTTTTTTGCACGTTTTTTAATCTATTCAATATACATATACTGTAATTGATTTACTTATTTATTATTATTATTTTATTTATTTATTTATCTTTTTCCTCTTCTATATTATGCATTGCATTGAACTGCTGCTGCTAAGTTAACAAATTTTACATCACATGCCGGTGATAATAAACCTGATTCTGATTCTGATTCTGAATAATGATCTAAATACTGATAAAAGTCCACCACAATTGCCTTGCCGTGTGACAAAGCCAGTATCAAAGTAATTGATCCTTAAGTGATTCATGTTAATTGCAACTTCAGTAACTCCAAAATTAGCTCAATAATGGATCATATTAATTTTCCCGTCTGCATTTTTATACAAACATCTGGGCTGATGTGAAGAGTAATGAGCCCTGAGTTACAGCGTGGACAATTTGTCTGCCATGCTGAGCGATCAGGAACTACCTGTGATGGTACACAATGTTGCTGTGTAGCTAAACCTACATTTGCAGATTAATAAAATAAACTATTACTTCCAGAGACAGTTTGCTGACACCCACTAAATGCGGGCATGTGTGATAAGTTGGCTAACACCACTTCTGTGTACTTGGTAAATCCCAAAAGCAGAAAATAAAAGGCTCTGGCATTCGGCGAAGCTGAAAGGAGAGCCATTGTCAGTATTTGAAAGCTGTCATTATGTCCCTTGCACACTTAAATCAGAGGCCTACCACGCTGTTTCAGGAAGAAGCCATTTTACCCCAGTCTTGCTTCATTGTGATTGATCTACAACTCAAACAATTTTACCAATTTTTCTCCCCTTTTATGTGCTGCATTTTCATAACAAAAATCTATTGATCTTAAATTTGAAGGCTCCAATTATCCATAACATCAATAGTAATTTGGCAGCATGTCCACGCTTTCATTTCCCTTCGTGAGGAAGTGTTGGGATGAGATCCATTATTGAGCTAATTTTGGTGGTACTGAAGTTGCAATTTACATGAATCATCTTGGGATCAATTACTTCAAGATTTCATTCTCAAGTGAACTGGCTCTAATTTTCTGTAACTTTGTTCTGTATTTCCTCACCAGAGGAAACAGTTTCTGTGCATCTAATCCTGCTGGATCACCCTTCGTTCTCCAAAGTGCAAGGAAGCACAATATAATTTGGTATTAATTAAAGATGTTTAGTTTTAAGAATCAAAGATTCAAAGTACACTTATTATCAAAGTATGTATGCAGTATACACCTGAGATTCTTCTTTCCACAGACAGAAATGAAACAAAGAAACACTAACGAACCTGTTTAGTGAAACCATCAAACACCCAACGTACAAAAAAAAAACAAATTGCGCAAATGGCAAGAAAGAGCTCAAAACACACAGAATATAAAACATCAAAGAGTCCTTGAAACAGTCTTGGGATATTCAGTTTAGTTCAGTTCAGTTCAGTTTAGTGCTGTGTTGTTCATTGATTGCAAGCTGCAGAGTCTGTCTGCCCCATTCAGTCACACAAAATAACAAATAATAAAGGAGCAACCAGAAATGCCTATAACATGACCTGCAGAGTCCAATCCATAAACCACGTCGATTAAACCTTGCCCAAGACCCAAGGCTATGGAATCATCTTCTGGCAGCAGTGAGAGAGAGACTGGTCAAACACAGCGCTGAATACCTGCTTGCCCTCTGCTCTCATTTTTGTTGATTTCAATCTTGCTTGATGCTTTAATCAGCGAGATTGGTGAGAAATGGAGTCAATCGTGGGCTCGCGCCTGTCTCCAGGTTTATTAGCCTTCAGGTTGTTCACTCCAAGCTTCACCAAGCTATCTCAGAGACGGCAAAGTGCCAGATTACTCAATTAGCCTGAAAACACATCATCAAAATTTTATGTATCTATATTTCTACTTCAATTAATCCACTCCCTTTCTGTAAGTTGTATTTGTGATGCTTATAGGATATAGCAAAGATTTTGTCAAAATACTTATCTCACTAGGGTGGGGCAGGGGCTTAATGGAATCTAAAAGTAGTGATAAAAGGTAGTTATAATTAACCTTGTGACACAGAGAATCAGGAAGCAGGACCATACCTAAATTCAGTATATATGCCTACACTATCTCTCATTATTAGTTCTTCAAGTTTAAGAGAGTAGCCAATTGGATACAAAATTTTCTTGGTGGAAGGAGACAGGGTGGCTGTGCAGATCTGTTTTTCAGATTGGAGGCCCGTAACTACCGGTATGCTACCAGGGTTGGTGCTAGGTCCCCTGCTGTCTGTCATATATAATAAAGATTTGGATGAGGACGTTGGTGGTATGGTGGATAGTGAAGAAGGTTGTCCACAGTTACAGTAGGATGTAGATCAACTGGGAATGTAGGCAAAGGAATGTTAGATGGAAATTAACTCAGACAAATGCAAAGTGATACATCTTGGAAAGTTAAACCAGGTCAGGACTTGCACAGTAAATGTCAGGGTCCTGGGTAGTGTTGTAGAACAGAGAGATCCTAGGAATACCAGTACGTAGTTCCCTGAAAGTGACAATCCAGATAGATAGGCTGGTGAAGAAAATGCATGGCACATATGCCTTCAGTGCGTGGGGCACTGAGTACAAGAGTTGAAATATCACATTATGGCTACATAGAACATTAGTGCAATCACATCTGAAATATTGTGTGCAATTCTGATCACCATTCTGTACAAGAATGAGATTAACCTGGAGAGGCTGCAGAAGAGATTGTCAAGGAAATGAAGGGCTTGAGTTATAAGAAGAGACTGAATAGACGAGGACTGTTTTCCCTGGAGTGAAGGAGGCTGTGGTGTATAAAATCATGATGGATAAAGATAAGGTGGGTGTCTAGGACAAGAGGATGTAGGTTTAAGGAAAGAAAGGAAAGATTTAAAGGACAGCTTTTCCACACAGAGGGTGGTGAAATGCATGGAATGAGTTGCCAGAAGAAATGGTAGAAGCTGGTATAATTACAACACTTAAAAGACATTTAGACCGGTTCATTGATAGGAAAGGCTTAGTGGGATATGGGCCAAATGCAGCTTAGGAAGGCACTCTCCTTGGCATGGAGAGTTGGGCTGAAGGACCTGTTACTATGCTGTATAACTATGACTCCATTGTATGTCTTACACGGGTCTTTGCTATCTGTTTCAGCAACCCATTAATCACTTTTTTTTGCTGGGAGGCTAAATTACTGGTTTTGCAGAGCAAATGATTTATGGTTAATATTGTTTTATCTTCCTTTGTTGGGCTAAAGCTCTAATACAGTTCTTGATCAGCATGTAACTGTAGGAAGTTGTACTGGAATGATTTGTTTTTGCTCAATTAGGTGGATTAATCAGTATGCTAACTTTATAATACATCACATAAAGCTGCTAAATGAGGCACAAAATGGAGTAATGATTCAGCAGAACTTCTAATTACTAGGTTTGGTGTGTGTTCATTAACATGGGGCCACTTTTTGTACAGTTATGTCTATAATTTTCACTTTAGGATAGAGGGGCAAAGGTTTCTGACACAGGTTAGCAAGAGCAAGACGGGTTAATAATCTCATTAAAGCACGAGCTACTGCTGAATATTTTGAGGAATAGAATTAAAATGCAGAGGAATTAGGCTAAATTAGTATGAAACCTTGATTTGAGAATTCTTAAAAGTATTGTGAAATTTTCTTGTCTCCGTATTGTGGAAAAAAAAAGAGGTCTTGAAAAATTTTCTAAAGAGGTAGTAAGGGATAATATACCAAAACTGAGAGAATATTCTATCAGGAAACATTGAACAGACTGAGACAGGTTTTGGTAACAAAGGGAGACATTATGATGATTTTAAAGATTATAAAATGAGTAGACGTAGGAAAGCTGTTTTCACCCTTGCTGGGACCACAGTTAGGAGCTGTAAATAGAAATTTATCAGAGAAAGGCTGTGAGTGTTATTTGGAACTCACTAACTCAGAGTGTAATTGAAGTGAATAACAGATACAACAATGGAAAATCAAGTAAAAGAGAAAGGAAGAGAGGGTTATATTGGCATGGTTTGAGGGAAAGGAGAGAAAGCAGACATCTGGGAAAGGGGCCATGGCTTATTTCTGAAAGCTTGTATGCACTATAAATTTGAGCCGAGATCAAGTGATCAGCCTGCATCTGTTTCATGTAACATATTAAAACTGAAAACCCATATTGGTGTTTTATCAGATTTTATTTCTCTGCTCACTACTTTGCATCTGGGCATGACTGGTTGCCAGCATTTATGACCCATTTCTAAATGCTCTGGAGAAGATAGTGAGCTGTTATATAGGATCACAGAAGTTGTCCTTTCGGCCCACTTTGTTCATGCTAACCATGGTGCTCATCTATGTCAATCTTATTTGCCTACATTAGGCCTGTAACCACTTACATCCAAGTACCTGGCCCATTGCCTTTTTAACATAGTACCTACCTTATTGCCTTTTTAACATAGTACCTACCTTCACCTCCTCCTCTGGCAGCTCGTTTTAGATAGCCACCACCCTCCCTGTAAAAAGCTCATCTGTTAGAACTCTTATAACGTTTTCCCATCTCCCAATGAACCTGTGTCTTCTCGTTCTAGACTACCCTATCCTGGAGAAAGGATAGTTGACTTTCGATCCTATCTATGCCCTGCAACTTATTCCAAGTGCCTACATGGATTACCCATTTGGTCCATGGGCCACTTACTTTCTTTAGACACCCTCTTGATTTTTAATGTAAAAGATTTTAGGATTCTCCTCAATCGTACTTGCTACAGTAATTTCATGGCCCTTTGATTAGAAAGCAGATAATACATTGTCATCCTTTCTATCATAGAGAAGTTACATATATCTTTTAAATAACTTTAATTGACAGCTTTCAGATAAAGAACTATGGAAAAGCTAGATTAACTTTTTTTTTGATCTTTTCTGCCTTTTGTTAAAGAAAGAAAAGCCTGCTGTAAGTTAGTATCCCAAGCAATCAGAGGGGGAGATTCACTGCTTTGGTTAAAGTTAGTGGATTAGAAATGTTGATTTACAACTTTAGGCTATCATGTATAAAGAGCAAAGTTCTTTTAATTTTGTTGTCAGTAAAGGCAATTGAAAATTGATAAAACTGGTTCAGGATTATGTTCATTCATGTACAAATAAACCTTTTTTTTGATTTAAGCATAATAAATATTTGAGGTTATGTGCAAGATTGCAGAATGTTATAACCCTTAGCATACTTTAATATACTTTACTTTATACTTTATACATTATTGTCGCCAAACAATTGATACTAGAACGTACAATCATCACAGCGATATTTGATGCGCTTCCAGCTCCCTGGATTACAAATCAATAGTAAATATTAAAAATTTAAATTATAAATCATAAATAGAAAATAGAAAAATGGAAAGTAAGGTAGTGCAAAAAAACCGAGAGGCAGGTCCGGATAGTTGGAGGGTACGGCCCAGATCCGGGTCAGGATCCGTTCAGCAGTCTTATCACAGTTGGAAAGAAGCTGTTCCCAAATCTGGCCATATGAGTCTTCAAGCTCCATATATCTAGTTATTAAGTCTTAATTATAATGAGTATTACTCAGAAATACATACAGTCATCTTTGCAGGCCATCCTTATACAAAGAGGACGCAAATATCTTGTGAATGAGCTCATGTTTAACCATGATTGTGGCTCAATGTTTCTTGATACTTTCTCTATATTATTGCAAGGAGTAGGGAAGTTTGAAGCGAAGTTACAGGGCATACACCTGGGAGCACAGTTTTGGTTTCCACATTTAAGTAAGGATGGGATCATGGGGTCATAAATTTGTACACAGAAAAACAGGCTCTTCACCCTTCCCTGTCCTCAATGAACGTTATTGTCCATCTGTAGCAATCTCTTTTGCTGCACTAGTTCTATTCTCTTCAACTGGATCCTACCACCAAACACATTTTACCTAGCCCCCCACCCACTACCCTCCGCAAGGATTGCTCCCTCCACAATTCCCTTGTCCATTCATCCTTCACCACTAATCTCCCACCTGGCACATGTCCCTGCAAGTGACAGACGTGCTACATCTGCTCATTCATCTCCTCCATTAACCTTCATTCAGGATCCCAAATAGTCCTTCCAGGTGAGGCAACACCTCACCTGCAAATCTATTGGGGTTGTCTATTGTACCTGGTGCTCCCCATAGAGCCTCCTCTACATTGGTGAGACCTGATATGAATAGGGAGACCGCTTTGTCAAGCACTTCAACTATACCCATCAAAAGTGGAATTTCCTGGTGGCCTACCATTTTAATTCCTATCCCCATTCCCACTGCAATATGTTGGTCCATTGCCTCGTCTTTTGCCACAATGAGGCTACTCTCAGGGCGGAGGAGCAACACTTCATATTCTGTCTAGGTAGCCTCCAACCTGATGGCATGAACATTGACTTCTCCTTCCAGTAATTTTTTTCCCTCCCTCTTCCCTCTTCTTATATTCCCCTTTCTGACCTCTTACCTCTTCTCCTCACCTGTCTATCATCTCCCTTGGTGCCCCTCCATTTTCCCTTTCTTCCATGGTCCACTCTCCTCTCTGATCAGATTCCTTCTTTTCCAGCCTTCTACCTTTCCAATGGCTTCATCTATTACCTTCTAGTTTGTCCTCCTTCATCTCCCTCCATCTTTTTATTCTGGCTTTTTTCCCCCTTCCTTTCCAGTCTTGAAGAAGGGTTTTGGCTTCAAACATTGACTGTTCATTTCCATGGATACTGCCTGACCCGCTGAGTTCCTCCAGCATTTTGTGCATGTTGCCATATCTTTCTCTACCTTTCCTTTAAGTGCCCGACTAAATGTCTCCACACCTCCTCTGTGAGTTCCAGATATCAACCACTCTCTGTGTGAAAGACTTTACTCCCACATCTCCTTCATAACTTCTTCCTCTCATCTTAAACCCATGTCATTTTGTTTTTGACACCCCTGCCATAAAAGAAAAAGATTCTATCTACCCTATCCATGCCTCTTAGAGTTTTAAATATCACATCACCCCCTCTGCTTCCTCCCCTCCAGGGAAAACAAACAAACAAACCTAACCTATCCATGTTCTCCCATAATTAAAGTCGTCCAATTCAGGAAACATCTCTGCATTCTCTCCAATGTCATTGTATCTTATAGTGTGGTGACAGCCAGAGCTGTACCAGGAACGAAGGGCGAGTGAAATGGGTGAGTGTAAATAGGTGCACTCTGGTCTTGTTAGAATTCTGGACATGTGTGTGACTCTGACTCAGTTATTATCAATTAACTGGGGTTCCAGTGATCAGATTTACAGCTGGACTATAAACACTGTGGCTACAAGAGTAGGCCAGGGGTTGGGTTTGCTTAATAATGGTTTGACTTTTTTATTTACTTGAAGTTTAACTTTTTCTGTTTTAAATTGGAGTCACTTGTGGACTAAGTTAGACAGAAACTCAATAATTTACCTTGCAGAATTGCTGATGATGTGCAGTTGGATGCAGAGCATGGTGAGCTTTCCCTAATCCCTGTTTTAGCCTCAGTTAACATTCAGTAGGGTTCTGCTTTCACTCCGGATCCCAAGATGTCCTTGACCAGATAGTCAAAGGGAATGCATTAGCATTCTGTAGAGTCCTACTTTTACTCAAGATCCCGAGATGTTTAACCCAAGATTTAGTTTGTAATCACTGCAAAATAAAATTACCTTCTGGGACATCACAAGGCAGCATCCTCCAACAAATCTTCTAAGCATAGCTGAATTACTTGCATCCTGAAAATGCCAATTAACTTGTAAGGAAACACTGCTACATTTGTTCCTAATGCATGCCACAAAATTAAACAATCTTCTTGTTTCTCACATTAATTGTTCTCAAATTTTAAGTGACTTGCATTATGTCATTTTCTTAGAAGTCAATGAATCAAGAGTGTACAGTTATTTCCTAGAGAAAATTAGAGCTCTACATTGATTTTTAAAAAAAGCTTATTCTTGCCTTACTTAAACAGATTTTAGAGTGAGTTGCATAGAATTATTCCGCAGTGAATGCAGGACTCGTTCTATTCTTTGTCAATGAAGGAATAAACCCCTAGAAAAAGCCAAGCTTTTCGTTAACTTCAGCATTATGAGAATGAAGCAAGAGGGCCAATTAATTATGTTAACTTGCAGAGTCTTAGAATAATGTTGATGACAATCACTTATAATTTTCTGTTGCATTAGTTTTAAATGGTAGGGAATCATCATCTGGAATTGTGCTCTTGCCAGTTACATTAAATCTGTTTCGCGCCATGTGAAAACTAGGTTTCTAGCTAGAAGAATGGAACTTAATCATATAAACACAAAGGCATGTTTGTACAGCCTCAGTCCTGTTCTATCTATGAGACTCCTCACTGATCGGTCTGCTGTGATTCATAAATGTAGCCATCAGGAAAGATTTCATGATCGCTGGTGACTCAGAGTGTTGTTAGTGTTAGGTTTGTTGGTCTGAAGTGGTACTTGGATTTGTGAGCTTTTGTGATGAAGTAATTTATTTTACAGAACTTGATCAGGGAAGAATCTTGACTTTACTTGATCAGTTATACTCAATCTACTTCTCTGTTCAACATTTTGTCCATCTTTGCATAATAAAAGCAGCATTGGCTGTCTAATCAGATCAAAATAAAGGTTAAGTCTCTCATCCAGTTGATTAAACAAGAAATACATACTCTTTAGTTATTTAACCTGAAGTTTTTCTTCACTGAGTACTGTAGAATCAAGAAGGATCATTTGCATATTGGAGGGAAAAAAAAATGACTCTCTAATCTGCCAAGGAAAGACATCATACAAGTAGGTTTCTTCTGAAGCCCATCACTCCTGCTGGGGTATGGGCTGCTGACGCAGCCCACAGGAGTCCTCAATTCAAGGCCAAAGGTTAATGGGCCCTGTGGCTTCTTCACATGACTTCATACATCCTTCAGGCGAAGATCCTCCCTCTGTCAGGGACTTGGGAACTTCTGTTGTATTTTGCATTCTGGGTATTTACGGAATGTTGCTAGCCCTGTGCCCAGCCTTCCCCCTTTTACAGTTGGGCTTGGGACCGTCCATGGTCGTGTTATTGTATAGTATGTCATTTTCTAAAATATCATGTTACCATTTTAGGATATCTTTCCTGATAGCTTAGCAGGAAAAAAAAGGGAGATGAAATTCTGTAATTGCTTGGTTCTGCTAAGACTCAACATGCGAATGTAAACATTGATCAGAAATAAACTGGCTCTGAAACATAGTTGTCACAGTTTACTTCTGCCATTTCTTTATGCTGGAAAGTAACTTGGTACATCAAGAGCCAGAATTACTACAGTGTTTTCCCCTGTTGTTGCTTTGAAATTGGAAATAGCATTTTCACAACCCTCGGGTATCTCAAACATCTCATAAATAGAGTACATTTGAAGTGTACTGATAGTGTGATGTATGTAGATAATACAGCAGTTGTATTGCATACTCCCACAACAGCATATGATATTAACTAGTCTGTTTTTTTAAGTGCATTTTAGTAGAGGAATGAATATTGGCTAGGCTACTGGGGTGAACCTTGCTTGTTATAAATACCACTGTGACCATTCAGGTTCAGCTGAGAGAACAGACCAGGCATGAGATTAAACGTAAATTCAAAGAATACCATCTACAATAGCAGAGAGCTGCACTGTAGTGTCAGTCTCAATTCAACTCCGTCAAGTAGGGCTTGGAATCCACAACCTGATGTCACTGAAAGGGCAAGTGATGTCAGCTGGTCCAGGAATAAGATTTCTGAAGCTTTTACACATTTTTTTTTCTGGAATTAGTACCTCCTGTAACACAAGAGGTTCAGCAGATGCTAGAAATCTTGAGCAACACATACAAACTGCTGGAGAAACTCAGCAAGTCAGGCAGCAGTTATGGAAGGGAATAAACAGTCAGTGTTTCAGGCTGCGACACCGTCAGAATTTCCTGTAGCTCTTGCAGTGATGCATGGATAGACAGTAAAAAGCAAGAATGGAAATAGAGCCACAAAAAAAAAGGGAAACAAATTACTGTGGGCACAGAACGGTTTCTGGAAATAAATGTGGCACATGAGAAGGCAGAAAGTGTTTTTTGTGAAGTAACAGGAAAAAACTGGATTTTGTATTCACACATAATTATTGAGCATAGAAAGAGGTCTGTTGGCCCAACTCATCTGTGCTGATCAAGGTTCCCACCTAAGTTAGTCCCATTTGGCTGTGTTTGGCCCATCTAAACCTTTTTTATATGTAAACCTATCCAAATGTGCTTTAACTGTTATTGTACCTGTTGTGGTCGCGCTGATACGCGACGAGCGAAAACAACCACTGAGTCGAGCAGGGTCGGGTTGAAAACCTTTACTGTTTGAATCGATGTGCGCTTAAGTAACCCGCTCCCAGCAACCCCTGCCCTTTGTGGGGCGGAAGCGACGTTGGCTTCCGGGCCGAGGTCTGCCCCACACTCAGAGCCCTCTCGGTTGCCGCTGGCTGTGGGCTCGCCTGCGACTGCTGGAGCCGGTTCGCTTGCTGCGTGGGCGAGCCGCCACATGGGACCCCCCCCCCCCCCCCCCAGAACCGGCGATAGGAGGTGCACAGTCCACAGCCTGCACTCTCAGTTCTTTTAGGTGGCCGGCCTCGACGTCGTGGAGGTGGTACCGCAACTGGGCGTTCAAGGTCTAGATGCGCCGGTTTGAGATGGTCAATGGTAAAAGTCTCTTCATGACCACCGATGTCGAGAACACAGGTTGCTCCATTATGGCGCACCACCTTGTAGTGTCTCTCGTATGGTCACTGCAGGGGTGGTCTGTGCGCGCCTCGGCGAACGAAAACATATTCGCTCAGTTGTAGGTCCCTGGGCACGAAAGAGGGTGTTGTTCCATGGTGGGATGTCGGGACTGGAGCAAGTGTTCCAAGCCGCTCCCGGAGTTTAGTTAAGACCCCAGCAGGTGTGTCCTCCTGGCCACAGGGTACTGGCACAAATTCACTGGGAACTGTGAGTGGGGCACCGTAAACAAGTTCGGCCGATGAAGCGGCCAGGTCCTCCTTGGGTGCCGTGCGGATACCAAGCAGCACCCAGGGGAGTTCGTCCACCCAGTCTGGCCCTCGAAGGTGTGCCATCAGGGCTGACTTCAAGTGCCTGTGGAAACGTTCCACCAGGCCGTTAGACAGCAGGTGGTAAGCAGTCACTCGGTGGAGCTGGGTTCTGAGTAGTTGTGCCAGCGCAGACCACAAAGCCGATGTGAACTGTGCACCCCTGTCTGAAGTGACGTGGGCTGGGAGTCCGAACCGTGCCACCCAGGTGGTAATCAGGGCTCTGGTGCATGTCTCCGTGGCCGTGGCCACGAGTGGGATAGCCTCCGGCCACCTCGTGAACCTGTCCACCATAGTGAACAGGTATCTCACTCCTCTCGAAACCGGCAGTGGGCCGACAATGTCCACGTGGACATGTTCGAACCTCCTATGTGTCGGCTGGAAGGGTTGCAGTGGGGCCCTCACGTGCCTCTGGATTTTGGAGGTTTGACAGTGCATGCATGTCCTGGCCCAGTGCCCGACCTGCTTGTGTAGGCCGTGTCACACAAACCTGTCTGCGATCAGCCGGATGGCCGTTCGGATGGAAGGGTGGGCTAAACTGTGCAAGGCGTCGAAAACGCGATGCCTCCAAGTGGTCGGGACAATGGGCCGAGGTTGCCCGGTGGACACATCGCAAAGGAGCTCATTACCTTTGGGCCCAGTGGGTATGTCTTCGAGGCGAAGTCCTGAGACTGCAGTTCAGTACGCCAATATCTCTCCGTCCAGCCGTTGCACCTCAGCTAACGCTGCATAATCCACCCCCGGAGATAGAGAGTGCACTGATTGGATGGAGGTTCGTGACAGCGCATCGGCTACCACGTTGTTCTTCCCAGAGATGTGCATGATTGTGGTGGTAAACTCCGAGATGTACGACAAGTGGCGTTGTTGCCGGCCCAACCACGGGTCTGACACTTTGGCAAACACAAAAGCGAGGGGCTTGTGGTCTGTGAAGACTGCGAACTCTGTCCCTTCCAGGAAGTACCTGAAGTGCCGGATGGCAATGTACAGGGCCAGCAGCTCCCTGTCGAAAGCGCTGTACTTAAGTTCTGGGGGTCGTAGGTGCCAGCTGAAAAATGCGAGCGGCTTCCACCGGCCTTCGCTGAGCTGCTCGAGCACGCCGCCAACTGCCACGTTGGAGGCATCCACAGTGAGGGCAGTGGGGACGTCGACCCGGGGGTGGACTAGGACCGTGGTGTTTGCTACTGCATTCTTGGCTTGTTCGAAAGCCGCCTTCGCCTCCTCTGTCCAGATGACCTTTTTGACCTTGACGGACATCAGCCGAAAAGGGGCCACATGATCCGGACCGCTGAGGGCAGGAAACGGTGGTAAAAGTTAACCATCCCAACAAATTCCTGCAGGCCTTTAACAGTGCTGGGCCTGGCGAATTGGCAGATGGCCTCAACTTTTGCCGGCAGAGGAGCAGCTCCATGGCGGTCGATCCGGTGTCCCAAGAAGTCGATGGCGGGTAGGCCGAACTGGCATTTGGCGGGGTTGATAACCAGGCCGTAGTCGCTTAGGCGGCGGCAGAGCAGGCGTAGATGTGCCAGATGTTCCTGGTGAGAGCGGCTGGCGATAAGTATGTCATCCAGGTAGATGAACAGAAAGTCCAGACCTCACCCTCTTGCGTCCATCAGGCGCTGGAAAGTCTGCGCTGCGTTTTTGAGCCCGAACGGCATCCTGAGGAACTCGAACAGGCCAAAGGGGGTAATGAGGGCCGTCTTGGGTACATCGTCCGGGTGGACTGGGATCTGATGATACCCTCAGATCAGGTCAATCTTCAAAAAGATGCGCGCCCCATGCAGGTTGGCTGTAAAGTCCTGGATGTGTGGTACCGACTAGCGATCGGACATAGTGGCGTTGTTCAACGTCCTGTAGTCGCCGCACGGTCTCCACCTTCCCATGGACTTGGGCACCATATGGAGTGGGGAGACCCACGAGCTGTCGGAATGCCGCACAATCCCCATCTCCTCCAATTTCTTGAATTCCTCCTTTGCGAGGCGGAGCTTATTGGGTGGTAGCCTGCGGGCCCGGGCATGAAGGGGAGGTCCCTGTGTGGGGCACGCTGTGCTAGGGGTCTGTTGAGGAAAACTGCAGCTTGATGAAAGATGGGAACTCCAATAACACTCTGGCGAACTCGTTGTGGGAATAAGTGACGGAGTTCAGGTGCGGGGCCGGTAACCTGGCCTCACCGAGGGAGAAAGACTGGAACGTCTTCGCATCGACCAATCGTTGTCCCTTCAAATCCACGAGCAGGCAGTGCGCGCGGAGGAAGTCCGCACCCAGCAATGGCTGTGATACTGCGGCCAGCGTAAATGTCCATGTAAAGCGGCTGGAACCGAACTGCAAGGGGATGGTTCTTGTGCCGTAGGTGCAGATGGTGCTGCTGTTGGCTACCGTAAGTTCTGGTCCTGTACTTCTAGTTCGGGTATCGTGGCTCGAGGGGGGTAGAACACTGATTTCCACCCCTGTGTGCACCAGGAATCTTCGCCCGGAGAGCTTGTCCCAAATGTAGTGGAGGCTATCACGGTGACCAGCTGCCGTAGCCATCAGAAACGGCTGGTCCTGGCGTTTCCCTGGAACGAGCATGGCGGTCGGCACCGGCGGGCCCTGGAACCCCACCTTTGATGATAAAAACACCAAGACTCGGAAGTGGTGCCCTCCCTTGGGGTGTGTGTTACGCGCTCCACTGCTGGGATGTGGGAGGGCTGGGCTTTCGGCCATGCCACAGCAATAATTTCGATGGTGGTTCTGCCATTTTGTTTGGCGCGCCAAAGCACATCCGCGCGGGCAGCCACCCTGTGCGGGTCTCTGAAGTCTTCATTTGCTAGCAGGAGGCGGATGTCTTCTGGCATTTGTTCCAAGAAGATCTGTTCAAAAAGCAGGCAAGGCTTATGGCCGTCTGCCAGTGCTAGCATATTGCTCATCAGGGCTGATGGTGCATGGTCGCCTGGGGTATCCATATGTAGTAACCTCGCGGCCCGTTCGCGGCGGGAGAGGCCAAATGTGCAGATTAACAGGGTCTTGAGTGCTTCATACCTGTCTGTTGCCGGGGGCTGATGCAGAAAGTCGATAACACGGCCCGCTGTTTCCTGGTCGAGGGCGCCCACCACGTAGTAATACCTGGTGGCGTCGGAGACAATTTGCCTGACCTGGAACTGGGCCTCTGCCTGCTCAAACCAGACCAGGGGTTGAGTGGTCCAGAAGGTTGGCAGTTTAAGGGAAACTGCATTCTGCAGAGCCGAGTCGTTCATGTTGGGTCCAAATGCCGTTGGACGGTCGGGGTCACCAATGTAGTCGCACTGATACACGACGAGCAAAAACAACCACTGAGTCGAGCAGGGTCTGGTTGAAAAACTTTACTGTTTGAATTGGCGCGCGCTTAAGTAACCCGCTCCCAGCAACCCCCGCCCTTTGTGGGGAGGAAGCGACGTTGGCTTCCGGGCCGAGGTCTGCCACTCACTCAGAGCCCTTTTGGTTGCTGCTGGCTGTGGGCTTGCCAGCGACTGCTGGAGCCGGCTCGCTTGCTGCGTGGGCAAGCCGCAACACTGTCTCAATTACTTTCTCTGGCAGTTCGATCCAAATATGCATAACCCTCTGCATGAAGAAGTAGCTTTGCGTGCCCCTTTTAAATCTTCCCCCTCTCAGCTTAACCCTATACACTTGTGATTTTACACACCTCCGTAAGGTCATCCTTTCGACTACTACACTGTAAGGAATAACTTCCTAGCCTGCCCAACCTCTCCCTATAATTCAGGCCCTTGAGTTCTGTCAATGTTCTCATAAATCATCTTTGTATTCCTTCCAGCTTAACGAAAACCTTCTTAAAGCAGGGTTACCAAAATTGTCCATAATACGCCATACGTGGCCTCACCAACAATGTACAATGTTCCAATTCTTATTCTTACTCTCAATCACAAACAAGAGAAAATCTGCAGATGCTGGAAATCCGAGCAACACACACAAAATGCTGGAGGAACTCAGCGGGCCGGGCAGCATCTGTGGACAAGAGTACGGTTGACGTTTTGTGCTGAGACCCTTCGACAGGACTGGAGAACAACAGATGAGGAGTCAGAGTCAGAAGGTGGGGGGAAGAAACACAAGGTGACAGGCGAAACCGAAAGTCGGGGTGGGGAAGGGGTGAAGTCAAGAGTTGGGGTTGACAGGTGAAAGAGATACAGTACTGGAGAAGGGGCAATCTGATAGGAGAGGACAGAAGGCCATGGAAGAAAGAAAAGGAGGAGGAGCACTTGAGGGAGCTGATGAGCAGGTAAGAAGATAAGGTGAGAGAGGGAAATGGAAATGGGGAATGGTGAAGGGAGGGGGGCATTACCAGCAGCTTGAGAAATCAATGTTTATGCCATCAGGTTGGAGCCTACCCAAATGGGATATAAGATGTTGCACCCCCAACTTGAGTGTGACCACATCAGTAGATTAACTGTCTTTTCCAATCCCAAACAAGAGAAAATCTGAAGATCCAAGCAACACACACAAAATGCTGGAGGAACTCATCAACTGCCTCCAACTTCCACCCTGCCTTCAAATTTACCTGGTCTATTTCTGACATCTCCCTCCCATTTCTTGATCTATCTGTCTCTATCTTTGGAGTCTGCTTATCTACTGATGTCTATTATAAACCCACTGATTCTCAGAGCTACCTGATTTATACCTCTACCCGCTCTGTTACTTGTAAAAATGCCAGCCCCTTCTCTCAATTCCTCTATCTCTGCTGCATCTGCTCTCAGGATGAGGCTATTCATTCCAGAACTAAGGAGATGCTCTCCTTCTTCAGAGAAAAGGTTTTCCCTTCCTCCACCACACCATCAATGCTGCCCAACTGCATCTCTTTTATTTCACGACATCTGCCCTCACTCCATCCTTCTGCCACTCCACCAGGGATAGGGTTCCTCTTGTCCCCACCTATAATTCTCTGTAACTTCCTCCATCTCCAACAGGATCCCAGCCCTAAGCACATCTTCCCCCATCCCCTGCACTTTCTACTTTCCACAGAGATTGCTTCCTACATGCCTCTCTTGTCTATTTGTTCCTCCCCACTGATCTCCCTCCTGACACTTATCTTTGCAAGCGGAACAAGTGCTACACCTGCCCTACACCTCCTCCCTCACTACCATTCAAGACCCCAAACAGTCCTTCCAGGTGCGGCGACACTACACCTGTGAGTCTGTGGGGGTCATCATTATATCCAGTGATCCCAGTGTGGCCTCTGCGCCGAGCATCTATGCTCAGTCCACCAGTGAATGCGGGATCTCCCAGTGGCTACCCATTTTAATTCCACTGCCCATTCTCATTCTGACATACCAGTCCATGGCCTCCTCTACTGCTGCGATGAGGCCACACTCAGACTGGAGCTACAATACCTTATATTCTGTCTGGGTAGCTTCCAACCTGATGGCATGAACGTCGATTTCTTAAACTTCATGTAATTTCCTCCTCCCTTCGCCATTCCCCATTTCCATTTCCCTCTCTCACCTTATCTCCTTACCTGCCCATCACCTCCCACTGCTTCTCCTCCCCCTTTTCTTTCTTCCTTAACCTTTTGTCCTTTCCTATTAGATTCCTCCTTCTCTAGCTCTGCATCTCTTTCACCAATCAGCTTCCCACTGCTTTACTTCACCCCTCCCCTCCCTCCTGGTCTCACCTATTACCTCGTCTTCTTCATCCCCTCTCCCCACCTTCTTACTCAGATCCATCATCTTTTACTCTCCAGTTTTGATGAAGAGTCTCAGCCAGAATGCCGACTGTACTCTTTTCCATAGATGCTGACCGGCTTGCTGTCTTACTCTCAATACTCTGACTGATGAAGGCCAGCATGTCAAATGCCTTCAGCACTTGTTCACCAGTACCACCACTTTCATTGAACTATATACTTGTACTCGTAGGTTCCTGTGTTCCACAGCACTCCCCAGGGAGCTAGCATTCACTGTATAAGTTCTACCTGAGTTTAAATTTCCAATATGTATTTATTGGATTGATTGCCTTTTTATAATTCTCAGCTCAGCTATCGAGGTGATCAAAATACCCCTTTGATTTTTGATAACTTTCTTCACTGACTTCAATACAATCTCAATCATAAACCATAGGAGTAGAATTCGGCCACTTGGCCCATTGACTCTGCTCTGCCATTTGATCATGACTGATCCATTTGCCTCTCAACCCCACTCTCCTGCCTTCTCCCTTTCACGTCCCAATTTATCAAGAATCTATCAGCCTCCACCTTAAGTATACCCAATGACCTGGCATCTACAGCCACCTGTGGCAACTAATTCCACAGATCCACCACTCTCTGGATAAAGAAATTCCACATCTCTGTTCTAAATGGATATCCATCTATTCTGAGGCAGTACCCTCTGGTCCTAGGCTCACCCACTACAGGAAAAGTGCTCCCCATATCCACTCTATCTAGGCCATTCAATATTCATAGGTTTCAGCGAAATTCCCCCTCATTCTTCTAAATTTCAGTGAGTACAGGCCAAGAGCCATCAAACACTTCTCATATGATGAACCTTTTTAAAGTGCAATTTGTTGTTTTGTAGAAAATCTAACTTTTGTCTTTGGTGTGTAACAACAGTACTACAGTGACTTCTCAAGGATAATCTTGTCATGTCTGCCAGGCTGATTTTCAATGCAGAAATAATTGTAACACCCTCTTTTAAATTTACACAGTAGAGTTCTGCTTGCAACCTACTTGCTTTGTCATGGAGATCGAACCATAACTAGCACACACGGTGGGGGGTGGGATCTCAGAGTGTGTGAAACATTTAGCGGCTACTTTATTAGATACACCTGACACCTGTACATCTGTTTGTTAATGCAAATATTTAATCAGCCAATTATCAGGCAGAAACTTAATACATAAAAGCAAGAGGTTCAGATATTTAGACCAAGCATCAGAATGGGAAAGAGGAACACACATCAAAGTTGCTGGTGAATGCAGCAGGCCAGGCAGCATCCCTGACGAAGGGTCTCGGCCTGAAACATCGACTGTACCCCTTCCTAGAGATGCTGCCTGGCCTGCTGCGTTCACCAGCAACTTTGATGTGTGTGGCTTGAATTTCTAGCATCTGCAGAATTCCTTGTGTTAGCGAGAATGGGAAGAAGTGTGATCTAAGTGACTTTGATGATGAAATGATTGATCGTTGATGCCAGACTGGGTAGTTTGAAGTATCTCAGAAACTACTGACCTCCTGGGATTTTCTCACATTACAGTCTGTAGAGTTTACAGAGAATGGTGTGAGAAACAAACAAAAACATCCAATGAGAGGCAGTTCTGTGGGCAAAAATGCCTAGTTAATGAGAGAGGTCAGAGAACAATATTGACAGGAAGGTGACAGTAACTCAAATAACCATGTGTTACTACAGTGGTGTGCAGAAGAGCATCTCTGAATGTACAACACATCAAGCATGAAGTGGATGGGCTACAGCAGAGGAAGATGATGAATGTACACTTAGTGGCTCTTTTATTAGGTACAGGAACCTGTTTTGCTCTGTATGACAATAAGTGTGGAATACTTAATTCCACCACAATTCCATGCTACGTGCCTCGGGGGGAAGAAAAACAACAATGTCCTAGATACATTTTAAGTATTATGTACATTGCCAAGACATGGAGAGGTGCACAGACTAAGAGACAAGGCTGAATCTTAGAGTCAAAGATCTGGGTTAAGGTGAAATTTGATCTATATCGATTAAGCTGAAAATTGGGGGAAGGTTGGGGTTCACAATTTTGATGTCACAAGGTAACCCAAGGCAACAGTACAGAGTGAAGTAAATAATATTTATGAAGAGGAATAAACTGTCAATGTTTGGGTTGAGTCTCTTTATTGCTGTCTCCATAGATTCTGCCTGACCTGCTGAGTTCCTCCAGCATTTTGTGTTTGTTGCTCTGGATCTCCAGTGTCTGCAGAATCTCTTGTGTAAATAACATTTTGTTAAATTTTGATTTTGACATGGGCAAGGAACTATATATCCAAACTAAGCAAAGGCAAATTTAGAAAAGATAATTAGGAAATTCTTCATGTGAAGATGATGAATTCATGGAATGGACAACTAGGTTAAAGAGCAGAGAAGAAAATCCTGGAATCACTTTACAACTAATTGGATGCTACGGTGAGTGACTTCAGGGTTTGAATAAGTAAATTAAGATTAGCTGATGGGAATGTATCGTAACACTGACTAAATTGCTGAATTGTTGATCCAGTGACATGAGTTTGAATCTCACTGTAACTAGGGAACATAAATGCAAGTAATTCAATATTTCTGAAGTACAGAAGCCAACAAATTACAAAATGGTCACAAAATTCCACCTGATTCATCAATATTTATGGATGAAAATCTGCCTTTCTTACCCAGTCTGGTCTTGGAATATTGTATATCATTCCGATAGCCACAGAACAGGAAAGATGTGACTAAGCTTGAGGTGGTGCAGAAAAGATTTGAGGGCTTAAGTTCCAAGAGGAAATTGACAAGTCTGGGTGACCCTGGAGAAAAGGAGACTGAGAGTGATACAACTGAGGGATATAAAATTATCTGGGTCATGGGCAGAGGGGATAATCAAAGTCCTACCACTGTGGTCTTTAAAACTAGAGGGCTTAGGTTTAAAGTGAGAGGAAGAAGACCTGCATAGTAACTACAAAGAGTAGTTAGTGTTTGAATTGTCTGCCACAGGAGGTGGTGGAGGGAGCAGCAGAATCAACATCTAAGAATTTGGAAAGGTACTTGAATGGACAGTGTGTAGTGGTAGAAGGTACAGGGATTTCTTCTTCTTCTTCATGTGCCTTGCGCGTTACGCGCTTGGGCGATCATGGCTCTCCACATCGAACGATCCCTCGCAGCTTCAATGATATCTGAGCATAGAGGGATATAATGGTATTAGGATAGATCGTCTTGATGATTGGTGGAGATCAGATGGGCCAAGGGCCCTGTTCCTATGCTGTACTTAGGACTATATGCGAACTTGGATCCACCATATTTGTTGGCTCTTAACTGTCCTCTGAAATGGACAAACACGTTACTCCTCTGAAGGCACACTAATTGTCACACACTACTCCTCTGAGGGGACACTGAGGAGTGCACAAGCACTCTGCTCCTCTGAAGGGACATTCAGGAGTGGACAATACATGCCTGCTTGCTAGCAATATTCTCAGCACATGAATGAACAAATCCCTATTAGTAATTATCATGATTCCAGCAAAGGCATGTAATAGTTTATATCGAACAAGGGAAAAAATTACTCTCATTTGCTGCAATTTGAGGACAAAAATAGCTGATATAGGAAAGTTGAAAGGTACATTACAAGTGTTTTTTAAAAAATCACTAAAGGTTTAGGTTATTTATCAATGCATTTATCAACTGCTTAAAAGTGCTATTGAACCCAGATTCTGCCTTCAAGAGCAACTGTAAAGATGAAGATGGCAGGAAAATAGAATTTAAATAGAATTTTAAAAGATTTTATTTTTTTTAAAGGGCCCCTACTTCCTTAGAAGTTTGTAAAGTTTGTAACTTCCTTAGAAATTTAGAAGTATGACATCTAAAACTTTGACAAACTTCTATAGATGTGAGGTGGAGAATATACTGACTGGCTGCATTATAGTCTGGTTTGGAAACACCAATAGCTTTGAACAGAAAATCCTACAAGAAGTAGGGGATACGGCCCAGTCCATCATGGGTAGTGCCCTCCCCACCATTGAGTACATATACATTGAGCGTTGTCGCAGGAAAGCAGCATCCATCATCAGGTACCTCCACCATCCAGCTATGCTCTCTTCTTGCTGCTGCCATCAGGAAGAAGGAACAGCAGCCTCAGGACCCACATCACCAGTTTCAGGAACTGTTGTTACCTCCTCAACCATTAGGCTCCTGAACCAGAGGGAATAACTTCACTCAACTTCACTTGCCTCATCACTAAACTGTTCTCACAATATACGGACTCACTTTCAAGACTCTTCATCACATGGTCTCAATATTTATTGCTTATTTATTTATTGTTGTTATTTCTTTTTTTATTTTTGTATTTGCACGGTCTTATCTATTGCACATTGGTTGTTTGTTCATCCTGTCGGGTGTGGTCTTTCTTTGATTCTATTGTGTTTTTTGTATTTACTGTGAATGCCCACAAGAAAATGAATCTCGTTTGACATATATGTACTTTGATAATAAATTTACTTTGAACTTTGACTATCAGAATGTGTAGGGTAGCAGTGATGACAAACATATCTGCCCTCAGCTCTTCCCTCTAGTAAAGTTCCCTGTTCAGGGAACTTGTCTGACATACTCCTGGCCTGTGGACTGTTTGTGGATCAGCCAGAGCTCCTGATCCTGTTCATGTGCAGGAATCCTTTCCAGCAGTCAGTGTGTGTGAATACACAGAGAATTCAGCATCAGTCTCACATATATGTACTTTGATAATAAATTTACTTTGAACTTTGAAGTTTCATAGGTTGCACCAGAACTGCATCAAACACCTTTAAAGAGTGCAACACTCAAATGTATTATTGATTTTCCTAGAAAGCACTAACTGCTTAGATTTTAAATCTGTTGATTTTTATTTAGAGCCTTTGACTGTCAATTGATCAAGTTTCTATCCCATTTCTCTGAGCTAAATCATATTAAGTTCTACAGAAAATACTTAATGTTGATAGTAGACCTTCGTAGTGAATTAACCTATCTTAAGCAATGAAATCTCAAAATTGGCATCTACGTTTCCTCATTTCAATAAAGGGGTCTAGTCATGGGCTATTAAACTTGCAAAAGGGTTAAACTCCAGTTCATTTAAGTGGGCTGGAGAGATTAAAAGCAAATTTAATGGTCCCCTCCCACCACTTACAACCGTCCATTTTTCTTACATCCATGTTCCTATCTAAGTGTCTCCCTGTTTTATTATCCTCCACCGCCACCTCTGGCAGTGTGTTCCAGTCACCTGCGGCTCTCTATGTTTTAAAAAATTCTTACCTCTGTATTGTCTAAACTTTCCTCCACTCATCTTAAATTGATGTCATCTGGTATTGGCCACTGCTGCACTGGGTAAAAGGTGATGGCTGTCCACTCGATCTATGCCTCTTATCATCTTGTACATCTCTATCAAGTCACCTCTCATCCTTCTTCGCTCCAAAGAGAAAAGCCCTAGCTCACTCAACCTATCCTCATCTATGTATCCTTTAATCTAGGAAGCATCCTGGTAAATTTCCATGTTTCTATAAAGCTTCCTCATCCTTCCTATAATTGAACATCATATTCCAAGTGTGATTTTATAGAGCTGTAACATTATCTCGTGACTCTTGAATTCAATCCCCTGACTAATGAAGACCAGCCCTTGGTAGTGTGGAGGAGCAGAGGGATCTGGGGGTATATGTCCACAGTTCCCTGAAAGTTGCCTCACAGGTGGATAGGGTAGTTAAGAAAGCTTATGGGGTGTTAGCTTTCATAAATCGAGGGATAGAGTTTAAGAGTCACGATGTAATGATGCAGCTCTATAAAACTCTGGTTAGACCACACTCGGAGTACTGTGTCCATTTCTGGTCACCTCACTATAGGAAGGATGTGGAAGCATTGGAAAGGGTACAGAGGAGATTTACCAGGATGCTGCCTGGTTTAGAAAGTGTGCATTATGATCAGAGATTAAGGGATCTAGGGCTTTACTCTTTGGAGAGAAGGAGGATGAGAGGAGACATGATAGAGGTGTACAAGATAATAAGAGGAATAGATAGAGTGGATAGCCAGCGCCTCTTCCCCAGGGCACCACTGCTCAATACAAGAGGACATGGCTATAAGGTAAGGGGTGGGAAGTTCAAGGGGGATATTAGAGGAAGGTATTTTACTCAGAGAGTGGTTGGTGCGTGGAGTACACTGCCTGAGTCAGTGGTGGAGGCAGATACACTGGTGAAGTTTAAGAGACTACTAGACAGGTATATGGAGGAATTTAAGGTGGGAGGTTATATGGGAGACAGAGTTTGAGGGTTGGGACAACATTGTGGGCTGAAGGGCCTGTACTGCGCTGTACTATTCTATGTCCTATGTTCTATGTAACACACCACACATGTTCTTAACCACCTTATTAACTTGTGTGGCAATTTTGAGGAATCTGCTAAGAATAAGATCCTTATTCTTCTTAAGACCATAAGACCATTAAGAATAAGATACTGCTTAGATTAATAAGGGGTTGAAGGTATACAGGATGAAGGCCAGAAAATGAGGTTGAAAAATCAGCCATGATTGAATGGTGGAGCAGATGCAATGGGGTGAATGGCCTAAATCTGATCCTATATCTAATGGTTCATGCTCGTCTAGTGTTGAACCAACTCATTGTTCTGTTATCATCCTGTTATTATTTGTAAATGGAACTGTCATAAGATAAAAATATTATTAAAATGGGAATGCAATGATATTTTGACAAACAAAATTCAACTCCTCCATTATGAAGTATAGCATGATTTTTTAAAGAAGTATAAAGCACATCTAACATATGCCCCACCCATCTGCCTGCTAGGTTGACAGGAAATCAGTATCAAATGATGAGTTTTTTCAAGGGATTAAGTGTGTATCAATTTTATCAAATTCCCCATTGACTTATTTCTTTTCCAGAAATAGTTATGAAGAAGAATAAATTGTACTGTCTCTTTTCTGGTCATAGACAATATAGGGAGGAATGTGGTAAAGGTTTTCTGAACAGGCCTTCCGAATCAGTGCCTTCCAAAAATTTGATTTTGTTATGTTGTTCGCCTTAATTCAGCATGTGTTTGCAAGCACAGATCAATAGTACACCACAATTCTACTCAAGCAGAATTGCACAATCCTGGAAATAATCATTGATGTACCAGAGTTTTGCTGATTCACAAGGTCATTGAAAGTGGATATGCAATTTTGCTTTTCAGATTGCAATAACCTTTGCGTATCAAATCTGATCAACTTTATGAACCACTAGATGAGCTTTAAGTACTAAGAATACTCTGGCTTCAGGTGGTTAAAGGTCCATTTATCTTTTTAAAACTTCCCACTGTGTATGTGACTGTCCTAATTTACAACCATGTTCAGTGAATATCAGTAAGTGTAGAGCGGGAAGAGGTAATAATTACACTTCATAAGCTCTCATGTTATGGGTCCCACTTTTCACCAGCCAATTGCTCACAATTCCCTAATGTTATCAGCATCTTTATTTAGCCGGACTTCACTTTGTCCTTTAAGTATATGCACTGGGCCTTTATGCACTGCTCTCGACTTTCACCAGCTCTGAACAATCTCATTCTGGTGCCACGTTCTGCCTCTTTTACCTTCATAGTCGCCGTTGCAGAAGATGACACACAGAGTCCGGATCACGCTTTTTTGTCAGTGACATAAATCATGAATCATGTTGTTGCAGCAGTACAGCGCAGACTTAACAAATTACCGTAAGTTACAATAAAAATAAATAAAATAGTGCCAAAAGAGGAAGAACAAGGCAATAGTGTTCATGGGTTCAGATTTCCTCAAATAAACAGAACAAGTCCAGTCCAGCTAACTATCATTGTCAGCAGAAGTATTAGTGATAACACTGTCAAGCTCAATTTACTCACCGATGCCCAGTTTGGTTTCACCAGGACCACTCAGCTGCAAGTCTCAACACAGCCCTTGGTCTAACGAAGTATGAACAGAGATGACGTATTTAGATAGGAACAGGTGGATATTATTTGTCAACTGGATTCTGTTCTCTTATTTGAAGAGATCATGGTTGTTCTGTGATTTAATTCCATAAGTTACATTTACCTCATGTACGTTGAAGATGGACAACAAGTTCGCCAATCTCAGACAAAAAAAAACAAATGGTCACTAATTGCTGTTAGTAGAAGAGAATTACAAATGTACCATGTGTGGAAATGTTTCCTATCTATTCCTGAACGAACTGCTTTAAATGTTTAGCCTTTTTTCCCTCAACTCATATCTTAAGGTAACATATATATACTCTTTCTTTCTTTCATTCATTTATTCTTTCTCTCATTCTCCCATTTTCTCTTTCTCCTTTTCTTTCTCTCTTTCTCTTTCTTTCTTTCTCTATTCTCTTCCTCTCTTTCTCTCTTTCTAAGGGTAGATTTATTTATTTATTAGAAATAAATAAATCTACCTTTAATGATCCTCTCATTACCTGAAAAGATTGAATAAAACATCTGTTAATTCATACGGAGTGTTGTGTATTTTCCCCTTTTGTTTGGTCTTTGAATTTCAGGTAGAAAATCTACACTCCACCTCTCCAAGGGCAGTGTATCCTTTTAACAGTGTGGTGCCCATAGCTCAACACATTACTCCAGCTGTTGTGTAGCTAGTGCTATATAAAGCTGTGTGTGACCTTCCACTCCTTTATTCCAGTCTCCATGGTATAAAGACCAGCACTTTACTTTTTTTTGGACCTGTTTGTACAACTTCGCCCACTACTTCTGGCTCTTTGCCATTAAGAAAATAATCAGATCTGTCTATTTGCAGTAGATGATCTTATATTTGCCGGCATTAAAGCCAAGTTGCAACACTTTTGTCTGTTAAATTGTTTTGTTAGTCACTGCTTATAATTTAGTACATCTATCTGTAGTGTCTATTTTTGTGTCATCATGTTTGGATATATAGCTTCCTACCCTACTAACTTTTTAATAAAGTTAATAAAGCCTTATCCTTATCACTGGAGAACAGCACAAGACAGTACTTTACGATTATCCCTTTTCTCCATCACGTTCCTAAATCTCCTAACAGGTCAATAATTTGTTCTGAATTATCTAGCTTCAGCAAACTGCCATATAAGTGATCTTTTAAATATCTCTTGGAAGTCATTGTAAGTGACATCAATGGCCCTCTATCATGTGTTCAACTGTGCCAACTTTAATTGTAGACTCTAGAAAAAACTCCCAACAGTTTTTAAGTGAATGCGTCTATCATTCTTTTGTTTTTTTCTTCACTGTTCTTGTGTAGCCTGGAAAATCACCTGAAACTTTTCTCTCTTCATTTTCACTTTTGCCATTGCCAGTGTTCACGTTCATAAAATAGAAGTGTAATTACTTACAATCAATCTTCCTTGCCTTATTTTCTTCAGCAAAAGTTACCACATGGCATAATGTTTTACATCAATGCCCTAAAGGTAGTCAGATAAAAAAAAAATTTCATTTTTCTACAATGTTTCAGTGGAGAACAAAATAATGCACCAACTGATATTTGTCTTTTATTTATGCATCTAATCAAAAGTTTCCAAATGATTCTTGTTCATGATTCTGTGTTCTATATATCCACCCTTTCAAGTTCAAGGTTAATTGTCATTCCGCCATACACATGAACACAACCAAGTGAACTGGAGTTCCCCTGGGACCAAGGGGAAAAACACAGTACTGAGCAACCACACACAGCACATGACACATACAGCACATATAATTATGGTATCAGTAAAACATAGTCACAAAAAAATAGCCCAAGCCCCTGAGTGTCATGGCCTGTAGATTGATGATATACAGAATGTTGTCCTAGAGACACGTTTCTCCAAGATCAAGCCCGCGGCAGTTCCTCATCATGTGCTAGTGCAGTCGCAAACAAACGCAATCCAGTTTGTCTTTCACTGAGCAAACACTGGAGGGCAGGGCCAATGGGAGAGACCAGCCCGCTCCCCCCTGCAAATTTAGCATGGATGCATGCCATGCCACACTGCCTCCAGCACCTCCTGCAACAGGCGGCCCCTCGTGACAGAAACATAGAAAGCCTGCAGCACAATACAGGCCCTTCAGCCCACAAAGCTGTGCCGAACATGTCCTTACCTTAGAAATTACGCAGGGTTACCCATAGCCCTCTATTTTTCTGAGCTCCATATACCTGTCCAGGAGTCTCTTAAAAGGCCCTATTGTATCCGCCTCCACCACCGTTGCCGGCAGCCCATTCCACACACTCACCACTCTCTTACCCCTGACATCTCCTCTGTACCTACTTCCAAGCACCTTAAAACTGTGCCCTCTCGTGTTAGCCATTTCAGCCCTGGGAAAAAGCCTCTGACTATCCACACGAATAATGCCTCTCATCATCTTATACACCTCTATCTGGTCACCTCTCATCCTCCATTGCTCCAAGAAGAAAAGGCTGAGTTCACTCAACCTATTCTCATAAGGCATGCTCCCCAATCCAGGCAACGTCCTTATAAATCTCCTTTGCACCCTTTCTATGGTTTCCACATCCTTCCTGTAGTGTGGTGACCAGAACTGAGCGCAGTACTCCAAGTGGGGTTTGACCAGGGCCAACATTACTTCTTGACTCCTAAACTGAATCCCACGATTAATGAAGGCCATTGCACCGTATGCTTTCTTAACCACAGAGTCAACTTGCGCAGCAGCTTTGAGTGTCCTATGGATTTGGACCCCAAGATCCCTCTGAACTTCCACACTGCCAAGGATCTTACCATTAATACTATATTCTGCCATCATATTTGACCTACCAAAATGAATAACCTCACACTTATCTGGGTTGAACTCCATCTGCCACTTCTCAACCCAGTTTTGCATCTTATCAATGTCCCGCTGTAACCTCTGACAGCCCTCCACACTATCCACAATGCCCCAACCTTTGTGTCATCAGCAAATTTACTAACCCATCCCTCCACTTCCTCATACAGATCATTTATAAAAATCACAAAAAGTAAGGGTCCCAGACCAGATCCCTGAGGCACACCACTGGTCACTGACCTCCATGCAGAATATGACCCATCTACAACCACTCTTTGCCTTCTGTGGGCAAGCCAGTTCCAGATCTGCAAAGCAATGTCCCCTTGGATCCCATGTCTCCTTAATTCCTCAATAAGTCTTGCATGGAGTACCTTATCAAATGCCTTGCTGAAATCCATATACACTACATCTACTCCTCTACCTTCATCAAAGTTTTTCGTCACATCCTCAAAAAATTCAATCAAGCTCGTAAGGCACGACCTGCCTTTGACAAAGCCACGTTGACTATTCCTAATCATATTATGTCTCTCCAAATGTTCATAAATCCTGCTCTCAGGATCTTCTCCATCAACTTACCAACCACTGAAGTAAGACTCACTGGTCTATAATTTCCTGGGCTATCTCTACTCTCTTCCTTGAATAATGGAACAACATTCGCAACCCTCCGATCCTCTAGAACCTCTCCCGTCCCTATTGATGATGCAAAGATCATTGCCAGAAGCTCAGCAATCTCCTCCCTTGCCTGCCACAGTGGCCTGGGGTACATCTCGTCTGGTCCCGGTGACTTATCTAATTTGATGCTTTCCAAAAGCTCCAGCACATCCTCTTTCTTAATATTTACATGTTCAAGCTTTTCAGTCTGCTGTAAGTCATCCGTACAATCGCCAAGATGCTTTCCCTGTAGTGAATACTGAAGCAGAGTACTCATTAAGTACCTCTGCTATCTCCTTTGGTTCCATACACACTTTTCCACTGTCACATTTGATTGGTCCTATTCTCTCACGTCTTATCCTCTTGCTCTTCACATATTTGTAGAATGCCTCAGGATCTTCCTTAATCCTGTCCGCCAAGGCCTTCTCATGGCCCCCTCTGGCTCTCCTAATTCCTTTCTTAAGCTCCTTCCTGCCAGCCTTATAATGTTCTAGATCTCAATCATTACCTAGTTTTTTGAACATTTCATAAGCTCTTCTTTTCTTCTTGACTAGATTTACAACAGCCTCTGTACACCACGGTTCTAGTACCCTACCATCCTTTCCCTGTCCCATTGGAACGTACCTATGCAGAACTCCACCCCATCTAAACCCCTCACTCTAGGGACATGCCAATCGATACTGGGGAAATTAAAAACTTCCACCATGACAACCATGTTATTATTACACCTTTCCAGAATCTGTCTCCCTATCTGCTCCTCGATGTCCCTGTTACTATTGGGTGGTCTATAAAAAACACCCAGTAGTGTTATTGACCCCTTCCTGTTCCTAATTTCCACCCACAGAGACTCCATAGACAATCCCTCCATGTCATCCTCCCTTCCATGTGATGAGGGCCAGGTCCGCACAACAATGGAGGGCATGCAGCTGTCATGCCGTCGGTCTTGCCAATGAACCAATGAACTGAATTTGCAGTATTCTACATGACCAATGCCTAACATTGTCTTGCGATCACAAGTGAGAAAGCAGCTTGAAAGACAGCAACTCGAAATATAGTGAAAAGGAGGACTAATTAAACAAGAAAGAATATTTAAGATTATGGTTATTCCTCTCCTTATACTTTTCATGTATTAGTATTCTGATTAACCTATCTATGAGTTTTATAATTTTACGTTACTCTACAGCTCCCACTGCTCCAGAGAAAACAGTCCAAGTTTGTCTAATCTGGGAATAGTCCTTTTGGAATACTGAACATGTGTGTAGTAGTAGAATCTCTTTGGAGGTGGTGAAAATTAAAGGATCTAATCTCCTAGAGTCAAAGAGATGGAGCATGGAAACAGGGACTTGGGCCCCTTGAATCCATGTTGATCATCAGCTGCCTACTTTATACTAATCCTCACCAACTCCACCCACACACCAGAGGCAATCAATGGCCAATGAACCAACTCACATGTCTTTGGAAGGACACTGGAGCAACCAGGGCAAACCAACGCAGTCACGCAGAGAAACTACAAACTTAACCCTGGTCAGACCCCACTTGGAGTACCGTGCTCAGCTCTGGTCACCTCACTACAGGTAGGATGTGGAAATCATAGAAAGGGTGCAGAGGAGATTTACAAGGATGTTGCTTGGATTGGGGAGCATGCCTTATGAGAATAGGTTGAATGAACTCGGCCTTTTCTCCTTGGATTGACCGAGGATGAGAGGTGACCTGATAGAGGTGTATAAGATGATGAGAGGCATTGATCATGTGGATAGTCAGAGACTTTTTCCCAGGGCTGAAATGGCTAGCATGAGAGGGCACAGTTTTAAGGTGCTTGGAAGTAGGTACAGAGGAGATGTCAGGGGTAAGTTTTTTATGCAGAAAGTGGTGAGTGCGTGGAATGGGCTACCAGTGATGGTGGTGGAAGCGGATATGATAGGGTCTTTTAAGAGACTCTTGGATAGGTACATGGAGCTTAGAAAAATAGAGGGCTATGGGTAACCCTTGGTAATTTCTAAGGTAAGGGCATGTTCGGCAGAGCTTTGTGGGCTGAAGGGCCTGTATTGTGCTGTAGGTGTTCTCTGTTTAACACAGATAGCACCTGAAGTCAGAAACAAACCCAGGTCTCTGATGCTGTGAGGTAGAGGTTTTACTAGCTCTGCAACACTGTGTCACCCTATCTGTTCAGTGTGGAGGCTCTTGGGGTAGAAATTTAAAATAAAGTAGTATGGGTAAGACCAGATATGGGAAACAAAGGAGAGATGATTGAGAACTACTCAGCAGATCCAGCAGTATCTGTGAAGAAAGAAATAACTTAATATTTCAAGTCCTTTCGTCAGAACTGGGAGAAATTAGGAAGTCTTGGACCTGAGACATTAATTCTTTCACTCCACTGATACTGCCCGAACTACTGAGTTCTTTAAGCATTTTCTGTTTTATTTCATATTTCCAGCAAGTGCTGATTTTTATAAAAATATTTGATGCATTGATTGAAGTTCTTCTTGATTCCATTTTGGCCTAGTTGATAGCTACTTAAAGAGGAATATCATACCATAAAACAGGTGCAGAATTAGGCCATTCAGCCCATTGAGTCTGTTCCATCAAAGGTCAGAATAAAGATTACGGAACTGGCCTTGCACAGAAAATTGTAGGTCACAGTTAAAGCCAGCTTGTTGAAAATGTAGGATAGTGCAGAAGCCAGTTGGTTTAAAATGTAGGACACAGCAGAAGCCAGTTGGTTTAAAATGTAGGACACAGTAAAAGCCAGTTGGTTTAACCAACCAACAAAAATGAAACTTCTTTCCTAGGGGGTTCTTTGTGCTTCGTGGCTGGCACTGTTGTCAAAGTGGGGACTTGTACACCATTAAGCAGTAGCAAATGGTGAGCAACAGCTCAGTCTTTATGTGAGATAGATATGGTCTCCCTCCTGTTTAACAGGTTATTATTGTTGTATCAACACTTTTTAAAAATTCCTCACTTGAGGTGCTGACTGTGTGCAGTTGGTACCTCGTCCCTCGGACTGTGTGGTTTTGGTTTCCTTCTCATCTTGCAGAGACATGTGAGTTGTCCACTGTAACTTGTCCCTGCTATGTAGTTGAGAGGTGGAATCAGGGGAACAGGGAAATGGTTGATGGGAATAAGGAGAGAATAAAATAGGATGGTATAAAAGGACACTCGGTCAAAGAAATGGATGGAACGGTTCGTTTCTGTGCTTAACATTCTGACTCTAACCACACTTACAACACTCTGGTATAAAGTTAATTCTTCCAGACGGTTAATTGGATCAACCATTCAAATCACTGTTTATAATGCTGATAACATTGTAACTACATGCTGCCATTTATGTATTTATGTGTGTTTTATTCTATATTTGTACTTTAATCTCTAACTTATTTTTGTATGATGTTTTGTTCTTTATAATTGTTGAGTGTTGGTTTTTTTGTTGCATGCTGTGCTCTGACCAACTCATCACAGCAGATTCCTAATATAAATGCATATGGTGAGTAAGTTTGATCCTTGAAATATATCAAGGAGTTTCTTGGAAGTAAAATTTGAAATAGAATTATGCTCACATATGTTGCTTTGAATTCGTTGGTTGAAGGTGCTGCTTTGAAAGGCAAAAAAGTTTAATTTGAAACAGAAAAAAAAAATCCTCAAACCAGTCTATTGTATTCAACTATATTTGAACTGGAATCTCTATCCCAATGTTGCTACTTGCACTTCAGGCCTAAATACAAATTCCTGGGTATGACACAGATTTAGTTCATTCTAAGGAAAGGAATGTTTGGATTTGAAGGACAAAGCCAGAGATGGAGGAGGAGAGAAATTGGGTGAAGGAAATGAAGCAGGAAATTTTCCAGTAGCACGTTTTCTGTGAAGACATGGACTGTTTCTCCTTTCCTTGCCAAATACATTATTTGCTGTTCCCTCCCACTCTGCTCTGGCAACCATCATTCTGTACAGCAAGCTGCCTACCTCGTGCTGTTGCCCTCACTGATAGAGACAAGACTGGGCTACTAACATGTGGTGTTGCTTCAAGCAAATCACTGATGTGTCATTTTCACACATTTCCTTCCAAATTTGGCCTATAAATCAAGCATTTTAAAGAGGTCACAGATTGGTGAGGTGGTTGGCAGAGGGTTGCGGTTGAGAGAAGAAATGGATTAAATTGAATTTAGCTCACAGTTTTGATCTGCATTTAGAGTTGTTAAATTTACATAAAACAAGTAAAATTTGCATAAGCTGATTATCATAGTTGTAGTTAGAGATGGAGGATGATTATATAGGAAACTATTCATTAATTTATTGCATTGTCCATATTTAGTTTTAATTAAGAATGGGAAATTGCCTATCTGAATTACGTTTTCTCTGCACCCTTAGCAGTATATTTATTTTTATTTATTTATTAAAATACGTGTGGAACAGGCCCTTCTGGCCCTTCGAGCCACACTGCCAGCAACCCACCGATTTAACCCCAGCCTAATCACAGGATAATTTACAATTAACCTACTAATTGCAACTTTGGACTGTGGGAGGAGACCAGAGCACCTGGAAGAAACCCACGCGGTCACAGGGAGAACTTACAAACTCCTTACCGGCAGTAAGGAGTTGAACTGAACCCAGGTCACTGGTACTGTAGGGCATTGTGATAATCATGAGCACCTGGAGAAAACCCCACGTATTTCAGGTGGAGAATGTGCAAATTCCTCGGAGACGATGCTGGAATTGAACTCTGAACTCCAACAGCCTGAGCTGTAATGGCGCACGGTAACCGCTACACTACCATGTTGCCTTCTTTTCTCTTGTACTACATCAGTGTATTTACGATGGAATGATCTGTTTGGATGGAATGCAAACTAAGCTTTTCACTCTGATAATAAATCATAATAAGTCAATTAACAAGCTGTGAATTGCATTTAGCAATATTATACAAAATGAAAATTTGGAACGGTTGACCTTTGAATTTTAATGGCAATAGTTCCTCAAACTGAGCTTGACTAAAGACTCCCCAATGTGATGATATGAGATTTTGCTTAAGCTGTTAGTCGGGGGGGGGGGCGTCTGTGAACGGACAGGTTTTACTTCCAGAAGCAAGCAAATGTGAGATTAAATTTTTGCAAATTTAGCTAAGTACTGCTTTACTAAAAGAGAGAAGAATCATGTACAGTTTTAATCTTGGATTTTTCTTGCCACTTTGTTACTTAAAAACAAATTGTAGTAAGATGCCTCCAGAAAATATTGTGATAATAAGAGGCAATCACTTTTGTTACGAAGCCATTCCCCATTTAAATAACAAAAAACTGTGCTTTGTCAGAAAACATCAGATTTATTATTAATTTCTTTCCTTAAAGGCAGTCTTCCCCGAGACCACTAGCTGTGTACTTTGGATAATGTGTTATTTTGTAATGAGCCACCCTGGGGGCTTGCTGGATCCAAGTTATTTTTTTAGGCTGTTAGATAATGTGGCTGCCTTCCAGAACAGGAAAGACTTTAGAAATGTATATGAGTTCAAAGAGAAAGATAAAAACCTGAGCATAGATGTTGGTGAGAATGCATGTGGAATATGTGTGTATTTCTAGTCACCACACTACAGTGAAGATATCATTAAGCTAGAGAAGGTGCAGAAAAGATTTACAACAACATTGCTGGGATTGGAGAGCCTGAGTCATAAGGAGATGCTGGGACTGTTTTTCCTAGAGTGAGGGAGACTGAGGGGTAACGTTATAGAAGTTATTAAAATTTTGAGAGGCATAGACAAGGTGGATGCTCCCAGTCTTTTCCAAGGGTAGGGGAGTTTAAAACTAGAGGGCATGGATTTAATGTAAGCGGTCAAAGGTTGAAAGACTTGCGGAGCAGAATTTTAACACGGAGAATGGTGGGTATCTGGAATGAACTGCCAGAGGAGGTGGCAGAGGAGGGTTCAGTTACAGAGGAGCAGCACAGTACTGGAGTGGTTAGTGTAATACTATTACAGCACAGCACCCTGGCTTCAATACTGCCCCATTTCTAAGGAGTTTGCACGTTCTTCCCAAACCGCATGGGTTTCCTTTGGGTGCTCTGGCTTCCTCCCATATTCCAAAGATGTAAGGTTCAGTAGGTCAATTGGTCACATGGGTGTAATGTTGTGGTGTGGACTCGTTAGACTGGAAGGGTCTGTTACCATGCTGTGCCTCTAAGTAAAAATAAAAATAATAAAACATGTGGACGAGTTTATGGATAGGATATGTCACGGACAGATTCTGGAACGAATACATCATGGACAGATCCACATATCGGATATGTCACAGACAGATTCTGGATCGGATACGTCACGGATGGATCCATGGATCGGATATGTCACAGACAGATTCTGGATTGGATACGTCACGGACGGATCCACGGATTGGATATGTCATGGACGGATTCTGGATCAGATATTTTGCAGACGGATCCACGGATCAGATACATCGAGGACTGATTCTGGATGGGATATGTTACGGACAGATTCTGGATCGGATATGTCATTGATAGGGGTTAAACATGGGCAGATGTGGTGAGCTCAATAAGGCACCTTGGTTGGCACTGATGGGTTGGGCCTAAGATCCTGTTTCTGTTCTGTATAAAAATGATTCTACAACTCTATGAATCACAGAGTATAGGAAGCAATTAGTCTCATTGTGTCCTAAGCAGAGTCATTTGGAAAAAAAAACTTCACAGTTGACGCTACTTCCCTATTCTTTTCCCCTGGACCATTATATTTTCTTTTTATAAGAGATTAAGTTGACTGAGCTTGTACATGTTAGAGTTGTGAAGAATCATTGTAAAGCTGAATTTAGTGACCTCATTGAAAAATACAAAACTTATTCAGGGTTAACTAGTGTAGATGCAGGGAGCACGCTTTATCTGGTTGGGTTTGTGGAATCAAGAATCTCAACATAAAGATTTGGCCTCTCAGCACTGATTTAAAAGTAACTTCTCCACGGAGGGAATAGTGAATCTTTGAAAATCTCTGTCCAAGACTGAGATCAGTTGATTTTTGAATTTTAAGAGAATTAGAGGTATGAAATTATTGTTGGAAAAGTAGCTGAAGATGAGCTATAATTGAATGGCAAAAGGTTGAATAACTGACTCCTATTTCTATTTCTATCTTTCAAAGTAATGGAGGAGTCTCAATTCATTTACTACCATTATTTGAACTCTAAGAGCATCTGCCCTTTGGAAATCCAGAGGAGCAGGCAGAGATCTTGCAGGAAGCATGTTTGGGCAAAGGACATACAAAGTGCAGCGTAAAAGAGGAGTAATTTGCACTGCAAAGTTTATTTAGTATTTCTTGTCATCACAGTCCCAATCGTTTTTAACCTTTCTTTTACTGTTGTAAATGGAGATTGTACGTGACTCTACCATTTTGATGTAACACCAACGATGATTAATAATTTCTTTTGTATGGGCATGCTGCTGAATTCTCAGAACCATGAAGAATGAATGGTCTCATAATGCTTCTCCTGGTCAATAAATCGTGATGCATTAAATAAAGGCTACAACAAGGATCGTTTGTGGTGAACCCCTGAACAGTTGTTCATACGGCACAACAAGGACAGCTGTTGTTATTGGGCCAGTGATGTACAGGTAATGATGTGTCTATGGTCTGCACTGTATCTGAATACCAACCTTTGTTTTGAGTACTTTACAATTCATCTGGCAGCAGAGGGATGACTTGCCTCCTGGTAAGAAAGCATTCTCTCATACATAGAAAGCCTTGACTTCAATGGGCTTTCCTTGATCAATTATTAAATGCAGCTCCCTAGCAGAATGGAAAACTACTGTGCTGACAAAGTTTTGCAGAGAAAAGGAACTTCACAAAGAACCAAAATAAATGACCGTGAACCAAAAACTGTAGCAAATTCCACAAATGCTGACAGGGCAAATTTTCTGCCAGGGATCAAAGAACAGGGAATGTGAACCACAGTGGTTAGGTTGGACAATGCAGAGTTCAACGCGACGTACTCTGGTAAATCTGCAGTGTGTGCTTGAAGAGGACAGATAGAAGGTCACTCTAATGTCAGCAAGCTGTGGATTCCAATTTGACTCTGTGATAAAGTTCACAGGTTAGGTCTTCCCAAAATATTGAACTGGTTCTATTTTTAAACTGACACATAGGCAAGTATTGGGATGGAGTACACTGGGTGGTCATTCTGACACCATATAAATTTGTGAAACAAAGTGTAAACACCCATCAGTCCCTGTTGATTAGGTCTTGTAGATCCAGAAAGCTAATTGGAATACTTTGTTGCAGGTGTAGTTCTTGCCAATTTTATCATTGGACTTTTAAAATTAGGTTTGTAACAAGGTTGCAATGCTGGGGCTTTATAAGGCGCTGGTGATACCTCACTTGGAGTATTCTGAGCAGTTTTGGTCCCCTTATCTAAGAAAGGATGTGCTGACATTGGAGAGGGTGCAAAGGACGTTCATGAAAATGATCCTGGGAATGAAAACCTTATCATATGAGGAGCACTTGATGGCTCTGGGTCTGTATTCACTGGAGTTCAGAAGAATGACGAGGATCTCATTGAAATCTATCGAATATTGAAAGGCCTTGATAGAGTGGGCATGAAGAGGATGTTTCTTATAATGGGGGAGTCTCGGGCCAGAGGGTGCAACCTCAGAATAGAGGGATGTTTATTTAGAATGGCGATGAAGAATTTCTTTAGAAGGGTAATGAATCTATAGAACTCATTGCTACAGGCGGCTGTGGAGGCTAGGTCATTAAGTGTAATTAAAGTGGAAGTTGATAGATTCTTGGTAAGTCAGGGTATGAAAAGTTACGGGGAGCAGGCAGGAGAATGGGGTTGAGAGGGAAATGGGTCAGCCATGATGAAGTGTTAGAATAGACTCGATGGGCTGACTGGCTCAATTCTGCTCCTGTGTCTAAGGCCTTATGATAATTGAATATTCAAAGCCTTAAAGACTCTTTTTAATGACTCTGGCTGCTTCCTGGATTGTGTGCAGGATATTGCAACTTAAATTGTTCATTCAATAACCTGTTTATTGTTCTGGAGTCTAATGTGGCAGGATTAATTTCTTTTACCTTTATTTTACTCACTTGGACTATTCATCATATCAGAAAATCAATCATATTTCTCCTCAACGTCTGGGAAAGGCGAGGAAAGTCTGGGCAGCTGTGTTCTTGAAATATCATTCACCTCAGTGTGAACTATTATTCTCCATGACATGCTGTTCCTGCTGAAACAATAAAACACATCTATTTCCTTTTGGAGATTTATCTTTATAGTCTTCTGTTTATTTGTCATGCAGGTACTCTACAAATTTTCAGAAGCACTATTAGTTTGTATCCTCTTCTATGTCACGCCTGCTAAACTGCGATCTGTTTCTGAGCGAGCCTAAGCTGGGCCATGTTCCATCAGGCATGAATTCAGTATCTTCTGATCTTCCACACTTCCTCTGATTGAACCCTCCACACTTTTACTAATTTTCAGAACTGTCTGTAACGTTTTGCCACATCAGCAATCAGCAATCAGGGTTCAATTCCTGCCGCTGTCTATAAGGTGTTTGTACATTAGAAACATAGAAACATAGAAAATCTACAGCACAATACAGGCCCTTTGGCCCACAAAGATGTGCCAAACATGTCCCTACCTTAGAAATTATTAGGGTTACCTATAGCCCTCTATTTTTCTAAGTTCCATGTACCTTTCCAAAAGGCTCTTAAAAGACCCTATTGTATCAGCCTCCACCACCGTTGTCAGCAGCCCATTCCACGCACTCACCACTCTCTGAGTAAAAAATGTACCCCTGACATTTCCTCTGTAGCTACTCCCCAGCACCTTAAACCTGTGTCCTCTTGTGGCAACCATTTCAGCCCTGGGAAAAAGCCTCTGACTATCCACATGATCAATGCCTCTTATCATCTTATACACCTCCATCAGGTCACCTCTCATCCTCTGTTACTCCAATGAGAAAAGGCAGAGTTCACTCAATCTGTTTTCATAAGGCATACTCCCCAATCCAGGCAACATCCTTGTAAATCTCCTCTGCACCCTTTCTATGGCTTCCACATCCTTCCTGTGGTGAGACGACCAGAACTGAGCACAGTACTCCAAGTGGGGTCTGACCATTGTCCTATATAACTGCAACATTACCTCTCAGCTCCTAAATTCAATTCCACGATTGATGAAGGCCAACACACCGTATGCCGCCTTAACCACAGAGTCAACCTGCGCAGCTGCTTTGAGTGTCCTATTGACTTGGACCCCAAGATCCCTCTGATCCTCCACAGTGCCAAGAGTCTTACCATTAATACTATATTCTGCCATCATATACGTTCTCCCCATAACCGTGTAGGTTTCCTCTGGGTGCTCCAGTTTCCTCCCACATTTGAAAGATGTGAAGGTTAGGGTTAGTAAGTTGTGGACATGAAATGTTGGCGATGGAAGAATAGCGACACTTGCGACTGCCCCCAGCACGCTTATAATATGTTGGTTGTGGATGCAAATAATGTATGTTTCACAGTATGTTTCAATGTTTTGATATATATGTGACAAATGAAGCGAATCTATAATCATTATTTTGAAAAATGTGTGAATTGTTGTTAAACCGCACACCCAAAAAGGCATCATTTGAAAGGGCTGACTCTAATTATGCAACAATTAAACAAAATCTGTGAGCCTGCAGTGGTAATTGATATTAAAATCATTGCAATAATATTGACACAATTCAATTTTGGAAGTAAAAGTGACAATGGAAACAAAGTAGATATCTATGTGTAAGCTTCTTACTGTCCTTTTAATCTTTAGAGCATAATTTGAAGCATTTAGTCCCAAACAGGAACAGTTGCTAAGGCAATTATAGCCTAGACTGCCAAGGCGAATGGTGTCAGGTGCTGCAGAATTCCCCCTCTCTCATTGTGTCAAAGGAAGGAAGAGGTTTAGAGGTGATCTGGGGAAGAATTTTTGGAGTCTGGTGTACACAATCAGGAAAGTGGTGGAAGCAGATATTCTCAGAGCATTCAATAATCAGAGATTCCCAAATTGTCTGCTCCTATCCCTCTCCAGCACTATAGTAAAGGAGATAGAGTTGTGATCACTACCTCCAAAACGCTGTCCCACTAAGAGATCTGACACCTGACCAGATTCATTTCCCAATGCCAGATCAAGTACAGCCTCTCCACTAGTTGGTTTATCTATATATTGTGTCAGGAAACCTTCCTGTACACACCTAACAAACTCCACCCCATTCAAACCCCTTGCTCCGAGAGATGCTAGTCAGTATTAGGAAAATTAAAATCACCCATCACCACCACCCTGTTATATTGCACTGTTCCAGAATCTACCTCCCTATCTGTTCCTCGATGTCTCCGTTACGACTGGGGTGTCAAAACAAAACACCCAGTAGAGTTATTGCTCCCTTCCTGTTCCTGACTTCCACCCACAATGAGTCAGTAGACAATCCCCCCATGACATCCTCCTTTTCTGCAGCTGAGATGCTATGGCACGCCCCCACCTCTTTTGCCTCCCTCCCCGTCCTTTCAGAAACAGCTAAAGTCCGGCACACTCAGCAGCCATTCCTGTCCCGAGACATCCAAGTTTCTATAATGGCCACAGCATCATACTCCCATGTATTGATCCACACTCTTAAGTTCATCCGCCTTGCTTATGATACTCCTTGTATTGAAATAGACACATCTCAAACCATCAGGCTTTGCTCTATCACCTGCCTGTCCTTCCTCACAAACTCCCTACAAGTTGACTCTACTTGTGCGCCAACCATCCCATCCTCTGCCTCTTCATATCGGTTCCCACCCCCTGCATATCTAGTTTAAACCCTCCCCAATAGTAATTGTGAACCTCCCTCCCAGGATATTGGTTCCCCTCCAGTTCAGGTGCAACCCGTCCCACTTGGACAGATCTCCCCTTCCCCAGAAAAGGTTTCAAAGGTATGTTTAATGTCAGAAGAATGTATACAATATACATCCTGAAAAGCTTTTTCTTTGCAAAACATCCACAAAAACAGAGGAGTGCCCCAAAGAATGAATGTTAGAACCACAAAGCTCCCCCCAGCTTTCCTCCCTTCTGCGTGTAGGTGGCAGCAATCAACGATCCCCCCCCCTTCCCCCACTGGCTAAAAAAAGCATCGGCACCCACCACCAGGCACTCACGCATGCAGCAAAGCAACAGCAAAGACACAGACTTGTAGTACCCCAAAGACTATTCGTTCATCCAGTATTTGACATACCACAGGCTCTCTCTCTCTCCCTAATAAGGGAGAAAGAGGTGTCTCCATTCCAATGATCCAAGAACTTGAAACCCTGGCTCCTGCACCATTTCCTCTGCCACTCATTCAAATGTGCTATCTTCCTGTTCTGACCTTCCCTAACGTGGCACGGGGAGTAATCCGGAGATTACCATCTTGGAGGTCCTGCTCTTCAGCCTCCTTCCTAACTCCCTAAACTTACTGCGCAGGACCTCTACCCCTTTCCTGCCTATCTCATTGCTGCTGACATGAACCACAACCTCCAGCTGCTTACCCTCCCCTTCAAGAATATTCTGCAACTGCTCAGAGACATCCTGGACCCTAGCACCCGGGAGGCAACACTGCCATATCTGCCATCCTGCCTGCGCTGTACAATGGGCAACCAGGACCAAATCTTCTAACCTGTTTCTTTGGCCTTAGCCTCTTCTGGTCGAATCCTCTTGATTCAAAGCCTGACTCTCCTACTCTCACCGCTGGCTTACTCCCAACAATGGCTGCCCGCTTGCCCCTTCTGTATTTTTATTTATTTCACAGTGCTCTGCTCCTGACACTGATTGGGCCCCCAGAATGCTCCTGACACTGATTGGGCCCCCAGAATGTCTGAACACCCGCGAAGCTCTCCTTTTATACAAGCTTCGCGGACCAGTGAGTAACCTTTGTGAAGTGCTCTGCTCCTGATGCCGACTGGGCTTCCTGTTCTGACACAGTGGCCCTTGGCTTCCTCTTGTGCCATGATGAGACCATCCTCAGGGTAGAAAAGCAACAGCTGATATTCCATCTCGGTAGCCTTCAACCTGATGTCATGAATATCAATTTCTTCTTCTAGTAAAAAAAAACTTTGCTCCCCTTCCCCTCTTCTTCTTTTCCACGCTCTGAGTTCTTACCTCTTCTCACCTTCCTACCACATCCCTCTGGGTCCCCTCCTCCTTCCCTTTCTCCTATCAAATTCCTTCCTCTCCGGCCCTTTAACTTTCATATCCACCTGGCTTCACCTGTCACCTACTAGCTATCACCTTCCCCTCCCCCCACCTATCTTTCCCCTTCCTTTCCAGTCCTGAAGAAGGATCTAAACAGTGACTGTTCATTCATTTCCATAGATGCTGCCTGAACTGCTGAGCAACTCCAGCATTTTGTGTATGTTGCTGTGGGTCTCCAGCATCTGTGGATTTTTTTGTGTTTTAAAAGAAAATGTGAACAAGCCCAGGAGAGTTCTGAGCCCATGCTGGACCCCTGCTGGGGAACCTCCAGTAAAGTAAGGCTGCACTCTCATGGCCACTGGTGAGTGCACCTATTGACTGGGTATGCTCTAGAAGAGTGTTGCATGGGGAATATTGACTGAAATGTGAAATCATCCACCTAATGTGGACATCTTATCCTTGTGATGTGTGGTCAAAAATAACCAGTACGGTTTATAGAGTAATGTCATTCAACCAGAGAATGGACACCACCAAATTCCACGCCAGGAGTTTATTTATTTATTTAGACATACTTCCGGCCAGGTAACAGGCCCTTCTGATCCAATGAGCCCACACCACCCAATTACACCCATGTGACCAATTAACATACTAACCTGTATGTCTTTGGAAATTGGAGCACCCGGAGGAAACCCATGCGGGGTCATGGGGAGAACGTACAAACTCCTTACAGACAGCAGTGGGAATTGAACCCCAGTCACTGGCGCTCTCATGTGTTGTGCTAAGCCCTAAACTACCACGCCACCTCTATTACTGATACAGGATCATATACCTACAGTGAAATAAAACTAGCACTGTGCATAAGAGTTTTAAGGTAGTCAATATTTTCTATCGTGTATGTGAGAATGGATGAAATATTAATGAAAGTTCGTTCAGCTGAACAAGGTAACCTTTATGTGTAATTCATGTCAGGCTAATTGGACCCAGTTTCATTCATTACTAACTGTTTTGGTAAAGTTTTGCTGTTTTGGAAAATTGTAAACTGCTCATTTAAAAAATTATAAATGCAAAAGAAAGAAAAATCATTTCCTTTATATTCATCCCTGAGTAGTTTCATTGGCTAGGTTAGGTGAAAATGTTTCCTCCGTGAGAGAGTCCAGAACTAGGGAGCAAAGGCTCCAACTGAGATTAGAAGGAGATTAATCTGAATGTTACGAATCTCTGGAATTCATGAACTGTGATGGTGTGTATTTAAATGTATTTGAGATAGAGATCAATATGCTAAAAAAAATTGCACAAGCAGATGCTGCAATTGGGTCTTTTGCAAATTGAAGCAAAGTTAAGCAAAACAGAACACCTTTAAAATTTGTCCGGGTGGTATGTTATCTTACATTAAAATGACAGATCTTGAGTAGACTCCAACCTGTATGGTGTAACTACAGAAGTATAATCTCCCTAATTTTGCATGCATTTCTTATTGGAATGAACAATAATGTCTTAATTTTCCTAATTATTTGCTAAGAACTGTGTAATCTTTCATTGCTTTGATAAAATGCCTTTTCTATTTTTTTGTGCCAAAATGGAAAATTTCATTTTTTCTCACATAATCTTGTACTTGCTAGATCTTTGCCTGCTTTAGAGTAATAGTGCCATGGTTGTATGACACACAAAGGAGCCATCATATGTCCATGGATGCAGTCAGTGGCTGCCTCCTCATGTGGGAAGCCAGCTGAATTGCCAAACTCTAGTACTTTAATAGTGTGTCTTGTTGAGCTGTCTAAAAGTAGCAAATGGAGAAATGGCCAAGATCTGCTGTGGTTGCCTGGAATGCTGCTGTGATAAGGAGGTCAAGAGTCAATGTGATGTTGACCTTAATGGAGAAGAGGAGCCAGGTATGAGAGTGTGGGCAAAGGACTTTCTGCAAAGTGTTTTTTGACTTTATGATGGGAGCATTGGGAAACCTGGCTTTGCAAAACTATTGTTCATTAGAGAAATATAGTGTCTCTGAAGGCTTCTTAGAAGAAGGTATTTCTGCCCTCACATTCCTGACCTTCCTCATGGTCACGTCAGTGACTCTGTAATAGACTGTTGCCAGCAGTGTCACCACTGAGTCACCTATCGAATGTGTTTCTCAGGATGTAAATGCTGGAGAGAACTTACCATGTTATTTGCTGCACACTCTGTGGACTTTGGAAGATACTGAGCAGCCTGCATTGAGTCATGAAGTTGGTTAGTCTGGTCTAAGTGTAAGCAGAGTGTTCTTTTAAACAATTAAGTTGAACTGTGCTCCAATTTATACCAGTTATGTAGGACAGAAATGTTCATAGTGCATGTTGGTGACATTATTAGGAACCCAGTTGAAGCTGGAAAGTGTCAGACCCATGGGAGGGATAGTGCCCGAAGTATTTGGGCCAGTAACCTGATAGTCAGTAATCAGCAAGGAAATGTTTGCCATGTATTTATTCAAGGGTGTTTTTAAGTACAAATCAAGTGGAAAAAGATCAAATTCCCAGCTAGCGGATTGTTGTATTCAAAGGGAATGAAGAGTTATGGGAATTAGGTAGTAAGGTTGCATTGAAGCCAGTAATTGAATCTGCAAACTGATAAGATGGTTAAGAAGGTATATGGTGTATTGGCCATCGCTAGGCAGGGCATTGAGTTCAAGAGCTGTGAGGTAATGTTTGACCTCTATAAATCCAGGTTAGACCACACTTGGAATGTTGTGTTCATTTCTCATTGCCTTATTATAGGAAAAACATGGAAGCTTTAGAAAGAGTGTAGAGGAGAATTACCAGAATTGAAGAGCATGTTTTATGAGGATAGGTTGAGTCAGTTAGTTACCTAAGGAGAATGAGAGGTGATTTGACAGAGGTGTACAAGATAAAAAAAATAAACACATAGAATAGTGGATAGCCAGCTGCTTTTTTTCCAAGGCTAGAAATGGCTAATTCGGGGGGAGGGGGCATAATTTTAAGGTGATTGGAGAAAAGTATAAGGAGGATATCAGAGATATGTTTTTTTACACAGAGAGTGGTAGGTGCATGAAATGCCCAGCCAGGGGTGGTGGTAGAGGTGGATACATTAGGAACATTTAAGAGACTCTTAAATGTACACATGGATGAAAGAAAAGTGGAGTGCTATGTGGAAGGGAAGGGTTAGATTGATCTTAGAGTAGGTTAAAGCTCAGTACAACTTCATGGACTGAAGGGCCTGTACTGTTCTATATTCTAAATTTGACATTATGTGCTTGTGATGCTCCTGTGAATATATTTTCCATTGCACCTGTGCACACATGTATGTGTGCAGATGACAATAAACTCAACTTTGGTTTTGTTGAATCGTGGTGCAGGCCCAGTTCCTATTCCCACTCTGCTTTTTGATCTCTGATTCACAATTGTAATTCTGGATCTCGGTCTAAACTGTCAACATACTGTACAGTCCAGATAACCACAATCCAGCTCCATCGCAGTGTGCTTCCAGTAAAGGAAAGTTGCCATCCGGTCAAATATTGAGTTTTGTAAACAAATCATTGTGCATATAACGTGTTGCGTGATGAAGTGATAAGGGTGCCTCAGTGATTGTACATGCTGTTAAATTACTTACACACTTTACTTTATGTTCATACTTGAATAGAAACTGCACCGGTGCCACTGCATCATGAACATCAGACAGAGCTCTCTCAACGAGGCTGGTCTGCCCCATTCCACCCTCTGTAAAACAAAGTTATCCAAAACCTTGTAGTTGTGACCTTCCTCAGATGGAGTCCTGTTTACCTGTTGCCCCTCAGCTTTCTGATGTGCACTGGCTACCAACTAAACTGCTCTTTGGTTTTAAACTTGTTTCATTTTTTCTGGCCTTGGGCTTCTTTATCTGTAAATTCTGTGCTTCTACAACCCTCTGAGGTATCTGTGATCCTTTGTTTCTAGTCTCTTAACTATTCCTGATTTTAATCTCTTCATTATTGGTGAAATAACTACTTCATAAGGAAGTAATAAATGTAACTGATGAGCGACTTCCAAAGCTTTGGACCTTGAGAGTTAGCAGGCCTAGAACGTAGAGCATAGAATAGTACAGCATTACAGGCTATGGCCTATGGCCCACAATGTTGTGCTAACCCTGTAATGTATTCCAAATGTTAGTTTGATTTTGGAGTACGTTAAAGGGTTGTCACAACATCATATGCCAAAGAGCCTGTTACTGTGCTGTACTGTTCTGTGTTCTATGCCTACCAGCTCCTGAGGTCCTAAACTTTAGAAATCCCTCATCAGTTTACATTCAAATTCAGATTTATTAGTTCCTTCTGAATCAACATTTCCTTTGTATATTTTCTTTCAGCCCATCATATCTATGCTGTTTCTCAGAGCAATCTCAATAACCACACTTCCCCATTTGTTTCCTGGTAAGTTTTTCTCTCACACGTGCCCATGAACAACCCTCTGGTTCTCCTACCACCCACGCTAGAGTCAGTTTACAGTAGCCAATTACACACCCTGCATGCCTCTGTGAGTCCACAAGTCTACTGGAGGGTGGGAGAGTGGGGGCAGCCTGTCCTGGGGTTGGAGCACTGTCTGTGTGTGTGATTGGGTAGGCGGATAGGAGGGAGGGAGCAAAGAGGACTGTTGAGCTATTGAGCCGTTGACCTACAGAGTTCCTCCAGCATTTTGTGTATGTTGTTTTGGACTTCCAGCATCTGCAGAATCTTGTGTGTTTTTGCTTTGTTGCTGTTGTTTGGTTGTTGTTGTTGTTGCTTGTATTGTTTTGCTGAATGTTGTGAGCGTGCTATGTTGGTACCGGAATGTTTGGCTACACTTGTGGGCTGCCCAGAACACCCTTGAGGTTGTGTTGGTTGTTAACGCAAACAACGCTCTTCATTGTATATTTTGATGATAAGTGATTGAATGAGTCTGGATTTGAATATGAAGGAGACCTGGAGAAAGCCCGCACTGTCACAGGGAGGACATGCAGACACCTCACAGATAACGTCTGAGGTCAGGATTGAATTTGGCATCACAACAGCTATGAGTTAGCTATTGCACTTTTCGTAGGATGCGGGAGGAAATCGGAGTACCCAAGGTACATGAACCAAAACCCACCTATTAACATAGATAATATACAAGCTCTTTACAGTCAGTGTCGGGAATCGAACCCTGACTGGTGATCTCTGGCGCTGTAAAGTGATTGCACTATCTGCTGTGCTGTGCTTGTTGGCCTCCATTTACCCCTGCCCGTCCAAAACTGCATCCATAAGTCAGTAATCTTCAAAGGTTTGAGATCTTCAAAGGATTACAGCTTGCTGATTTATGATGTTAAATGTCCTTTTCGTTGCTTTTTTCAAGCTCTGTGCCAGAAGATCTCAAAGATCTCGGGTCTCCGGGCACACAGCCCCAGATATCTCGACTCCCCGACGACACACGGGTCTCCTGTCGTGACACTGGCCCTTAATCCGCCCGTCTTCAGAGCCCCGAGATCCTAGGCTTCCAAATCCGAGCCGGACTCTTAGGCCGAGCCCTTGGCGTGCTGAACAACATCGGTTGATTATGAAACCCTGAGAGTGGGTCCCATTCCCACAAAGAACCGAAGTCAGTGTGTAACTCCAGGTCAGGGTCTTCAAAAAACCCTGAAAAGGAAAAATAAAGATATTAAAGATGGAAATAAGATAGTCCATAAAATATAGGAGCTGAATTAAGACTTTTGGCTCATCGAGTCTACTCCACCATTTCATCATGGCTGTTCCATTTCTCTCTCAGCCCCCAATCTCCTACCTTCTCTCTGTATCTCTTCATGCCCTGATTTACCAAGAATCTATCAACCTCTGCCTTAAATATACCAATGGCTTGGCCTTCACAGCCTCCTGTGTCAATGAATTCCACAGATTCACCTCTCTCTGACTAAAGAAATTCCTCCTGTTCTCTGTTCTAAATGGACACTGACACTGTGTTGTCTGGTCCTTCACCAGAGGAAACATCTTCTCCACATCCACTCTATCAAAGCCTTTCAACATTTGATAGGTTTCAGTGAGATCCCCCTCATTCTTCTGAATTGGAGTGAGTAGGAGCCATCAAACACTCCTCACGTGATAACCCTTTCACTCCCTGAATCATCCTTTGAACCTTCTCCAACGTAAGCACATCCTTTCTTAAATGAGGGGTCCAGTACCGCTCACAATACTCCAAGTGAGGTCACACCAATGCCTTATAAAGCCTGAATATTATGTCCTTGCTTATATATTCTGGTCCTCTTGAGATGAATGTTAACATTGCATTTGCCTTCCTAACCACCAACTCCCAAGTCCTTTTGCACCTCAAATTTTTGGATTTTCTCCCCATTTAGAAAATAATCAATCTTTTCATTTCTTCTACCAAAGTACATGACCATACACTTCATGACATTGTATTCCATCTGCCACTTATTTGCCCATTTTCATAATCTGTCTAAGCCTTTCTGTAGCCTCTCTACTTCCTCAAAACTACCTGCCCCTCCACCTATCTTTGTATCATCCACAAATTTGGCCACAAAGCCAATGATTCTGTCATCCAAATCATCGACATATAACACGAGAAGAAGCAGTCCCATCACAGATGCCTGTGGAACACCACCAGTCACCAGAAATCATCTAGAAAAGGTTCTCTTTATTTCAACTCTTTGCCTTCTGCCATTCAGCCAATGCTCTATCCATGCTGGTATCTTGCCTTTTATACCTTGGGCTGTTACCTTGTTTAGCAGCCTCATGTGTGGCACTTTGTCAAAGGCCTTCTGAAAATCCAAGTACACAACATCCATCGATTCTCCTTTGTCTATCCTGCTTGTTATTTCTTCAAAGAATTTCAACAGATTTGTCAGACAAGATTTTTCCTTGAGGAAACCGTGCTGAGTACGGCCTATTTTATCATGTGCCTCCAAGAACCCTAAAACCACGCTCTTAATGATCGACTTCAATATCTTCCCAACCACTGAGGTCAGACTAATTGGCCTATAATTTCCTTTTTTCTGCCTCACTCCCTGATTGCAGAGTGGAGTGACATTTTCAATTTTCAGTCCTTTGGAAACATACTGGAATCTGTTGATTCTTGAAAGATCATTACTAATGTCTCCACACTCTCTTCAGCCACCTCTTTCAAAACCCTGGGGTGTAGACCATCTGGTCCAAAGTTTAAAGTAAATTTATTGTCAAAGTACATATATATCATCATATACAGCCCTGAGATTCATTTTCTTGTTTGCAGACTCAACAAATCTACAGAATAATAACTGTAATGCTGATTCGTCAGACTTTAGATTCTCCTTTTCAAATTGCAGGGTGAAATCTATCATATTTTGATCATCCCCTAAGGGTTCCTTTACCTTAAGCTCTCTAATCAATTCTGGTTCATTGCACAGCACCCAATCCAGAGTAGCTGATCCCCTAGAGAGCTCAACCACAAATTGCTCTAAAACACCATCTGTTAGGCATTCTACAAATTCCTCCTCTTTGGATCCAGCACCAACCTGATTTTCACAATCTACCTACATATTGAAATCCCCCATGACTATCGTAACATTGCCCTTTTGACACGCACTTTCTATCTCCTGTTGTAATTTGTAGACCACATCTTCACTACTGTTCGGAGGTCTGTATATAACTCCCATCAGGGTCTTTTTATCCTTGCAGTTTCTTAGCTCGATCCATAATGATTCTACACCTTATGATCCTATGCCACTTCTTTCGAATGATCTGATTTCATTTTTTTTTCCAATGGAGCTACCCCACCCCTCAGCGTACCTGTTTTTCCTTTGATACAATGTCTTCAGGATTAAACAGGTTTAATATCACTGGCATACTGTGCAACTGTAACGAAAACCAATTTCCCTCGGGATCAATAAAGAATGACTATGACTATATGTTGCAAATATTTTTGTCTTTGCAGAAGCAGTACAATGCAATACATAATAATAATAAAGAGGGAAAAAACTGAATTACAGTAATTTATTTGAATAAGAAAGGCAAATATAAAAATTTTAAAGAATTCGTGAGGTTCAATGTCCATTCAGATACCGGATGTTGGAGGGAAAAAGCTGTTCCTGAGTCACTGAGAGTGTGTCTTCAGGCTCTGTACCTCCTTCCTGCAATGAGAAGCAGGCATGTCCTGGGTGGTGGGGATGATGGTTGCTGTTCTTTTGAGGCATCACTCCTTGAAGATGTCCTGAATACTGCGAAGGCCAGTGCCCATGATGGAGCAGACTAAGTTTACACCTCCCTACAGCTTATTTCGATCCTGTGCAATAGCTCCTCCTCTCCCATACCAGACAGTGATGTAGACAGTTAGAATACTCTGGTACATGTGTAGAAATTTGTTAGCGTCTTTGGTGACATACCAAATCTCTTCAAACTCCTAATGAAATATAGCCACTATCATGCCTCCTTTGTAGCTGCGTTAAGATGTTGGGTTCAGGTTAGATCCACCGAGATGATGACCTCCCAGAAAGTTGAAATTGCTCACTCTTTCCACTTTTGATCCCTCGATGAGGACTGGTGTGTTCCCTTTTCTTACCCCTTCTGACATCCACAATCAGTTCTTTGGTCTTACTGATGTTAAGTGCAAGGTTGTTGCTGCGACACCATTCAACTGATATATCTCGCTCCTGTACGCTCCCTCGTCACCATCTGAAATTCTGCCAACAATGGTGGTATTGTCAACTAATTTCTAAATGGTGTTTGAACTGTGCCTAACTATACAGTCATGGCTATAGAGAGAGAGTAGAGCAGTTGGCTAAGCACACATCCCTGAGGTCAGCCAATGTTGAATGTCAGTGAGGTGGAGATGTTATTTCCAATCTACATCAATTGTGATATTCTGGTTATGAATACAAGGGTCTAGTTGCGGAGGGAGGTACAGAGGCCCAGGTTTTGGAGCTTTTTGAACAGAACCGTCAGAATGATTGTGTTAAACGCTCAGCTGTAGTCAATAAACAGCATCCTGACGTAGGTATTAGTGTGGTCCAAGATATCCAAGGCCACCTGAAGAGACAATGGGATCGCATTTGCCGTAGATCTGTTGTGGTGATAGGCACATTGCAGTAGGTCCAAGTCCTGGCTGAGACAGCACTTAATTCTAGCCATAACTAACCTCTCAAAACACATTATCGCCGTAGACATGAGTGCTACTGGACGATGGTCGTTAAGACAGCTCACCCTGCTCTTTTGGGCACTGGTATAATTGTTGCCCTTTTGAAGCAGGTGGAAACTTGTGACTGTAGCAATGAGAGATTGAAAATCTCTTTGAACACACTTGCCAGTTGGTTGGCACAGATTTTAAGAGACCTACCAGATAGTCCATTGGCCTGTTTCCTTGGACATTAAACTCCCAATCTTCTTTCAGCCACAATTCAGTATGCACAATAATATCATACATGCCAATCCCATAGAAACAACACCAAGCAAGCATGTTCAAGAAGATCTTAGGAGGTTACACATTACTGATCAAATCTAACACTTACATTACTTTTAAGATTTATTTTAAATCTCCTGTGATTATACACTTTTTTAGAATAAAAGAGAGTCTGCTTTCCAAACCTACTCTAGTAACTGTGTAGGACAAGCTTTCTTCTCGTTGCTGCCATTGGGAGGGTGGTACAGGAGCCTCAGGACCCACACCACTAGGTTCGAACAGCTACTGCCCCTCAACCATCAGGCTCTTGAACCAAAGGGAATAACTTCACTCAACTACACTTGCCCCAACTTTGAAATGTTCCTACAACCAGTGGACTCACTTTCAAGGACTCTTCATCGCATGTTCTCAATATTCATTGCTTATTTATTTATGTTATTATATCTTTCTTTTTGCATTTGCACAGTTGTTGTCTTCTGCACTTTGGTTGAATGCCCACGTTGGCAGTCTTTCATTGATTCTGTTGTAGTTATTATTCTGTAGATTTGTTGAGTATGCCCACAAGAAAATGAATCTGAGGATTGTATACGATGGCATATATGCACTTTGATAATAAACCCTTGCTTTGAACTTTGAGCTTTGGGTCTTTTGACTAGAAATCAATCAAATAACGTGTTTCTGAGTATTTTCTATGGCCTCTAGGTGCCATAGAAAATTCTATCCTCTTTCTAGGTGCCAGAGTTGATGCAGATTTTTTTTCATGTATATGAGGTTTTCTAAATCTTAAAAGAGATCAAAAGCAGGAGTAGTCCATCCAGTTCCTTGTGTCTGCTCTGCCATTCAGTATGATTAGGGTGGACCTTCTATTTCACCTTCTCTTTCTGCCACCTTTTATCCTTTGTTTCTCTTAATATCCAAAAATCTTTTGACCTTCTTGACTGAACATCCATAGCTGTCTTGGGTAGAGAATTCCAAAGGTTCCCTTCCCTTGATAAAATAACCTCTTCTTATCTGACTCCTGAATGGCTGACAGCTCAGTCTGAGAGAGCTCTAGATACACTAATCAGGGAAAGTGTAAAGATAGAGCCTTGTGCCTGCGATTAATTAGATCCTGGATCTTCTCATCCTTCTTATTCTGGCTTCTGCGCCTTTCCTTTCCAGTCCTGACGAAGGGTCTTGTCGGGGGCAGCCCGCAAGCGTTGCCATGCTTCTGGTGTCAACATAACATGCCCACAACTCACTAGCCAACACCCATATGTCTTTGGAAGGTGGAAGGAAACTAGAACACCCAGAGGAAGACCAGGTGGTCATGGGGAGAATGTTCAAAATCCTCATGGACAGCGGTGGCTTTTTCCCAGGGCTGAAATGGCTAGCATGAGAGGGCTAAGTTTTAAGGTGCTCAGAAGTAGGTACAGAGAAGATAATCAGGGGTAAGTTTTTTACGCAGAGAATGGTGAGTGCATGGAATGGGCTGCTGGCGACAGTGGTGGAGGCAGATATGATAGGGCCTTTTAAGAGACTCCTGGACAGGTATATAGAGCTCAGAAAAATAGGGGGCTATGGGTAACCCTAGGTAATTTCTCAGGTAAGGACATGTTCAGCCCAGCTTTGTGGGCCGAAGGGCTTGTATTGTGCTGTAGGTTTTCTCTGTTTCTATGTTTCTAAATTGAACTCAGGTTGCTGGCACTGTTATGCTACCATTGCCATCCCTTTGCACAGACCGGCATTGCAAATTGCACATGGTGAGTTATGGAGACACCAGTCTAGCTCATTCTCAATGCTAAAGCTCACTTTGTGAAGGTGACATTCCTCTTCTAGTTGATCCTTCCATAAGAAGTTGCATCCATCACTTGGTACTGTACATGGCCATCCCCAGCCCACTTTACCTCACCTAGTGTGCGGATGCCAGTGTCAAAACATACGAGTTCCCAAAGGATTATGTAGAGCAGTATTCATGTTATCCACAAAGCTTCTGACATTCCAGGCCTTGATCCTCATATTGTAGAGTGGCCATTACCTGTGTGTGATTTCTTTGAATGCTCGGTAACAGTTGCACACCAGTTAACACATGTTTTCACAGAGCAAAGTCTCCATCCAGTAGCAAAAGAGCCTTGGACAACTGGAGAAAAGACTCTGCTGTTAGAGTATTAATGGTCACATATAAAGGTGGACTCGCAGATAGATGTTGCCTGGCTTCTTCATATTCTCTCAGATGGCGCAGCCAGTACAGGAAGTTGGGGCTGTAGTTAGATGCATAGCCAGTGACAGATTTGGTGATTTTGGCTAGCTGTGAGGCTGGAGGTAGTGACTGACCAAGTCACAAACTGATGACTGAGGAGCAAGGCACTTTTCAACAGGGTTACCCATGTTAATGACCTAATAAATTCTCCAATTTCAAGCAGCTTGGTAAAAATTTACCCTTTCCATAAGTTACCTTGAGATATAAGGATATTATATCTGACTGAAAGCCTGTGATTAGTGGAGTGCCAGAGGGATCAGTGCTGGGTTTGTTGTTGTTTGTCATCTATATCGATGATCCAGATGATAATATGATTAACTGGATCAATAAATTTGTGGATGACACCAAGATTAGGAGTGGAGTGGACAGCAAGGAAGGCTATCATGGCTCGCAGTGGGATCTGGGCCAGCTAGAACTATGGGCTAAAAAATAGCAGATGGAATTTAATGCAGACGAGTGTGAGATTTTGCACTTTTGTAGGGCCAACCAGAGTAGGCCTTACACAGTGAACAGTAGGGCACTGAAGAGTGGTAGAACAAAGGGATCTGGGAATAAGATACATAATTCATTGAAAGTTGCGGCACAGGTAGATATGGTTGTAAAGGAAGCTTTTAGAACATTGACCTTCATAAATCAAAGTTTTGAGTACAAGAGATTGGATGCCATGTTGAAGTTGTAAAAGATGTTGCTGAGGCCTAACTTGGAGTATTGTGTGCAGTTTTGGTCACCTACCTACAGGAAAGATGTAAATAAGGTTGAAAGAGTACAGAGAAAATTCACAAGGATGTTGCCTGGTCTGGAGCACCTGAGTTGTAAGGAAAGATCGAATAGGTTAGGATTTATTCCTTGCAACATAGGAGATTGAAAGGAGATATAGTAGACTAAAACTATGAGGAGTATGATAGGGTAAATGCAAGCAGACTTTTTCCACTGAGGGTCGGGTGGACTACAGCCAAAGGTAACACACACACAGCGCTGGAGGAACTCAGCAGGCCAGCAGCATTCATGGAAAAAAGTAAATAGTTGATGTTTTAGGCCGAGACCCTTCTTCAGGACTGGAAGGAAGGGGAGAAATCAGAGTTGAGGGGAGGACCACAACCAGAGGTCATGGATTAAGAGTGAAAGGTAAAAGGTTTAGGGGGAACATGAGGGAAAACTTCTTCACTCAGAGGGTCGTGAGAGTGTGGAATGAGCTACCAGTGCAAGTGGTCCACGCGAGCTTGATTTCAACATTTAAGTGAATTTTGGATAGGTATGTGGATGGGGGGCGGGTATGGAGGGCCATGGTTCTGGTGCAGGCCCATGGTTCTGGTGCAGGCCTATGGTTCTGGTTCAGGACCATGGTTCTGGTTCAGGACCATAGTTCTGGTGCAGGCCCGTGTTTCTGGTGCAGGCCCGTGGTTCTGGTGCAGGCCCGTGGTTCTGGTGCAGAGCCAAGGTTCTGGTGCAGGGCCAATGTTCTGGTGCAGGCCCACGGTTCTGGTGCAGGCCCGTGGTTCTGGTGCAGGCCCGTGGTTCTGGTGCAGGGCTAAGGTCCTGGTGAAGCACCTTCAATTACTCCAAAAGACTGAGGTTTGGTAAAATACTGAAAGGCTTTTATTCGCTGTACAATACGACCTCCACAGTGAGTGTCTGCCCCCGGACTGAGGGGGAGGGGCAAAGCGGACACCTTTATACAGGACTCTGTGGGAGGAGCCACAGGGGCAGTCAGCAGAGGTGTGTGTCCAGACAGGTAACCGAGTTACAACATATATACATGGTTTACCACATTCACCCCTCCTTTTTTTTAAAAAGAGTCCTGCGGGGTGAAGTGACTGACAATATTTACAAGAAGTATATTTACAGGTTAAGCCTATCAGGCGGTCGAGTCCGTCGCTGTGATCTACGTAGCACCGGCGATGGCGGTTGTGCTGGCTCCGGCCTGACTTCAGGTGCCAGCACGTTAGGCGTCGGCAATCCCTCGTGCGTGTGCGTCGCGCCCGGTATGGGAGTGTCGTGTGGTGTCTGTATAGGGTTTGGGGTGCACGGTGTCTCGTAGGTACATACATTGGTGGGTACGGGGTCAATAGTCACCATGGAGTGTTCAGGGTAGGGGCCCGGAGCTCCTGCGGGTGCCAGGTCACGGATGGAGATCGTGTCCTCCCGCCCATCAGGTAAAACCACGTAGGCATACTGGGAGTTTGCATGAAGTAAGTGAACCCTCTCGACTATCAGGGAGTATTTATGGCTCCTCGCATGTTTCCGGAGCAGCACTGGCCCCGGGGACATCAGCCAAGTTGGTAGGGTGGTTCCAGTGGTCGATTTTCAGGGAAAAGAAAAGAGCTGCTCATGAGGGGTGGCATTGGTGGCTGTGCATAACAGGGAGCGGATGGAGTGGAGTGCCTCGGGAAGGACCTCCTGCCAGCGGGAGACCGGCAGTCCCTTTGACCTGAGGGCTAAGAGTGTGGCTTTCCACACTGTGCCATTCTCCTTCTCTACCTGTCTATTCCCCCGGGGATTATAGCTCGTGGTCCTACTGGTTGAAATTCCCCTAGCCAGTAGATATTGGCGCAGCTCGTCACTCATAAATGAGGACCCTCTGTCACTGTGGATATAGCATGGGTATCCGAACAGAGTGAAGAGCTTGCGCAGGGCTTTTATAACTGACGTGGTAGTGGTGTCGGGGCAGGGGATGGCGAAGGGGAACCGCGAGTACTCGTCAATTACGTTAAGAAAGTACACATTGCGGTTGGTGGAGGGAAGGGGGCCCTTAAAGTCAACACTCAGTCGCTCAAAGGGGCGGGAGGCCTTGATGAGTGGTGCCTTTTCGGGTCGGTAGAAGTGCGGTTTGCACTCTGCGCAGACTTGGCAGTTCCTGGTCATCATCCTGATCTCCTCAAGGGAGTAAGGCAGGTTCCGGGCTTTCACGAAGTGGAAAAGCCGGGTGACTCCCGGGTGGCAAAGGTCTACATGTAGGGCGTATAGCCGGTCAATCTGCGCGCTGGCACATGTTCCCCGGGATAGGGCATCGGAGGGCTCGTTGAGCTTCCCAGGCCTGTACATGATGTCATAGTTGTAGGTGGAGAGTTCGATTCTCCACCTCAGAATTTTACATTTTTGATTTTGCTCCGCTGCTGATTATTAAACATGAATGCGACTGAGCGCTGGTCAGTTAGCAGGGTGAACCTTTTGCCGGCAAGATAGTGCCTCCAGTGCCTTATAGCTTCCACTATGGCCTGGGCCTCTTTCTCTACCGCAGAGTGCCGAATTTCAGGGCCTTGAAGGGTACGGGAGAAGAATGCCACTGGTCTTCCTGCCTCGTTGAGGGTAGCAGCCAGCGCAAAGTCGGAGGCGTCATTCTCTACTTGGAAGGGAATGGCCTCATCCATCGCATGCATTGCTGCTTTGGCAATGTCCCCTTTTATGCGGTTGAAGGCCGTGTGGGCCTCGGCAGAGAGGGGGAATGTGGTGGACTTGACCAGGGGGCGGGCCTTGTCTGCATAGTCAGAGACCCATTGGGCGTAATATGAAAAGAAGCCCAGGCACCTTTTGAGGGCTCTGAGGGTATTGGGAAGAGGGAGTTCCAACAGGGGGCGCATACGGTCGGGGTCAGGGCCAATGACTCCATTCTCCACGACACACCCAAGGATAGCAAGTCGGGTGGTCCCAAATACACACTTGTCCTTGTTATAGGTGAGGTTGAAAGATTTGGCCGCTTGGAGAAATTTTTGGAGGTTGTTGTGATCCTGCTGGTCATGACTGCAGGTGGTGATGTTATCCAGATATGGGAACGTGGCCTTCAGTTGGCACTGGTCCACCATCTGGTCCATTGCCCTCTGGAAGACAGATACACCATTCGTGACACCAAAGGGGACGCGCAGGAACTGATAAAGCCTGCCGTCCGCCTCGAAGGGTGTAAGGGCGGTCCTCCCGGTGGATGGGGAGCTGATGGTAAGCGGATTTTAGGTCTATGGTCAAGTACACTTTGTACTGTGCTATCTGATTGACCATATCCGCGATGCGGGGTAGAGGGTATGCGTCGAGCTGCGTGAACCTATTGATGGTCTGGCTATAGTCCACGACCATCCTATTCTTATCCCCATTCCAAACAACGACCACCTGCGCCCTCCAAGGACTTGTGCTTGCCTCAATGACCCCCTCCCTGAGCAGCCGCTGCACCTCCGACTTAATGAAAGCTCTGTCCCCCGCACTGTACCTCCTGCTTTTAGTTGCCACGGGTTTACAGTCGGGGGTCAGGTTGGCGAACAGCGGTGGGGGAGGGATCCTGAGGGTGGAGAGGCCGCAAGTGGTGTCGGTAGTGTGGCAGTTGGCATGATGTTGGGTGGGATGCGCGGGTTGGTGTGTGTGTGTGTGGTCAGTAGCGGGGTACGTGACATATCTCTACAAAACAGGGGATTTATGACAGTAATTGGCGGGAGGGGCCCATCATACTTCATTGTCACGCTTTTCAGGTGGCTCTGGAAGTCCAACCCCAACAGCACAGGGGCACACAGTTGAGGCAAGACCAGTAACTTAAAGTCCCGATATTCTGTGCCCTGCACCACTAGCGTCGCTACACAACCCTCCCAGATGTCTGTTGTATGCGACCCGGAGGCCATGGTGACCCTCTGACTTGCCGGCCGTATCATGAGTCCACAATGCTGCACCGTGGCTGGGTGGATAAAACTCTCCGTGCTGCCTGTGTCAAACAGGCAGCTTGTCCTGTGCCCCTCCACCAGGATGTCCATCATTGACCTTGCGAGCTGGTGGGGAGCGCTTTGGTCGAGGGTCACGGAAGCCAGGGTGGGGTCGCTGTCTTGGTCCAGCGCGGTGGGGTGGCCCATGAGCACCCGTTGGTCATAGGCGGTGGGAGGTGGCGCCGACCAAGATGGCCGCCCCCATGTCTTGCACGTGGTGGCAGTGTGCAGGGAAGGTGGCGACCCCCACGTCTCGCACGCGGTGCTGCTCGATCCCGCTTGTTTTGACTTACAGACCTTGGCGAAGTGGCCCTTCTTTCCACAGCTGGAACAGGTAGCTTGTCGGGCCGCGCAGCGTTTCCGGGGGTGCTTCTCCAGTCCGCAGAAGTAGCACTTCACGGACTCACGACTGGCTGCAGCCGAGGTCGATTCGCCAGCAGGTTGCGGGGTCTGCAGCGCCCATGAGGCCATCGGGGGATCGCGTGCCTGGAGAGCCTCGGAGTTATGCAGAGCGGCCTCCATCGTATCAGCCAGCTCGATCGCCGAACTTAGGGTAAGATCAGCTTTTTCCAGCAGCCGCTGGCGCACGTACACTGACCTGGTCCCCGTAACAAAGGCATCTCTCACTAGGAGTTCTGCATGCCGCGCCGCCGTCAACTCCTGGCAATTGCAGGCCCGCACGAGTGTCTGTAGGGCCCGGACAAACTCAGCACTCGATTCCCCGGACCGTTGTTGCCGTGTCGCTAAGCGATGCCGAGCATAGACGCTGTTTATCGGCCACAGGTATTGTCTTTTGAGTGCGTTCATCGCGCCGTCGTAGTTCGGCTGGTCTCTGATCAGCGAATAAACCCGTGGACTGACCCTGGAGAGTAGAACTCTGCGCTTCGCTACGGGGTCGGTCGCTTTAATCTCCTCTAGATACGCTTTGAAGCAGGCCAGCCAGAGTTCGAAAGCGTTTTAAAATGTACAGCGAATGAAATTAAAACACCTTCAATTACTCCAAAAGACTGAGGTTTGGTAAAATACTGAAAGGCTTTTATTCGCTGTACAATACGACCTCCACAGTGAGTGTCTGCCCCCGGACTGAGGCGAAGGGGCAAGGCGAACACCTTTATACAGGACTCTGTGGGAGGAGCCACAGGGGCAGTCAGAGGAGCCACAGGGGCAGTCAGCAGAGGTGTGTGTCCAGACAGGTAACCGAGTTACAACATATATATGTGGTTTACCACACCTGGTGCAGGCCCATGGCTCTGGTGCAGGGCCATGGGAGTAGCCAGTTTAAATGGTTCAGCATGGACTAGTGGGACCGAAGGCCCTTTTTCTGTGCTGTACTTTTCTGTGACTCTATGGCTCTATAATCAATTAATCACCTTGTATTCTTTCCCAAATCTTGCCAGTAACTGAAATATATTAATGGGCTTTAATTATCTGTTTCTTGTGTAATATGTTTTAAGGGCAGTTTTTCAAGTAGGAGGACTCTGTGCAGTTCACGTGAACAGTCTGAGAAATGAGTAAATAGAGCACAAAGGCCATTTCCTGGAGCACCCTGCCAGTCTGTTTGCAGAAAGTGTGTTCTAAGCAGCGCAATTCCTTTCTTCTACTTTGATATTTTCATCTCATAGCATCATATCTATGACAGAATACTGGCAACACAAAGAACGTAATTAACACAGAAGCATGCCTACAGTAAGACAATACCACATTAATAACAGACTAATGTTTCCTGTTTAATGAAGAAAACTATTGAACATAAAGCCTGCTTAGCTGAAGGTTGCAGAAAGAGGGTGGTCTCGCCATTCTTGCTCACCAGACATTAGCACGATACATCATTATATGATCAGCAGGCCTCCCACATGATGACATGGGCTGCTGATATTGTCCCTTGTCTGGGGCACGATTTGACAGAAAAACAAATATCTAGGCCTGAACACAGTCAGATGTATTTCCATCTTGCCGTCGGGAATGCTACCTGGTGAGAATTGTAAACTCCCTGCAGCATTTATTTGCATTAATGGCTGATCATTTAATGGCAGTTATTACAAAAAGGAACTGCTGTTAAATGATGAGCAGAAAACCACAGATTATAAAGAAGGTCTTCACTTCACATCTGCTATTATGATCATAATATGAGAACGATCCTGAGAATAACAGGGTTAATGTATGAGAAGCATTTGATGGCTCTGGGCCTGTACCTCCATGCATTTAAAATGAGAGGGGTAACTTATTGAAACCTATTATTATTGAAAGGCCTAGATAGAGTGGATGTGGAGAGGATGTTCCCAATAGTGGGGGAGTCTAGGACCAGGGGGCACAGCCTTAGAATGGAGGGACATCTGTTTAGAATGGACATGAGGAATTTCTTTAGCCGGGGGTGGTGAATCTGTGGAATTCATTGCCACAGATGGAATATGGAGGCCAAGTGATTGGGCATATTTAAAACAGAGGTTGATAGGTTCTTAATTAGTAAAAGTGTCAAAGGTTATGGGGAGAAAGTAGGCAAATAGGGTTGAAAAGGATATTAAGACAGCCTTGATCAAATGGTGGAGCAGGTTTGATGGACTGAATGGCCCTATTCTGCTCCTATGTCTTATGGTCTTATAAATACCTCTCACAACATTTCACATTGGAATTAATACAAACAATTTTTCAGTTAACAGTGGAGTATTATCAGAACAAAGGCAGTTCAAATCCTTCACTTACCCATATTTTTTAGCTTGATGGGCTATGTGAGCTGTAGGATAGGGTTTTAAAAGAAATAGTTAAAGGTTTTAGTTTTCCAAAATTCCCTATATTATTGAGAGGTTACATTACGTGAGAAAATAGTAAATGCATTTAGATGAGGAGGGAAACAGAACGTGGAAGACTACTGCCCATTATTGCTTTACATCAATATAGAGAAAATATTTGAAACTCTTATTAACAGTGTTCTAGCAGGCTTCGAAAAATTCAACGCCATCAGGCAAAATCAATGTAGCTTTGTGGAAGGGATTTGCTGGAGTTCTTTGAAGAAATATTGTGTGCCCTGGATAAAAGTTGGTTGTACTTTCTCCTTTTGGTCAGACGTAATAATGTGCCATGGGGATTGGTGATGGGACTTCAACTTCATGCACTTCATGGATGAACAGAAAGTACATTTGCTACATTTAACACAGATAGGCAGGAAAGTAAGTTGTGGAGAGCATATAAGGAGCTTATAGAGAAATATAGATAAGTTCAATGAATGAGTGGGCAGCTGGAGCATATTGTGGGGATATAATAATAATTAATAATGATAAATACTTTATTGATCCTGTGTGGGAAATTCTTTCATTACAGCAGCAACATTTAAAAACACTTAGCAGTGTGCAGACTTAACTAATAATAAAGTACAGAATAATATACACAATAATTTACCAATGTGCAATAATAATTTCTGAAATAATTTTTAAAAATCAGAGACTATTACACTGTGATGTGTGTTCTGCAGTTGCACAGAGATGAACTGTTGTACATGCTAATTGCATTTGATAGGAAAGGTTTTCTATAACGATCCTTGTGACAGTGGAGCTGAGTGAGCCTGTTTGAAAAGGTGCTCCGCTGCTTATTTTGTAGGTCACGGAGAGGATGTATCAGATTGTCCATAATGGATAAGTTTGTTTCATGACCTCCTCTCCACCACTAACTCAAAGGAGTCTGGGTTGCAGCCTTTCAGATGAGTTTATTTAGTCTTTTTGCATCTCCAGCACCGATGCTGCTCCCCCAACAAAGCCACAAAGAAGACTGCACTCACTACAACAGACAGGTAAAAGATCTGCAGCATCCTGCTGCACGCATTCAAGGATCTCAGCTTCCTTAGAAAATAGAGTCTGCTCATCTCCTTCTTGTAAACAGCCTTGGTGTTGGTTTTCCTGTCAAGTTTGTTGTCAAGGTGAACACCCAAGTATTTTTACTCCTCCACCACTGTGACGACTTCTCCCAGAATGTATACAGGAATATGTGAAGTTGTCCATTTTGACTGAGAAAGAAATAAAAATCAAAATAAAGAAAAAAGATGTGTATTTAAAGATTAGTTTTATTTATCATATGTACTGTATATAGAATTATAGAAACATGAAGTGAAATGAGTCATTTGAGTCAATTCAAATCAGCGAGGATTATGCTTGGAAGCCTGTTACTGTCGCCATGCTTCTGGTGCAAACATAGCACGCCACAACTCACTAATCCTAACCGTACATTCTTAAAATGTGGAAGGAGTCCTGAGCACCCAGAGGAAACCTAGGCAGGTCACGGGGAGAACATACCAATTTACAGATAGCAGCAGGGCTTGAACCCTGATCGCTGGTGGTGTGATAGTGGCTAGCTAACCACTACGGTACTGTGCTGCGCAATCTCTCAGTTGAATATTAATTATAATATCTAAATGTGAGTCTGTAACGATCTGGGTATCCTAGAAAATTATTTCCAAAAAACTTATTTGCAGTACTGCAGGTAATTAGGAAAGCTAACAACTGAATGATATCAACTATTGTGAGGGGGATTGAATGCAAAAATAGGGAGTCGATGCTTCAGTTCTGTTGGGCGCCACTGAGACCACTTCTGTGCACAGTGTAAAGACTGGTCTTCTTTATTTACTTAGAGGTACGGTGTGGAATCGGCCCTTCGTGCCACACCACCGGTATCTCTTGATTAATCCCAGCCTAATCACGGGACTGTTTACAAGGACCAGTTACCTATTAACCAGTATGCCTTTGAACTGTTGGGAGGAAACTGGAGCACCTGGAGGAAACCCATGCATTCCAGCAGGAGATCATACAAACTCCTTACAGGTGATGCCTGGATTGAAATCTGAATGCTGGCGTCTTGAGCTGTAATAGCACTAACCACTACGTTACCGTGGCCTTCTTAAAGGAAGAATGCAAATGCCTGGAAAGTAGTTCAGGAAAAGTTCATGAGGCTGAATTATTAGATTTGCAAACAGAATTAAGCAAGTTATGTTTGAGGGAGATTTGATGAGCAGTGCTGTGTATGCTAGAACTTAGAAGAGTGAGCTAGGATTTGACTGAATCATTAAAGATCCTAAGAGGTGTTAGCTTGGTGAATTTGGAAATGATGTTCCTTCTTATGGGAGAAGCTAGAACCAGAAGTCAATATTTAAAAATAAGATATCTTTGGAATTTTTCTTCAAACTATGATGGAAGCATTTTTGAACTGGGAAGGGGCTAGTATGTTACTATGGGAAGGCAGGAATAAGGAGTTCAGATTACAGTCAAATTTCATTGAACAAATGTGAAGACTTAAGAGCTGAGTGGTCTATTAGTGCTGGGTTTCTTTCTGCATCAAAATTCCCATCATTGATTGTCTAACTTCTGAGAGAATGAGTGTTGGCGAGTTCTGACATCTGGCTTTGTTGAAGAGAGTTAAAGGCTGGATTTAAATTTTAAGTTGTGAAGGAAGAGAAAGATAGTTGCATACTTGGAGAGAAAATGGAATATTCTTTAACAGTGAGTGCAAATCAAGCCAGAGGTGATTAGAGAGATTGAGGTGAAGGAACCCTTAGGAGGCAGTGATCATAACATGATTGAGTTCACTGTGAAACTTGAGCAAGAGAAGCCGAAATCCGATGTGTCAGTATTTCAGTGGAGTAAAGGAAATTACAGTGGCATGAGAGAAGAACTTGCCAAAGTTGACTGGAAAGGGACACTAGCGGGAAGGACGGCATAGCAGCAGTAGCTGGAGTTTATGCGAGAAGTGAGGAAGGTGCAAGACAGATATATTCCAAAAAAGAAGAAATTTTCGAATGGAAAAAGGATACAACCGTGGCTTACAAGAGAAGTCAAAGCCAAAATTAAAGCAAAGGAGGGGGCATACAAGGAAGCAAAAATTAGTGGGAAGACAGAGGATTGGGAAGTTTTTAAAAGCTTACAGAAGGAAACTAAGAGGGTCATTAAGAGGGAAAAGATGAACTATGAAAGGAAGCTAGCAAATAATATCAAAGAGGATACTAAAAGCTTTTTCAAGTATATAAAGAGTAAAAGACAGGTGAGAGTAGATATAGGACCGATAGAAAATGATGCTGGAGAAATTGTAATGGGAGATAAGGAGATGGCGGAGGAACTGAACAAGTATTTTGCATCAGTCTTCACTGAGGAAGACGTCAGCAGTATACCACACACTCAAGGGTGGCAGGGAAGAAAAGTGTGTGCAGTCACAATTATGACAGAGAAAGTACTCAGGAAGCTGAATGGTCTAAGGGTAAATAAATCTCCCGGACCAGATGGAATGCACACTTGTGTTCTGAAGGAAGTAGCTGTGGAGATTACAGAGGCATTAGCAATGATCTTTCAAAAGTCAATAGATTCTGGCATGGTTCCGGAGGACTGGAAGATTGCAAATGTCACTCCGCTATTTAAGAAGGGGGCAAGGAAGCAAAAAGGAAATTATAGACCTGTTGGCCTGACATCGGTGGTTGGGAAGTTGTTGGAGTTGATTGTCAAGGATGAGGTTATGGAGTACCTGGAGGCATATGACAAGATAAGCAGAATTCAGCATGGTTTCCTTAAAGGAAAATCCTGCCTGACAAACCTATTGCAATTTTTTGAGGAAATTACAAGTAGGCTAGACAAGGGAGATGCAGTGGATGTATATTTGGATTTTCAGAAAGCCTTTGACAAGGTGCCACACATGAGGCTGCTTAACAAGATAAGAGCCCATGGAATTACAGGAAAGTTACATACGTGGATAGAGCGTTCCACAGGGATCCGTGTTGGGGCCGCTTCTTTTTACATTGTACATCAACGATTTGGATTATGGAATAGATGGTTTTGTGGTTAAGTTTGCTGATGATACAAAGATAGGTGGAGGGGTCAGTAGTGCTGAGGAAACAGAGATCTGCAGAGAGACTTGAATAGATTGGGAGAATGGGCAAAGAAGTGACAAATGAAATACAATGTTGGAAAGTGTATGGTTATGCACTTTGGCAGAAGAAATAAACGGGCAGACTATTATTTAAATAGGGAGAGAATTCAAAGTTCTGAGATGCAACAGGACTTGGGAGTCCTCGTGCAGGATACCCTTAAGGCTAACCTCCAGGTTGAGTTGGTGGTGAAGAAGGCGAATGCAATGTTGGCATTCATTTCGAGAGGAATAGAGTATAGGAGCAGGGATGTGGTGTTGAGGCTCTATAAGGCACTGGTAAGACCTCACTTGGAATACTGTGTGCAGTTTTGGGCTCCTTGTTTAAGAAAGGATGTGCTGATGTTGGAGAGGGTTCAGAGAAGATTCACTAGAATGATTCCGGGAATGAGAGGGTTAACATATGAGGAACGTTTGTCCGCTCTTGGACTGTATTCCTTGGAATTTAGAAGAATGAGAGGGGACCTCACAGAAACATTTCGAATTTTGAAAGGCATGGACAGAGTGAATGTGGCAAAGTTGTTTCCCATGGTGGGGGAGTCTAGTACGAGAGGGCATGACTTAAGGATTGAAGGATGCCCATTCAGAACAGAGATGTGAAAAAATTTTTTTAGCCAGAGGGTGGTGAATCTGTGGAATTTGTTGCCATGGGCAGCAGTGGAGGCCAAGTCACTGGGTGTATTTAAGGCAGAGATTGATAGGTATCTGAGTAGCCAGGGCATCAAAGGTGAGAAGGTGGGGGAGTGGAACTAAATGGGAGATTGAATCAGCTCATGATAAAATGGTGGAGCAGACTCGATGGGCCGAATGGCTGACTTCTGCTCCTTTGGCTTATGGTCTTATGGTCTGTGAATAGACAGTGTCACCACTTCTCAATTCCTGCCATTGGGAAGGAGATACAGGAGCCTTGGGTCCCACATCACCAGGTTCAGAACCAGAACCAGGTTTAATATCAGTCGCATATGTCATGAAATTCATTGTCTTTGAGGGAGTACAATGCCATACATAATAATAGAAAAAAACTGCGAATTACAGTAAGTATATATATTTCAAATAGTTAAATTAAATAAATAATGAAAAAATAGAAAGAAAAAAAGTAGTGAGGTAGTGTTCATGGGTTCAATTTCATAAGAACATAAGAAATAAGAGCAAGAGTAGGCCATCTGGCCCGTCAAGCCTGCTCCACCATTCAATAAGATCATGGCTAATCTGACCATGGACTCATCTCCACCTACCTGCCTTTTCCTCATTACCCTTTAATTCCCCTACTATGCAAAAATCTATCTGACCTTGTCTCAAATATATTTACTGAGGTAGGCTCCACTGCTTCATTGGGCAGAGAAATCCACAGATTCACCACTCTCTAGGAAAAGCAGTTCCTCCTTATCTCCATCCTAAATCTACTCCCCCGAATCTTGAGGCTACGTCCCCTAGTTCTAGTCCCACCTACCAGTGGAAACAATTTTCCTTCTTCTATCTTATCCATCCCTTTCATAGTTTTATATGTTTCTATAAGATCTCCTCTCATTCTTCTGAATTCTAGCGAGTACAATCCCAGGCGACTCAATCTCTCCTCATAGGCTAACCCCCTCACCTCTGGAATCAACTGGGTGAACCTCCTCTGCACCGCCTCCAAAGCCAGTATATCCTTCCTCTAGTAAGGAGACCAGAACTGCACACAGTACTCCAGGTGCGGCCTCACCAGTACCCTGTACAGTTGCAGCATAACCTTCCTACTCTTAAATTCAGTTCCTCTAGCAATGAAGGCCAACATTCCATTTGCCTTCTTGATAGCCTGCTGCACGTGCAAACCAACCTTTTGTGATTCATGCACAAACACTCCAAAGTCCCTCTGCACAGCAGCATGATGCAATTTTTTACCATTTAAATAATAATCTGCTCTTTCATTTTTCCTTCCAAAGTGAATGACCTCACATTTACCAACATTGTACTCCATCTGCCAGACCATTGCCCATTCACTTAAACTATCTATATCTCTCTGCAGACTCTCCATATCTTCTGCACAGTCTGCTTTTCCACTAAGTTTAGTGTAATCAGCAAACTTAGATACACTACACTCGGTCCCCTCTTCCAGATTGTTAATGAATATCGTGAACAGTTGCAGGCCCAACACCAACCGCTGCGGCACACCGCTCACCACTGATTGCCAACCAGAGTAACACCCATGTATCCCAACTCTACTTTCTATTAGTTAACCAATCCTCTATCCATGCTAATACATCACTCCAACTCTATGCATCCTTATCTTATGGATAAGTCTTTTATGCAGCACCTTATTGAACACCTTCTGGAAATCCAAGTAAATAATATCCATCTGTTCCCCTCTATCCACTGTGCTTATTATATCCTGAAAGAACTCCAGTAACTTTGTCAAACAAGACCTACCTTTGTTGAATCCATGCTGCATCTGCCTGATGGATCCATTTCTTTCCAGATGCCTTGCTATTTCTTCTTTAATGATAGTTTCAAGCATTTTACCAACTACAGGTGACCTATAGTTACCTGCCTTTTGCCTACGTCCTTTTTTGAATAGTGGCGTGACATTTACCAACTTCCAATCTGCCAGGACCTTCCCAGAGTCCAGAGAACTTTTGCAAGTTATCACCAAAGCCTTTACTATAACTTCTGCCATTTCTTTCAGTACCCTGGGATGCTTTCCATCAGGACCAGGGGACTTGTCTATCTTTAGGCCAATAAGCTTGCTCAGCATTATGAATTTCCATTCATGAATCTGATGGCAGAGGGGAAGAAGCTGTTCCAGAATTACTGACTGTGAGCCTTCAAGCTCCTGTACCTCCTCCCTGATGTTAGCAATGAGAAGAGGGCATGTCCTGGGTGATGGGGGTCCTTAATGATGGACGCCACCTTTTTGAGGCATCGCTCCTTAAAGACGTCCTGGATACTACGGAGGCCAGTGCCCATGATGCAGCTGACTAAGTTTACACCTCTCTGCAGCTTATTTCGATCCTGTGCAGTAGCCACCCCCCCCCCCCATACCAGACGGTGATGCAGCCAGTTAGAATGCTCTCCATGGTACATCTGTGGAAATTTGCGAGTTTATTTGGTGACATACCAAATCCCCTCAAACTCCTAATGAAATATTGGAATAGTTATTACCTTGCAATTATCAGGCTTTTGAACCAGCGTGGATAACTTCACTCAGCTGAACTCTGAACACATTTCACAACCTATGGACTCACTTTCAAGTACTCCACAACTCATGTTCTCAGGATCATTTATTATTTATTATTTTGCTTTTCTTTTTGTATTTGCACAATTGCTTGTCATTTGCACACTGGTAGTTTGTCCACATTTATTCGTGCGAAGTTTTTCACTGATTCTATTGTGAATGCCCACATGAAAATGAATCTCAGGATCGTAAATGGTGGCAATAAATGGTGAGCCTTACTGTTTGGTGATAGTAACTGTTTTTGAGCTGATGGTCCAGGTGTGGATGCTATGTAGCCTCCTCCCTGATGGGAGCGGGGCAAACAGTCCATGAGCAGTGTGTCTGGGATCCTTCATGATGTTACTGGCCCTTTTCCAGCACTTTTCTGCATTTATCTCCTTAACGGGGGTTAGGCTGGTGCCAGTGATGCATTGGGCAGTTTTGATTACCCGTTGTAGAGCATTCCTGTCCGCAGTGCAGTTTCCATACCAAGCAGTGATGCTCTTGTTAGGATGCTCTCTACTGCGCATCTGTAGAATGACATGAGTATGGACATGCAAAGTCCAGCTCTCTTCAGCCTCCTCAGAAAGTAGAGGTGTTGGTGTCGTGATATTTCAGACTTTATGTATTCTGTAAGAGTCCCCTCTCCTTTCCTGCTGCTACATCAATATTTACTTCATTTCACTCGTGTGTAGGTGAGAAAAGCCTCATGTTTCAAGGAGAATTACTGCATCTCTTTTATTTTTCTTTCATGTTACTGTACAAATGTGTAAGGTTTGATTTCAAGACAAAAACACTAATATAAATTTATTCAGCAACTTTAATTAGTGAAGTTTCCCAAGCTCCTTTATAGAAGTGTTCAACATTCTGCATTGGCATATGTTTGGATATATTGGGGAAGATGAGCAGATATTTGGTCAAGAGGGTAGGTTTTAAGGTGCATCATTAATGAGGGGAGGAGAGATTTAGGGAAGGGATTTTGGAGCTGAAGAGCTTGATGATTGAAGGGATAGCTGCCAATGATGCTACAGCCTGGAGTTCTGCATTTCCTCCACTGAACCTCCCTGGCTCACTACTGCACACTCTTCCTTTAAGCCAGTGTTTAAAATCTTCCAGTTTGAATCATAGAATCATAGAAATCTACAGCACATTACAGGCCCTTCGGCCCATAATGTTGTGCTGACCATGTAACCTACTCTAGAAACTGCCTAGAATTACCCTACTGCATAGCCCTCTATTTTTCTAAGCTCCATGTACTTATTCAGGAGTCTATTGTATCTGCCTCTACCGCTGTTGCTGATAGTGCATTCCACGCACCCACCACTCTGTGTAAGAAAACTTTCCTCTGACAGCCCCCTTGTACCTATTTCCAAGCACCTTAAAGCTACGCCCCCTCATGTAACCATTTCAGCCCTGGGAAAAAGCCTCTGACTATCCACAGGATCAATGCCTCTCATTATCTTATACACCTCTATCAAGTCACCTCTCATCCTCTGTTGCATCTAGAAAAGACCAAGTTCACTCAACTTATTCTCATAAGGCATGCTCTCCAATCCAGGTAACATCCTTGTAAATTTCCTCTGCACTCTCTCCATAGTATCCACATCTCTTCCTGTAATGAGGTGACCAGAACTGAACACAATACTCCAAGTGGGGTCTAAGGTCTTGTATATAGCTTTAACATTACCTCGTAGCCTTTGAACTCAATCCCATGGTTGATGAAGGCCATCAGACCATATGTCTTCTTAATAAAACTGTCAACCTGCGCAGCAGCTTTGAGTTTCCTATGGACATGGACCCCAAGATCTCACTGTTCCTCCACACTGCCAAGAGTCTTACCATTGCTATTATATTATGTCTTCAAATTACACCTACCGAAATGAACCACTTCACACTGGCCAAGTTTTTGATCATTGCCTTAATATATAGTAATGTGGTTAAGTGTCAGAGTTTGTGTGATATTGTTGCTGTGAAACAGGGCATTTTGTTTTAAAGATTTATTTTTAAATTTTAGCACAGTAATGAAATACTGCAATTGCGATATTGGCATTAATTTCAAGAGGACTAGAATATAAAAGCAAGGATGTAGTGTTGAGACTTTATGAAGCACTGGTGAGGCCTCACTTGGAGTATTGTGTGCAGTTTTGGGCCTTTTAGAAGGGATGTGCTGAAACTGGAGAGGGTTCAAAGGAGGTTCGCAAAAATGATTCCAGGATTCAATAGCTTGTCAGGTTACGAGTGTTTGTTGGTTCTGGGCCTGTATTCACTGGAATTCAGAATAATGAGCGGTGACCACATTGAAACCTATCGAATGGTGAAAGGCCTTGACAGAGTGGATGTGGAGAGGATGTTTCCTATGGTGGGAGAGTCTAGGACCAGAGGTCACAGCCTCAGAATAGAAGGGCGTCTTTTCAGAATGGAGATGAGGAGGAATTTCTTTAGCCATAAAATGGTGAATTGTGGAATTCTTTGCCACAGGCAGCTGTGGAGGACAAGTCTTTATGTGTATTTAAGGCAGAGGTTGATAGGTTCTTGATTGGTCAGAGTATGAAGGGATAAAGAGAGAAGGCAGGAGATTGAGGCTGAGAGGAAAATTGGATCAGCCATGATGAAATGGCGGAGCAGACTCGATGGGCCAAATGGCCTAATTCTGCTCCTATATCTTATGGTCGTATGGTAATAGACCAATCCAGCCCAAGGAGCTCATATCCATGTGACCAGTTTGTGACCAATTAACCAACCCAACCGGTATGTGTTTGGAATGTGGGAGGAAACCAGAGCGGCTGGAGGGAATTCACGTGGACACAGGGACAACATACAAACTCCTTACGTACAGCAGTGGGATTGAACCCAGGCTTTGTAATAGGGTTATGTCAACCTCTACACGACTGTGCCACCACTGTATATAACTGCATTATAGTTAAATTATATTTATATAACTGCATTGTTTCTGTTGGTAATGTTGATCTGGATCCCTTGTCGTGGCCTCCCTTCGTGCTCGTTAGACTTGCAGTGAACTTTCTCACACAGCTGAAGCTGAAGCAATGCCTGACCACTCTATAACTGACCCTTAACTTTTAAAATTAAAGGATTATCTCATGCTTGTTCTCCCCTGCATCTTCAGGTGAAGTTTATTGATGTTTCTACTTTGAATTGTATTGAAAGTATGCTAATAAGTACTTTGTTTTGCAAGTCATTTTCTGTTTTTCCAATCGGTCTGAGTGGTATTAGGAGCTTAGAGAGCCCCTGTTGCATCCACTTTATAATTGGCCACTAGGAAATTATGCTTATGTTGTGCAGGCTGCTCTGGGATTATCTGCCCATTGCTTATTTGCCACCCAACAAACAATGGCTGACAATCCAACATCTCACACTGAATATTTCTGGTGTATATATAAGCTTATTTTCAAATGTAGCTTTGTGATATTTGCAGAATGATTTGTTTGACATTGATGAAACTGACAATAGCATTCTTTAAGGCAATAAAATTAGAAATTCAAACTCCAATTAAACATTTCTCTCAGGAGTGTGTGTTTCTCCAGCTATTAGCATAGCATAGTGATGAATTAGCTAATTATCTATCTCCTGGCTCCAGTTTTCTTTAAAGCTACTAATACCATGGTAATCTGGCAAGCATTCCAGGACCAGATATACCACCATCCATTAGTATTCTTTAAATAGAGAAAGCACTTTAAACAAATTTGAGTCCAGTTATTGAAAAAGGTAATCTCCGTTATTACAAGATAATGAAGGAAAGACATTTCCAGTTATTAAGCCTTGGGAGAGAGAGTGCTGCTTTAGTTCTTTGACAGGCCTGTGAGTTGCAGTGGGGACTGCCTAGTTATTAAAAGCCACTGTTAAATTTACATATTGGCAGTTATATTAATATTAATTGGGAACATTTTCTTTGGAGCAGATAGACTGGTGCCCATGATTTTGCAAAATAATTGTTTTCAGTGTCCAGCACGAGGTATTGAGCATAAACTGGAACATTCCCTTAAGCATCAACAGCATCATTAAAGAGTATCTTTCAGATGCTGCAGCTTGGAACAAAACACTGAGCAGTTGTCAAAAATAAATCATAATGGACTTCTTTTTAGTAACCACATTACTTTTCCTCAAAAATAAACCTCATTGTTTTGGAATGGTCTACTCACCTGATCTGTACGGATGTAAAGAATGCAGATAAACAAGGAAAAGATCCTGACACATTTGATCTGGAGTATAGAGTGGGGCCTTACGTGAAGGTATGGAAAACAGCTTGCTCTCAGCAGAGAAGCCCGTGCAGTAAAATTGTAGAGTAGCAGCAATAAAGGGAATATATCAATATTTTAAAATGCTTTCTTTCGCGATATTTGTTGATAATAGTTAGATGCACTAGTTACCTACTGGAAGATTGGTCCAGTATTTGGACTACTAAAGTGTTAACAGAAATACAGTTTTTAAATTGTAATTTATGTACCATCTGCACAGTTTAATAATGTTTGATAATATAGTGTATTCTATAAAACATCCATATAGAATAATATAGAACTCTGCTATTGGATCTTTGTGGCTGTAAAGCACCATAATTGCTTTGATTTTATATCTTGGATAAATTGTGTACTTTTTTAATTTAATTCCTCATAAATCCAGTTCAAAGCATCTCTGTAAAGCTGCCTGATTGGCAGCATACTGAATATTCACTCAACGTTTCAATACTCATCACACTTAAATATGTTTGCCATCAGTCATTATCTTTTAAGGATTTATATTAGTTAGCAATTTCCTGTGCTGAATCTCTGTCTACCTTTGCACAATTGTACTGTCACAGGTTAGGAAATTTCAAGTTCAGAAGCAGGGTGGCTTATACCTTCAGAACCTGAGACAGGCTGATATTTTTTTTCCTGCAGAAGGAATGAATAGAATTTATCCATTCCTCTTCAGCAACATTAGCCATCAGTCAAAATGGTGATTGTATCTGAGTTTCCTGCTTTCAGATTCATGGTTGAGAAATTCAATAATCCTGCCCGGCAGGCACTTCCCTGCACTGACGGCCAATTGCACAGTTCACAAGCAGCTGCAAGCTGCTTAACTGGTTGAGAAATATGCAAATCTAGTAGTTTTCTCATCCAAATATAAGAAGTCTGTTTATATAACATTTTCACACATTCTGACTTCCTAGCCGCTCATAAATACTCACCAATAGTCTGTTCAGTTCTCATAAAAAGGGTGTCATTTCTGTTTGATCCAGCAAACTGCTTCCATCTAAACTAAATAATCAGGTATAAGTTTACTGCTCCCTGCAGTCTTCACCTGTCTGTACCCATCTACCTAAACAACTCTGATATCATTATCCATTCACTGCTCACCTGGAGTGCATAACCTCACGTAATAAACTATAGCAGAACCCTGACACTAGTGCAAAGCAGCATTCCCAATATCACATCAGTCACATACATTACTTCATATCTGTGTGAAGCTATTCAAAAATTCCTGTCGCTCATGTAAATGCATTCAATATTCATCTGCATGTGCAGTTTTCTGCCATATTAAATAATGCCATATTTTGTGGCCATGAGGCATCCATTTAGTCATTCCAAGGACTATTATAGAGGGTTTTGTTCATTGTTAAAGCTAAAGGTTGAACTGCACCTGTCACCAGGAGTTATGCTAAGTGCTGCATATTTCCCTGAGGGCTGATGTGGTAGGATGAATTGCATGAGGATGATAGCAACTTTCAGTTGAAGACTGCTACCTGGATATTATTGGCTGAGACTAATGCAACAGGACAAGGTCAGAACAGCAAATGATAGAACACAAGTAGCAAGCCTGATCCCTCTCTTCAGAATGGCTGTACGTTAAGGAAATGGGTCATTTATAGAGCTTTTGATTCGTACAGCTTGGAAACAAGTCCAGTTGGTTCATGCTGGCCAAGATACGCATCCAAACTATTCCCATTTGCCTGCATTTGGCTTATAACCCTGTAATCTTTTCCTATCCACGTACCTGTCTGAGTACCTTTTAAATGTTCAAGTTCAAAGTAAATTTATTATCAAAATACATATCTGTTACCATATACCACAACCCTAAGATTCATTTTCTTGTGGGCATTCACAGTTAGTACAAGAAACACAAGAGAATCAATGAAAGAACGTCCACAACAGGACGGACAGGCAGAAAACGTGCCAAAGGCAACAAACTGTGTAAATGCAAAGAAACGAAAAGAAATAATAATAATAATAATATGTATTATGACCGATCAGTTATTACAGATAGGACAATTCATAATAACTGTCAGGATATAATAGTACAGGATAAACAAGCAATAGATATTTAATAGATACAGCCATTCCAAACATATATAACTTACAGAAATCAATAAGTGAAAAACACCAGATATATACCGAGCTAAAAGGGAAAATTGAAAGACTTTGGAACATGAACAAAGTATACATTGCCCCAATAGTAATAGCTACAATTGGTATCATCCCAAGGTTGCTACACAATAGTATTAAACAATTCGGGCTACACAGCAATATTTATGTGGATCTTCAGAAAGCCACAATACTAAACACCACTAGAATAGCCCGAAGGTTCTCAGCAATTGACAAATGAGTGTTTTTGGCTCGCCCCGTACCTTAGGTTTTACCAACTTTAGCTGACAAAAAAATAATAATAACTAAACAATAAATATCAAGAACATGAGATTTCAAGTTCTTGAAAGTGGGTCGACTGGTTGTTGGATCTGTTCAGTCAGTGATGGGGTGAGTGAAGTTATCCCCTCTGATTCAAGTGCCTGATGGTTGAGGGGAATAACTGTTCCTGAACCTGGTGATGCGGGTACTGAGGCTCCTGTACCTTCTTCCTGATGGCAGCAGTGAGAAAAGAGCATGTCCTGGGTGCTGGGGGTCCCTGATGATGGATGCTGCTTTCCTGTGACAGTGCTCTGTATAGATGTGCTTGATAGTGGGGGTGGTTTTACCTGTGATGGACTGTGCTGCATCCACTACTTTTTAGAGGATTTTTTATTTAAGGGCATTGGTGTTTTCATACCTGGCCATGATGCAACTGGTCAATATACTGTCCACCACACAAATGGTCTCTGACCAGATATCAATCTGGAGATCAGAAGCTTGAGAGGGGGGAATTTCACTCTGGTCCACTAACCAAGTATAAAAGGGCAGCAACTCACCGCCGTTTGTTTGGACTCTGATCAGCGATCAATCGGTATTTGGGATTGATGAGCAAGAACAAGTTAAAGAAAGGCAGGGGCATTGCAAAGGTCATTGTGGTGATTTTGAGGCTTTAGCTAAGAGAGGCTTCACTCAGAGAAAGCAAAAAAAGAAAAGCTTGAAATAGTTGCTGTGCAGGACAGTTGAATTCTCCTCTTGTGGCATGTAGGAAGGCAGAAAGACCTCCAGTGTCCCTGATGGCTACAACTCCGAGAAGTACATCTAGCTGCAGCTTCTATTAGTCTGCATTAAGGAGTTGGATGAACTCCAGATCATTTGGGAGACTGAGGGGCTGACAGAAAGAACATATAGAGATAGTTAACCTCTGTAGTTCAGGACACAAGAAACTGAGTGAGAGTCAGAAAGGGAAAGCGGTTAAAGAGCCAGTGCAGAGTACTCCTGTGGCCATCCGCCTCAACAACGGGTACTGTATATCACTTTGGATATTGTTGAGGGGTGATCTAGCAGAGGAAAGTCACGGTGGCCGGGTCTCTGGCACTGAGTCTGGCTCTGTGACACAGAAAGGAGAGAGGGGAGAAGAGGTATGCCGTGGTGATAGGGTATTTGTGAGTTAGGGGAACAGAAAGGAGCAGACAGAGATTGTGGTCTATGTAGGTACCAATGACATGGCTAGGACAACTGCCAAGGTTCTGCATAGGGAGTTCAGGGAGTTAAGTGCAAAGTTAAAGGATAGGACCTTCAGGGTTGTGATCTCAGGCCACGTGTTAATAAGGCCAGAACTAGGAAGATTATACAGTTTAACATGCGGCTAAGGAGTTGGTGTAAGAGGGAGGGCATGAGATTTTTGGATCATTAGGTTCTCTTCCAGGGAAGGTGGGGCCTATACAAAAGGGACAGTTTGCACCTGAATTGAAGGAGGACTGATATCCTAGCAAGAAGGTTTGCTAATGCTGCCCTGTGGGGGTTAAACTAGAGTTGCAGGGGGTTGGGAACCAGAGTGTCAGAACAGTTAGTGGAGAGGTTATGGAGACAGCTGTTGGTAAGAACTCAAACAAAGGAACTGAAAAGTTGAGCATGGTGTGACCAGTGTCCTGAGCTGTGTATATTTCAATGCCAGGAGTACCAAGGGAAAAGCAGATAGGATCAATGCCTGGAATTATGACATTGTAGCCATTAGTGAGACTTGGTTGCAGGAAGGCAGGACTGGTAGCTCAATATTCTGGTTTCTGTTGTTTTAGACGTACAGAGCAGGAGGGATTAAAGGACGAAGGGTGGTGTTACTAGTCGGGGAAAATGTCATGGCAGAACACTGACAGGACAGACAGGAAAACACATCTAATGAGGCATTATAAGTGGAACTGAGAAATAAGAAAGGTATGACCACGTTAATGGGGCTATATTACAGACCACCCAAGAGTCCTAGGGATTTAGAGGAGCAAATTTGTAAAGAGATTGCAGACTTTTGCAAGAAACATAAGGTTATATAGTAGGTGATTTTAAATTTCCACATATTGACTGGGAATCCTATATTGTAAAAGGACCAGATGGGATAGAGATTGTGTGATGCACTTCAAAAAGTTTCCTTCATCAGCACATTGAAGTCCCAGTGAGAGAGCATGCGATACTGGATCTGCTATTAGGAACGAGACAGGGCAGGTGGTAGGTTTGTGTAGGGGAACACCTTGTATCCAGTCACCACAATGCCATTAATTTCAAAGTAAATATGCAAAAGGATAGGTCTGGTCTGCGGTTTGGGATTCTAAATTGGAGACAGGCCAGCATTGATGGTATCAGAAATGGTCTGGCAAGTGTGGATTGGGACAGGCTGTTTTCCGGCAAAGGCGTACTCGGCAAGTGGGAGGCCTTCAAAAATGAAATGTTGAAAGTACAAAGCTTGTATGTGCCTGTCAGAATAAAAGGCAAAGATAACAAGTGGTAGGGAACCTTGGTTTTTAAGAGATATTGAGGCCCTGGTTAAGAGGAGAAAGCTGCATAGATATGGAGAATAAGAAACGCAAGAGAACACTTAAGAAAGAAATCAGGAAGGCTAAAAGAAGGTATGAAGTTGCTCTAGCAGACAAGGTGAAGGAGAATTATAAGGGATTCTACAGATATGTTAAGAGCAAGAAGATTGCAAGGGACAACATTGGTCCTCTGGAAGATCAGAATGTATATTCATATATGGAGCCAAAACAGATGGGGGAGATCTTAACTAAACTCTTTGCCTCTGTATTTACTCAGGAGTTGGACACAGAGTCTATAGACATGAGGCAAAGCAGCAGCTACTTCACGGACCCTACGCAGGTTACAGCGGAGGAGGTGTTTGTTACCCCGAGGCAAATCAGGGTGTTAAATCCCCAGGGTCTAACAAGGTGTTCCTTTGGACCCTACAGGAGGCAAGTGCAGCAACTGCTGGAGCCTTAGCAGAGATATTTAAATCAGCCTTAGTGACAGGAGAGGTACCAGAGGATTGGAGGAGAGCCAGTGTTGTTTCACTGCTTAAAAAAGACTCTGAACAGAAACCGGGAAATTATAGGCGGGTGAGTCTGACATCAGTTGTGGGAAAGACATTGGAAGGTATTCTAAGGGACTGGTTATATAAGTATTTGGAATGACTTGGACTGATTAAGGATAGTCAGCATGGCTTCGTGCATGGTAGGTCATGTCTAACCAAACTTAGGGAGTTTTTTGAGGAAATTACGAGGAAAGTGGGTGAAGGCAAGGCAGTGGATCAAAGGTTCATTTATTGTCAAAGTACATAACTCTGAATTTCTTCTTCTCCAGATAGTCACCAAACCAGAAAGAAAAGAACGGTGGCATGATCAACCCCCAAAAATGAACAAAAATGGAACAGGCACATTGACTCTCAAATCCCTTTCCCTCGCACCCACAAAAAACAAGAATGATGGAGTGAAAAACACAATATAAAAGACTGTAAGACTGAAAAAAATGTCTATAGTCCAAGTCCATATCCAAAACACAGAAAACCTGGGTAACATTCTCTAGGCACAGTGGCAAGCCTTTCCCTCTACTGGCAGACCGGAAATGGATGTTGGTCTACCAGTGACCAAAAAACAGCAGCCGGCGCTCGCCATCCACATTCGCCTTGATATTTCAATCTCCCTCATAGCTTTAATCAATGGGGCGCTAATTGGCAAAATGGAGCCAAGCATCGGCTCACAACCCGCAGCCATCCCACAGTCTTCTCACCACAAGGTTCACGCCTTTGTCTCCTGGAATCCTCTTGGAGACTACAGAGTGCTGAAACAACCAAACGATCTCCAAACTGCAAATCACAGGCTCCAACAATTCCAGAATCACATTCAAGCAAAAAACAAATGTAAAAGACATAAAATAAGTGAAATATATGGTTTCATGATCTATCCTGAAGATGACGACTGAAGGAGAGTTGTACGCGGGTACCATCTTGACCGGAAATGGATGTTGTCTACATGGACTTTAGCAAGGGATTTGACAAAGTCCATCATGGGAGGCTGATCAAGAAGGTTCAGTCGCTCGGCATTCAAGATGAGGTAGTAAATTGGATTAGACATTGCCTTTGGGGGAGAAGTCAGCGAGTGGTAGTAGAGAGTTGCCTCTCTGACTGGAGGCCTATGACAAGTGGTGTGCTGTAGGGATCAGTAATTTGTCAGATAGATCAGTGATGTAGTTAAACTGATTTGCAGATGACACCAAAATTGGAGGTGTAGTGAACAGTGAGGAAGGTTATCATGGCTTGCAGAGAGATCTGCAGCAGCTGGAAAAATGGACAGAAAATGGCAGATGGAATTTAATGCAGACAAGTGCAAGTCAGTAGGACCAACCAGGGTAGATCTTACACAGTGAACGGTACGGCACTGAGGAGTGCAGTAGAACAAAATGATCTGGGAATGCAGGTCCATAATTCATTGCAAGAAGTGTCACAGTTAGATAGAATTGTGAAGAAAGCTTTTGGTACATTGGTTAAGGTTGAAAAGCGAGAAGTTTAAGAGGAACATGAGGGGAAATTTCTCTCAGGGGGTCGTAAGAGTGTGAAACGAGCTGCTAGCACAAGTGACACATGCAAGCCCGATGTCAATGATTATTAGAGGTTTAGATGGGTACACGAGTCGGCGTGTGGCCAAGTGGTTAAGGCGTTCGTCTAGTGATTTGAAGGTCGCTAGTTTGAGCCTTGGCGTAGGCAGCGTGTGTGTCCTTGAGCAAGTCACTTAACCACACATTGCTCTGCGATGACACCGGTGCCAAGCCGTATGGGTCCTAGTGCCCTTCCCTTGGACAACATCGGTGGCGTGGAGAGGGGAGACTTGCAGCATGGACAACTGCTGGTCTTCCATACAGCCCTGCCCAGGCCTACGCCCTGGAAAAACCTTCCAAGGTGCAAATCCATGGTCTCATGAGACTAATGGATGCCTATTGTATTGTATTGTATTGGATGGGTACATGGATGGTAGGGATATGGAGGGCTACGATCCCACTGCAGATTGATGGGAGTAGGCAGCTTAAATAGTCCTGGCATGGACTGGATGTGCCAAAGGGCCTGTTTCTGTGCTGTACTTCTCTATGACTCTATGGCTATAGAAGTTTGTCAGAGTTTTAGATGACATGTTGAATCTTTGCAAACTTCTAACAAAGTAGAGGTGCTGCTGTGCTTTCTTTTGTAATGGCATTCACATGCTGGACCCAAGTCAGATTCCCTGGAATGATAACTCTATGGATTTTAAAGTTGCTGTCCCTCTCCATCTCTGATCCCCCGATGAGAACTGGCTCATGGACTTCTGATTTCCTCCTCCGAAGTCAATAATCAGCTCCTTTGTCTTTAACCACTTCCCCCGGCAGCTTGTTCCATATGTGGAAGGTAATTGTGAACAGATCCTACATGTGGCAATTTGCCTCTTTGGTGTAATGTTTTAGAGCATGATTCCCCTGAGTACTACGTATTGATCTGTTGTCTGCGCATGCGCATTGTCTTGTTCTTGTTCTCTCTCGTTCGTTCTCTGTCTTGCTCTCTCTCCAATTAAAGCTATCTCCCATTTGTGTGTTTTTATTTTAATTGATATGTGGTTGCACAGACTCAACAAATTGGCAATGAGCAGAAATTTAAATGTCAGAAAATATCATTAACTGCACCAACAGCTACGGGATGAAACGGCGAGAGAAAAGAGTTAAACAGTATGGAAGCTATCATGGACATTGACAAAAGGACGCGTGAGTACAGCAGAGTACACAGTGAAAAACTAGCAAAATTTAAGGTGAACATAGCATGGCGATGGCTTGAGTTGGGGGAAGTTGACGAATTTGATAGGGCTAATGAAGACTAGGAGTTGTACATCAAGAGGATGGAACGGTATTGTAACATGAACAGCATGGAGGAGCAAAAGCCCCCATGTTCCTTAGCTTAATGGGCCCTAGGATTTATAGTCTCTTATGCAACTGAGTAGCTCCTGAAAAGCCAGCAAACAAGACATTTGATGAAATTATTACAATTTTACAAAATCACTTGAGCCCTAAACTGCTGGTAATAGCTGAGAGATTTAGATTCTACAAAAGGAACCAATCAAAGGATGAAAACCTTTCTGAATACATTGCAGAATTGTGCAAACTTTCCCAGTACTGTGACTTTAGAGATGGACTTTCTGATGTATTAAGGGATAGGCTTGTATGTGGCATGCATTGTCAAAGCATTCAAAAGAGGCTACAGATTGAAAGAGACCTAGCCTTAGAATGGGCATTGACCATTGCAATATCGTTAGAGACTGCAGCAAAGGATGCAGCAGAACTGCAGAAAAAAAGAGGTTAGAATGTGAAATGCACAAAATGTTCCTGAATGGTGCAAAGAACTGAAAATATTATCGATGTGGCAATTCCTCCCATGATGCAAATAACTGTTGGTTCAAGGAAAAATTTTGCAGGAAGTGTCACAGACAAGGTCACATAGAGAGTGTGTACAAAGCAGGCAAAAAGCACAACTGAGTGAAAAGTTTCACACACAAAACTAAGCAAATGCATAAAGTGACCGAATGTGTAACAGACAACACAGAGTCCGACAAATATGAACTGTAATGTCTAGAACTGCACAGTATTACTGAAACAGATCACAAAATCATCTGGATCACAATAGATGTGTCTAGTGTAAAACTGAAAATGGAGCTGGATACAGGGTCAGCTTGTCTGTAATTCCAGAGGCTGATTACAACAGACTGTTTTAAGATACCATTAGGGAAGACGTCACAGGCGAAGAAGTGGAAATTGGAAGTAAATGTGATGTAGGGAGACCAAACGCAGCAGTTAGAGCTTTAAGTGTTGAAAAGTGAAAGGCCAGCACTTTTCAGATGTGAATGGTTGAGAAAAATCTAACTAGACTGGCATTCTATCAAAGCTCTCAATGTGTCATTAACAGGCAACGGCAGCCCAGGTGAGGGCACTAACCAGAGACTGCCACAGCTGCTTAATGCTAATGAGAAGGTGTTTGAGAAGGGTATTGGTAAACTCAAAGGCGTGAAGGTCAGGATCGAACTGTATGAAGCAGCAACTCCAATTTCCATAAAACGCGTCCAGTGCCTTCCACACTACCTCCTAAAGCTGATGCTGAACTTCAGAGCTTGAGATGTCTGGAGTTCTCTCCAAGGTTGAGTGGAGTGATTGGGCCATGCCCATTGTCCCGGTAATCAAGAAAAGGAAGGCTGGAGACATTCACATATTTGGGATTTCAAAATGGGCATCAGCCTGATGCCGTGTACTGTGCTGTATCCCCTGCCAGGAATAGAAGGCATTTTTGCATCTTTGGCAGGTGGGGAGAGGTTTTCACAAACCTAACCACAAATGAAGATTGATTCAAACAGGAAGTTCCTCACAATCAACGCTCACAAGGGACTGATAACAGTATAACCATCTTGTCCTTGGCATTGCATCATCTCCATCAATTTGGCAAAGATCAATGGACCAAGTGTTCCAAGATATCCCAGGAACGCAATGTTATCTTGATGACTGGAAAGAATGATGAAGAGCACCTCCAGAACCTTGATAAATTGCGAACCAGGTTGAGTGAGTATGGTTTGCATGCAAAGGGAGAGAGAGATGTGAGTTCATCAAGAATGAAATCTCATTGACGAGCATGGTTTCCATAAGTCACAATTGAAGCAGTGCTATAGGCACCCAAACCAGAAAATATGTCACAACTCAACATACTTGAGCCTTGTAAACTCCTACCACTTTTTTCTCCCAAACATAGTGCCGCTGCGGCACCCATTGAATGCACTGTTGTGGACAGGAGCAAAGTGGGAATGGTCAGAGAGATGTGAACGAGCATTCAAGGAGACAAAGAGACTAATAACATCCAATGAACTGCTCACCCATTATGACCCATCACTGCCCATCAGACTAATGTGCGATGCATCTTCTTATGGCATCATGCCATTTTGTCACACATTATGAAAGATGGATCGCATTTGCTTCAAAGTTACTGATGAGTACAAAACACAACTATGCACAGATTGACTGACAGGCCCTTAGTCTAGTATGGGAAATAAAGAAATTCTATCACTACCTCTACGGACAAAAGTTTACATTAGTGACAGATCACCAGCCCCTTCTGTTCATTTTCAATCCCAGGAAAGAAATTCCGGTGATGACTCCTATCCAGTTACAACATTGGACACTGTTCCTGGAGCTCACTCTTATGACATAGAGTTCAAGGGTACCAACAATGCTGATGACTTGTCATGTCTTCCACTGTTGGGAACTGAAAAAGAAAAGTCTTTGTACTGTGACCCAGCAGAGGTGTTCCACACCGCCTTGGTTGACCAGTTGCAGGTAACTAATTCTGAAATGCAAAGGGAAACAAGGAATGGCCTGACATTATCAAAGTCTATGAAATCACCATGCAAGGATGGGCAGCTCATGGTAACCCTATATTTCCAGAGTTCTCAGTGAGATGAATTCAACTATCGGTATGTCAAAGAACGCTGATGTGTGGATCTTGTGTTGTGGTTCCCTCTAAACTGCATGCCAGAGTGTTAGAAAATCTTCATGAAGGACATGTGGGTACAGTCTTGCCTGGAGTTGTGTGGTGGCCAGGAATAGATAAACAGATTGAAGACTTGGCTAAAAGCTGTTCAGGATGCCAAAAAGTTCAACCTTTGCCATAGGCACCATTACACCCGTAGGAGTGGCTGTTGTCACCATGGCAAAGAGTACACGGTGGGCCATTCATGAACCCCATGTTTCTGTTTGCTATGGTGCTCATTCAAAGTGACTGGAGGTTATACCAATGAAGTCAACCACCTTAGAAAAGACTGTCTCCACCCTGAGGACTATCTTCACCAGAAACCAAATAGTGAGTGACAACAGACCACAATACACGTCAGAAGGATTCAGACTGTTCATGAAGAAAAATGGTATCAGACATTTCAAGTCAGCTCCTCACCACCCAACAATGACTACGTTAGCTGAAAGGTTTATCCAAACATTCAAGAAGTCCATTAAAGCGATGGACAAGAAGGACATTTCTCTACAGTACAAAGTGGACAACTTTCTTTTTGTGTATTGGAACTTTGTTCATACGACAAATCAAATGCCTGCAATGCTGTTCATGAACAGGAATCTGAGATCTCGCATAGACCTCCTGGAACCAGATCTACGGAGGGAGGCGCCAAATAAATAGTTCCGTCAATTGTCAAGTGAAGCAACAGGGAGCTTTGAGATTGGACCGGAAGTCCAAGCGCGTGATTACTAAGAAGACAAGTGGGCACCCTGTAGAATAGCTACAAGAACTGGACCACCGATGTACACAGTGGATGTTGGAGATCAAACATGGAGATGTAATGTGGACCAGATCCTGGATGCGCAACTGAAGAACACCACCTGAGTTGACTGCGTCCAACAAGACGGACACATTACAGCCACCGGACTTACCTCTCAGTGATGGTCATGTCACTGACAACAGTGTTCCATGGGAAACGGAGTACGTTGTCATTGGCAAGACACCTGCCAAACCTGATGCCACTCCACAGGTCTAGAGGCGCTATCCTGAAAGAAACAGAGCGTCTCCCAAAAAACTGAATGCTTAGAACTGTGAAGTTAGTTATGGACTGTTATTGTGAAAACATGTTTACCTGAATATGGGTTGTGAAAGGGAAATTGAATGTTTTGTAATGTTGCATTAATCTAAAGGAGGAGGAAGTGTAATGTCTGGATCTATTTCCTTTAGAGCAATGACTCCCCTGATCACTATGTATTGATTTGCTGTCTAAGCATGCGCATTGATTTGTTGTCTGTGCATGTGCTTTGTCTCTTCCTCTCTCTCTTTCTCTCTCTCTCTCTCTCTCTCTCTCGCTGAAATGTGAATACACCAGCTAAAGCCATTTCCCACGTCCATGCTTTCATTTTCATTGATATGTAATTGTACAGACACAATATTTAGAACATTGTTGAAGAATTTAAGCAAAATTATTGAGAGGAGCAGATATTATAGATATTGTTGGAAAAGCCATGCTTTCACATCACTGCTTAACCCGCATTAGTGCTTAAAACAGACTTTTTGCAGCAGTTTAGGTCATCCTTCACGATCATCCTCCCTTGGATTTCAGTTTTGTCACTTTGGTGAGACCGATGAAGTCAATGTGCGAACCAAAGGCTTTTCCACAGATGTGTCAGGATGTGCTTTATGGGAATACAGGTCCATAATTCCTTAAAAGTAGGAGTTCCAAGAGATTTGGCATGTCAACAAATACACTCAAAAACTTCTATAGTTGTACTGTGGAGAGTGTTCTGACAGGCTGCATCACTGTCTGGTACGGAGGGGCTACTGCACAGGACTGAAAGAAGCTGCAGAAGATTGTAAATCTAGTCAGCTCCACCTTGGGTACTAGCCTACAAAGTACCCAGGCCACCTTTAGGGAGCGGTGTCTCAGAAAGGCAGCGTCCATTATTAAAGACCTCCAGCACCCAGGGCATGCCCTTTTCTCACTGTTACCATCAGGAAGGAGGCACAGAAGCCTGAAGGCACATACTCAGTGATTCAGGAACAGCTTCTTCACCTCTGAAATCCGATTCCTAAATGGACATTGAAGCTTTGGACACTACCTCACTTTTTTTAATATACAGTATTTCCGTTTTTGCACATTTTTTGATAATCTATTCAATATATATAATTGATTTACTTGATTATTTATTATTATGTTTTTATTTTGTTTTTTTTCCTCACTTTCTCTGCTAGCTTATGTATTGCATTGAACTGCTGCTTCTAAGTTAACAAACTTCACATCACATGCTGGTGATAATAAACCTGATTCTGATGTGGGTTCAATTGCAACATTTAAGAGGAGATTGGATACGTATATGGATGGGAGGGGTATGGAAGGCTTTGGCCCAAGTCTGCTTGGTGGGACTAGACAAAACACCACAGACTAGATGGGGCAAAGGGCCTGTTTCTATGCTGTAGTGCTCTGACTATATGAGGTTGTGCATGGATAGCTTATGAGGTGGTCCACCCCTTCTGCCATTTACCCGTGAGTTTCTACGTGGCCTGATGATGGGGTTCTCAAAACCATCTCGAATGTTCTATTTCTGCTGAGTGACCATAGACATGAGGTTCCTAGGAATCATTGACAGCTTTGGGCACAACCTGAATCTTTCCCTGTCCACCAGGTAATGTCCTCTCAGAGAATCGGATGTGAGGCTTGCAAACGCTGTTGCCTGCCCACTTTCACCAATTGAGTATTAGTAGACACGTTGGGCATGTTGACTGGGAGATGATACTGATGTTGGTTCCTTGACTGCCTGAGGCTTGATTGGGTCTGTGGGAGGGGGTGAGAGCACTCTAGCTCAGTGTTATCAACCCATGTAGACTCATAAATCTTTTTTAAAACTTGTCTGTATTTGCCAGCACCTTAGCCCTAATCCTTGTTCCTTCAGAGACTTGCCAGGGTTCATAAACACTAAAAAGTCTGCAGATGCTGGAAACACACACAGAACACTGGATGAACTCAGCAGGTCAGGCAACATCTGTTGAAATAAATACACAATTGACGTTTCAGGCCGAGGTCCTTCTTCAGGACTGTAAAGGAATGCCAAACAATTTAATTTCTATTCCCGTTCCAACTTGCTGATCCGCGACCGTCTCTTGTGGCAAGAGGAGCCTTCAACTCCTTGGTAGGAGTTGTTGGCTCTCACTGATGCTTCCTTCCTTTTGCTTTCTTCCCAAACCAGTGTTCTGGTTTCAGACACCTTCCCAAATCCACCCTTTCCACCAAGCCATAGATGTCCAAATCCTCATCTCCCCAGGTACCTCTTCACCACTGAACCAGTTCATTCCTGTTCTGGATTCACCTGAGGTGCTCCATGAGTTTTCTGCAGTGGGTTCACACTGAAATGGTTTTAGCGCACTGCGCACTGTTTTACAGGTGAATATCTAGGGTAGGAGTAAAGGAAGAGGGCTATTCCAGCTCTTCTGTTTAGCTATGCTATGACTGATAGGCACCACTGGTCCATTCATTTCCCTTGGTTTCATTTATCATAATATTTTTACCTAATTTGTTCCATCTGTCTCAGGTTTGAAAGCACTACTTGTATGCCAATCTCCACAGATCTCTGAGGAAGAGTTTTGGACTTCGACCATGTTTGTATGGAAAACTGCATCTAATTTCATTCCTGAATGACTTCGCTGTAATTCTTAGGTTTCTCCATCTGATGACACTATTAGTTCTTATCTCAACTATCAAACAAAAATCTGTAAAAACTCAAACAGAAACTAGTCTAAATTGGAAAGCAACTTCAGAAGTTTGCACGCTGATCTGTCCTCATCATTTAACTCTCAGCCCTGTATAGTTAGGATAAATCTGCACTTCACCACTAAGGCCCATATGTCCTCACTGAGATGCATTTCTTGAAACCTAACATAGTTCCTGTCGATGAAGTCTGACCAACTGAAGCAATAATTAATGGAATGAAGTAGTAGATTTTGTAAACAGGAGAAAATCTGCAGATGCCAGAGATCCGAAGCAACACACACAAAATGCTACAGCAACTCAGCAGGCCAGGCAGCATCTGTGGAAAAGAGTAAACGGTCAACATTTCAGGCCGAGACCCTTCCATTGGCCCGAAACATCGACAGTTTACTCTCTGCCATACATGCTGCCTGGGCTGCTGAGTTCCTCCAGCATTTTGTGAGTGTTGCTAGTAGATTTTTTTTTGTCACTTTTGCTGGTTTCTATTTACAGCTTTGAATTTACATTCATAATCCTTTTTGCTCTTCTACTGTTTTCATTCCCTCACATTGAAAATCTCTCCATAAATGCAAGAGATTCTGCAGATGCTGGAAATCTTGAGCAACACACATAAAATGTGGGAGGAACTCAGCAAGCCAGGTAGCATTTACGGAGGGGAATAAACAGTCGATATTTCTGGCCAAGATTCTTCATCAGAACTGATGAAGGGTTGAAATTTTGACTGTTTATCTCCCTCCGTAGATGCTGCCTAGCTTTCTCAGAACTCTCCATTTACTTGTTTATTATTTTTGTCTAAAAAGCTATACATTTTTATATAATTTCAAAATGTATAACAAGATATATTCTTATTAATGTAATATATTCACATTATATTAAGATGATATAATTTTTCACCTTAGCAAACTATACACCCAGTCAAACCATTTACAGTTCCTCATTGGTGTTATATTATTAACAATGAATTTTAATTGGTGTATATATAGGAAGGTCTTGAGAGAATTGCATACAATCTGTGTCATTTAAGGCTGTGAGTTTCTCTGTGGGAACTCCATCTCGCCCAGTCCCATAAAGGAAAGACTATCCTAACTTGTAGAGTCCCTTCATACTCCCACTACATCACTGGAAGTTTGTGGAGATTTCATTGTTGCTGCCCAAGTTGAAATCTGTCAAAAATGTGGGAAATTCTGAGACCATTGAGTGTATTTTCTCTGTGTCTGAGATGCACTTTCTCCAGGGTAAGTTGGGTAAAAATTGCACTGCTTTGTTCTTGAGGATTTATCTTTCACTGAAGAGACGTTAGTATCTGGAATAACAAAACAGAGTAATAATTGATAGAGTGAGGCAATTGCACCTTTCACTGTGGACAGGATTGGAAGGCGGCAACAGCTCTTTTGACAGGATATGAGAGCGAATGTACCTGAAATGGATACAGTATTATGCATGGTGATATTCTGGAAGGGGTTAGTTCCCTGAGACTTGCTTCTCATGATTAAAGCAGATTGAAAACTAATTCTGTTGGATGGAGAGGCACCTGCATGTGTCACCTCTCATTGTAGACTGGAGTGTTATTGGTGTCTGGTGGTTGTTTTGGGGCAGAACTCGTTATGATTAACATTATTGCATGTTACAAAGTAAGTATTTCCTGAAAGGCCCGTGTATGAACAGTGACGTCTAAGTTATCCGCAGAGCGAAATCTGGTCTCAAGTGAATGACATCGGATAAGTGAGCATAATTTGTTCTTCGATCGCTGAGCCATATTTTTCCCATGTACATTTACTGAAGGAACCAGGTGTAGAGTAGAGGAGAAAACCAGCAACGGTGCTTTGTTTGTCTAGGTTTTGTGTTCTTGGCACCAGGCTGCTATGCTGACAGGAGCTAACAGCAGTGTGAAGACTGAAGCGAGTCAATTTAGTTGGACAGTTAATCCATCTTCAGTCAGTTGCAGATGTGCAGAGAGTCAGCATGCTCAACTTTCTGCTGACTTGAACACTCTGTCAGGGAAGCTAAGCATAGGAAAGGCTGGCAGACCTTGAATTAACAAATTAGTATCCACGCACAAGCTTTCAGTCACAATGGTATTTTTAGAAAGGACCACGCCAACTGATTTATGACCAGCCCATATTTAAATTAAAATCAATTTCATAACTGATAGAAGGTACACAGAGAAAAACAGACTTGAATATTGAAGCATTAATGGATTCAGGAAAAGGTTATAATACTCAGGACTCTATATGTTTGCCCACAGACAAACTGTGTTCTAGAAGGATATCAACTTGATTCAGTACATGGGTTTCTTGCTACAAATTCTTAAAGCAGAGGCTGATTGAAGGTTGGGAACAGCAGAAAGGAAATGGAATTCAAGATACTAGATTGTTTCATGTCATTTCCAGTACAGAAGTGTAAAGGAGAACAAAATAATTGTTCCTCGAGATTCAATGAAGCTCAAAAAACACAATAAGATATAAATAATTTAAAAATCAATAAATATAAATACATAAGATGGCTTAGATACATACATTGATTGTATGTCCATAAAGTGTCTGTACACAAAATGACTGATGGGAAATGATAAAATAGTGGTGGTGGGGTGGGTTAGTAGGCGCAGGTGTTGATTACTCTTACTGCTTGGGGAAAGTACTGTACCTGTTTTTGAGTCTGGTGGTCCTGACGTGGATGCTCTGTAGCCTCTTCCAAGAGTCAATGATTTGAAGTTTCGTATGCCTCCACTTGTACTATCTCACTTTCCCTCCCCAGCTCCTTCCTTCTCTCCATGTACCCAAGGATGGCAAAGTCCAAATTTCCACTTCAGTGAAAACCAGGCTGTATCTCCTTTCTCAACAGTGATTCAGTGACTTAGTGACTGATGCAGAGATGGAATCATAAACATTGGATGAGAGTCAAAATCAGATTTACTATCACTGTCTTAGATATGTGAAATATGAAATATGTGGTTTACTGGCAGCAATACAGTGCAAAGACATAAATTTACTCTAAATTACACAAATAAATAAATAGAACATGGAACATAGAAAGGTACAGAACAGTACAAGCCCATCGACCCACAATGCTGTACCGACCCTCAAACCCTGCCTCCCATATAAGCCCCCACCCTAAATTCCTCCATATACCTGTCTAGTAGTCTCTTAAACTTCACTAGTGTACCTGCCTCCACCACTGACTCAGGCAGTGCATTCCACGCATCAACCACTCTCTGAGTAAAAAACCTTCCTCTAATATCCCCCTTGAACTTCCCACCCCTTACCTTAAAGCCATGTCCTCTTGTATTGAGCAGTGGTTCCCTGGGGAAGAGGCGCTGGCTATCCACTCTATCTTATTATCTTCTACACCTCTATCATGTCTCCTCTAATCCTCCTTCTCTCCAAAGAGTAAAGCCCTAGCTCCCTTAATCTCTGATCATAATGCATACTCTCTAAACCAGGCAGCATCCTGGTAAATCTCCTCTGTACCCTTTCCAATGCTTCCACATCCTTCCTATAGTGAGGTGACCAGAACTGGACACAGTACTCCAAGTGTGGCCTAACCAGAGTTTTATAGAGCTGCAGCATTACATCGCGACTCTTAAACTCTATCCCTCAACTTATGAAAGCTAACACCCCATACGCTTTCTTAACTACCCTATCTACCTGTGAGGCAACTTTCAGGGATCTATGGACATGTACCTCGAGATCCCTCTGCTCCTCTGGCAAGTATCCTGCCATTTACTTTGTACTCTGCCTTGGAGTTTGTCCTTCCAAAGTGTACCACCTCAGACTTCTCCGGGTTGAACTCCATCTGCCACTTCTCAGCCCACTCCTGCATCCTATCAATGTCTCTCTGCAATCTTTGACAATCCTCTACACCATCTACAACACCACCAACCTTTGTGTCATCTGCAAACTTGCCAACCCACCCTTCTACCCCAACATCCAGGTCGTTAATAAAAATCACGAAAAGTAGAGGTCCCAGAACAGATCCTTGTGGGACACCACTAGTGACAATCCTCCAATCTGAATGTACTCCCTCCACCACCACCCTCTGCCTTCTGCAGGCAAGCCAATTCTGAATCCACCTGGCCAAACTTCCCTGGATCCTATGCCTTCTGACTTTCTGAATAAGCCTACCGTGTGGAACTTTGTCAAATGCCTTACTAAATTCCATATAGATCACATCCACTGCACTACCCTCATCTATATGCCTCATCACCTCCTCAAAGAACTCTATCAGGCTTGTTAGACACGATCTGCCCTTCACAAAGCCATGCTGACTGTCCCTGATCAGACCATGATTCTCTAAATGCCTATAGATCCTATCTCTAAGAATCTTTTCCAACAGCTTTCCCACCACAGATGTAAGGCTTACTGGTCTATAATTACCCGGACTATCCCTACTACCTTTTTTGAACAAGGGGACAACATTTGCCTCCCTCCAATCCTCTGGTACCATTCCCATGGACAACAAGGACATAAAGATCCTAGCCAGAGGCTCAGCAATCTCTTCTCTCGCCTCATGGAGCAGCCTGGGGAATATTCCGTCAGGCCTCGGGGACTTATCCGTCCTAATGTATTTTAACAACTCCAACACCTCGTCTCCCTTAATATCAACATGCTCCAGAACATCAACTTCACTCATATTGTCCTCACCATCATCAAGTTCCCTCTCATTGGTGAATACTGAAGAGAATTCATTGAGGACCTCGCTCACTTCCACAGCCTCCAGGCACATCTTCCCACCTTTTTCTCTAATCAGTCCTACCTTCACTCCTGTCATCCTTTTTTTCTTCACATAATTGAAGAATGCCTTGGGGTTTTCCTTTACCCTACTTGCCAAGGCCTTCTCATCCCCCCTTCTTGCTCTTCTCAGCCCCTTCTTAAGCACCTTTCTTGCTTCCCTATATTCCTCAATAGACCCGTCTGATCCCTTCTTCCTAAACCTCATGAATGCTGCCTTCTTCCACCTGACTAGATTTTCCACCTCACTTGTCACCCATGGTTCCTTCACCCTACCATTCTTTATCTTCCTCACCTGGACAAATTTATCCCTAACGTCCTGCAAGAGATCTCTAAACATCGACCACGTCCATAAGTACATTTGCCCGCAAAAATATCATCCCAATTCACACCCACAAGTTCTAGCCTTATAGCCTCATAATTTGCCCTTCCCCAATTAAAAATTTTCCTGTCCCCTCTGATTCTATCCTTTTCCATGATGATGCTGAAGGCCAGGGAGCAGTTGTCACTGTCCCCTAGATGCTCACTCACTGAGACATCTGTGACCTGACCCGGTTCATTACCTAGTACTAGATCTAGTGTGGCATTCCCCATGGTCGGCCTGTCCACATACTGTGACAGGAATCCGTCCTGGACATACTTAACGCTTAACAAATTTTTCCCCATCTAAACCCTTGGAACTAATCAGGTGCCAATCAATATTAGGGAAGTTAAATAGTGCAAAAAAAAGAATAATGAGGTAGTCTTCATGAGTTCATGGGCCTTTCAGAAATCTAATACCCGAGAGTAAGAAGCTGTTCCTGAATCGTTGAGTGTGGTTCCTAGACCCCCTCTCGGATATCCACATTTTTCAAGTCACCTGCTGATGCCCACGCAGGTAAAAGGCTATTGGGAACTTGGTCCATCATGAAAACAGCAGCTTCAGTCAAAGAGAGGAGAAACTGAAGAAAAGCAGTTATCAGAGCGTCACCTTGTCAAATCAAGCATTGTTGAGAAAGACATTTTGTCTCCAGCATGGCAGTCCTTTTAAAGAATGATGCATTGTATTTTCTCTGAATGCGTGCTAAGTAAGAGCTGTGTAAGAAATACAAGTCAGCACAATTTTTAAAATGTGATGCACATGAGTATTTGATGTTCAGAATGCATTTCTTATGATTTGAGTGTCTGCATCCCTTTGGCTTTAATTGTGAAAGCCAGTCATGTTGGACTATTTGTAATGCTCATGAATGTCAGAAAGCTCTCATTTGACAGAAGCAGACTGTGCCACTATTTGAAATCTCTCTCAGTAGCTGCTTAATAAATTCCTCATGTCCCACAGAGGGGCATTGGAGCCTTATCTCCGCACACCTGCGTGCCTGATAATCTGCCTTTTTACTGTGTCTGTATGCAGTCACTTACAGCAAAAATATCATGAATGATGTCTCACTTTTGGCCTCCCAGAAATGGGTTCCCCTTTTCCCCTCGGACCACGTTAAATTATTCCGTGTAATTAACAGGAGACTTTCAGCAGTGGACTCCATTGTAATACAAATGCTCACTGTGAATCACAGCAGGTTTTCACAGAAGGTTGCAAATGGATTCAAACGGAAAAAGAAATTGCTGTTGCCAAACGGAGTGAGTTGGATTAGGATTTCCTTTTCTAAATGCATTTCCTTTAAATTCCTTGCCTTAGTTTGCTGAGCACCATTCATTTCACAGAGAGCAGGCAGGTGGCCTTTTTAAATTACTTGTTATTTTTGAGATACTTTTCTTCTTCAGTCTCAGGTTATTATCATTCAGCAGATGAAATAGCAAGCAGCTGACCCTGTCCCAGGTCTCGGTATTAGGATGAGAAGCCGTAGCCAGTTAAAGTCCCTACCTTCTTCCTTCACTGCAGACTAGCATCCCGTCAATTATTAGCTCCTCTGAATTAAATTGATTTATAGTTGAAGGTGTGTAGGGGGGAGTATGCCACAGATGGGAAACGAGTGAAGGGAGACAGGAGCAGTGTGATTCTTGAGTGCAATGGTAACGACATCTCACTGAAGGCAGTCTGCAATCATGCCCTCTTCAATCATTCTTTTAACAGCATTATGGAGAACTCTTCCAGTGTTTCCTTTTAGAGTAAAGTAATATGGATGGCAGAATTATAATTTCTTGGCACAGCGGAAGTATATTTGCAAAGCCGAGGAATAGGATTTGTGTTTATAAACTACAATACATGAGAAGCAGACCGCAACTCTAACCAGGAATCAATCCAGATGCAGGTGGATGGCATCCTGGGAGCAAATCCTTCAGTAAACTACTCTGTCATAATCCACGAGATTCAAACCCAGGTCCAAGAGTTAGAAGGATTACATTGATACAGATTGCTTCAATGAGGTATACCCATGTTGTCTCTCTAATTCAAAGCCAGCTGTTGTACCTGAACAGCAGCTTCCTTTCTGATATTTTCTATGTTTTCTTTTAGTCATTTCATGAATTTAGCAAAAATTCCCCCTGAATTATGGAAATCTTCTTTTCATGTTAACAGTATCATACTTCCTACAATCCATCAGCATAATAAGACTATAAGATATAGGAGCAGAATTCAGCCATGTAGCCCATTGAGTCTGCTCTGCCATTTCATCAGCTTCTCAGAGAACGGGATAAGGAACTGGAGGTGCAGCTTGCTGACATTCAGATCATGCAGGAGACTGAGGAAATGATAGATAGGAGCTACAAGGAGGTAGTCACCCCTAGGTTGCAGGAGGCAGATAACTGGGTAGCTGTCAGGACAAGGAAAGGAAATGGGAAGACAGTGCTGAGTACCCCTGTGGCAGTTCACCTCAATAAATAGCATACCATTTTGGATACTGTTGAGGGGGAGGGGGCGACTTACCAGGGCGGGTGGGGGAGCCGCAGCGGCTGGGTCTCTGGCACTGAGTCTAGCGCTGTGGCTTAGAAGAAGAGATGTGAAGAGGACTGCAGTGTTGATGGGAGATTCCATAGTTAGAGGTGTAGAGTCAAGATTCTGTGGATGTGATAGACACCCGAATGGTATGTTGCCTCCCAGGTGCCAGAGTCAGGGATGTATCGGATCAGGTCCATGGCATTCTAAAGGGAGGGGGTGAGTAGCCAGAAGTCATATTGGCACCAATGACATAGGTAGGAAAGGTGAGGAGGTCCTGAGGAGAGATTTTAGGGAGCTATGTAGGAAGCTGAAAAGCAGGACTTCCAGGGGAGTAATCTGCAGATCGCTGTCTGTGCCATGTGCCACTGAAGGTAAAAATAGAGCTAAGGAACTGCAGTGGTAGAAAGACCTCAAAGGGAGTTGTATATAGGCCTCCAAGCAGTAGCAAAGATATGGTCTACAAATTCCAATGTTAGAAAGAAAATGCATGTCAAAAAAGCAGTGTTATGAAAGTCATGGGGGAGTTCAATATGCAGATATTTTGGGAAAATCAGGTTGGTACTAGATCCTAAGAGGAGGAATTTGTAAAATGCCTATGAAATGGCTTTTTAGAGTAGTTCATGGTTGAGCCCTCTAGGGGATCAGCTATTCTACTATTCTGGATTGGATCTTGTGCAATGAACCAAAATTGTTTCTAGAGCTTCAGCTAAAGGAACTCTTTAATCTTTATCTATGTTATTGAATGCGCTAAATTCATATCTATTGCATTAAGAAGGTATTCAGAAATAAATTAATACAAAAGAGGAATTATTTTGGTATTTTTTGCAAATTAAAAATGAAACTTTTAAAATGTGCTACACGGCAATTTGCTTGTGCCATTTTCTCCTGAGATTGTTCTTCATTTTATCAAAGATTTGTCTGCTCTCCCCATTGAAGTTAGTGAAACCAGAGGTCAGGAAGAGGGTTCAGCCCTATTCAATACTGGCACAAGCAATCAATGACGCATCTCATCTCAGGGCTTCTCAGAATATAACTAACACTGAATGTTTAAAAATTAAGTTAATGAAGTAACACTAGAAAGATATCTCTTCCTTTCTTAGAACTGTGCGGTTTTCTTCTCCTGTCAATTGGTTCTTGACATGCTGATATCCTGTAAGAAGCTTAGCTACCATCACTAGACTGAGTTGGACTACTTGAACATAACAACAAAGCATGTCTTATAATATTGTCTACCAACACATTGCCTGGTGATGGTAGAGGTAGAAACATTAGGGGCATTTAAGAAACTCTTAGATAAACACATAGACGATAGAAAAATGGAGGACTACGTGGGAGAGAAGGGTTAGATTAGGTTTGCTAATGCTTTTGAGGATGGTTTAAACTAGATTTGCGGTGGGCGGGGGGAACTGAAGTGAAGAGGCAGAGGATGGGGTGGTTGGCGCTTGAGTAGTGACAGCTTGTAGGGAGTGTATGAGGAAGGGCAGGCAGATGATAGAGCAACAATGCACTCAGTCAGATGGCTTGAGATGTGTTTATTTTAATGCAATGTGTATCATGAACAAGGCGGATGAACTTAGAGCATGGATGAGTTCATGGAACTATGATGTTGTGGCCATTACAGAGACTTGGATGGCTCAGGGGCAGGAAAGGCTGCTGAGTGTGCTGGGCTTTACGTATTTCAAAAACGCCAATGAGGGAGGCAAAAGAGGTGGAGGAGTAGCACAGCTAATCAGGGATAGTATCATGGCTACAGAAAAGGAGTAAGTCATGGAAGGATTGACTACTGAGTCATGTGGGTGCAAGTCAGAAACAGGAAGGGAACAATAACTTTACTGGCCATTTTTATAGACCGCCCACCCCCCCCCCCCCAATATTAGAAGAGACATCAAGGAGAAGATAGGGAGGCAGATTCTGGAATGGTGCAATAGTAATAGGGTTGTTGTGATGGGAGATTTTAACTTTCCTAATATTGACTGGCATCTCCCAAGAGCAAGGGGTTTAGATGCGGTGGAGTTTGTTAGGTGTGTCCAGGAAGGTTTCCTAATGCAATATATAGATAAGCCAACTAGAGAAGAGGCTGTACTTGATCTAGTATTGGGAAATGAACCTGGTCAGGTGTCAGGTCTCTCAGTGGGAGAGCATTTTGGAGGTAGTGACCACAACTCTATCTCCTTTACCATAGCGCTGGAGAGGGATAGGAGCAAACAATTTGGGAAAACATTTAATTGGGGTAGGGTGAAATATGATGCTATTAGGCAGGAACTTGGAACATAAATTGGGAGCAGATGTTCTCAGGGAAAGGCACAGCAGAAATGTGGCAAACGTTCAGGGAACATTTGCAAGGTGTTCTGCATAGGTATGTTCCATTGAGGCAGGGAAAGGATGGTAGGGTAAAAGAACCATGGTGTACAAAAGATGTAGAAAATCTAGTCAAGAAGAAAAGAAAAGCTTCCGAAAAGTTTAAGAAACTAAGTACTGTTAGAGCTTACAAGGGTGCCAGGAAGGAGCTCGAGAATGAAATTAGGAGAGCTAGAAAAGGCCTTTGTGAGCAGGATTAAGGGAAACCCCAAAGCATTCTACAAGTATGTGAAGAGCAGGAGGATGAGCTGTGTGAGAATAGGACCAAACAGGAGTGAGAGTGGAAACTTGTGCGTGGAGCCGGAGAAGGTAGCAAAGGTACTTAATGAATACATTGCTTCAGTATTCACCAGTGAAAAGGAATTGTGGGGATGACTTACAGCAGACTGAAACACTTGAGTGTATAGACATTAAGAAAGAGGATGTGCTGGAGCTTTTGAAAGGTGTTAAGTTAGATAAGTCACTGGGACCGGACGAGATATACCCCTGGTTGCTGTGGGCAGTGAGGGAGAAGATTTCTGAGCCTCTGCTAATGATCTTTGCATCATCCAAGTTGCAAACGTTGTTCCCTTATTCAAGAAAGGGAATGGAGAAAGCCCAGCAACTTATAGAAAAGTGAGTCTTACTTCAGTGGTGGGCAAGTTGTGGAGAAGATCCTGAAAGGCAAGATTTATGAGCATTTGGAGAGACATAATCTGACTTGGAATAGTCAGCATGGTTTTGTCATGCCTTACGAACCTGATTGAATTCTTTGAAGATGTAACAAAACACATTGATGAAGGTAGAGCAGTGGATGTAATGTATATGGATTTCAGTAAGGCATTTGATAAAGTTCCCCATGTGAGGCTCATTAAGAAAGTAATGAGGCCTGGGATCCAAGGATACCTTGCTTTGTGGATCTAGAATTGGCTTGCCCACAGAAGGCAAAGCGTGGTTGCAGATGGTTTGTATTCTGTATGGAGGATGGTGATCAGTGGTGTTTCGTAGGAATCTGTTTCAGGACCCCTCCTCTTTGTGATTTTTATAAATGACCTGGATGAAGAAGTAGAAGGGTGGGTTAGTAAGTTTGCTGATGACACAAAGGTTGGGGGTGTTGTAGGTAGTCTGGAGGGTTGTCAGAGGTTATAGCGGGCCATCAATAGGGTTCAGAACTGGGCTGAAAAGTGGTGGATGGAGTTCAACCCAGATAAGTGTGAACTGGTTCATTTCGGTAGGTGTAATTTGAATTCAGAATATCTCGTGGTCCACGTCCATAGGACACTCAAAGCTGCTGCGCAGGTTGACAGTGTTGTTAAGAAGGCCTATGGTGTGTTGTCCTTCATCAGCCATGGGACTGAGTTCAAGAGCCGTGAAATAATGTTACAGCTATATCAGACCTTGGTCAGACCCCACTTGGAATACTGTGTTCAGTTCTGGTCACCTCATTACAGGAAGAATATGGATACTATAGAGAGAGTGCAGAGGAGATTTACAAGGATGTTGCCTGGATTGGAGAGCATGCTCTATGAGAGTAGGTTGAGTAATCTTGGCCTTTTCTTCTTGGAGCAACGGAGGATGAGAGGTGACCTGATAGAGGTGTCCTGATAGAGGTGTATAAGATTATGAGAAGCATTGATTGTGTGGATAGCCAGAGGGTTTTTTCCAGGGCTGAAGTGGCTAACACAAGAGGGCTTAGTTTTAAGGTGCTTGGAGGAAGGTACAAGCGGGATGTCAGAGGTATGTTTTTCACACAGAGTGTGGTGGGTGCATGGAATGCTCTGCCAGCGATGGTGGTAGAGGCAGATACAATAGGGTCTTTTAAGAGACTCTTAGATAGGTACATGGAGCTTAGAAAAATAGAGGGCTACGCAGTAGGCAGCTTCTAGAGTAGGTTACATGGTTGGCACAACATTGTGGGCCGAAGGGCCTGTAATGTACTGTAGATTTTCTATGTTTCTCTTTCTAAGTTTATCTCGGAGTAGGCTAAAAGATCAGCACAATGTTGTGAGCTGAAGGGTCAGTACTGTTTCATAATATTCCATGTTCTATAGACCCTGCTCAGACTCTAGGAATTTGTATGTTTCAATGAGGTATCTCTCATTCTTCTAGATTCTGGTGGATAGAGGTCCATTTTACTCAATTTTGTCTCACCTGATAACCCTGGCATGTCAGGACTGAGTCTGGGGAATCTTTAATGCAGCCCTGCGTTCCCTCTGTAGCAAGTTTATTAGCTTTTAAGACAAGGAGACCAGAATAGTACATAACACTCCAGTTGTCACAACAAGCCTTTTTCTAATTATAGCAAGATACCTTTACCTTCACCCACTACTTTGTGAACATGTGGCTGGAGATATTATGTAGGAATGAGATTTAGATTGCCAAAGCATGGGGGCAGCCCTGGGAAAGGTAGGACTTGTACAAGTCAATGCATTACTCTCAGGGAACAGCATTGAGACATCGTGGATTGAGGACAGGGAAATGTGGACAATAGTTTTTATTTTTGTTTTAAATTTAGAGATACAGCATAGTAACAGTCCCTTCCGGCCCAACAAGCCTGCTTCACCCAAATACACCCAAGTAACCAATTAAGCGACCAACTGCACCCTTTTGGACTGTGGGAAGAAACTGCAGTAGCAGAGGAAGCCCAGGTAGTCGCAGGCAAACTTCCAGAGAGCAGGAGGAATTGAATCCCGGTCACTACCTCTGTGAAGTGTTCTGCTAACTGTAATGCTGCCATACTGGCCCACATTATAAAGACAGAAAATAGAAAACAAATGAGGAAGATGGGGGAAAGAAGGGAGAGAAGAAAGTAGAACTAAAATAGACCCAATAGATGGGGTTCATGCAAAGAGAGGTGGTAGAAAGAGAAAGTTAAGAGCTGCTCTGTCAAAATGCACATAGTATCTGAAACAAAATGAATGAACAGCACAACTGGAGAATAAAGGATATGACCTGATAGCCATTATAGACACTTAGTTAACAGGAGATCAGAGCTAAGGCACTTCAAAGCTTGCTCTGCCATTCAATTTGATCATGACTGATTCTTCCACCTGTTTCCCATAACCCTCAATCATTCAAATATATATCTATCCTCGCCTTAAATATATGAGGTGATCTGGCCTCTACCACCTTTGAGGTAAGAGAATGCTAGAGATTCACTGCCCTCTGAGAAAAGAAATTTCTAGAGATTTACCACCCTCTGAGAAAAGAAATTTCAATGCACCTTAGTTTTAATGATCAGCCCCTTATTTTGTAGCAATGTCTCCTTTTTCATGACTCTTCCATTGGTGAAACTCTTTATCAGTGCAATTTTTCCTCGTTCATGACCCTTTTATTGCCCAAAATATCTCCACAACTAACCTGTTCAGATCCCTTAGGATTTTATATGTTTGAATAAGGTCAGCACTCATTATTCCAAGCTGCAAGGAATACAAGCACAACTTTATAGCCTCTTTCGATAGGCTAATCCTCTCATCCTAGGAATTACTCAGCGGAATCTCCTTTCGACTATCTCTACTGCTACCTTATCCTTTTTTTTAGGTAAGGGCACCAAAACTTTCCAGTAGTGAGTTGAAGCCTCACCAACCCTCTTTACAACTGTAACAGAACCTCTTTATTATTGAATTTAAACCCCTTTGCAATAAACTCCTACAGTACTGTGCAGGAGTTTTAGACAAATATATAATATGAGAGAGAGAGAGGGAGCTAGGGTGCCTAAGGCTTTTGCACAGCATGGTAGTACTGAACTTGTTGGTACAGTGTGAATGATGCACAGAGATATCTAGATCCCTCTGAACTTCACTCATTTGCAATTTCTCCACATTTTGATAATAATCTGTTTTGATTCTTCATACCAAAGTGCATCACCTCACACTTCCCCACATTAAACTCAAATGGCAGCTTTTCATTATCTGCATCTTTATGTTGCAGAATCATAGTATATTCATTCCAATTTCCTCTTCTGCCTCCTCTTCTCTCCAGCAAAATTGGAAATTTTACCTTTTGACAGACAGGAAGGAACAGCTGCTAATAAAAGATGAAGTAAGTATAGCTATTCCACACAACATGAGCTTAAAAGATAGAGATATCATTTGGGTAAAGGTTATTAAAAGGCCAAGGACTGGTGTTGATGGTAAGAGTAGTGTGTAGTCACGCTGTAGAGACTTACCATCCTAACAAACCACTACAGCAAACAGTGTTTATGCTGTTGAAAAGAAAATAAATATAGAAACAATGGATCCATGTAAAAAATGCATTGTGTTACCATCGACTTCAATTGATTCAATCAAATTGGAAACAGTATACACAGAAATTAATCCATAGAATGTATTTATTTTACTTTGTTTAAAGCAATATGTGATGGAACTCCAACCAGAGAACGGTCTTTTTTTGGATCTGATAATATGCAACAAGATAGGTTTAATAAATTACCAGTATAGTGATCCCTGCTTGATAGTATTTAGCACTCAGCTTTAGAGTAAAAATCTTGGTTCTTCTACAACAAGGTTAAACTCAGATCAGAGAAATTGCAAAGGAATGAGGAGTTACCTAAACTGGACTGAGCAAGTAGATCCAGTCACAAACAAGGGAAAAATCTGCAGTTGCTGGAAATCCAAGCTGCACACACAAAATGCTGGAGGAACTCAGCAGGCCAGGCAGTATCTATGGAAAAGAGTACAGTCAACATTTCAGGCCAAGACCCTCCAGCGGGACTGGAGAGGGTTTCATTGAACTCGCGTTGAAAGGAAAATTTAAACTTCTTCAGGCTACTCCTCAGCCCCCCACCTTTTAAATCTATTCCTCAGCCTTTTTTTTCTCCAGTCCTGCCGAAGGGTCTCAGCCTGAAACATCGACTGTACTCTTTTCCATAGATGCTGCCTAACCTGCTGAGTTCCTCCAGCATTTTGTGTGTGTTCCTTAGATTTCCAGCCTCTGCAGATTTTCTCTTGTTTGTGATTGGATTACTACAAAGTCTCTTCCAGGGATGCCTACCCTGAAGAAGTTTAAACCCTCTCTCACTGCTCCCACTCTGTGATCTCTGCGGCCCTCCAACTCTTCGACCACATGTTCACCCAGTCCCACTACCGCAGCCATCTATCCCTTCTGGAAACGTGTCTTCACCACCAGCTTGCCTCCTTCACCAATCAACTTCCCAGCTCTTTACTTCATCCCTCCCCCTCCACTTTCTCCTATCACCTTGAGTTTCTCTCTCCACTCGCCCGCCTTTTAACTGTACTATAGTCCTCAGCTTTCTTTTTCTCCAGTCCTGCTGAAGGGACTCAGCCTGAAATATTGACTGTACTCTTTTAGACCATAAGACAAAGGAGCAGAAGTCGGCCATTCGGCCCATCGTGTCTGCTCTGCCATTTTATCATGAGCTGATCCATTCTCCCATTTAGTCCCACTCCCCCACCTTCTCACCATAACCTTTGATGCCTTGGGTACTCAGGTACCTATCAATCTGTGCCTTAAATACACCCAATGACTTGGCCTCCACTGCTGCCCGTGGCAACAAATTCCATAGATTCACCACCCTCTCGCTAAAAAAATTTCTTCACATTTCTGTTCTGAATGGGCGCCCTTCAATCCTTAAGTCATGCCCTCTCGGACTAGACATCATGGGAAACAACTTTGCCACATCCACTCTGTCCATGCCTTTCAACATTCGAAATGTTTCTATGAGGTCCCCCCCCCCACCCCGTTCTTCTAAACTCCAAGGAATACAGTCAGACAAATGTTCCTCATATGTTAACCCTCTCAGTCCCGGAATCATTCTAGTGAATCTTCTCTGTACCCTCTCCAACGTCAGCACATCCTTTCTTAAATAAGGAGACCAAAACTGCACACAGTACTCCAAGTGAGGTCTTACCAGCGCCTTATAGAGCCGCAACATCACATCCCTGCTCCTATACTCTATTCCTCTAGAAATGAATGCCAACATTGCATTCGCCTTCTTCACCACCGACTCAACCTGGAGGTTAGCCTTAAGGGTATCCTGTACGAGGACTCCCAAGTCCTGTTGCATCTCAGGACTTTGAATTCTCTCTCCATTTTCCACAGATGTTGCCTGGCCTGCTGAGTTCCTTCAGCATTTTCTTTGTGTTGCTGGGCAAACAGATAGCAGCTAGACACTGGACGAGCAATGCCAGGCATTTTAGAGTGTAATTCATGTTTCCCAGCAAAATATATCCTAGTGAGGAGGAAATATTCTATGGAGTTGGGGGAAATTGAACCAGTCACAGCAAGACAAGGAAATTAAAGGGAAAAACAGGATGGCTGAAGTAGGTAAATTTGAAGATTAGGGATGAAAAGAAAAGAAGAGGAAGAAAATTTACAGAGGGGGAAAACTAGTGAGAAAAATAAAAACTAACAATAGCTTCATAAAAAGGAACTGAACATTAGCCTTCTGCTGGGGAAATGATTGTGGGGAATAAGAAAATGGCAGGAGAGCTAAATAGATATTTTGCATGATTCTTTACAGTGGAAGAAACTTAACATCAAATAATACCAAAAAAAAATCTAGTTAATTCTATTCAATTCCTTCCTACAGAAGAAAATTATTATCAAGCAAACTAATGGGCTCCAGGATGATGAGTTCCCTGGATTTGATGGGCTGCAGCCCAGCATCCTTATATTTCTAACCGGGGAGTTAGCAAATTCATGATACCCCAATTCAAAAAGGGATGAAGGCAAAAAGTGGCATCTATTCTTTGGCAGACTATCAATGGAAATATATCAGAATGAAATATCAGGGAGACAAAAACAGAAGTTCTGGAAAGTCGTAATCTGACCAAGAGAAGTCAGCATTGCTTTATATCTGACAAATGTGTCAACTGCAGTGGAGAGAGAGGTAGATGCAATATCTTTGGAATTTCAAAAGATTCAACACCACAGCTCATGTTAATGCATGTTATACATAAGCATGGATGTAGGATTGGTTAACTAGGAGGAAACAGCAAGATATGGAGGACTGGTTCACTAGCAGGACGCAACACTGAGATATGGAGGTCATTTTCAGCCTGGCAGAATGACACGCGGGTGGTGGGATCATAGCTGTTTACAAAACGTGTTAATGCTGTTGGAGGAAGGGAGCAAAAATACTGCAGTTAAATTTGTGAATGATACAAAAATGAGGAAGAAAGCTGTAAGGAGTTTACACTTATGGATTGAAAGATTGAGTGTGTGTAAAATGGAGTGTAAAGTGGGCAAATATTATTCACTTTGGAAAGAAGAATAATAAAATTGAATGGAGAAAGTTCCTCCAGCTCTTCTCTTCTGCCTGGTAGTATAGCAGCTAGCAAACTTCACAGCACCATCTGTAAGTTCAGGGTCCGATTCCTGCCACTGTCTGTACATTCTCCCCGTGACTGCGTGGACTTCCTCCCACATTCCAAAGACGTACGGGTTAGGATTAGTGAATTGTGGGCATGCTATATTGACATTGAAAGCATGGTGACATTTGTGAGCCACCCCAGCGTATCCCCAACGCAAGCAACACATTTCACTGCATGTGACAAATAAAATTAATTTAATCTAATCTAAAAGCTGCAGATGAAAGTAACAAAGCTAAGAGCATGTAACCAAATTACCAAGAGCTAACTATTACATTTATATCACAATAAAATAAACTCACTCACACATACTAGAGAAACTCTTTAGAGAACTGTGCTCGAGCCGCTTTCTGATACCTAATATTCTGTCTGTTATAATGAAGATTAACATAGTTGGAAAGTATAAGACTGGAATATTACTATATATTAAACTGCAGATTTGGAAAAGGGGTAAAGGCCCAATCTAATAAAAATAAATTGAAGACTGATATCTGTTGTTATGAAATGAACTTTGAGGCAGAGTCAAGGAGATAAGATGTCAGAAACTGTCTGAGATAATTAGGTGGTGAAAAGAGAGGAGCAAAGGGCCTTTCTGGGTCAACACATTAAAATGAGTTGAATGCCTTTTTTGACCGGTGATAATGTCTATACTTTGGGGCGATGAACTTCACCAGTGTGTAATGTTCATGTAAACAACAATTGCAAACAAAGACCCAAAAGCGAGGAAGTGTTAGGGACATTAGTCAGTTGTGCTTGGCCTTTACTTCATGCTCTTATTGAGACAGGAAGTAGAAGATCTACCTTGGAATCCAGCAGCATTGCCTGGAGATAATGTGCCAGGAGAAGATCCTGCCTCACCAAAAGGCTCCTAAGAGTTTTAGCTAATCTGGCATTGAGCTTTGCACAGTGTGAATGTTGCCTAAATTTAAAATAATTTATCATATTTTGAAAATTATTAAAATTGAAGTATTTAATTTACAGAAATAGAAAACATTAAAATTTAGAAGTTACCTAAAACATAAATGATGGAAAATATTAAAATAATGCAACGTAATTTTGAAATTCTTTCTTTTAAATAATTTTAAAAGAAGGAACTTTGCATCCTAAATTATAGTGGTACAATCTTTTTGAAATCACCTGGTTTGATCCGGTGGAGGTTGGAATGGGAATTATTCTGTGCAGTGATGGACTGACCCAGTAAAATGTGGCCTCAGTACTGTGAAGTTCAATGCAAGGGTGATAGAGACAGATTTTGCCTTCAGGGCCTGTCACATCCCAGACACCTGTGCCTGTGCATATGCAAGGAAAGGTATGCATCATCAGAAGCATTATTTTCTTCATGTAGGTATCCAGAGTAACAACCAATGGTTCAAAGGTGGTTTTCCTCATGTATGTATTGAAGGAGTAGGTTACCTAATCCCCTGTGTCTGCTCCACCATTCAATAAGATCATAGCTAATCTACCTAGTAACACACATCAAAGTTGCTGGTGAACGCAGCATCTGTAGGAAGAGGTGCAGTCGACGTTTCAGGCTGAGACCCTTTGTCAGGACTAACTGAAGGAAGAGTGAGTAAAAGATTTGAAAGTTGGATCTCCCCCTCCCCCTCCAACTTTCAAATCTCTTATTCACTCTTCCTTCAGTTAGTCCTGACGAAGGGTCTCAGCCTGAAACGTCGACTGTACCTCTTCCTAGAGATGCTGCCTGGCCTGCTGCGTTCACCAGCAACTTTGATGTGTGTTGCTTGAATTTCCAGCATCTGCAGAATTCCTGTTGTTTGCATTTTTAATCTACCTAGTGGCACTTTCCTGCGCTAACACTACGTTCCTCAAGTTCCTTAATGTCCAAGAATTTAGTCATCTCTTTCTTGAATGTATTCAGCAACTGAGCATCCCAGCTCTCTTGCATAGAGGTCCACAGATTTACTGCCTTTGAGATTTACCGCTCTTAATCTCAGTCCTGAATAGGATCCATGGTTTTAGGCACCTTGGTTGAGGCATAAATCAACTTCACATCTACCATGTCAAACCCTTCTTTATTTTGCACATATTAGTGAGATCATCCGGGTGGTGGGGTGGAGATAAGTCTCTACCCAAAGTGGGTGTAAGGCGCTTCTTCCCTCTGCCAGCCTGCAGGTCACCCTTGGGTAAGGTGTAGCACCTGCTTAGCCTCCAGTCAGGGTCAGGTGAAGCCATGGGAGTAGGTGGTGGATGGTTGTATGAGCAGTTAGTGCATATCACAAGTCCTGGTTGTGTGACCACTGACGCCAGGCAGACAGTCTCTGAAGAGTATTGATAATGGCTGGGGTCACCCATCTGGTAAAGACACTGCCCAGAAAAAGGCAATGGCAAAGCACTTCTGTCCAAAAATTTGCCAACAACAATCATAGTCATGAGACCATGACATATAATGATGATGATGTATAAATTCATCTCTCCTGCTAAACTCAAGGGATATAGGACCAGTCTACTCATTTCTCCTGGTAGGGCAATAGTCACTTTGCGGCAATCCCTATATCACACATATACAGTATCCTTCCTTCTGTTGGCAGACCAGGCTTCTGTATGTTGGTACAGATAGAGTCTGACCAGGGCTCCATAACTGGAGCAAGATGCCTTTTCTCATTGACTCACATTCCTTTGCCTTCCTAATTGCTTGCTGGGCCTGCATGGTAACTTTCTGTGACTTGTGTGCCAAGAAACCCAGGCCTCTCTGATGACTCAAACAACAGCAAGTCTGCAGATGCTGGAAATTCAAGCAACACACATAAAAGTTGCTGGTGAACACAGCAGGCCAGGCAGTGTCTCTAGGAAGAGGTACAGTTGAAGTTTCAGGCCGAGACCCTTCGTCAGGACTAACTGAAGGAAGAGTGAGTAAGGGATTTGAAAGTTGGGGGGAGGGGGAGATCCAACATGATAGGAGAAGACAGGAGGGGGAGGGATGGAACCAAGAGCTGGACAGGTGATTGGCAAAGGGGATATGAGAGGATCATGGGACAGGAGGTCCGGGAAGAAAGACAAGGAGCGCGGGGGGGAGGGACCCAGAGGATGGGCAAGGGGTATAGTCAGAGGGACAGAGAGAGAAAAGGAGAGTGAGAGAAAGAATATGTGTATAAAAATAAGTAACAGATGGGGTACGAGGGGGAGGTGGGGCATTAGCGGAAGTTAGAGAAGTCGATGTTCATGCCATCAAGTTAGAGGCTACCCAGACAGAATATAAGGTGCTGTTCCTCCAACCTGAGTGTGGCCCCATCTTTACAGTAGAGGAGGCCGTGGATAGACATATCAGAATGGGAATGGGACGTGGAATTAAAATGTGTGGCCACTGGGAGATCCTGCTTTCTCTGGCGGACAGAGCGTAGGTGTTCAGCAAAGCGGTCTCCCAGTCTGTGTCGGGTCTCGCCAATATATAAAAGGCCACATCGGGAGCATCGGACGCAGTATATCACCCCAGTCGACTCACAGGTGAAGTGTTGCCTCATCTGGAAGGACTGTCTGGGGCCCTGAATGGTGGTAAGGGAGGAAGTGTAAAGGCATGTGTAGCACTTGTTCCGCTTACACGGATAAGTGCCAGGAGGGAGATCAGTGGGGAGGGATGGGGGGGACGAATGGACAAGGGAGTCGCGTAGGGAGCGACCCCTGTGGAATGCAGAGAGGGGGGAAAGATGCGCTGAGTGGTGGGATCCCGTTGGAGGTGGCGGAAGTTACCGAGAATAATATGTTGGACCTGGAGGCTGGCGGGGTGGTAGGTGAGGACCAGGGGAACCCTATTCCTAGTGGGGTGGCGGGAGGATGGAGTGAGAGCAGATGCACGTGAAATGGGGGAGATGCGTTTAAGAGCAGAGTTGATAGTGGAGGAAGGGAAGCCCCTTTCTTTAAAAAAGGAAGACATCTCCTTCGTCCTAGAATGAAAAGCCTCATCCTGAGAGCAGATGTGGCAGAGACGGAGGAATTGCGAGAAGGGGATGGCGTTTTTGCAAGAGACAGGGTGAGAAGAGGAATAGTCCAGATAGCTGTGAGAGTCAGTAGGCTTATAGTAGACATCAGTGGATAAGCTGTCTCCAGAGACAGAGACAGAAAGATCTAGAAAAGGGAGAGAGGTGTCGGAAATGGTGACCTCTCTGATGACTGATACCGTTTTAAAAAATACACCACCTTTCTGTTTTTTTTTCCCACTGGAGTGGTTGGCCTCACAATTTTTCTTATGCTCACCTCACTTACTTTGTCTGTATTCCCCTGAATCTTCCCTGTTTCCTTTTTAAATCCCACATTGCTACCAGCTCAGAATCATCAGCAGACATGGACATGTTATACTTAATCACCTCATATAAAGCATTGATGCAGTTTGTGAACAGATGGGACCTCAGTATTGAATTCTGTAGCACCCCTCTGGTCACAATCTCCCAACCATAAATGACCCACTTCTATCTGATAGCAAATTCTCTATCCAAGCCCATTTATCACCCCCAAAACTACACCCTGAATTTTCTTTATTAACCCTTTCATGGGTTCTTACTGAAGGCATTTAGAAAGACTAGATCATAAAATGTGTTCTCCCTTAACCATGTTGCTTGGTATGACACCATGAAATTCCAACAGATTAGTCAAACATGGATTTTCAGTATATCTCTGTATTGATTCAAATTCTGATTATCACATGTACATCGAAACATATGCTAAAATGTGTCATAGACACAAGAGGTACTGTAGATGCTGGAAATCTAGAGCAATACACACAATGTGCTGGAGAAACTCAGCAGGTCAGACAGCGTTTATGGCTGGGAATAAACAGTCAATATTTCAGGCCGAGACCCTTCGTCAGGACGCTATGATGAAGGGTCTCAGCCTGAAACATTGACTGTTTATTCCCAGCCATAGATGCTGCTTGAACTACTGAGCTCCTAAGCATGTTGGTGAAATGTGTCATTTTGTTGACAACCAGCACAACCTCAGGAAGTGTTGGGCAGCTTGCAAGTGTTGCCACGCATTCTGGCACCAATATAGCAAGCCCACAATGCTCGACAGAACAACAATAGCAAAACAAGTCGCTTTCCTTCTTCCCATCCATCTACCCACCCACTCAAACATACAGACAGCCCTCCAGCCCCAGGATAATCCTCCTCTCGGCCTCCAGTCTCCATTGGACTCACAGACATTGAGCCTCAACTTCCAGTGTTTCCATCGACCCTTGGACTAGGATCTTCGGTAGCAACCCCAGACCCGAATTTCAGACCTCGAACTCCGGACTTGCCAACGATGATTCAACCCTCTGCTTATTTTATACATGCCCTCATAACACTTCCTAATAGATTTCAAGATTTTCCATACTATTGATTTCAAGAAAACTAGTCAATATTTTCCTTTTCCCTCTTCTCTCTTTTTTCTTAAATAGTTACATTTGCTGTCTTCCAACTTCTAAGAACTGTTTAAAATCTCAATTGGAAAATGGCAACTGACACATCCACTTATGCCATTGCTATCTCCAAGATCCTAGGGTTATAGATCTTGGGGAATTTATCACCCTACAGTCTTTATCGGTGATAATTTGTTTGCACTATTTATTTATTTTAAACCTATCATCCTCCACAATTTCCAGATTTTCTTTAAGATCTTCATGAAGGCAGATTCAAAGTATTTGTCTATTTGTTCTACTTAATACAAGTTACAGGAAAAGATTAAATAGGTTAGGACATTATTCCCTGGATCTTGGGAGAACGAGGGGAGATTTGATAGAGGTATACATAATTATGAGGGGTTTGATAGGGTAAATGCCTGCACGCTTTTTCCGCTGCGGTTGGGTGAGACTAGAACTAAAGGTCATAGACTAAGGGTGAAAGGTGAAATATTTAAAAGGAATCTGAGGGGGAGCTTCTTCACTCAGAGGATGGTGCAAATGTGGAATGAGCTGCCAGCAGAAGTGGTGAATACAGGTCCAATTGCAACATTTAAGAGAAGTTTGGATAGGTAAAATACTTTTCCCAAAGAGTGGTGAATCTGTGGAATTCTCTGCCCAATGAAGCAGTGGAGGCTACCTTAGTAAATATATTTAAGACAAGGTTGGATAGATTTTTGTGTGGTAGGGGAATTAAGGGTTATGGGGAAAAGGCGGATAAGTGGAGATGAGTCCATGGTCAGATCAGCCATGATCTTATTGAATGCAGAGAAGGCCCAACAGGCCAGATGGCCTATTCCTGTTCCTAATTTTAAAAATGATGGGAAGGGTATGGCGGGCTATGGTCCTGGTGTGAGTCAAAGGTACTAGGCAGAATAACAGTGTGGGATAGACTAAATGGGCCGAAGGTCCTGTTTCTGTGCTGTGATGCTCTATGAGTGTAGAAGGCAGAAAATGTATTATGATATTCATAGGGTAAGCTGATATCAACACCTTGAGATCCAGTGCAGTGAATTGGTTTTGCTTTATTATTGTCGCATGTAGCAAGATACAGTGAAAAGCTTGTCCTGTATACTGTTTATACAGATCAAATCATTACACACTATGAGGTAAAACAATAAGAGAATGCAGAATAAAGTGCAACAGATTCAGAGAAAGTGCAGTGCAGGTAAACAATAAAGTGTGAGATCATGATGAGGTAGATTGAGAGGTCAAGAGTCTATCTTGTTGTACTATGGAACCATTTAATAGTCTGATAACGGCTAGATGGAAGCTGTCCTTCAGCTTGGTAACACACATTTTAAGGCTTTTCTATCATCTGCCCTATGGGAGAGGGGAGATGAAAGAATGTTCAGGGTGAGTAGGGGTTTTGATTTTGCTGGCTGCTTCACTCAGTGAGAAAGCGAGAAGTGTGGACAGAGTCCATGGAGGGGAGTCTGATTTCTGGGATGTGTTGAGATGTATCCTCAACCCTATAGTTTCTTGTGGTCATGGACAGATCAGTTACCAAACCAAATCATGATGTATCATGATGCTTTCTATAGTGCATAGATAAAAATTGGTAAGGGCCGACAGGGACAAGCCAAATTCTTTAGTCTCCTGGAGAAATAGAGGTATTGGTGAGCTTTCTTGGCGATGACATTTATGTGGTTAGACCAGGACAGACTATTGGTGATGTTCACCCCTAGGTGTTCAGCTCTCTCATCTTCAGCCTGTTGTAGACAGGAGCATGTGCACTGCCCTTCCCCCCACCCCTCCCCTTCCTGAAGCTGATGACCAACTCATTAGTTTAGCTGATATAGAGGGAAATGTTGTTACTGAGCTTTTTATCTCCTTCCTGTACTCTGACTATTGAGGGAGTGCAGCATAGGTTCACGAGGTTAATTCCTGGGATGGCGGGACTGTCATATGTTGAAAGATTGGAGTGACTGGGGTTGTATACACTGGAACTTAGAAGGATGAGAGGGGATCTGATTGAAACGTATAAGATTATTAAGGGATTGGACATGCTAGAGGCAGGAAACATGTTCCCGATGTTGGGGGTGTCCAGAACCAGAGGCCACAGTTTAAGAATAAGGGGTAGACAATTTAGAACGGAGTTGAGGAAAAACTTTTTCACACAGAGGGTTGTGGTTCTGTGGAATGCTCTGCCTCAGAAGGCAATGGAGGCCAATTCTCTGGATTCTTTCAAAAAAAGAGTTAGATAGAGCTCTTAAAGATAGCGGAGTGAAGGGATATGGGGAGAAGGGTATTGATAGTGGATGATCAGCCATAATCACAGTGAATGGTGGTGCTGGCTCAAAGGGTTGAATGGCCTACTCCTGCACCTATTGTCTATTGTCTGTTTGAGATACAGTCCACTACAGTAGTATCTCTGCAAACTTGTTGCTGGAGTTAGAGAGAATCTGGCCACGCAGTCAGGCGTGTACAGGGAATAGAGTAAAGGGCTGACAGTGAGAAATTATGGAGCACCAGTGTTTAGAATAACCATGGTGAAGGTGTTGCTGCCTGTCCTTACTGTATTGGTCAAGAAGTCGAGGATTCAGTTGCAGAGAGAGGCGTTGACTCCCAGATCTTGGAGTTTGGTAATGAGTTTCCTTGGAATTACAGTATTGAAAGGGGAGCTGTAGTCAATGAACGAGCCTGAAGTAGATGTCTTTACTGTCCAGATGCCCCAGAGATAATGTAGGGCCAGTGAGATGATGTCAACTATGGACCTGTTTCATCAATATGTGAATTGCTGTGTGTTGAGGTTGTCTGGAAGACTGAAGTTAATTCATGATGTAACCAGCCTCTTGAAGCACTTTGTGATGGTAGAAGTCAGAGTCCCCGAAAGGTAGAGTTATGGCACATTACCTTGTTTTCTTAGGTATTGGGATGATAGTGATCTTCTGAAAACAGGTGGGGAACCACAGTCTGAAGCTGGGAGAGGTTAAAATGCCTACAGATACAGCTGCCAGCTGACCTGCGCAGGATCTAATGATATAGTCAGAGACACCATCTGGGCCTTTCCGTGGGTTCAGTCTCTAGAAGGCGTCTGAAACGGTGACTGTGGGTCCAGGTACACCGGAGGCTATCAGGAGGATGGTGTCATACTGTACCCCTTCTGTTTAAAATGAGCTGTAAAGATGGGCTGTATCAAACTATGAATTCATGCAGAGTACTGTATCTTGTTCTAAATCCTGAAGTGGTGGGAGTTGGCACAGGGAAAAGCGAAGTGGGGAGCTGAAATCCGTTCATGTTTGCTCATGCCAAATAGCCATTATATATTGGCTGCCTGGTGAATTTCCCTCCTGGTGTTTAATTTCATGGACTTCAGTCGGGGGGGGGGGGCAGGACAATGGGTTGCTGGCAGCGTACTGCCTGTTTAGCACTAGAAAGCAATGAATTTGTGTCAAAGCTGGTTCAGAGATGAAAAGGAGAAAAACAAAAGAGTTGGGAGTAACTCTCGCTCTTCTGTAGACCGACTCGAGAGGGGTCAAATTGATTATAGTCCACTCATTTTTGATTCTTTCCCAGGGATATTTAAAAGGAAATAAGAAAAGAAATAACATTTGTAATGAGTCAGGAAATGAGAGGATATTATTTGACTGCGCTCTTAGAACAATGGTATTAATCTCATTCAAATTTGCTAGAAAACCCCAGGTTAGTCTGAAACTATGATAATTATACACCAATTGTAGTAATTGAGAAAATTGAACTCTTGACAGTAAAAATATGGCTTCACTTTCCTTATCAATTCCCAGCTGTGTTCAACATCCAGGACAGTAATGGAATACGTATAGTTACTGAAGCATGGATTTTGTGAATACATTTGCTGATTACAGATTGTATTCACAGTAATGTTTAGTTAAACTGTTCAATGTACTAGACCATTCAGTAACAATATTAACATTAATGTTATATTACATAGAGATTTATATGCAGCTATTTTCATGCACTGATCATGGAAAAGATACAGTGAATGACCTCGGTATGAGGCCAAGGGCTGCCTAGATCACTGCGTTTGTTCTTGCCTGTGGTCATACTAAGGATTTATCAATGGGATACAGGTTCTGAGTTTATACTACTGATGGAGAAAGTCCTGAAGCAGGACGCAGTGAGGATGAATTCAGTGTTGGGTTTAGCATAATACGAATCATGGTAAGATCTTCCATAAAGTCACTTCAGAAGACCATCAATTTCAATTAATCAATTGAATAATGTGAATTATGGTTAACTTTCATCCTTTTCATCAATCCAAAATTAAATTTGAAATAATTAGTATGCAGTAATGATTTTATCCTGGAATATTTTCAGAGATGATGTTGAGAGAGCTAAATTAGTGTCATTATCTTGAGTTGCTACTCCAGCTAGTCAACTGTACACAGGTACTTGTTATATCAAACATCTGATGTGGCCAGGTTTTTAATTTGAAGATTTAAATATGCTTTTTTTTTATATTCTGGAAGGTATAACTAACAGCCTGTATTTCTCTAAACAAAAGACAGAATAATCATGATTCATTATATTCCTGGATGTTGACATTATGCTATTAAATGACTAAAGGCACTTAAGAAGAAAGATTCTTGTCTGCCAAACACATTGTGGCATTTTTGTGAAAAGGTGCAGTTTCCTTTGTTTAATTTGTAAGGTCAGGCTCTACTGTATGTGGGAATGCCTGGGACTGGCTTAATTTGCACTGCTGGCAGGCAACGGGGCAAGCTGGTTCTGTTTTCTAATACGCTCAGCAGAAAATCAATAACTTCAGGTATGCAGAGATAATGGTGCTGCCACAATCAATGCTGTACCATTGATCCACTTTGAGCTTTTGGCTAAATTTGCTGCATAATTAGAATTATTAATTAAAAATAGGAAATCAATCAACACAAATTACATGTCAGTGAAGTGTGTTTTAATTTCTTCGACATTGTCTCCGCAGCCCCCATTGTTGACTGTGTCAGAACTGACGCACAAGTAGACTGTTCTTTGTATTTGCATCATTGCTGTCTATTGGTTTACGGGCCTATTTTAAGGTGACAGTTTCAGTAGTGTTTTTCTTTATTCCTTCACACAGGTTAAGTAGTGATAAGAGGAGGTGTACTGGGCACTTTGAGCAGTGCATTGAATTTTGGAAACCTTTTAAATTCAGTGCTTTACTATAGTTGCAAGAGCTATTAAGCAACTGGTATCCTACAGTGTGCAACTCAGTTCTTAACATCTTGAAGCCTTTCCACTATCTGTAGGTTTAAGACAACACCATGACTGAACACTCCCCACCAGTGTGAATGAGTGTAATCCAACAACACTCATTAAACTTCACAACATTGCAGCCATAACCATCACCCTAAATATTCACTCTCTTCACAGTGGTGTGTACCGTCCACAAGATAACAAGGTGGCTTGCAAACGTATATATGGAATATTCCGATTCAGATTTATTTATCACATGTACATCGGTACAGTGAATGCATCGTTTGTGTTAACAACCAACACACCCAAGGATGTGCTGGGGCAGCCCACAAGTGTCACCACACATTCTGGCACCAATGTAGCATGCCCACAACGCTCGGCAGAACAACACAAATAACAACAACAGTAGCAACGCAATAAAACAAGGCAGCAGGAAAATAAGCCTGTCTTCCTGAAGCAGTGGAGGGCAGTTTTCTTTCTCTCTCTCTCTGTGCACACACACACACACACACACACACACACACACACTCACACTCACACTCACACTCACTCACACAGACACACAGATGCACACACTCACACACACACACACTCACACACACACAGACACACTGACACTCACACACACACAACACACACACACTCAGTCACACAGACACAGACACAGACACACTCACACTTACACACAACACACACACACACACACACACACCTCAGAGGCAGTTGTACAAGACATTGGTGAGGCTGCATTTGGAGTATGTGTTCAGTATTGGTCCCTGTGCTACTGGAACAATGCCATTAAGCTGGAAGTAGTGTAGAGGAGATTCATGAGGATGTTGCCAGAACTCGAGGGACAGAGTTATGGAGTGAGCTTGTGCAGGTTTGAACTATCTTCACTGGAGCATAGGAGAATGAGGAGTAATCTTATATAAAATTGTGAGGTTTGTAGAGGGGGTGATTATGCTCAATTATTTTCTCAGGACAAAACGGTGAAGTGAGAGAGTAGAAATTTAATGGGAATCTGAGAGGCAGTTTTTCACCCAGAGAGCTGAGCTGGCAGAGGAAGTGGTTGAGGCAGGTATATAAACAACATTTTAAAGCTATTTGGACTGTTATACAGATAGAAAGGGTTTAGAGAGATATGAGCCAAACATAGGAAAATGGGACTGGCTTAGATGGGTATTTTGGTTGGCAAGGATTAGCTGGATCAAAGGACCCATTTCCACGCTGTATGACTCTAAGATCCTGGAAGAGGATTTCCTTTGCCTTTCTTGCACAGAAGAGTTTGCCATTATCCTTGTGTTGTCATCAATTAGGCAGTAACAGAAGGCTCACCTCAGATTGGGATGGTTCAGGTTCAATGTTATTGTTATCTGACTGTACATATATACAACCAAATGAAGCAACGTTCCTCTGGACCACAAAACATATATCACTCGCAGCACAGAAGAAAATACCCCAAATAAGTTAATAAAATATGACTCAAAATGGATGTAGTGTGCAGCACAGGTAAACCGTAAACAGTACAGTATATACAGGGTGCCCAGTATTAGGAGAGAAGCAGATTTACTAGCAGATCTCCTGCTAAAAGGTTGCTGAAGAGTTGCATGCCAGTCATTTTGATCATAACAGGTTTTGTGGTACTTCCGTGGTGGAAGATTTTCACAATTGCACCTTCAGGTTTACATTTCTGAAAAACCTGGCTTGTGTAAGTATTCGGCAAAGACTGATATCAACAATGACAGAATAATGTTCAAGATGCAGGTGTAGAAGGCGCTTTCCAGCTAGGTTTGTGAGAAGTTTGGCATCACTGTCAGACGCTGAACTTAAAAAAAAAATGATGTCCGCTCAGAACAAAGAAAAAATGTGAAGCATTCTCATGAGTTTAGATATTTGACAGTCAGACTCAACTTCCTATCCGACAACAAAGTAATTTACCTATTAAAAACCACAGCTGAATGAGAGAAGGAGCATCTAGCCCGTGTGCCTGCTGGTAGCACTGTGGGAGATGGACCAGGTTTAGGAGAAGTTGTGCCATCTTCCAGATTACATATGTTCATGCACATCTCCATGCTGGTGGGTCAAGACTCCAAAGGCAGGGACTTCCTCTAAAATTGACAGTTAATATAGATAGCCTTCTACTGGTTGTAGTACTTTCTGACAGATAGCAAATGCCTATCACCCGCATACCTCTTTCCCATCTGGTGCCTCCATACTTCATACATGAATGGTGGGTGATGAGTTCACCATGAAGTATCAAGGGTTTATAGATACCCTACAGAGTCTGTTTCTGCCTGAATTTCTGCCGCCTTTACAGTACCTTGAAAATGAAGGTCTCAAATCCGACTTAAGGTTATTGTCAAATTCCCTGCCACAGGAGTGATCTGTAAAATGGTGATGTGCAATCTTATAGTGTTAAGTGGATTCTACACAATTTTTAAAAAGTTACATGGTCTAACTTTGTAGAGTTGACATTAATTCCAAATGCTGTGAGCCAATTATTGGATTCCTCCATGTATGACGTGATCCAGTAGCATTGAGGTTAATCTGTGTCAGCAACTGGAGAACACATTTTCAATAACCTCTATAAAGCAGTGTTTTTGGATTCACTCATTACTTGATGCATGTGACAATAAAACAACCCTACCTTCACCTTCTCTGTAACCACACTGATGCCGTACTTTATGCAAAAAGAGGCAAAGGAGTTTGTTGTAAACTGGATGATCCATCAGGAAGTAAAAACTGAATGAGACAGAATGTTTGAAAATGTAAAAATAAATGCCAAATGCTGGAAATTGAGAGGAAAAAAAAACAGCAAATGCTAGAAACATTTTAGAAACATGGAATTTAATGCAGCCAAGTGTAAGGTGTTGCACTTTGGGAGGACAAACCAGGGTAGGACTTGCTCGGTAAATGGTAGAACACTGAAAAGTGGGGTAGGACAGAAGGATTTGGGAATACAGATCTGTAATTCCTTGAAAGTTGCATCACTGGTACATGGGGTCATAATGAGAGCTTTTGGCACATGAGCCATCATAAATCAAAACATTGATTACAGGAATTGGGACGTTATGGAAGGGGTATAGTGCAGGTTGATAGGCCTGCACCATACCCCAGTTCAGCATGGATTAGATGGACCAAAGGGCCTGTAACTGTGACAAACAAGAGAAAATCAGCAAATCCAAGCAACACACAGAAAATGCTGGAGGAACTCAGCAGGCTGGGCAGCATCTATGGAAAAGAGTAAACTGTTAATGTTTTGGGCAGAAACCCTTCATCAGGACTGGAGAAAAAATATGAGGAGTCAGGATAAGAAGGTGGGGGAAGGGAAGAAAGAAACACAAGGTGACAGGTGAAACCGGGAGGGGGTGGGGAGTGTGAGGTAAAGAGCTGGGAAGGTGATTGGTGAAAGAGATGTAGGGCTGGAGAAGGGGCAATCTGATGGGAGAAGACAGAAGGCCATGGAAGAAAGAAAAGGGGGAGGAGCAACAGAGGGAGGTGATGGGCAGGTAAGGAGATAAACTGAGAGAAGGAAAAGGGAATGGCGAATGGCAAAGGGGAGAGGTGGGAGGCACTACCTGAAGCTTAAGAAATTGGAAGCTACTCAGGAGGACTATAAGGTGTTGCTTCTCCAACCTGAGCATGGCCTCATTGTGACAGTAGAGGAGGCCATGGACTAACACCTGGAATTATGACATTGTAGTCATGAGTGAGACTTGGTTGCAGGAGGGGCAGGATCGGCTGCTCAATATTCCGGGGTTCCACTGTTTTAAATGTGGCAGAGCTGGAGAGATTAAAGGAGGAGGGGTGGTGTTACAAGTCAGGGAAAATGTCATGGCAGTGCCCCATCAGGATAGACTGGAGAACTCATTTAGTCAGGCATTATGGGTGGAGCTGAGAAATAAGAAAGGTATGACCACGTTAATGGGCTATATCACAGACCACCCAACAATTCTAAGCATTTAGAGAAACAAATTTGTAGAGATCACAGACTGTTGCAAAAAAACATTGTTGTAGAAGGTGATTATAACTTTCCACATATTGATTGGGAGTCCCACATTGTAAAAGATGGAATAGAGTTTGTCAATCGTGTTCAGGAAAGTTCCCTTCATCAGTACGTAGATGTCCCAAAGAGAGCATGCGATGCTGGATTTGCTATTGGGGAATGAGACAAGGCAAGTGACAGAGGTTTGTGTAGGTGCTCGGTGCTTTACATCCAGTGACCACAATGCCATTAGTTTCAAATTAAATATCCCCAGGGCCTGATGAAGTGTTCCCTTGGACCCTACAGGAAGCAAGTGCAGAAATAGCAGAGATATTTAAATCATCCTTAGCAACAAGAGAAATACCAGAGGATTGGAGGATAGCCTATGTTGTTCTACTGTTTATAAAAGGCTTTAAACATTAACCAGTAGGCCTGTGAGTCTAACATCAGTCGTGGGAAAGTATTCTAAGATATATAAGTATTTGGATAAACATGGACTGGTTAGAGATAGTCAGCATGGCTTCATGCGTGGTAGATCATGTCTAACCAATCTTATAGGGGTATAGACAAGGTAAATGCAAGCAGCTTTTTCCACTGAGGTTGGGTGGGACTACAACCAGAGATCATGGGTTAAGGGAGAAAAGTGAGAAGTTTAAGGGGAATATGAGGGTAAACTTCTTCTCTCAGAGAGTTGTGAGAGTGTGGAATAAGCTGACGGCACAAGTGGTGCACTCGAGCTCAGTTTCAACATTTAAGAGAAGTTTGGGTAGGTATATGGATAGTAGAGATATGGAGAGCTATGGTCCCGGTGTAGGTCGAAGAGAGAAGGCAGTTTAAGTGGTTTTGGCATGGATTTGATGGGCTGAAGGGCCTGTTTCTGTATTGTACTTCTCTATGACTCTATGGCTAATACCAGAGCAGAGCAACTAACTGAACCTCCATGCACTTTGGTGGAAGTTTATTGATTGTAAGAGATAGCAGGTGGTTTATTATGAAGGGCTGAATAGACTCAGCATTCAGTATTGCTGGTTGGCCTCATTTTATATCATATTGCTCAGTCAGCAACTGTTCGTGTTATAAATCCTGTAAATTAATTAGCACTGTGCCACCAGATTTGCCCTTATTTAATTTTTTTTCCAGTTCTAAGACAATTATTGAGATGAAATGTGCCTAAAGTAATTACAAAGCCTTTAATTTGCCATGATTTTGTTCATAATTTGCTTACCTGTCACTTAGTAAGATGTTTCTTTTTCCTTGTGGAAGGTTTTGACCATGAAAGGTAAAATGGTCACAAAGGAGGTAGAACTCGGAAGCAACACTCCTAATCCCAGGATAATTAAATTATCCAAAACAAATTTAAACACTTTGTGTATAAGGTATTTAAAATTCAGTTAATGAAGTATTCATTCATAAAATACAATTAATGATGTACTCAGAATGAATAGATGATGGTACTGATTTGAATATAATTATTACCTATATTCTAAAACTCTTGAAATTTCATAGTTAAAGGATATTCACATTAATTTACATTCATTAGGGATTTCACATTAATGTGTAATCTTGAAGATGACACCCCTGACAATGTAGAATTCCCTCTATTCTGGACAGAGTCAGATTTAATTTTAAGATTGAGTCTCTGGAGTTGAACATGAAAGCACAATCTTTGGCCAAGAGGGAAGAATGCTCCCAGTTGATACCTGTGCATTCAAATAGGTTTAGAATGACATCACCAAGATCTGCGTAAATCATTCCCAAGAGAAATCATGCCTGTCTCAAGGATTGTCCTCAGTTTCAGAGACCTGAGCCATAGAAAACGAGAGCTGCACTGTCAGGAGCATTAGCTTCTGGTCTGCACATTAATGTAAGACTCTCACTCAGATGGATGTGGCACAGACTTGAAAGAAAAAGCAGGAGAATTCTTCAGGAGATTTTAATTCTCAACAATTCCAGTAACACATACGAAATGCTGAAGGAACTCAGCAGGCTAGGCATCATCGATGGAAAAGAGTAAACATTTGACATTTCAGACCGAGACCCAACATCAGGACTGAAGAAGGGTCTTGGCCTGAAACATCAACTTTTTATTCTTTCCCGTAGATGCTACCTGGCTTGCTGAGTTCTTCCAGCATTTTGTGTGTGTTGCTCTGGATTTCCAGCATCTGCTGATTTTCTCATGTTTGTGCTCAACTATCATATTAGATTAGATTCAACTTTATTGTCATTGTGCTGAGTACAGATACAAAGCAGATGAAATGCATTTAGCATCTGACCAGAAATGCGAAGAACAGTGTTATTTACAAAATAACTGCAAATTAACAAAGTGCTATAGCACACAAATATAAAAGTACTGAGACTGTACAATATGGGTGCAATACTGCTTAGCGCTGTGATATGAGGTTCAGCAGGGTCACAGCCTCAGGGAAGAAGCTCTTCCTGTGCCTGCTGGTGCGGGAGTGGAGGCTCCTGTAGCGCCTACTGGATGGGAGGAGAGTAAAAAGTCCATGGTTAGGGTGAGATGCGTCCCTGATAATGCTTTTCGCCCTGCCCAGGCAGCGATTATGGTAGGTGTTCTCAATGGTGGGCAATTGGGTGCCGATAATCCGCTGGGCAGTTTTCACCACCCACTGGAGTGCTTTGCGGTCCGATACGGGACAATTGCCATACCACACTGAGATGCAGTTGGTGAGCAGGCTCTCAATGGTACAATGATAAAAGTCCGTCAGTATCCTGGGACAGAGGTGAGCTTTCTTGATGCTCCACAGCAAATAAAGACATTGTTGCGCCTTTTTGATCAGGATGGAGGAGTTCAGGGACCAGGTGAGATCCTCGGAAATGTGGACATCAAGGAATTTGAAGCTTGATACACGCTCCACTACAGCTCTGTTGATGTTGAGGGGGACGTGAGTGTGACTCCTGGCATGCCTGAAGTCCACAATAATCTCCTTGGTCTTCTGGGTTGATACTATGTTACTAACTAGACTGTGCACAAATTGGCTGCACTTTTTCTATTTTATATTTCAACAACACACAAATGCTCAGGTGCTCAGTGAGTCAGGCAGCATCTATGGAGGGAAATGGACAATGTTTTGGGTTGAGATGCTTCTTCAGGACTGAAAGACAGAGGAGGTGGCCAGTAGCCCTCTGTAGCATTGAAGAGGTTCGGTCTCTTCTGATAGTGAAAATGTGTCATTTGAGAAGCAAAATTGAACTTACCGTAGCCTGGATACTCCCTTGCGTTTGGACAAATTATTTTGATGGAAAACCGAACGCACATTCTGTATGAAACTCTTTGCAAAAATGAGAAATTAAAAATGGAATTGAAAAAAAAGGTGGAGGGGAGGAGTGTAGCAAGAACTGGAATGTGATAGGTGGATCCAGCTAAAAGGGTGGGCAGATGGGTTGAATGGGGAGGGAGGAATGGCATGAATCCAAGCTTAAAATTTTAATAGAAAAACCTGTTTGAGCATAAAACATTCACATATTTATTCTTTTTAATGCTCAGCAGAGCAGATAAGATTAATTCACTGCCAAATATCACTAAAACTCAGCAACAGATTTTGTAAGTACAATTACAATTGTGTAAAATATGTTTGTGTTAAATGTTTTCTATTTATGCTCATTATCATTGAATGGATAATTAACTAAGTTTAATCAGAATAATTTCTAAATTAATTGCTTTTGCTCTTACAATAAAGTCCTGATTTCATGTAAACACTTAACAAGAAAGTTTGTTATATTTTTAAACACGAGAGATTCTGCAGGTGCTGGAAATCCTGAACAACACACACAAAATGCTGGAGGAATTCAGCAGATCAGGAAGCATCAGTGGAGAGGAATAAACAGTCAATGTTTTGGACCAAGGCTCTTCATCAGGATTGGAAAGGAATAGTCATAGTCATAGTCATATTTTACTGATCCCGGGGGAAACTGGTTTTCGTTACAGTTGCACCATAAATAATTAAATAGTAATAAAACCATAAATAGTTAAATAGTAATATGTAAATTATGCCAGGAAATAAGTCCAGGACCAGCCTATTGGCTCAGGGTGTCTGACCCTCCAAGGGAGGAGTTGTAAAGTTTGATGGCCACAGGCAGGAATGACTTCCTATGATGCTCTGTGTTGCATCTTGGTGGTATGAGTCTCTGGCTGAGTGTACTCCTGTGCCCACCCAGTACACTATGTAGTGGATGGGAGACATTGTCCAAGATGGCATGCAACTTGGACAGCATCCTCTTTTCAGACACCACCATCAGAGTTCTATCCCCACAACATCACTGGCCTTACGAATGAGTTTGTTGTTTCTGTTGGTGTCTGCTACCCTCAGCCTGCTACCCCAAGAGGGTAGAAGGAGAGTGGGAAGGGGAAGGAGGACAAGCTGGCAGGTGATAGTTGATGGACAGGTGACAAGAACAGAGGAATGAGGGAGTCAGAAAGGTGATTGAATAAAGAGAGAGTTGTGAGGGGTGGAGAAATTACCTGAAGTTACCTGAATATGGCCTCATCATGGTGGTAGAGGAGACCACGGACACTGTTGTCAGAAAGGGAATGGGAAATTGAACTGAAATGGATGGCCACCAAGAAATCTCGCCTTTTGTGGCGGATGGAGCAAAGGTGCTCAACAACGTGATTCCCACAACCTACATCAGGTCACCGATGTCAGACCAGGAGCACCGGATCCAATAGACGAACATACCATACTCACAGGTAAAGTGTCACCTCACCTGGAAGGACTGTTTGGGACCCTGAACGGTGGTGAGGGAGGAGGCTGTAGGAGCAGATGTAGCCCTTGTCCCACTTGCAGGGTTGAGTGTCAGGAGGGAGATCAGTGGGGTGGGAGGAGTGGATAAGGGAGTCGTGTAGAGAACGATCCCTGCATAAAGCAGTGATTGGGGCAAGGTAGGAGTGGTAGGTAGTAGTTAACAGAGAATGATGCGCTGGTTAATCATCTATTCATTATGGAGAGAGTAACGCCAAAACTAATGATTATGAAATAAAAACAGAAAAATGTTAGAAACACTCAGCAGGTCAGGCACAGTCTGTGTGGAGAAAAATAAAGTTATCATTTCAGGTCAATGACTTTTGACCTGATCTGGGAACCAATGGAAATAAACAAGTATTGATCAAGACAAAAGGAGACAGAACAGAGAGGCCTCTGATAGGATGGCTATCAATGGAGATTGAGTAACACATGCTGAAAGAAGATGGTAAAGTTATGGCTGGTAGGAGCATACAAATGGAATCTGGAATACTAGACAAGAGAAGAAAGAAATTGAATGTTGGAAGTCAAGATGTTCAGATGGCTGGTCTGCTGAAATTACTGAAATCGGTGTTGAGCACTGTGAATGCAGAATAAAGTGCAACTGCTACAGAGGAAGTGCAGTGCTGGTAGACAATAGGATGCAAGATCATAATGAGGTAGATTGTGAGGTCAGGAGTCACATCTATTGTAAAAGCAAGAGAAAGGGCATACAAGAAAGCAAAAATTAGTGGGAAGACAGAGGATTGGCAAGTTTATAAAAATCTACAGAGAGCATCTAAGAAAAATCATTAGAAGGGAAGAGATAAAATATGAAAGCAAGATAGCAAATAATATCAAAGTGAATAGTAAAAGTTTTTTTCAAGCATGTTAAAAATAAAAGAGAAATTAGAGTGGACATAGGACTACTAGAAAATGAGGCAGGAGCAATAATAACAGGGACATGGCGATGGCTGATGAACTAAATGGGTATTTTGCATCAGTCTTCACTGTGGAAGACACTAGCAGTATGCCTAATGTTGTAGTGTGTGAAGGAAGAGAAGTGGGTACAGTTACTATTACAAGGGAAAAGGTGCTCAAAAAGCTGAAAGACCTAAAGGTACATAAGTCACCTGGACCAGATGAACTGCACTCTAGGATTCTGAAAGAGGTGGCGTTAGAGATTGTGGTGGCATTAGAAATGATCTTTCAAAAATCATTGTACTCTGGCATGGTGCCAGAGGAGTGGAAAGCAGTTGAGAGGAAATTACAGACCAGTTAGCCTGACCACAGTGGTTGGGAAGATGTTAGAGTCAATTGTTAAGGATGAGGTTATGGAGTACTTGGTGACACAAGATAGGACAAAGTCAGCATGCTTTCCTTCAGGGAAAATCCTGCCTGATGAACCTGTTGGAATTCTTTGAGGAGATTACAAGAAGGATAGATAAACGGGATGTAGTGGATGTTGTATATTTGGACTTTCAGAAGGCCTTTGACAAGGTGCCACACATGGGGCTGCTTACCAAATTAAGAGCCCATTGGTATTACAGGAAAGTTACTACCACGGTCAGAGCATTGGCTGATTGGTAGGAGGCAGTGAGTGGAAATAAAAGGATCCTTTTCTGGTTGGCTGCCAGTGACTAGTGGTGTTTCGCAGGGGTCGGTGTTGGGACCACTTCTTTTTATGCTGTATGTCAGTGATTTAGATGATAGAATAGATGGCTTTGTTGCCAAGTTTTCAGAAGAACACTATGGCGGGGCAGGTAGTGTTGAGGAAACAGGTAGGATGCAGAAGGACTTAGACAGATTAGGAGAATGGGCAAGAAAGTGGCAAATGAAATACAATGTTGGAAGATGAATGGTCATGCATTTTGGTCGTAGAAATAAATGTGCGGACTATTTTCTAAACGAGAAAATCCAAAAATCTGAGATACAAAGGGACTTGGGAGCCCTTGTGCAGAACACCCTAAAGGTTAACTTGCAGGTTGAGTCAGTGATGAGGAAGGCAAATGCCATGTTAGCATTCATTTCAAGAGATGTAGAATACAAGAGCAGGGATATGATGCTGAGGCTATATAAGGCACTGGTGAGGCTTCACCTTGAGTATTGTGAAAAGTTGTGGGCTCCTCACCTTAGAAAAGATGTGCTGGCATCGAGAGTCCAGAGGAGGTTCACAATGATGATTCCAGGAATGAAAGGGTTATCATACAAGGAACATTTGATAGCTCTGGGTCTGTACTCACTGGAATTCAGAAGGATGAGGGGGGATCTTTCGAAACCTTTCGAATGTTGAAAGGCCTAGACAGAGTAGGTGTGGAAAGGATGTTTCCCTTGGTGGGAGAATCTAGGACAACAGGGCACAGCCTCAGGATAGAGGGGCACCATTTCAAAACAGTGATGCGGAGAAATTTCTTTAGCCAAAGAGTGGTTAATTTATGGAATTTGTTGCCATGTGCAGCTGTGAAGGCCAGGTCATTGGGTGTATTTAAGGCAGAGATTGATAGGTTTTTGATTGGACATGGAGGAGGCTGGGAACTGGGGTTAAGGAGGAGAAAAAAAAAGGATCAGCCATGACTGAATGGCGGAGCAGACGCGATGGGCTAGATGGCCTAATTCTGCTCCAATGTCTAATGGTCTTATCTTATCATGCTAGGGGGCCACTCAGTTGCCTTATAACAGTGTGGAATCGGAATCTGGTTTGATATCACTGACATATATTGTGAATTCTGTTGTTTTGCAGCGGCAGTACAGTGCAGTACTTCATAATAAAAACTATAAATTCCAGTAAGGAATATTATATACACCAGAGAGAAGAAGAAAATTAAATTAAGTAAATAGTGTAAAAAGAGAGGAAAAAATACTGAGGTTGTGTCAATGGGGTCATTGTCCATTCAGAAATCTGATGGCATAGAGAAACAGATTAGCTTTATTTGTTGCATGTACGTCAAACACATATAGTGAAATGGGTCATTTGTGTCAAATTAAATCAGCAAGAATTGTGCTGATAAGCCTGCAAGTGTTGCTATACATCCGTTGCCAACATAGCATGCCCGTAACTTACTGACCCTAACCTGTATGTCTTTGTAGTTTGGGAGGAAACCAGAGCACCCAGAAGAAACCCCCATGGTCGCTAGAAGAACGTTCAAATTCCTTACAGACTGCAGTGGGAATCGAACGAGCCTGGTGTCTCAGGGCTGGGTGTGTCTGCACAGGCGTCAAACCAAGGTGCTGGCACTCCTTCTCTGCCGCCTACCCCACACCCCTCCCGTGACGGGCGACCCTCACCGTTCCCAACATCTATTGCTCCCACTGGATTTATGAACTCTCTCTTTACTACACATTAACAAATACAGAACTGTGTAGAAGTCTTAGGTACCCTAGCTATATATATATATATATATATATATATATATATATAATGTGTGTGTGTGTTTAAGGCTTTTGCACAGTACTGTGTGTGTCAATCTTGATTGTTCATTTACATTTCCTTTACTTCTGTTTGTAACCTCCAAGCACAGGCAGTGACAAGTTAAAGAACACTTCATTTTCAGTTTCTACTCATTTTCTCTGGCAGAACACCTCTTACTACTGAATCCTCAAATCTTGTTTGTTCATTCAGTTCAAGGCAACAATCTCATCGCTCAGAATGGTGCTTCTGCCTGAATGGAGCCTGGAAGAGTTATTTCTTTTCATAGAGGAGGAGGAGCAGAATGTTCTTCAATCCCACAAAAGCAATCAGGACATTGCTGCACGATTCCTCTTATTAAATCTAAGCTAAACCTCCCTTTTCTGGAGTCAGGCCGGGGTGTTTCATCTTGAGTGATCCAGAACCAGAGGACGTCGACAATGATCCCTCTTCTCACAATGGCCAGTCTTGTAGTCTCTGCTGGTCAGATTCCAGGTTAATAATTATTTAAGGATACATACGAAAGCACAGCAGGAATTAAGCATAATGTGTAATAAATTCAGTTCATTGCAGACTTTTATAGTCATTAAGATATGAAGGTTTTTATTCCATTAGTCAGGACCAGATATGAGCATAGGTCCAAGAGATGTAGGCTATTGACTGAACGTTTGCGAGTATTAAAGAGGCATCCATTAAAAGGAAAAGCAGGCTTTAAAATAAATCAAAATGAAAGTTAAAAAAAGGAAAATACATCAGTTATTAGTTAATATTACACGAAAATTGCTACCTGCAGCATTTTTGTTGGCCCGTGGCATTGGTAAAGGAACGGCTAAGCACATTCTCCATATTAATACCGACATTGATTGATTGATTCATTTAACCACCCATGCCATCTGAATAACGATATTGCATCTTCTAAATTGGGGATATTGCATTACCGGTCCTTTCATGTTTTTGCATATTTGTGAGTTTGGTATTTTTAAATTATGATGTAGTTTGGAACCATTTCTAAGACTATCCAGTTGCATTGCTGTGTTACAGATCAACGTGAACAAATATAGTCCCCTATCGTGAGAACTGACAAAGCTTGAAAATGTCTTCAATCATGAGAAAACAATGCACATTTACCTCAATAAATGTTCTAATTACATTTTTCTTTTCAACATAATGATATCAGATCAAAAGGGTGCAGAGACTTGCTTTTACTGACCCAACAAACCTGCATAACTTCCTTATGATCATCCATTACAAGTTGTTCAGCATCTTCTTCATGAGCTTGCTTTTGAAACAGTAAAAAAATCATTTGACTGCTACCTTCCTAAAGTTAGAAAATATTGGAAAAACTGCTGGTCAGGAAGCAATTGTGCAAAAGGATAGGGTGAACGTACTGAATCAATTGCTGACGGAGTCAACATCTGACATTTGATGGTTGCACATTCCATGGGTGCCTTTTTGAGGTACAGTATTTGGGATCTACTTTCTCATTTCATTTGACCTCCCAAAGAGTGGCATGGTAGTGTGGTGGTTAGCACAATGCTTTACAGCACCAGCACTGCAGCCTGTAAGGTGTTAGCATGTTCCCCTCGTGACTGCGTATGTTTCCTTCGGGTGCTCCAATTTCCTCCCACAGTCCAAAGACATACTGATTGGTAGGTTAACTGCTCATTGTAAACTGTCCTGTGATTAGGCCAGGATTAAATCAGGGAATTGCTGGGCGGCACGGCTGAAAGGACTAGAAGGGCCTGTTCTACGTTGTATCTCAATAAATAATAAAGAAAACGTACTGTCTGATCCGCTGAAATTTTCCAGCAGTTACTGTTGTTGCAGAATACCAGCATCTGCAGTTTTGTTTGTTTTTTATCTATGTAAAAATAGATTGCCTGCTCCTACTCTTTGTATTTACATAAACACGAACTATTGATGTACTTGGGAAAAGAACAGTGGTACTCAGTACTAGCAGTTGAATTGCACTAAGTACCACTGCTCTTTTTGAAATCAACTATATTTCATTAGGAGTTTGTTGAGATTTGGGATGTCACCAAAGTCCTCGCAAATTTCTACAGAGGTACCATGAAAAGCATTCTAACTGGCGGCATCACCGTCTGGTATGGAGGGGGGGGGGGCACTGCACAGGCTCAAAATAAGCTGTAGTAAGTTGTAAACTTAGTCAGCTCCATCACGGGCACTGGCCTCCCCAGCATCCGGGACATCTTCAAGGGGTGATGCCTCAAAAAGGCAGCATCCATCATTAAGGTCCCACCATCAGCCAGGACATGCCCTCTTCTCACTGTTATCATCAGGGAGGAGATACAGGAGCCTGAAGGCACACACTCAATGGTTTAGGAACAGGTTCTTCCCTTCTGACATCAGATATATGATTGGACATTGAACCCATGAACACTACTTTTCTTTCTCTCTTTTTGCACTGTTTGTTTAATTAACTTTTTACAATGTATATATACTCCTTATTGTAATTTAACTTTTTACAATGTATATATACTCCGTATTGTAATTTACAGTTCTTATTATCATGTATTACAGCGTACTGCTGCTGCATAGCAACAAGTTTCATGAGAGAAGCCAATGATATTAAATCTAATTCTGAATGATTACAAAAACAATTTCAGTGAGACCTGCAAGTGTTAAGACTCAGCACATTTCAGCCGAAGTCTCCCTGTGACCTTTTCATGTACACTGAAGGAAAATTATAAATGTTTGATAGGATTGCATTAACGCACGAAGCAGGGATTCCAACAGACTACCTGACCAGTGAAGAAAAGAAACAGTAGAAAAATTGTCATTAAATTTAAGAAAGGAGCTTTATGTTTTAATTCGTCTATGCTTGTGAAATTAATTGCTTTAAAAACTGAACTTTTAGTTCAGGAAATCTAGAGATTAACAAAGAGGAATGGGAAAAATTGGAGGCAACTGGAATATTATATTAAGTATAAATTTGTGCTGTCTGTCTTTATTAACATGAGGAATCACATGAAGGTTACTCATTCATTCATAGAAGACATTGCGAATCCTTCCATTTCTATTGTTTGATTTACTCAAATGTTATTGATTGTTGCCTGACTTTCCCCTCCTCCTTGTCTGGTGCAGTGACACAGGTAGGGTGCTGACAGGAAGCCAAAGCCACCTCCAGAGACAAAATGAGAGATGTGTTGTCACTGAACTTGCATTCTATTGGGAAAGCATCAGAAGCAATAAAAGCCAAACTTTATTTTCTCTCATAACCTTTAGACAATTGTACATGCAGGTGAAGAGCAGAGTCATTTTTCTTTTAATTTAGAACTTTGAGTATCTGTGTGCTTATCACTGACAGTTCTGAAAGGTAAAAGAAAGCACTTCAATGATGGCATCTAACGTTTTTAGCAATTGTAAAAAAACACCATAAACTAGCTTGAATGAAACAAAAATACACCTGAATTGAAATTAGAGTTAGAATTTATTTTATTTCTTACATCCATTTCACAATATGAGGGAGTAAACATCTTTATGTTGCATCCCTGTCGCAGTGTACAAGTAATAAATGTGGGAGGATATTCCCCAGACTAAAAGATTGTGTACATAATTGTTTTGTATGCATATACGTACAGTCAGGTACGCAATCCGTTCAATGTGTATTGATCAATCTGATGGCCTGGTGAAAGAAGCTGTCCTGTAGCCTGTTGGTCCTGCCGTTAATGCTGTGGTACCGTTTACCCAGACGGAAGCAGCTGAAACAGTTTGTGGTTGGGGTGGCTAGAGTCCCCAATGATCCGCCGGGCCCTTTTTACGCACCTGCTGCTGTAAATGTCCTGAATAGAGAAAAGTTCACATGCACAAATTCACTGGGCTGTCTGTACCTCTGATACATTTTTGACTGTTGCCTGAAGCTTCAAATTTTCCTGCCAGATTACGAGCAATGTGCTGATGTTATCAATATGCTCAGCGGACTGACTGAGACTGACCCAGGCTCGTCTGTCAGTGGATGGAGGCAGAGAATGGGGAGACAGGCATTTTATCTGCCTGAGTTGATATGTAAACCTTCTCTGCTGATGGTGAAAGATCTCTGCTAAGCTGCCACATTATCCAGTCACTGTCGCTGCTCCTTCGGAGAAATCAGCGGAAGAAGTATCTGCAGTAAAGACAACAGTGAGAAAGTGCATTGCTTTTTACATTTTCATTGCTCATCCAACCTGTGTTGACATCGGAAACATGGTGAAACTTGTGGGCTGCCCCCAGCACTTCATTGGACTGTGGTACAAATGGCACATTTCACTGTATGATTTGATGGTTGGATACATGTGTGATAAATAAATTTGAATCTTGAATCTTGTTGCATTTTGATTGTGCTTGCTTATCTATTTGATGATTGTTAAAACCAGTTAAGTTGCACCTAACCAGGCTTCTTTCTGATTGCTTCTTACATGATTACTCAAACTGGCCACACCTTATGAAGGTGGCTAAGTCGCCCAATTGGTGTTTCACCATTTTCTCAATGGATATGATTAAGTATTCCCGTTTCAGCCTGATACAGCCAAAAAGCACAACTGCTTCCAAGATCAGTACAGACAACAAAGATGTCTTAATGCATTTAAACGAACTAGCGCTGCTTAAAACTGACGGAAACAGCACCAATTGTAGTCGGAATTGCCTGTAGAATACCTCGGAGGAAGCGCAGGTGCAGAGCGGGGTTACAAGTGCGTTTAAGGAAACGGGGTTTTAAACACCCTATACCGACTATCTTGCTGGCAAATGTGCAGTCTCCGGTGAATAAAATCGATGATCTCAGAGCTAGAGTGCTGAGTCAGAGGGACATTAGGACCGCATGTGTCCTTTATTTCACGGAATCCTGGTTAACCCCTTCCATACCAGATGCAGCGATTCAGATCGACGGGTTTACTATACACTGTCAGGATAGATCTATAGAATCTCTCAAAAGCAGAGGTGGAGGAGTATGCCTCATGATCAGCTCTTCTTGGTGCACAAATATATCAGTGCTGTCCCAATTCTGCTCACCAGACCTGGAATATCTAGCAGTTAAGTGCCGTCCTTGTTACCTACCACGGGAATTCTCCAGGGTCATTTTGGTAACAGTTTACATTCCACCTCAGGCCAATGTCAATCAGGCTTTGGATGATCTGAGCAATGGGATCAACATGCACAAAACAGCGCACCCTAACACCTTCACCATTGTTTTGAGAGATTTTAACCAGGCCAGTCTGAAAAAAATCGCTAAGCAATTAGCATCAACAGATCACATGCAATACCTGAGGGAACAACACACTGGACCATTGCTACACCACCATCAAGGATGCCTATCGTTCCATTCCACGCCCTCACTTTGGGAAGTCTGCTTACCTGGCTGTATTTCTACTCCCTGAGTATAGGCAGAGACTGAAGACTGCAGCACCAGCAGTGAGGACCAAGAAGGTACGGACAAGGGAAGCACAGGAGCACCTACAGGACTGCTTTGAATCGGTGGACTGGACTGTACTCAGGGATTCATCTTCGAATCTGGATGAGTATGCTGCAGTTGTTACCGACTTCATTAAAACCCGTGTGGATGAGTGAGTGCCTGCAAAGATTTACTGTACATTCCCAAACCAAAAGCCTTGGATGAACCAGGAGGTACGTCGTCTACTGAAGGCTAGATCTGTGGCATTCTGACCCGAACCAGAAAACCAGGTATGATTTGCAGAGGGCTATTTCAAGGGTGAAGAGACAATTTCGAACGAGGTTGGAGGTGACATCGGATGTACTACAACTCTGGCAGGGTTTGCAAGACATTACTTCCTACAAAGCGAAACCCAATAGCATGAATGGCAGCGATGCTTCACCACCAGATGAACTCACCACCTTCTATACTTGCTTAGAAAGGGAGAACACAGCTACAGCTGTGAAGATCCCTGCTGCACCTGATGACCCTGTGATCTCTGTCTCAGAGGCCGATGTTAGGCTGTCTTTAAAGAGAGTGAACCCTTGCAAGGCAGAAGGTCCTGATGAAGTACCTGGTAAGGCTCTGAAAACTTGTGCCAACCAACTAGCTGTACTATTCAAGGACATTTTCAACCTTTCACTGCTATGGGCAGAAGTTCCCACTTGCTTCAAAAAGGCAACAATTATACCAGTGCCAAGGAAGAACAATGTGAGCTGCCTTAACGACTATCGCCCGGTAGCACTCACATCTACAGTGATGAAATGCTTTGAGAAGTTGGTCATCACTACACTAAACTCCTGCCTCAGCAAGGACCTGGACCCATTGCAACTTGCCTATCGCCACAATAGATCAATGGCAGATGCAATCTCAATGGCTTTTCGCATGGCCTTAGACCAACTGGACAATACAAACACCTATGTCAGGATGCTGTTCATCGACTGTAGCTCACATTTAATACCATCATTCCCACAATCCTGATTCAGAAGTTGCAGAACCTGGCCTTCTGTACCTCCCTCTGCAATTGAATCCTCAACTTCCTAACCAGAAGACCACATCTGTGCGGATCGGTGATAACATATCCTCCTCGCTGACGATCAACACTGGTGCACCTCAGGAGTGTGTGCTTAGCCTGCTGCTCTACTCTCTGTATACACATGACTGTGTGGCTAGGCAAAGCTCAAATACCATCTATAAATTTGCTGATGATACAACCATTGTTGGTAAAATCTCAGGTGGTGATGAGAGGGCATACAGGAATGAGATATGCCAACTAGTGGAGTGGTGCCACAGCAACAAGCTGGCACTGAATGTCAGTAAGACAAAAGAGCTAATTGTGAACTTCAGGAAGGGTAAGACAAAGGATCACATACAAATCCTCATAGAGGGATCAGAATTGGAGAGAGTGAGCAGTTTCAAGTTCCTGGGTGTCAAGATCTCAGAGGATCTAACCTGGTCCCATCATATTGATGGCAAGACAGTGGCTATACTTCATTAGGAGTTTGAAGAGATTTGGCATGTCAACAAATATACTCAAAAACTTCTATAGATGTACTGTGGAGAGCATTGACAGGCTGCATCACTGTCTGGTACGGAGGGGCTACTGCACAGGACCGAAAGAAGCTGCAGAGGGTTGTAAAGCTAGTCAGCTCCATCTTGGATACTAGCCTACAAAGTACCCAGGACATCTCCAGGGAGTGATGTCTCAGAAAGGCAGCATCCATTATTAAGGACCTCCAGAACCCTTTTCTCACTGTTACCATCAGGTAGGAGGTACAGAAGCCTGAAGGCACAGACTCAGCGATTCAGGAACAGCTTCTTCCCTTCTGCCATCTGATTCCTAAATGGACCTTAAACCCTTGGACACTACCTAACTTTTTTTAAATATAAAATATTTCTGTTTTTTGCACATTTTTTAATCTATTCAATATATGAATACTCTAATTGATTTACTTAATTATTTATCTGTAAATTTTATTTATTTTTTTCTCTTCTATATATGTATTGCATTGAACTGCTGCTACTTAGTTAACAAATTTCACGTCACATGCCGGTGATAATAAACCTGATTCTGATTCTGATTATACATTTGAGCCTGAAATGCAGATTGTGACTATCCTAAGAACAAGGCATCTGCTAATCTGTAGTTAGGGGGACAGATAGGTGATTCTGTGGCCAGAAAAAACAAACACAATTTGTAGTTTGCCTCCCAGGTGCCAGCGTCCATGATGTTTCTGAACGCGTCCTCAATATCCTGAAAAGGGAGGGTGAGCAGCCAGAAGTTGTGGTACATAATGGAACCAGCGACATAGGTAGAAAAAGGGAGGAGGTCCTGAAAACATAATACTGGTAGTTCGGAAGGAAGCTGAGAAGCAGGACCTCAAGGGCAGTAATCTTGGGATTGCTGCCTGTGCCACACAACAGTGAGGGTAGGAATAGAATGAGGTGACACATAAATGTGTGGCTGAAGAATTGGAGCGGGGGCAGGGATTCAGATTTATGGATAATTGGGACCTCTTCTGGGGAAGGTGTGACCTGTACAAAAGTGATGGGTTACACTCGAACCTGAAGGGGACCAGTATTCTTGCACACAGGTAACTAGAGTGGTTGGGAGTGGTTTAAGCTAATTTGGCAGGGAGATGGGAACCAGGATGATGGAGCTGACGATGAGCCAGCAGGTTTACAGGTAGATGATGGGTGTAGTATGAATGTAAGGAAGGACAAGCCAATGATTGTGTACAAATGCAGACAGCACAAAGAGTTAAATTGTACCACAGAGGCAAAATTCAAAGGGGGAAAGAATGCAGGACTGAAGGTGTGGGCGAACTCATGGCGCAGTTAGAGATTGGTTGGTATGATATTGTGGGCATCACTGAGTCATAGCTGAAAGAAGGTCATCATTGGGAGCTTAACATCAAAAGATATATTTTGTATTGAAAAGCCAGGCAGGAAGGCATAGGCGGTGGTGTGGTTCTGTTGGTAAGAGATGGAATTACATCTTTAGAAAGAGGTGACATAGGGTCAGAGAATGTTGAATTTTTGTGAGTGGAGTTAAGAAACTGCAAGGGTAAAAAAACACTATAGGAATCATATATAGGCCTCCAAATAGTAGCCAAGATGTGGGTTTGAGATTGCAAAGGGAGCTGGAAAAGGTATGTAATAAGGGTAATGTCACAATTGTAATGGGGGATTTCAATATGCAAGGGGATTGGGACATTCAGGTTGGTGTCAGATCATAAGGGAGGGAATTTGTTGAATGCCTATGAGATGGCTTTTCAGAGCAGCTTGTCCTTGAACCTACTAGGGGAAAGGCTATCTTTGATTGGGTGCTGTGCAATAACCCAGATCTCATTAGGAAGCTTAAAGTAAAGGAACCCTTAGCAGGCAGTATCATAATATGATTGAATTCATACTGCAATTTGAGAGGGAGAAGCACAAGTCACATGTATCAGTATCACAATGGAATAAAAGGAATTACAGAGACATGAGAGAGGAGCTTGCCCAGGTGGATTGGAGGAGGATACTGGTGGGGATGATGGAAGAGCAGAGGTGGCTGAAGTTTCTCAAACAGCAGGGGTAGCCAACCATGGCTGACAAGGGAAGTTAAGGACTGTATAAAAGCCAAGGAAAGGGCATATAAAGTAGCAAAATTCAATGGGAAGTTGGATGATTGAAAAGCTTTTAAAATCCAAGAAAAGGCAACTGAGAAAGCTATAAGAAAGGCAAAGATGAAATATGAGGGCAAACTAGCCAATAATATAAAGCAGGATACTGAAAGTTTTTTTCTTTTTTTTGGTAATTTATTTTTTATTGAATTTCATTATATAAAGAGTAAAAAGGAGGTGAGAGTTGATATTGAACCACTGGGAAATGAGCAACACACATCAAAGTTGTTGGTGAACGCAGCAGGCCAGGCAGCATCTCTAGGAAGAGGTACAGTCGATGTTTCAGGCCGAGACCCTTCGTCAGGACTAACTGAAGGAAGAGCTAGTAAGAGATTTGAAAGTGGGAGGAGGAGGAGGAGGAGATCCAAAATGATAGGAGAAGACAGGAGGGGGAGGGATGGAGCCAAGAGCTGGACAGGTGATTGGCAAAAGGGATATGAGAGGATCATGGGACGGGAGGCCCAGGGAAAAGGAAAAGGGGGAGGGGGGGAAACCCAGAGGATGGGCAAGGGGTATAGTCAGAGGGACAGGGGGAGATAAAGGAGAGAGAGAGAGAAAGAATGTGTGTATATAAATAACGGATGGGGTACGAGGGGGAGGTGGGGCATTAGCGGAAGTTAGAGAAGTCAATGTTCATGCCATCAGGTTGGAGGCTACCCAGACGGAATATAAGGTGTTGTTCCTCCAACCTGAGTGTGGCTTCATCTTTACAGTAGGGGAGGCCGTGGATAGACATATCAGGATGGGAATGGAATGTGGAATTAAAATGTGTGGCCACTGGGAGATCCTGCTTTTTCTGGAAAATGATGCTGGTGAGGTAGAAATGGGGGACAAACATGCCAGATGAACTTAATGAGTACTTTGCATCAGTCTTCAATGTGGAAGACACTAACAGTGTGCCAGAGGTCTATGAATGTTAGGGAGCAGGAGTGAGTGCCATTGCTATTACAAAGGAAAAAGTGCTCGGCAAACGCAAAGGTCTTAGGGTGGATAAGTCACCTGGACCAGATGGACTACATCCCAGAGTCCTAGGGGAGGTTGCTGAAGAGATAATGGATGCATTGGTCATGATCTTTCAAGAATCCTTTGATTCTGGCATGGTCCTGAAGGAGAATGTCACTCATCTCTTTAAGAAGGGAGGAATGCAAAAGAAAGGAAATTATAGACTAGTTACTGTAATCTCAGTGGTTGGGAAAGTGTTGGAGTCTATTATTAAGGATGAGGTTTCAGGGTACTTGGACACTAATGATAAAATAAGTCAAAGTCAGCATGGTTTATGTAAAGGGGAATCTTGCCTGACAAATCTGTTAGAGTTCTTCAAGGAAGCAACAGGCAGGGTGGACAAAGGAGAGGCAGTGGATGTCATTTACTTGGATTTTCAGAAGGCACTTGATAAGGTGCCACACATGAGGCTGCTTAACAAGATAAAATCCTAAGATGCTACAGGAAAGATACCGGCACAGATAGAGGAATGGCTGACACGCAGGAGGCAGCAATTGGGAATAAAGGGGGCCTTTTCTGGTTGGCTGCAGTGACTAGTGGTGTTCTTCTGGGGTCAGTATTGGGACTGCTGCTTTTCACATTGTTTGTCAATGATTTAGATAATGGAATTAATGGCTTTGTGGCAAAGTTTGCTGATGATCAGAAGGTAGGTGGAGGGGTAGGTAGTGCTGAGGAAGCAATGTGATTGCAGCAGAACTTAGACAAGTTGGAAGAATGGGCAAAAAAAGTGGCAGATGGAATAGTGTGTTGGGAAATTGTATGATACTGCATTTTGGTAAAAGGAATAATAGTGCAGACTATTATCTAAATGGGGAGAAAATTCAAACATCAGAGGTTCAAAGGCACTTAGGAATCCTCTTGCAAGACTCCCGGAAGATTAATTCACAGATTGTGTGTGTGGTAAAGAAGGCAAATGCAATGTTGGCATTTATTTCAAGGGGAATAGAATATAAAAACAAGGCAATAATGTTGAAGCTTTATAAGACACTAGTCAGGCCGAACTTGGAATATTGTGAACAGTTTGGGCCCCATATCTCAGAAAGGATGTGTTGTCATCAGAGGGAGTCCAGAGGAGGTTCACGAGGATGATTCTGGGAATGAGGGGTTTAATATATAATGAGTGTTTGACAGCTTTGGGCCTGTACCAAATGGAACTTAGGAGAATGTGGGGTTGGGGGTGGGGATCTCATTGAAACTTACTGAATGTTAAAAGGACTAGATAGGGTGGATGTGGAGAGGAAGTTTCCTACGGTGGGAGTACCCAGAACTAGAGGGCACAGCCTCTAAATTGAGGGGCAACCTTTTAGAACAGATGTAAGGAGGATTTTTTTTTAACCTGAGAGTAGTGAATCTGTGGGATGTTCTTCTCCAGACTGTGGTGAAGGCCAAATCCATGGGTATGTTTAAAGCAGAAGTTGATAGATTCCTGATTAGTCAAGGCATCAAAGATCATGGTGAGAAGTCAGGTGTATTGGGTTGAGTGGGATCCGGGATTAGCCATGATGGAATGGCGGAGGAGATTCGATGGGCTGATGGCCTAATTCTGCTCCCATGTCTTATGGTCTAAGTTTAGACAGAGATACAGAGAGAGTCTGAGGTCAGGAGAGTTAGAAATTGGGGACAAGTTTAAGGCCTGGTTAGGGAGAGACTGCTGGTGGGGTGGAATGTTGGGGTCTTTTGTAGGGAAGGTGAAGTTTAGGTCTGGGAACAGGGAAGTATGGGGCCCAGGAGATAGGAGGAAGAGGTACCTGAGAAGTGTCAGGTTATATGTGCTCGGTAGGGCTGGCATTGGACGAAGACGAGGTTAACAGATGGCTATGAGTTAATGGCTTGGATAGACTCTAGACATGGAAAAGACCGGGAGACCAGCAAATAGGTCAGATTTTGTCTCCCAGAAGTGGGGAAGTGAGTTAGAACCATAAATGGGGATTGGAGGGTGAGAAGTAACAGTGAGCATTTTTAAAAAATTAATGTGTGTTGCAAATTGGTAAGTTATTTAGCATATAAGTAAAGTACAAGAGGGAGCCACTCAGTTCAATAAGGAGAGCAATGTTGTTAGTCGCTTTTTTCACATTAGTTTCTCACTCTGGTTATGCAGGTCTCTGGTTAGATCCCCTGTGTTCAATCAAGTTACCTCCAGTTAAGCTAGTCATGGATAAGGCCTACAAACAAGTATGAGGTCAGTAATTTGTATAAACAAAGGATCTAAAGAGATTTGTGTCAAAGGTGGGTGTGTTTGCTTCCTGCCAATATATTAGCTGTGGACTACTGGCCATATCGCAGTTTCAGTGGCCCAAGTATTGCCTGAGAGGTGGTACTCGTCAGATGAAAGTCGAAAGATGTGTGAGAGGGTGAAATCAGCAAAGTCTGTTTGGCTTCCGGCATCTGTCAAAATAGAATCGTTGTGTACGAGCGCACCAGATTCATTCCTGCAGTGAATGAGTTCACTTTCATTAAACTAACACATAAAACATAAATCATTGCTTCTGCATAGACGGTTCTCAGTGTGGACTGATGCCACACAAGGTCTTTCTATTCTGTTCACTCAGCCATAATGAGAAAATGGAATGAATTGTGAGCAGTGTATCGTTTCCGTTTATATATATGGACATTTATTACAATTTCTATGCCCTCTGATATAGATCTACAGATCCAGAGTTGTGGGGGAAATTTCTCACCTTGCTTTTCACACAAAAGAATTGTCAACTCTGCTTCAGTTTTATCTTGCTGATTACTAAAGTTGTTAAGCTATGTAAGTATTGAATAGGAACGGGAAAACATCTTCCTGACACATCATTACAAATGCTTTGTTACATTTAAACACTGCCTTGGCCACAGAAGCCAGGTTAGTAATGAAGGTGTGTAATTCTCATTGGAGGTCTGTGGCCATTGGTATTTCAAGGGTTTAGTGCTGAGACCTTTGTTATTATTATGATTATGAAGATACGTAGTCCTCTTTTATTGTCATTTAGTAATGCATGCATTAAGAAACGATACATTATTTCCTCCGGTGTGATATCACAAAACACAGGACAGACTAAGACTGAAACAACTGACAAAACCACATAATTATAACATATAGTTACAAACAGTGTAGCAATACCATAACTTGATGAAGAAGTCTGTGAGCACAGTAAGGTTCAAAGTTTCTCAAATGTCCCACATCTCACGCAGACAGGAGAAGGAAGAAAAAGTCTCCCTGCCATGCTGACTACAATCCGACTCTGAGTCATCCGAAAACTTTGAGCTCTGATCAGCTCTCCGACACCGAGTACTGAGCGCCATCTCTGTCAGAACGATTCGACCTCCTTCTCGGTTGCCAAAAGCAGGCAAGGCCGGGGATTTTGAGGCCTACCCTCCGAAAGATTCCTGACCACACAGTAACGACAGCAGCGAACGGCGTTTCAGAAATTTCTCCAGATGTTCCTCTGTGCTTTCACATCCATTCTCCATCAAAGTAGAAATTGTCCATGGCCCCTATTAACAGATACAATATCATTTTTCACCGGAGGGCTGCACATGCATGGCGCGCCGCCATCTTCTCCTCCCGCCAATCTCTCCCTTTTGTTTGAGTATATATAAATATTATATTGTATAATATAATAATAATTTTCTGTAAATCTAAAATGGTTCAGTCTGTTTCTGTGCTGTACTTTTCAATGACTTTAATAAATAATATATATACACTAAGTGACTGCTTTATTAGGATAGGAGTGGAACTTGGTATAGTCTCCTGCTGCTGGAGCTCATCTTCTTCAAGGTTTGACATGCATGTTCAGAGATGCTCTTCTGTACACCATTGTTGTAACGTGTGGTTATTTGAGTTACTGTTACCTTCCTGTCAGCTTGAAATGGTTGACCATTCTCCTCTGACCTCTCTCAATAACAGGGCATTTTCACCCATAGAACTGCCACTCACTGGATGTGTTTTGCACCATTCTCTGTAAAAAATCTTGAGACTGTTGTGTGTGAAAATCCCAGAAAGGTCAGCAGTTTCTGAGGTACTCAGACCTCCACACCTGCCACCAACTAATTCCACGGTCAAAGTCACTTGGATCACATTCCTTCTCTGTTCTGATGTTTGATCTGAACAATAACTTAACCTCTTGACTGTGTAACCAACTGAATGTTGAAAGGACTAGTGGTAGGGGTATCCAGAACTAGAGGGCCCAGCCTCAAAATTGAGGGGCAACTCTTTAGAACAGAGGTAAGGAGGAATTTTTTTTTAGCCAGAGAGTAATAAAACTGTGGAATGCTCTGTTACAGGCTGCAGTGGAGGCCAAGTCCATGGATATCTTTAAGGTGGAAGTTGATCGTTTCCTGATTGGTCAGGGTATCAAAGGATCTGGCGAGAAGGCAGGCAATGGGGTTGTGTGGGATCCAGGATCATCCATGATGGAATGGTGGAGCAGACTCGATGGGCTGAATGGCCTAATTCTGCTCCTATGCTTGTGGTCTTATGTCTGCCTGCTTTTATGCATTGAATTGCTGCCACATGATTGGCTGATTAGATATATACAGTATAATATATATTATATATATATAATGCTTTGGACTAAAATGTAGGGATTCAGATCATGTATAGGAAATTGGTATTGATTCAATTTGACATCATGGTCAACGCAGACATCGTAGGCCAAAAGGCCTACATTCTGTGCTGTACTCTTATATATTCCATATAAGTAAAATTATTTTTGTGTTTCAATTCTATAGTGTGCTGGGGCTTTTGTTGATTAACCCAGAAATGTTGCTGTACTAATGTAGTTCTTGCTATTTTCATGTTTTGTTTTTCCTCACTTCAGGTTGTGATAGTGAACACTGGGGACCACACTGCAGTAACCGGTGCCAGTGTCAGAACAGAGCCCTGTGTAATCCCATCACCGGGGCCTGTGTCTGTGCTGATGGCTATGAGGGATGGCGCTGTGAAGAGCACTGTGACCAAGGGTCTTACGGCAAAGGATGTCAATATAAGTGTCAGTGCCAAAATGCAGCTACTTGTGATCACGAGACTGGAGAATGCCACTGTCCTCCTGGTTATACTGGTGTCTTGTAAGTGCAAACTAAGCTTACACTTCCTCCCCAAGTTTGTTGAAGTGTCTAATTACAATCTTGGTTATGTTGCATATATGTGCAGATAATGTAGTAAATATTTTATTCAGAAATCAATCTGCTGTGCTGGGCCAAAGATGATTTACCGTATGTTGTCCATTGACATTCACTGTCAAAATCTGTTATACATATGTAGCTTTATACTTCATTTAGGACCTCCCACATATTAATAATTCGCAACTTCCAAATGGCTCTTTCTTAAAAGGTTTTTCCAACTTCCAACTTTGCAGGCTACGAAATAACCACAATGTGTGAGCACGTGGCCAGGTGGTTAAGGCATTGGACTAGCGACCTGAAGGTCGTGAGTTCGAGCCTTGGCCAAGGCGGCATGTTGTGTCCTTGAGCAAGGCACTTAATCACACATTGCTCTGCGACAACACTGCTGCCAAGCTGTTTGGGTCCTAATGCCCTTCCCTTGGACAACATCGGTGTCGTGGAGAGGGGAGACTTGCAGCATGGGCAACTGCTAGTCTTCCATACAACCTTGCCCAGGCCTGCGGCCTGGAGAGTGAAGACTTTCCAGGTGCAGATCCATGGTCTCACAAGACTAACGGATGCCTTTATAATAATCACAGCACAATTTATTTATAACTCAGCTAAAAAGGAACAAAATGATGGTTAGTGTGTGAAATCAGTATTACACTTCCAAAGCAACACAAACAAAATGCTGGAGGAACTCAGCAAGTCAAGTAGCATCATAAGGCAGGGTCCCGATGAAGGGCCTCAGTCCGAAACTTCGACTGTTTATTCCTCTCCATAGTTGGTGCCTGACTTGCCGAATTCCACCAGCATTTTGAATGCGTATTACCTCCTTTCCATAGATACTACCTAACCTGCTGAGTTCCTCCGACATTGTGTGTGTGTTGCTCTGCATTTCCAGCATCTGCACAATTTCTTGTGTTTATACTGCAAGAAAGTTGTTGATTGAATTTAAGATTTGTCTGAAATGACATTTGCTATATTGGACCTGAATAATTTGATATTACTATATCAGTTCATTGTAATTTGTCTAATGATTTCTTACAGCCACTTGATTGATAGACATACTCTCGTCACTTAAAGGCTGGTTCGCAGGTTTTGCAGAGGTTTTACTGTTTTCAATTCCTTGGTAGAAAAGATATTTTAAGATATTTTACAGTTTGGAGCATTTGAACAAAACCTGGGGAAGGTGGATTTTGGTAGTGTAAGACAATAGTGGCAGAGGCAGATTGGCAGCGGTTGCTGGAGGGAAAGCAAGAGTCGATAAGTGGGAGGTGTTTAACAATAAAAGTTCAAAGTCAGCTTGTCCTTGCAAGAGGCAACAATGGTAAGTTTAGGTAACCTTGGTTTACAAAGGATATTGAATGCTTGTTAAGGGAAAAGATGGAAGCATATAGCATCTATAGGAAACCATGAGTATAGAATGAGTACTTCGGAGTTCATAGGAGATATGGGAGAAACTCAAGAAAAAAATAGTGGGGCCAGAAAGGGGCCATAAACCCACCTTCAGCTATACATGAATACCCATGGATGCAGTCATGAGGAGGGATTTTGTGTTTGATGTGCATGTTCCATTTTGTTCATTTTTTTGTGCGGGAGGAGGATCTGGGGGTTGATGTGCATGTTCTGTTTTGTTTCTTTTTTTTGTGCAGGGGAGGGATTTGGGGGTCAATATGTCTGATGCGTTTTGTTTGCTTTTTGTGCTGGGAGGGGGATTTGGGGTCAATGTGTCTGATCCGTTTTTGTTCTTTTTTTGCGAGGAGGTGGGATTTGAGAAAGGTGATTTGTTCTTCCTTGATTTCATGGCTACCTGGAGAACTGAAGAATTTCAGAGTTGGATACTTTAATAATAAAATGAACCTTTGAAATGAAAAAGCGTTTTTCCAGGGCCAAGATACAAAACACATTACCAACAGCCATACACAGCACAAGGCACATATAGCTCATATAAGACAGCAGTAAAATACAGTCATACAAAAAAATCATATAGTCCAAGTCCCTGGGTCCATGAATGTTGCAGCAGTCTGCAGTCGAACGCAATACAGCAGGTTTTCCACCGAGCAAACACTGGAGAGCAGCACTGACATGAGTAGGGATGCCTTGCCACACAGCCTCCAGCATCATCTCTGATGCTTCTCTCCTTGGTGGCTGCAAACAGGCAACACTGAGGCTTGAGGCCTAAGGAGAATCTTGAAGCCGTTTATAAGTACAAGATTGTAACCAATAGATTCCTTTAGGGACTAGAGGGTTAAACTGTGTGGGCAGCTAGGGGATAAAGTGAGATGCTAAATGATATGTAATCTCAATATTAACCACAGAGGCTGGGGAATTAAGGCAGAGTATCTGGAGCATGTCTGTATTGGGAAGGGGGATGTACGGAGCCCAGTCTCCAGTGCTAGATGGGATCTTTCCCAAGATATCCCAATATTAACTTTCCTAATATTGACTGGCATCTCTTTAGAGCAATGGGTTTGGATGGGGTGGAGTTTGTTAGGTGTGGTCAGGAAGGTTTCCTGATGCAATATGTGGATAAGCCAACTAGAGGAGAGGCTGTACTTGAACTAGTTTTGGGAAATTAACCTGGTCACGTGTCAGATCTTTCAGTGGGAGAGCATTTTGGAAGTAGAACTCTATTTTCCATACCATAGTACTGGAGAAGGATAGGAGCAGACAATTTGTGAAAGCATTTAATTGGGGTAGGGGGAAATATGATGCTATTAGGCAGGAACTTGGGAACATAAATTGGGAGTGGATGTTTTCAGGGAAATGCATGGCAGAACTGTGACAAATGTTCAGGGAATATTTGTATGGCATTCTGTATAGGTATGTTCCATTGAGGCAGGGAAAGGATGGTAGGGTAAAAGAACCATGGTGTACAAAGGATGTAGAAATTCTAGTTAAGTAAAGAAAAGCTTAAGAAAGGTTCAAGAAACAAGGTACTGTTACAGCTCTAGAAAATTACAATGGTGCCAGGAAGGAGCTTAAGAATGAAATTGGTAGAGCCAGAAGGGGCCATGAAAAGTCCTTTGTGAGCAGGATTAAGGAAAACCCCAAGGCATTCTACAGGTATGTGAAGAGCAGGAGGATGAGCTGTGTGAGAATAGGACTGATGAGGAGTGAGAGTGGAAACGTGTGTGTGGAGTCGGAGGAGGCAGCAGGGGTACTTAATGAATACTTTGCTTCAGTATTCACCAGGAAAAAGGACCTTGGCAATTGTGGGGATGACTTAAAGAGGACTGAAACGCTTGAGCATATAGACATTAAGAAAGAGGATGTGCTGGAGCTTTTGATAAGCATTTAGATAAGTTGCCGGGTCTGGACAACATATATCCCAGGCTACTGCAGGAAGTGAGGAAGGGGATTGCTGAGCCTCTGGCGATGATCTTTGCATCATCAATAGGGACGTGAGAAGTACCAGAGGATTGGAGGGTTGCAAATGTTGTTCCCTTGTTCAAGAAATCATCATCCTTCACCAACCATGGGACTGAGTTCAAGAGCCATGAGGTAATATTGAAGCTATATAGGACCTTAATTATACCCATTTCTGGTCACCTCACTACAGGAGGGATGTGGATACTATAGAGAGAGTGCAGAGGAGATTTATAAGGACGTTGCCTGGATTGGGGAGCATGCCTTATCAGAATAGGTTGAGTGAACTTGCCCTTTTCTCCTTGGAGTGACAGAGGATGAGAGGTGATCTGATAGAGGTGTATAAGATGATGACGGGCATTGATCATGTGGATAGCCAGAGGCTTTTTCCCAGGGCTGAAATGGTTGACATGAACATAGAACATGGAACATAAAATAGTACAGCACAGTACAGGCCCTTCGGCCCACAATGTTGTGCCGACCCTCAAACCCTGCCTCCCATATAACCCCCCCCCACCTTAAATTCCTCCATATACCTGTCTAGTAGTCTCTTAAATTTCACTAGTGTATCTGCCTCCACCATTGACTCAGGAGGTGCATTCCACACACCAACCACTCTCTGAGTAAAAAACATTCCTCTAATATCCCCCTTGAATTTCCCACCCCTTACCTTAAAGCCATGTCCTCTTGTATTGAGCAGTGGTGCCCTGGGGAAGAGACGCTGGCTATCCACTCTATCTGTTCCTCTTACTATCTTGTACACCTCTATCATGTCTCCTCTCATCCTCCTTCTCTCCAAAGAGTAAAGCCCTAGCTCCCTTAATCTCTGATCATAATCCATACTTTCTAAATCAGGCAGCATCCTGGTAAATCTCCTCTGTACCCTTCCCAACGCTTCCACATCCTTCCTTTAGTGAGGCGACCAGAACTGGACACAGTACTCCAAGTGTGGCCTAACCAGAGTTTTATAGAGCTGCATCATTACATCGCGACTCTTAAACTCTATCCCTCGACTTATGAAAGCTAACACCCCATACGCTTTCTTAACTACCCTATCTACCTGTGAGGCAACTTTCAGGGATCTGTTGACATGTACCCCCAGATCCCTCTGCTCCTCCACACTACCAAGTATCCTGCCATTTACTTTGTTCTTTGCCTTGAAGTTTGTCCTTCCAAAGTGTACCACCTCATACTTCTCCGGGTTGAACTCCATCTGCCACTTCTCAACCCACTTCTGCATCCTATCAATATCTCTCTGCAATCTTCGCCAATCCTCTACACTGTCTACATCACCACCAACCTTTGTGTCGTCTGCAAACTTGCCAACCCACCCTTCTACCCCCACATCCAGGTCGTTAGTAAAAATCACAAAAAGTTGAGGTCCCAGAACCGATCCTTGTGGGACACCACTAGTCACAACTCTCCAATCCGAATGTACTCCCTCCACCATGACTCTCTGCCTTCTGCAGGCAAGCCAATTCTGAATCCACCTGGCCAAACTTCCCTGGATCCCATGCCTTCTGACTTTCTGAATAAGCCTACTGTGTGGAAGCCTACCGTATGAGAGGGCATAGTTTTAAGGTGTTTGCAAGTAGGTACATTGGGGATGTCAGAGGTAAGTTTTTCACAAATGGAGTGGTGAGTGCCTAAAATGCCCTGCCAGTGATGGTGGTAGAGACAGATACAGTAGGGTCTTTTAAGAGACTCTTAAATAGGTACATGGAGCTTAGAAAAATAGAGGGCTATGCGCTAGAGAAATTCTAGGCGGTTTCTAGAGCACAACATTGTGGGCCAAAGGGCTTGTAATGTGCTGTAGATTTCTATGTTCCTTATTCTATCTTAAGATGCTCAGGGAAGCAAGGATGGAGATAGCGGGGGCTCTGTCAGAATTTTTGCATCTTCTTTTGCAGTAGGTGAGGTATTGGAATATTAGAAGATAGCTAATCTTGTCTCCTTGTTCAGAAAGGACATTAGAGCTAAGCCTAGAAACTACAGGCTGATAAGCAATACATCAGAGGTAGAGAAGTCTTTGAAGTTCTGAGGGACAGGATTTGTGTTCACTTGGAAAGGCAGGAACTGGCTAGAAGGAGTCTGTGGTTTTGTGCAAGAGTTTCTTTAATAACTAAAAAAATGATGAAGACAGAACCGTAAATGTGGTTTACATGGATTTCAAACAGATCTTTTGACAAGGTCTTGTGTAGTAGGCTGGTCTAGAATGTTAAGGCTGAATGGTTCTGAGTTATATTCACAAACTACCCTGGTTTTAGGAGGCAGTAGGTAGTGGTGGATGGGTATCTTTCTGACTAGAAATCTGTAATGAGCAGGGACTTTGCTTTGTGATGTCTATTGGATATGTATGTAGGAGGTATGAGCATGCACTCACTTTTTCAGTATCTTTTACACCTTATTCTGCATTTTGTTGTTGTTTTACCTTGTTCTAGCTCAATGACCTGTGTAATGATTTGATCTGTATGAACAGGATGCAAGACAAGCTTTTCTCTGTACCTTGGTACAGGTGACAATTAAAAACCAGAAATGATTAATACAGTTACAGATGGTCTGAAAACTGCTAGTGTTGTTGATAGTGAGGTGTGTTAGTCTCAGACTACAGAATGATCAGAGTGATGTTGATCATCTGGTAAACTGGGCAGGACAGTGGCATATGGAGATTAATCATCATGAGTGTGAAGTGGTGCGTTTTGGGGAGTCTAGTAAAGGAAGGATGTGTACCATGTACTGTGGAGTCCTTGGGAGCGCTGAGGAGGAAAGCAGTGTTGACGGTTAAGTGCCAGGATTTCCCAGTGGAAATGACTTGGAGGTTGTTTGCATTCATTAGCTGTGTGTGGATTTCTATAAAGTCCTGCTGTTGTGTGCTCACTCTCAATCTGTGGAGCTGTGGGTTTCTCACAGATATTGGCCACTCCATCCGTGCCCACACTCAACATGTCATCCTGTCATAATCTTCAGTAACTATACCTCTTCCTTATCAGTACTTCAAAAGGCTTTTTTCCTGTTTCACTGTTCTATCTCCAACAACATCCACTTCTTTTCTCGCTGCAGCTTTCCAGATAATACCTGCCCAATGAACACTCCTCTTCCCTCCATGCAGGGGCCTAAGCATTTCTTCTAACCTAGTGTACAGCAGCTAAAAACTGGGAAGACGTTGCACTCCGTAGATACACCTGGAGGAAAACTGTTTAAGAGGGAGGTGTGCTACAAGAGAGTGACCTTCACTGTGCCACAGAAAGCAAGTGAGAGTTTTGAAAGGGGAGACTGAACAATCAAAAGACCCAACCACAGCTACCAGTTACTCGTGCCCAGACTGCCCAGAATATGTGGGTCCCAGATCGGCCTCTACAGCCACCTGAGGACCCAGCAATAGACAACCCCTTAGGAGAATGTCATACTCGACTTGAGTGATTGCTGTACTATCACAGCATTCAGTGTTGACAAATAGTCCCTTCTACACTGGAGAAATTAAATTCAGATAGAGTGGCTGATTTTCAGAGCACCTCATTTCAGTTTGCAACAGCTACTCTGAGTTTTAGGCTGGCTGCCATTATCATTCTGCAGCCCCCTCCCATACTGAGGCCTCTATCTTTGGCCTCGTACACTATTCCAGTGAAGTCCACTGGAAACTCAAGGAACAACATTTCATCTTGTGAATGACCATATTACAGCTCTCAGAACATAATATTGAATTTAATAACCGAGCCCTTTCAGTTTGTATCAGAACAGGTTTGTTCTGATGAAAGAACCTGTCACATTTATTCAGTTCATATCTTTCTCCACAGATGCTACCTAATTCTCTATTAGTTTTGATTCCCAACATCAACAGAATTTTGTATCTCAGAATCTTAGTGATTTTATTTTTACTCTCTCCTCTGATGAAATTAATGTCATTCTACTCACATCTCCAGAAAGACCAGATGTATTTGACACACATTTACCACCATTTGAGTTATTCAGGTTCTTCATAGCTCTACTTTATCACAGGCATTTTCTTTGCTCTCTCTAAACTTCTCTTTCCTTGCAACTTAAAACTTCTCCCAATTCTAATGAAAGGCCATTGACCTGTTTCTCTCTCCATATTTGCTGACTGACCTACTGTGTTTTCTCAACATTTTCTGTTTCCATTTCAATCTACAGTTTCTTTCGCAGCTGAATGGCTGAATTCAGTATGCATTTCAAGGCGCATCCTACCAGACCTCAAAATATAAACTCACCAAGCACCTCTGTTGTCTCTCGGAGGAATTGCTTGGTTAATAGCAGTAGTAGTGAAAAATTAGCACAGCAGAATCTAACATAGAACATGGGACAGTACAGCACACAGTACAGGCCCTTTGGCCCACCATGTTGTGCCTACCTTCTAATCTACTCCAAGATCAATCTAGCCCTTCCCTTCTTCATAGCCCTCCATTTTTCTAACATCCATGTGCCTATCGAAGAGTCTCTTAAATGTCCCTATTGTATCTACCTCTATCACCACTCCTGGCAGCGCATTTCATGCACCCAGCATCTTGTGTAAAAAAAATACTTCTGACATCCCACCATATACATTTCTCCAATCATCTTAAAATTATGCCTCCTTGTATTTGCCATTTTTGTCCTGGGAAAAAGTCTCTGGCTATCCATTCTATCTATGCTTCATCATCTTGTACACCTCTATCAAGTTACCTCTCATCACCCTCTCCAAAGATAGTTTATAGCAAATATAGCCTCTTGTCGGCATTGCTGAAGAGATTCACAAAGTGAAACTTCTGTTTAGTTCACACAAAGCTTTACGTGAGGATCTGAGGAACACTCATCCCGAGAGATATACACCTTTCCTTTAGAATACTGATGCTCACAGCTCATGTCTTACTGCATCATACTCATTAGCAACCATCTTTTATGCATTCCTTAAGTTTGTCAATGGGTGACAGATTTTTTGACTCGAGAATTCAAAATGAAATCAGTGAACATAGTAGAAATATCACCTACGGAAAATTCAAATTAAGTGTCACACACAAAATGCTGGAGGAAGTCAACAGGTCAGGCAGCATCCTTGGAATGGAATAAGCAGTCGACATTTTGGGTCTCGACCCTTCATCAGGACTGGAAAGGAAAGGGACAGAAGCCAGAATGAGAAGGTGTGTGGTAGGTGAGACCAGGTGAGGGGGAAGGTGGGTGGGTTGAAGAGACAACCTGGAATTCTGGAGCACCATATACAGTACATTAATTGATTCTGACATACTTTCTATTCGTCTCCCCTTCCCCTTCCCCTCCACCTCTCCTGGAAGAGCACCCAGTGATGTCGTATCTGAATTCCAGCTCATTAGCCACAAATTCAAGTGCACTATCTTCCAATTTCTTGCCTCACTAGCACTTAGCACAATGATAATTTCAAGATTAAAACCCTACAGGTACTGATTTGTAACTTTTGACTTAACTCCCTAAATTCCATTTTCAAAACTTTCTCCTTCTAACTGTCTATGTCGTTAAGACTGATATGGACCATTGGCTCTGGCTATACACCTTTCAGAATGTCCTATGCCCACTCAGAGACATCCTCAACAACAGAGCAGAGAAGCAATTCACCATCCTGGAGTTGCACCCACTGTCATAGAGTGAACAGTGTAGCTGGATCCGAAGATCATGAGCTTCCCATCTGATTATTGGTTCACTGTGTTGCCAGTAGAGAAGGAGTATAGAGAGGGTCACTATCTTGTATTAGTATCTATGATTTAGGGTTGAGAAGACACAAATCTCCATTTGGGATTCTGTGTGAACTATGCAGACAACGCTTTGTTTATCTATCCAGGCACACCCGGTGGCCCATTCTCCTTCCTGCTCCCCAGTCTTTTCAGGTTCTACCTCATGGCTCTCAGGCTCCAGATCTCACGCTGTTGCTCTGCTACCAGCTACTGTCAATGGTTTACAAGATTGGGCATGACGATACGGTCTCTGTACTGCTCGGCATGGACTGTAAAGCACCGTGAACAGATGTAGGCTCTGAATTTTAAGGAGATCATTAAAGTCTTCCATTTCAGTTTTCAGATTTGTAGGACTGTATCTGCTCAGCTGCTGGGGTTGGTGAGCATACTGCATGAGGAGCTTTGAAAGTATGGGGTAGTACCCCAAAGTTCATGCTTCTTGACAGTGCTGGTTACTGAAACTGACTATAATTTGGACTTCCTCTGGAGGAAGGAGTCATGCATGCTTCCCAGAGATGTGGCATTTATCATGACAAAGTTCTGCAATCCATATTCACCTAGACTTTTAGTGAGTGGAACCTTCCCTATTAATGAAAAGGTCAGGGTGGTGTCAGTCCAGATTTGGAATTATTGCAGAGAGATCACTAGTGTGGATAAAATTAACTTTGGCTGATTATAAAACAACTTAAAAAGTGGATGTTACCTGATCCACTATCTGGTTCTTGTAGTCCTAAGAAATGGACTGTGTGAGATACCATTGGTTCATCTTGGATAATACAGAGATTCCATCAGCAGTCAATTGCTTTTGAAAACAGGAAGAAAAATTTCAGTTTTGTACTCCTGAAGCTTTATACATTTAGTTACCAAAGGAGGTTCTTTACATCAATAAAAGCAAAATAACAATTGAACACTGTGTGAAAATGATCTCAGAAGTGCCTTCCACCTTCTGTAGTTTCTTGTGGATTCTGACCTTAAAAATAACATATAACATTGTGCGTTGTAAAAACTGACTTCAATGGCTGATTCAGTCGAACTCAAGATTGTTTAACGTCATTTCTTGTGCACAAGTGTAAGGAGAATAAAATAATTGTTATTCCAGGTCCAGTGCAGCACAAAAAACACAAAAGATAAAGGATAATAATAATACTGAAAAACACACAATAATATACATACATAAGATAGTTTATATGTATAGATGATTTGAATGTCCATAAAGTGATGCTAGGCTGCACACAAGATGATTGACAACAGCATTAAACACTAAATGCAAAAATGTTTTTAATCATTGGAAAGTAAAAGCATTATACGTTTCTTCAAATATGTAACAATATTTGGTTCCAATAATGTTCCCTTCTTTAAAAGTGTTGCCAAACACAAAATAGCCTTGTGTTAATATCTCAGCAAACTGAATATTCATGTTAATGAATATAAGCACATAAAATGATTCAGTTCAGTATTGTTAGTAATAGTAGAATTCACTGACAGTTGAATCAGCCCACAGAGATATTCATCTAATTAGGCATAACTGAACAACACTGATTTTAGTGAAGTGTTGTAACTGTTTGGGTTCAGTATTGCAATGACCAGCGATTTTACCCTCTATTAACCTGCAGCTGTGAAGAACGCTGTCCTCCTGGCAGTCATGGAGCCCAGTGTGAGTCACGGTGCCCATGTCAGAATGGTGGGAAATGTCACCACATTACTGGAGAGTGCTCCTGTCCAGCTGGGTGGATGGTAAGCAAAAATTAAAATTCTCTCTCATTTTAGTATGATTATTTTGGCTTCAGGGTTCATTAACAATGATTATCTTAGATTAGCGTATGAATATATCAGATCATTCTGTACGCGCACAGAAAAAAAATCCATTAACATTTCAGTTAGATAATATCCAGCATTTAATTTTTGTTCTGCTTTACACCATGTCAGTTCTGCCACATTTGTCCCAGACTCAGAATACTACTCGTGAAATCGTCGTTCAGAGCCCTCAGGTTGACATCTGGGCTAAAGTCCACCATGGTAGTGAAGTTCACACAATCCCTCTTTGGATAGCACATAAAATTATGTTGAAAACAAAATACACCAGCATCTCATCATGAACAATATAAAACTGATTTAGTTTTAGTGCAGAGCTGAAATGAAAGTTCTGGAGTTAAATCTGAAGTGACAGTAAGGTGACCACACTACTTGTCAGAAAGCAGTGAGAGAGAATGGAGTTGCTCTACTAGAAAGTTGTAAAATTACATTTTAATTAATTTGTAATAAAAACAGACAATGCTAGAAGTACACAGTATGTTGAAGAGAGAAGAGTAAAGAGGGTGGCATGATAGTGTAGCCGTTGGCAAAATCGCTGATCGGAGTTCAGTTCCTACCAATGCTGGTAAGTAGTTTCTCCCCATGTCTGTGTGGTTTTCCTCCAGGTCCTTCGGTTTCCTCTCACATTCCAAAGACGTATGGGTCAGGGTTAGTGAGTTGTGGGCACGGTATGTTGTCACCAGAAGCGTGACGACGCCTGTGGGCTGACCCTAGCGCAATCTTCACTGATTTGATTTGGCACAAATGTCGCATTTTACTGTATGTTTAGGTGTACATGTGACAAATAAAGCTAATCTTTAATAAAATAAACCTTACACTAAATTTTCAGCATCTGCAATATTGGGCTTTTATGAACTCGATATAATAATGGCTTAGTGAAGGCTAATTCCTTTAACTCTACAAATGTAGTAAAATAAAGCATGACTGGAAGAGTTAGAATGCATTACATCTTACTGCATAAAAGCATTTCCATTTCTTGCTATAAACAGGGAAGGTTCTAGCAGGATTTTATTCTTGCCACAGGTCAAAACAATCATCAGATCTTAACTATTAAAATAAATAGCTTTCTTGCTAATTTTCTTGTACCACATTCTAAATGGGTTACATGAGAAAATCACAGCCAAAGGCACATCTGATCAACACTTGCTGTGAAAATTTCTTTTGGAAAGATTGTTGCATATTGCCATGCTGAATAACTCTAACCTTGGCACTCTAAAACCTCAAAATAAATGAAACAATTTATTATCAGCAAAATGAGCCACGCGCAGAATTGGGTAAGTCACTTATACTTACACTATTGGGTTATTGTGTAAATTAACAGTAATCCACACCATGACTAGAAATATATGGTGATTGGATTGTACTGTATTAGAATATTATCCCATCTGTACCAAGCAGATGAGTGTAACTATAACAGTGCTTTTTACTTTATCCAATTTGTAGGGGTCAGTATGTGCACAACCATGTCCTTTTGGAAAGTTCGGGATCAACTGTACCCAAGAGTGTCCTTGCCATAATGGAGGGCATTGTGACCATGTGACAGGCAGGTGCCATTGTACAGCTGGATATGCAGGTGACAGGTAAGAACATACTCAGCACAGCACACTGTTACATCCTGGGGTAAGAAAATCACAATGTAAAGAAAACAAATTTCACCAAGTGCTTGGATAATGAGGAACCTTTCTGCTCTCAACACAAATCTGGCACTCAAGTGAGGGTTACCCCTACTCCATACAGAAAGAAATTGATGTGACCATCTCCTGCACTCTATTGCAATATATCTCAACATGTTATCAGAAATACAGTGGTGTAATTGGTTCGTTGTGCACTACTCCACATTCAGGGGCATTGATCCTTCTGAAAATCAGTTCATTTTCAATCAGTTTTTGGATCTCTGAGAAAATCATGGTCATAAAGAGCATTGAAGTAATGGCCAAGAAGGAAACTTTATTCCTGATTGCATTGATTGAAACCTGACTCATGTTGCCTTATTAATAAATGAACAATCTCATATGCAATCGTTTTGAGCAGGCAGTGTTGTCATATTAATAGACACCCCTGCAAGAATTCTTACTCTCTGAAGAGTAAAACAAGTACAGAACTAAAGACAGGTTATGTTATGATACAATAAAAATGACACACAGAATATTCTGTCCCACTCACCAGCAAGCTTCAGGAGCAGCACTCCATGTGAGGAATTGTTTCTTCTAATTAAAGAACTGGCAAAGGTTTTATTCCTTGGAATGGAGGAGAATGAGGGCAACCTTATAGATTCTGGCATCTTCCAGCTTCTTTGCCAGTCTTGAAGAAGGGACTGGGTCCAAAACATCGACTGTTTATTCATCTCCATAGATGCTGCCTGACCTGTTGGGTTCCTCCAGCATCTTGTGTGTGTGCTACATAATGTTTAAATTATGAGAGGCATGGTTACGGTGGACAGTAACAGTCATTTCTGCAGGATAGGGGAATCCAAAACTAGACACATAGGTTTATGTTGCAAGGGGAAAAAATTTAAAAGGGACCTGAGGGCAACTTATTCATGCAGAGGGTGGTGAGTATATGGAATAAGCTGCCAGAAGAAGTGGTTGGGGCATTTAAGAAGCACTTGGGTAGGTGTATGAAGGGGCAGGACCTAAACTGATGTAGGCCAGACACAGGAAATTGAGGCTAAGTAGGTGGCACATGTCAGCATGGCGTGGTTGATCTGAAGGGCCTGGTATTCATGCTGCATTGCTCAATGACGATGAAAAAATGAACAAGAAGTATGGTTTAGTAATCAGAGGATGACAGGTCACGGAGCACCTCGTTCACTCATATTGCGTATATACTTCTTCATTACCCATGAAAAATTGTGACAAGCCAGTTGTGCTACCCATCATGTCATTCACAACTCACTTAATACAGTATTTTTTTGCCTCTGTAGAGTTCTGTGTCTACCTGCATAATACTTGGTGGAATATTTGCCAGCAATTTATTGTTATTTATGTCAAAAATTTGACTAAAGAAAGGCTGTTATTCATTGTAGCTACCAGGAGACAGAGATGAGAGCGTGGGCTAAAATTGTGGGGAGATATGTGTGTAATGTAACCGCAATAGTGACTGAAAAATTATCCAGTCAATTGAGTAAATATAGTTTTGATTTCTGTGCTTCTGGGACCACATGTTTATAGATTAATGTCATTCTTCTGTCTCAGTCTTACTAAGAGAAGTAGAATTTCTAACAATCTGAGATACAATAGTTAATTATGAGTCATTGGAAATGTACAGGGATTGTACAACTGAATAAATTGTTACAACATATTCAAGAGGGATATTCTGAAAATGTAATTAAATTTAGTAGTTCTATAAGATCCTGTACATGCAATAACTTATTTGACTTTTTTCAGTAAGATATATCAGCTGGTATTTAATATTTTCATAAATTGCCTCATTAATTTTGTAAGCACCAACAGAATTAACCCAGCTGGACTGATAATTATAGATTGCATTAATATTCCCTGCTGGCAATAATCATGCTTTCAGCAGTTGGAAAACACCACCGGTGCAACCTCAGAACTAAATGCAGCTACACGTAATCATATGTTTATAATGTAATTGAAATATATCTGGCCTCTAACACTGTTCCAATAGATTTATGGTTTGTATGGAAAAAGATATTTAACTCACTAACAGGGTCCCTCTGTGACTATCTGTGGTGTTTAGAGTGAACTAAACATTAGTAATCTGTATGAATAAATGACTGCAAAGCCTTTAGCCGCGCAGGGAGAGGTAATGGACTACTATAGATCATTTGTCATTTTCCTTATTTGTTTGTGCCTGCTGATTCTTTGCATTGTGGTGGCAACGTTAGAGTTATCAGCAAATCCACGCAAAGGGAAGAAAGGCTGAAAGCTTCCATTTCTCATTTTAATTTTTATTACAAGTAGTTTTAAAACCTGGAATACCTGAAACTCCAGCCTGTACACATTGGAGTTGAGAAGAGCTGGGGGAAATCGCATTGAGACCTATCAACTATTGAAATCTTTAGCCCCTTATCTCTTCCACCCATCGAACGGTGAAAGGCCTTACTAGAGTGGATGTGGAGAGACTGTTCCTATGGTGGAAGAGTCTAAGACCAGAGGACACAGCCTCAGAAAGGAGGGGCACTTTTTTAGAACAGAGTTGAACATAGAACATAGAACATACAATAGTACAGCACAGTACAGGCCCTTCGGCCCACATTGTTGTGTCGACCCGCAAACCCTGCCTCCCATATAACCCCCCCCCACCACCTTAAATTCCTCCATATACCTGTCTAGTAGTCTATTAAATTTCACTAGTGTATCTGCCTCTACCACTGACTCAGGCAGTGCATTCCACGCACCAACCACTTTCTGAGTAAAAACCTTCCTCTAATATCCCCCTTGAACTTCCCACCCCTTACCTTAAAGCCATGTCCTCTTGTATTGAGCCGTGGTGCCCTGGTGAAGAGGCGCTGGCTATCCACTCTATCTATTCCTCTTAATATCTTGTGTACCTCTATCATGTCTCCTCTCGCCCTCCTTCTCTCCAAAGAGTAAAGCCCTAGCTCCCTTAATCTCTGATCATAATGCATACTCTCTAAAGCAGGCAGCATCCTGGTAAATCTCCTCTGTACCCTTTCTAATGCTTCCACATCCTTCCTTTAGTGAGGCGACCAGAAGTGTGGCCTAACCAGAGTTTTATAGAGCTGCATCTTTACCTCGCGACTCTTAAACTCTATCCCTCGATTTATGAAAGCTAACACCCCATAAGCTTTCTTAACTACCCTATCTACCTGTGAGGCAACTTTCAGGGATCTGTGGACATGTACTCCCAGATCCCTCTGCTCCTCCACACTACCAAGTATCCTGCCATTTACTTTGTACTCTGCTTTGGATTTTGTCCTTCCAAAGTGTACCACCTCATGCTTCTCCAGGTTGAACTCCATCTGCCACTTCTCAGCCCACTTCTGCAACCATTCAATGTCTCTCTGCAATCTTCGGCAATCCTCTACACTATCTACAACACCACCAACCTTTGTGTTGTCTGCAAACTTGCCAACCCATCCTTCTACCCCTACATCCAGGTCGTTAATAAAAATCACGATAAGTAGAGCTCCCAGAACCGATCCTTGTGGGACACCACTATTCACAACCCTCCAATCCGAATGTACTCCCTCCACCACTACTCTCTGCCTTCTGCAGGCAAGCCAATTCTGAAACCACCTGGCCAAACTTCCCTGGATACCATGCCTTCTGACTTTCTGAATAAGCCTACTGTGTGGAACCTTGAGGAGGACTTTCTTTAGCCAGAGAGTGGTGAATCTGTGGAATTTTTTTTTGCCACGGGCAGCTGTGGAAGCCAAGACATTGGGCATTTTTAAGGCAGTGGTTGATAGATTCTTGGTTGGTCATGGCATGAAGGGATATGGGGGTAAGGCAGGCGATTGGGATTGAAGGAAAATTGGATCAGCCATGATAAAATGGCAGAACAGACTTGATGGGACAAATGGCCTAATTCTGCTCCTATGTCTTATGGTCTATCTCCTCCCAGCTTCTCCCTCCCCCACTCAACCACCTTTCCCCTCACCTAGTCTCACCCATCACCTGCCAGGTTGTACTTCTTCCTTTCCCCCCACCTTCTTATTCTGGCTTTGTTGCCCTTCCTTTCCAGTCCTGATGACGGGCCTCAGCCTGAAACGTCGAAGGTTTTTTCCCTTCCAAAGAGGCTGCCTCACCTGCTGAGTTCCTCCAGCATTGTGTACATGTTGTCTTAGATTTCACCCCTTTGATAACATATCCATACCTACCATTTCTTTTTTTTTTTTACAGTTGGTCCTTGCCAACAGGGATGATTGACTGGATGTCAAATCAAGAAATCTAATACTATTTTAGTCAACCAGAGTGAGAAGGTGGTGAAGAACCACCATCAGTTATCTTCCTAAATTTAGAATTATTTTAAGCAGGCTAGCAAGTGCTGTTTTTCCAAGTTCCTATGGTTGCAACTTTCTACATTAAAAAGGCCAAGGTCAAGTTCATAGTACGCAGTACTACCAGCTCTGCTTCTGACAAGGGTGATTGTAGACATCCTCTGGATCTTCTGCAGTCCACCAGCAGAAGATCAGATGGGACTTTTTCACCTCGCAGCAACCCCACTGTAATTTCATTTCATTGCCCTGAGTCAGGACTTGGAATAAATACATAAAGATTGAGCACCTGGTAGGATCCGACTGTCAGGAGGAGCATTGGATCAGAAGTTTCATGAATGTTAAGCTTCAGATTATCACTGGTGAGTGAAAGGTCAATGTTTAGAGCCTTTGCACTAAAATGTATCTGAAATGTACTGCACCCCAGTGATCCCGAGGGGCTGATGCACCAGTAGCAGACAGCAGGAAAATCAAACAGAATGCCATTGAGCTCACCCTGCTCCATGTTATTTACATACAGGTTGCGAATGTTAGGAGGCTATCAATCCAATTTTCTTTGATATCTGAAAGTACAACTAAAGAAAATCCCATTTTATGTTTCTGAGTGAATTTTCTGCTGTAATTAGTTTGGGAGATTAGAGATTAGGTGAAATGTTAACAGTCCAGTTGGGCGCAAATTAAAAAGACCAATTGAATAAACCTTCCTCCTTTCCTAAGTCTAACAGTCCACTCTGAGGTGGCTATGGTGAGTCACACTTACTCCTCAAGTTTGCAGCCTTAACCAGGGAGATTCTAAGTCCTTAGGACTAGAACACAGAACAGAACAGACACTTCAGGCCATGGTCTTTTCCGCTGCATATTCCTACAGTTCTTTATGATCCATGTGTCTATCTGAGAGTCTGTTAAACATTCTGATCTATCTGCCTCTACCACCACCCCTGGCAGAGCGTTCCATGCACCCACCACTCTGTAAAACACTGGCCTCTGGTAAAAACAGGATGAAATTCTTTTGTAAAGCTGTGTTACTGCAAGATTTGGGAACAAAGTGTTCAGCAGTGTTCAGCCAACCCATTACACCACGGTAGTGTTCAGCCAATTCCTCACACCACTATAGTGTTCAGCCAATTTCTCACACCACAATAGTGTTTAGCCAATTCCTCACACCACAATAGTGTTCAGCCAATTCCTCACACCACAACAGTGTTCAGCCAATTTCTCACACCACTGTAGTGTTCAGCCAATTCCTCACTACCCCAATTGTTTCAGCCAATCCCTCACATCCACAATAACGTTCAGCTAACTCCACACATCCACAATAGTGTTCAGCTAACCTTTCAAATCCACAATCGTGTTTAGCCAATCCCTCACATCCACAATAGCATTTTGTTTGCCATGGCCGAACTACATGCTAGCACAGAACTCATCTTGATTCAAACCTCACTGAGACCAATATTATTATCCAAACTTCACCGTGGACACACTTGAGACCAGAGATATTGTCCAAACCTCACCGTGAACACACTGAGACCAGAGTTATTATTTAAACCTCACAGTGGATACATTCAGACCAATGTTATTACTGATAGTTTTTGTAAACTTTTTATCTGTATTCACAGTTCGTTTGTCACAACCCCTCTCTGGAATTTAGATTGTTTTCAATAAACTTTAATGAAAACTCAATAATCAACAAAATTATAGATGCTGATAACTCAACATCTACCAAAAGTTTCTGTACAGTCAGCTGTGGACTTTTAGCAGTGAAAACAACCATGGCTTCGAAATTAAATCATGAGTCACTACTATTTGTGAATGGGCTTACCAGAAATCCAATTGTTTTCTTTGAGTGAAATTTACTGAGTGAAGTTAGTTCTAGGTTTTCTGTATAAAATTCACTCATGTTTAGAGGCTGACCCAAAATGATATACAATAACATTTTGATGTTACTGTGAACACTGCGAACTCACCGAGAAACAAGCCTTAACCAGACAGTTTACTGTTTAAAGAGTTCAGCCTATGGCTGTTGAGTCCAATGAGTAGACTCTGGCCTCTCATTGCCAATGTGAGTCAGGCTTCCAGCTATTGTGTTCCTGACACACCGCATCATTTGCACTAATCCCATCCCAACCACATTCCCAATCCACAAGTTCCTATTAGACCCAACCCATTTGCATCCCATTATTTTTCCCTCTCTCCTGTTCTACCCACTCCTACCTCCTGGATGACCCTTGGCTGACCCTACCAAAATAGCAGGCTACCATTTTCATAAGTAAGACCTGATCCCATTGCCTTGTAGCTATGGAGCAGGGGTTTCTCACCTTTGTTACGCTGTGGTATCTTACAGTTAACTGAGGGGTCCATGGACTCCAGGGTGGGACTACCTGCTAAAGGGTAGTGCAGTTGGGGTGAAGATATCCAACACAAAACTAGCATGGCCACCAGTACCCCCACTTCTTCCCCACCTTCCACTGACCTGAGTACTACCAGCTTCATGCTTTCACTGACAGGCCTCTATGTTTATTTTTCAAAGCCAGTGATTACTAAACAGTACTTACTTAGAAAGGAGTCTTCAGTTATGTTCCACAGCATTTGTTCCCATCTTTCTACTAGCTGAAGTAGCTACAACTGAAGTAGAATATTTGACCAAAATTACATTATTAAATTTGCTAGTGACACAGTGAAGATAACAAGTAAAAATGGGGCTTGCAATCTGCGTCATGTATGTAGATAGAGCAGCAAGCAGCAGATGGATTTTAATGTGGATATATGATACACGCAGCGACACTGGCCATGTATACGAAACAGAAGGAACCTATATTGTGATAGATTAAATCTTCAAGGGCAAGCAAATTCAGCCCTCAGAGGAAAAAAATCAGAAGCTTTCCTTAAGGATAATACAAGGATCTTGGCAAACTTTTACTAATATTAACTAAAAAGACTTAAATCAGTCTCTTGCTCCACAATCTGGGAGAGGGAAATGATTGTGGCTGAGCACTGATCAGAATTGAGAGCTCTGGATAAGTCACCTGCAAGTTAACTTTCAGGGAATCCTGCAAAAGGATTCCCAAATCCTTTGCACCTACCTCTGATTTTTGAATTTTTTCCCTGCTTAGAAAATAGTCTACACCTTTATTCTTTAAATCGTCTGTTTATTCCCATCCATAGTTGCTGCCTGACCTGCTTAGCTCGTCCAGCATTTTGTGTGTGTTGCTCTATATTCTATCTATTATGTGTTTAGTATTTTAATAGTATTTGAGCAATCGTGTATATATATTAGTTGATTAAGTATTCTTCTTTGTTTAAATGATTAATTATGGGTTATATATAAAAATATATTAATTGCATACATCACGCCTTGCTTAAAGTTAGCTGAAAGTTAGACTCACATTTGGACTCCAGCGTCTTGCTTTGAATGAGTTTAATGTTTTGAAGTTACAAAACATAACACCATCTGCCACTTCTTTGCCCATTCTCTTAATCTGCCCAAGTCCTCCTGTTTCCTCAACACTACCTGTCCCTCCACCTATCTTAGTATGGTCTGCAAACTTTGTCACAAAGCCATTAATTCTGTCACCCAAATTGTTGACACATAACGTGAAAAAAAAGCCATCACAATACCAACGCCTGCAGACCCCGCTAGTCACCAGCAGCCAATAGGCCCCCTTTAACCAGAATAGGCTCCTTGCTTCCCGTCAGTCAGCCAACCTTCTATCCATGCCAGTACCTTTCTGTAATACCATAGGTTCTTATCTTGTTAAACAGTCTCATGTGCAGCACCTCGTCAAAGTCCTTCTGAAAATCCAAGTAAACAACATCCACTGATTCTCCTTTGTCCATCTGCCCGTTATTTCCTCAAAGAATTCCAACAGATTTGTCGAGGAAGGTTTACCCTTAAGGGAACCATGCTGACTTTGGCCTACTTTATCATGCGCCTCCAAGAACCCAAAACCTCATCCTTAATAATAGACTCCAACATCTTCCCAACTACTGAAGTCAGGCTAATTGGCCTATAATTCCCTTTCTTCTGCCTCCCTCCCTTCTTAAGGAGTGGAGTGAATGTGCAATTTTCTAGTCCTTCAGAACCATTCCAGAATCTAGTGATTCTTGAAAGATCATTACTAATGCTTTTACAATCTCTTCAGCTTCCTCTTTCAGAACCCTGGGGTGTAGTCCCTCTGATCCCGGTGACTTATCTATGTTCAGACCTTTCAGCTTCCCAAGCACCTTGTCCTTACTAATAGCAACTATACTCACTTCTGCCTGCTGACATATTCAAATTTCTGACATACTACTAGTGTCTTCTGACACAAAATCCTTGTTAAGATCATACATCATTTCTTTTTCTCCCATTACTACTGCTCCAGCATCATTCTCCAGAAGTCCAATATCCACTCTCACCTCTCTTTTACTCTTTAAATATCCGAAAAAACTTCTGATATCTTCTTTGATATTATTGGCTGGCTTTCCTGCATATTTAATCTTTTCTCTCCTATTTTTAGTTGCATTCTGTTTGTTTTAAAACCTTTTCCATCCTCTAACCGCAGTAATCTTTGCTATATTATGTGCTCTCTCTTTTGCTTTTATGCTGTTTTTGACTTGCCTTCTCATAGGGAATAAACTTTAAGAGGCTTTAAGAATGGCGCATGAAAATGCAGGGCAAGTTAGGATATGGATTGTGTGTGGGCAGAAGTTTAATTTGGCACTGTGGTCTTTGCAGAACATGGTGGGCCAAATAGCCTGTGGTCTTTGCAGAACATGGTGGGCCAAATAGCCTGTTTCTGTACTGTTCTGTGTAATGATAGGGAGAATGCGATTTATGGGACAGTGGCCCATCGGCCAAATTGGTTTATCTTCAGTATTGTTTGTTCCACCTTGTTCATTCTATTATTTAACTTCGACTGTAACGTAGTCCAGACAGCATAGGTCAATAAAATGCTGATTTAAATCATTGCAGACATTTCGTTATTTCAGTCTCATCTCCCATCACTTTGCTTTTTCCTGGAAAATACTGAGTTATATATAAGTGGTAGGGCTGAAGGTGGGGCAGTTCGTAGACAACTAGATGCAGTGTGTAGCGAGACTGTGAGGAAAGGCAGGCAGATAATAGGGAAAATTGCAATCAGTGGATGAGTTAAAGTGTAACGGGGACAAAATCAAAAAGGGTGATGAATACAGTACTGAAGGTGTTGCAGTATATTTGAATGTACGCAATATATGGAATAGGGTAGATGATCATATAGCGCATTTAGAGATTGGCAGGTATGATGATGCATCTCTTAGTCGTAGCTGAAAGAAGATGATAGTTGGTAGCTAACATCCAAGGAAGTACATTGTATCAAAAGGACAGGCAGGTAAGCAGAAGGGGCGGGGTGGCTCTGTTGGTAAAAAATGAAATTAAAACCTTGGAAAGAGGTGACATCGGAGTGGAAGATGTAGAATCCCTGCAGAAAGAGTTAAGAAACCGCAGGGGTAAAATGGACCCTGATGGGAGTTGTATACAGGCTTCCAAACAGTAGCCAGGATGTGGGCTACAAATTACAACGGGAGATAGAAAAGACATGTAAAAAGGGCAAAGTTGCTGTAATCTTGGGGGATTTCAATATGCAGGTTGATTGGGAAAATCCAGTTGATCCTGGATCCTAAGATAGGGAATTTATAGAATACCTTCAAGATGGCTTTTAAAGCAGCTTATGGTTGAGCCTACTAGGGGAATGGCAACCTTGAATTGGGTGTAATGTAATGACCCAGATTTGATTAGGGAGCTTAAGGAAAAGGAAACCTTAGGAGGCAGTGATCATAATGTGATCGAATTCACCTTGCAGTTTGAGAAGGAGAAGATAAAATCCAATGCGTCAGTATAAAGGGCATTACAGAGCATGAGAGAGGAGCTGGCCAAAACTGATGGATGAGGACACCAGCAGGGATGACAGCAGAACAGCAATGGCTTGTGGTTTTGGGAGAAATTCAGAAGGTGCAGGAAAGTTACATCCCAAAGATGAAGAAGTATTCTAAAGGGAGGATGAGGCAACCATGGCCGACAAGGGAAGTCAAAGACAGCATAAAAACAAAAAGAGTGAGTGAGGAACAGAGAGTGAGGCTGACGCTGCGCAACTCTCCCTCACTTAAATCCAAATCATGTGCTAGTCTTGACACCATCATAATGGTGTCGAGGTCCTCAACGACGTCAACGATGGACGAACAACCAAAAGCAAAAATTAGTGGGAAGGGAGAGGATTGAGAAGCTTTTACAAACCAACTTAAAAACCCATAATGAGAGAAAAGATAAAACTTGAAGGAAAGCTAGCCAATAATATAAAAGAAGATACAAAAAGTTTTTTTCAGATATACAGTATAATAGTAAAAGAGAGACGAGGGTGATTATCAGACTGCTGGAAAATTATCAGACTGGGGAGGTAGTATGGGGGACAAAAATTGGTGGAGGAATTTATTAAGTATTTTGCATCAGTCTTCACTGTGGAAGACACTAGAAGAATGCCAAAATTACAAGAACATTAGGGGGCAGAAGAGAGTGTGTTGCTATTATTAAGGAGAAGGTACCTGGGAAGCTGAAAAGCCTGAAGGTGAATGAGTCACAAAGTCACTTGGACCAGATGGACAATACCCTAGGATTCTGAAAGAGGTAGCTGAAGAGATTCTGGAGGCATTAGTAAGAATATTTAGATTCTGGATTGGTACCTGAGGACTAGAAAACTGCAAATGTCACTCCATGTTTTAAGAAGGGAGGGAAGCAAAAGAAAGTAAATTATAAGCCAGATAGCCTAACGTCCATGGTTCAAAAGATGTTGAAGTCCATTATTAATAATGAGGCTTCGGGGTACTTGGAGGCACATGATAAAATAGGTCAAAGTCAGCATGGTTTTAGAAACATAGAAACATAGAAAATAGGTGCAGGAGTAGGCCATTCGGCCCTTCGAGCCTGCACCACCATTTATTATGATCATGGCTGATCATCCAACTCAGAACCCCGCCCCAGCCTTCCCTCCATACCCCTGACCCCCGTAGCCACAAGGGCCATATCTAACTCCCTCTTAAATATAGCCAATGAACTGGCCTCAACTGTTTCCTGTGGCAGAGAATTCCACAGATTCACCACTCTCTGTGTGAAGAAGTTTTTCCTAATCTTGGTCCTAAAAGGCTTCCCCTCTATCCTCAAACTGTGGCCCCTCGTTCTGGACTTCCCCAACATCGGGAACAATCTTCCTGCATCTAGCCTGTCCAATCCCTTTAGGATCTCATACGTTTCAATCAGATCCCCCCTCAATCTTCTAAATTCCAACGAGTACAAGCCCAGTTCATCCAGTCTTTCTTCATATGAAAGTCCTGCCATCCCAGGAATCAATCTGGTGAACCTTCTTTGTACTCCCTCTATGGCAAGGATGTCTTTCCTCAGATTTCTTCAGTTTTCTAAAGGAAAATCTTGTCTGACAAACCTGTTGGAATTTTTTGAGGAAATAACAGAGCGTAGACAAAGGGGAGTCAGCAGATGCTATTTATTTAGATTTTCAGAAGGCCTTTGACAAGGTGCCACACACAAGGCTGCTTAACAAGATAAGAGCTCATGGTATTACAGGAGAGGTACTAGCATGGATAGAAGATTGACTGACTGGCAAAGGGGAAAGAGTCGGAATAAAGGAGGCCTTTATGGTTTGGATTAACAAACTGATGGCTTTGCGAACAAGTTTGGTGAAGTGGCAGGTAGTGTTAAGGGAGTAGATTCAAGATTCAAGATTCAAAAGCTTTATTGTCATTCTAACCGTACATCAGCTCTGCAGGGCAGAATGAGACAGCGTTTCTCAGGAGCAGTGCAATCATAACATAACAAATGCAACACTAAATAATAAACATAACAATAAATAGTAAAACACAACAGCCACATGTCAGTTAAAATCAAGTTATAAGTGTCCAGTGCAAGTTAAAAGTGTCCAAAGCAGAGTCAGGTAGAGCAGCTATTTAGCAGTCTGACTGCCTGTGGGAGGAAGCTGTTTAGTAGCCTTGTGGTTTTAGTTTTGATGCTCTTGTAATGTTTGCCTGATGGCAGAAGAACAAACAGTTCATGGAGAGGGTGTGAGGGGTCTTTAATGATGTACCGTGTCTTCTGGAGGCATCGACTCTGAAAGAGGTCTTGGACAGAAGGTAGGGAGACCCCAATAACCTTCTCTGCTCCCCTAACCACCCTCTGTAAGGCTTTTTTGTCAACAGCACTGCAGCTGGAGTACCAGGTTGTGATGCAAAAGGTCAGCACATTCTCAACCACACCTCTGTAGAATGTAGTTAAGATATTAGTGGGGAGTGATGCTTGTTTAAGCTTCCTCAGAAAGTGCAATCTCTGCTGGGCCTGTTTCACAATCCCTGTGGTGTTCCTGGACCAGGTGAGATTGTCCGAGATCTGCACCCCAAGGAACTTGATGTTTTCCACTCTCTCCACTGTGGAGCAGCTGATGCTGAGGGGTGTGTGCTCAGGCTGAGACCGTCTAAAATAGAGTGACTGCAGAGGGTCTTAAGCAGATTGGGAGATTGGACAAAGAAGTTGCAGATGGAATATAATGCAGGGAAGTGCAAGGTCATGCACTTTGGCAGAAGAAGTAAAGGCTATTTTCTAAATTCAGAAATCAGAGGTACAGAGGGATGGGAGTACTCGTGCAGGATTCTCTAAAGGTTAGCTGGCAGATTGAATTAGTGGAAAGGAAAACAAATGCAATGTTAGCATTCATTTTGAGAGGACAAGAATACAAAAGCAAGGGTGTAATGTTGAGGCTTTATAAGGCATTGGTGAGACTGCACTTGGACTATTGTGAACAGTTTTGGGCCCCTAGCTGAGAAAAGATATGCTAGCATTGGAGAGGGTTCTAGAGGATGTTCACAAGAATGCAGTTTAGGAGAATGAGGGGAGATCTCATTGCAACCTATCGAATGCTGAAAGGCCTAGATAGAGTGGATGTGGAGAGCATGTTTCCTATAGTGGGTGAGTCAAGGACCAGAGGGCATAGCCTCAATAGAGAGACGTTCATTCAGAACAGGGATGAGAAAGAATTTCTTTAGCCAGAGGGTAGTGAATCTGTGCAGGCCTAGTCATTGGGTATATTTAAGGTTCTTGATTAGTCAGGGCATCAAAAGTTACTGGAAGAAGGCAGGAAAATGAAGTTGACAGGGATAATAAATCAGCCATGATAGAATAGTGGAGCAGACTCAATGGGCCAAGTGGTCTAATTCTGTTGCTATGTCTTATGGTCTTCAATGCCATGATCTTATTTACCTTCACCACTACCTCGGCAGCCTGTTCCAGGCACCTATAATTTATTCTCTGTCTGTAAAAGAAAACTTGCCTGCTCATTTCCTTTAAAACTTCCTTCCTCACATTAAATGAATATCCTCTGGTATCTGACATTTCTACCTGGGGAGAAAGATTCCGACTTTCTCCCCTATCTGTGCCTATCATAATTTTATAAACTTCTATCAGGCTTACCTCAGCCTCCAAAACTGAAGAGGAAACAAGTTTGACCTTCTCTCCTTGTAGTCAAACTCACTAATCCAGGCAGCATCATTGTAAACCTTCCCTGTACCTCTCCCAAAACCTTAGGATTCTTCCTGCAATTGACCTGTACACTGAAACTTGTTCTAATGTTTGTCACCTCCCCTTTGATTTCTTTTGCTGTTCTGGAGGTAATTTACAGTGGCCGTTAAACCCACCAGCATGTCTTTGGGGTATGGGGAAACCAGTGTACTGAACGAAGATTAAAGTGATTATCTTTATTTGTTGTATGTGCATCGAAACATGCAGTGAAATGCACCAGTTGCATCAATAACCAATATAACCAATACAGTCCTTGGATTGCTGGTAGCAGCCTGCAAGTATTGCCTCTTTTCCTGCATGTCCACAGATCACTGACCTTAAATCGTACATATTTGCAAACTAGTGCACCTGGAGAAAAAAGTCCTTTACATCTTTTTCAAAGATCACAAAACACTGCTGGGTATTAAGAACACCAAGTACTGCAAGTTTACCCCACTAGCGAGCTGGTCGATAGCGATGGAGCTGGACTTGTTGTGGACCATTTTGCAGTCTGCTTCAGCCACCCAGGAAAGAAGGTGCTGTAGTTGTGCAGGGAGGCAGTGGGCTCACCAATGGACATTTTAGGACATTTTTGTTGTGATCGCAAGACTCTTTTGGACATTGGCAATGTAAAAGACTTTGAGTCCAATTCACTGCTTTGTTAGTGAATGCGGGAAAGCTGCGTGGCCTCATTTGTGGCGCAGGCCAGGCTCTTATTAATGACTCGGGGTCGATGGTGAAGAGGACACCAGAGCTGGCTGTGTGCCACTGGATTCTGCACTGGATTGTGGGCTGGCCCATCCTGTCAGTGCTGGCCACTAGGTTCTGCACTGGGTTGTGGGCTGGCCCATCCTGTCAGTGCTGGCCACTGGATTCTGCACTGGGTTGTGGGCTGGCCCATCCTGTCAGTGCTGGCCACTGGATTCTGCACCGGGTTGTGGGCTGGCCCATCCTGTCAGTGCTGGCCACTGGATTCTGCACTGGGTTGTGGGCTGGCCTATCCTGTCAGTGCCACTCTCTCCAGTGTTTGCTCAGTAGAGGACGGGCTGTATTGCATTCATCTGTGACTGCACTGCGTGAGATGACGAACTGCTATAAGCAGAAATGTGGCTCCCGGACAACATCCATGTACCATCAGAAAATCGTTGTTTCATTTGGCTGTATTCATGTGTATGGTTGAATGACAATTAAACTTGACCTCCAGAAGGTCAAATTTGAACCAACATTATCTTCAGCATTCATCATAGTTCCAAGTGACACAAATCCTTGATAAGCTCCTCAGACAGAACACCTTTATCTGTCGGTGTTCATTATGTTTAATTTGTTTCAACACTCATCTCACTAAATAGAATTGTTTCTCATAACAAAAGTGGCTTAGAATCATTGAGTCATAGAGGAGTACAACACAGAAACAGGTCCTTCAACCCATCTAATCCATGTTGAAAACATTTAAACTACCTACTCCCATTGATCTGCACCGGGACCACAGCCCTCCATATCCCTACTATCCACGTACCTATCCAAACTTCTCTTAAACATTGAAATCGAGGTCCCATGCACCACTTGTGCTGGCAGCTTGTTCTACACTTTCACGACCCTCTGAGTGAAGAAGTTTCCCTTCATGTTCCCCTTAAACGTTTCACCTTTCACCCATAACTCATGACCTCTTGCTGTAATCCCACCCAACCTCAGTGCAAAAAACCTGCTTGCATTTGCCATATCTATATCCCTCATAATTTTGTACACTGCTATCAAATCTGTCAATCATCTATGTTCTAGGGAATACTGTCCTAACCTGTTCAATATTTCCTTATAACTCAGGTCCTCCAGACCAGGCAACAACCTTTAAAATTTTCTCTGTACTCTTCTCTTGTTAAGAAGGCGTATGGTGTGTTGGCATTTGTCAACCGTGGGATTGAGTTCAAGAGCCGTGAGGTAATGTTACAGTTATATAAGACCTTGGTCAGACCCCACTTGGAGTACTGTGTTCAGTTCTGCTCACCTCACTACAGGAAGGATGTGGACACTATAGAGAGAGTGCAGAGGAGATTTACAAGGATGTTGCCTGAATTGGAGGGCATACCTTATGAGAATAGGTTGAGCAAACTTGGCCTTTTCGCCTTGGAGCGACGGAGTGACCTGATAGAGGTGTATAAGATGATGAGGGGCATTGATCGTGTGGATAGCTAGAGGCTTTTTCCCAGAGCTGAAGTGGCTAACACAAGGGGGCTTAGTTTTAAGGTGCGTGGAAATAGGTACCGAGGGGATGTTTTTCACACAGAGAGTGGTGGGTGCATGGAATGCACTGCCAGCAGCAGTGGTGGAAGCAGATACAATAGGGTCTTTTAAGAGCCTCTTAGATAGGTACATATAACTTAGAAAAATAGAGGGCTATGTGGTAGGGAACGTCTAGGCAGTTTCTAGAGTAGGTTACACAATCAGCACAACATTGTGAACCGAAGGGCCTGTAATGTGCTGTAGATTTCTATGTTCTATGTTCTTTCAACTGTATTTACATCTTTCCTGTAGATAGGTGACCAAAACTGCACACAGTACTCCAAATTAGCCTTCACCAAAGTCTGAAATAACTTCAATATAACATCCCATCTCCCGTACTCAATGCATTGATTTATGAAGGTCAATGTGCCAAAAACTTTCTTTTTTTAATTAATTTTTTAATAAGTTTCTACAATGCAACAACAAAAAAACCCAGTAAAAACAAAAGAGGTTTATACAGTGCAGAACAAACATATCAAATGTACAGTTCATAACAGTTAAGGAAAATCACCCATAGTAGAAACGTATAAAGTTAGTTACCACCCCACCCCACCCTCCCACTACCCAACTCCAAGCCAACCTTACGATATATAGATTATGAAGACACGCAGTCCTCTTTTATTGTCATTTAGTAATGCATGCATTAATAAAAGTTAATCAGAACTTTTATCACCACAGAGCTGTATTTATAAAAAGGTCTATTGCCCACTACCTGAGCTATAATATGTTTACACATAAAAAAAACGTAAGTCTTAACCAAAAGAAGCTGGAAGTAAGGGATTTAAATGCAACAGAAAAAAAAGGGATAAACCCTTAATCTAAATGGGAATTATGAAAATATTCAAGAAAAGGTTCCCACATCTTTTGGAACTTTATGTCTGAATTAAGAAGTGAATGTTTTCAAGGTCCAAGCAGGACATAATGTCTCTGAGCCATTGAGCATGAGTGGGTGGGCCAGAAACTTTCTTTACGACCCTATCTACTGTTCACGCCACTTTCAGCGACTTATGCCCCTGTACTCCCTGATCCTTTTGTTCTACCACACTCCTTAGTGCCCACTGTTCACTGTGTAAGACTGCCAAAGTACAACACCTCACACTTGCCTGCATTAAATTCTATCTGCCATTTTGCAGCTGATGCAAATCCCTCTGCAAACCATGATAGTCCTCCTCACTGTCCACTACACCCCCAGTCTTGCTGTCATCTGCAAATTTGCTGATACAGTTAACCACATTATCATCCAGATCATTGATATAGATGACAAACAACAATGGACCCAGCACCTATCCCTATGGCGCGCCACTAGTCACAGGCCTCCAGTCAGAGAGGCAAATATCTACTACCACTCTCTGGCTTCTTCCACAAAGCCAATGTCTAATCCAGTTTACTACCTCATTTGGAATGCTGAGCAACTGAATCCTCTTGATCAACCTCCTGTGCTGGACCTTGAAAAATGCCTTGCTAAAGTACAAACAACAGGAATTCTACAGATGCTGGAAATTCAAGCAACTTTTATGTGTGTTGCTAAAGTAAATGTAGACAACATCCACTGCCTTGCCTTCATCCAAAAAAACTCTACAAGATTGATTAGACATGACCTACCAAGTATGAAGCCATGCTGACTATCCTTAATTAGTCCCTGTCTATCCAAATACTCATATACCTGCTCCCCTAGAGTACCTTCCAATAACTTTCCCACAAGTGATGTCATACTCACTGGCCTATAAATTCCTGGTTTAATTTTAGAGCCTTTTTTAACAGCAGAACAACATTAGCTATCCTTCAATTCTCTGGTACCTTTTCTGTCACTTAGGATGATTTAAATATCTTGCTAGGGCCCCAGCAATTTCCGCACTTGCTTCCTATAGTACATCTTGTCGGGCCCTGGAGATTTATGCACCCCAATTTGCCTAAGGATAGTAAACACCTCCTGCTTTGTAATCTGTACAGGGTCCATGAAATTGACGCCGCTTTATCTCACTTCTATAGACTCTCTGTCCATCTCTTGAGTAAATACAAATGTGAGATGCAAAAATAATTATTTAAGATCTCCCTCATCTGTTTTGGCTCCACACATGGATTACCATTCTGGTCTGCCAGATATATATACATCCCTTAGGATTCTCCTTCACCTCGATAGCTAGGGCAAATTAATGCCTTCTTTTACCTTCCTGATTTATTTCTTAAGTGTTCTCTTGCATTTCTTATACTCCATAAGCACCTCATTTATTCCTACCTGCCTCATTCTGCTATGCAGCTTCTTTTTTCTCTTAACCAGGGTCTCAATATCCCTTGAAAACCAGGGTTCCCTACATTTGTTATCCTTACCTTTTATTCTGACAGGTGCATACAAGCTTTGTACTCTCAAAATTTCACTTTTGAAGGCCTGCCATTTGCCAAGTCCACCTTTGCCAGAAAACAGCCTGTCCCAATCCTCACTTAGACTATAAGACCATAAGATATGAGCAGAATGAGGCCATTCAGCCCATCAAGTCTGCTCAGCCATTCCATCATGGCTGATCCTGGATCCCATTCAATCCCGTACCTGAAGTGACGGAGGATGAGAGGTGACCTGATAGAGGTGTATAAGATGATGAGAGGCATTGATCATGTGGATAGTCAGAGGCTTTTTCCCAGGGCTGAAATGGCTGCCACAAGAGGACACAGGTTTAAGGTGCTGGGGAGTAGGTACAGAGGAGATGTCAGGGGTAAGTTTGTTACTCAGAGAGTGGTGAGTGCATGGAATGGGCTGCCAGCAACGGTGGTGGAGGCGGATATGATAGGGTCTTTTAAGAGACTTTTAGATAGGTACGTGGAGCTTAGTAAAATAGAGGGCTATAGGTAAGCCTCATAATTTCTAAGGTAGGGACATGTTTGGCACAACACTGTGGGCCAAAGGGCCTGTATTGTGCTGTAGGTTTTCTATGTTTCATACACCTGCCTTCTCGCCATATCCTTTGATGCTCTGACCAATCAGGAAACTATCAATTTCCACCTTAAATATACACATGAACTTGGCCTCCACCACAGTCTGTGGCATAACATTCCACAGATTCACCACTCTCTGGCTAAAAGAATTCCAAAAGGTCATTTGGAATGCTGAGCAACTGAACCCTCTTGATCAACCTCCTGTGCTGGACCTTGAAAAATGCCTTGCTAAAGTACATGCAAACAACATCCACTGCCTTGCCTTCATCCAAAAGACTCTGCAAGATTGGTTAGACATGACCTACCAAATACCAAGCCATGCTGACTATCCTTAATCAGTCCATGTCTATCCAAATACTCATATACCTGCTCCCTGTTCTAAAAGGTCACTCCTCAATTTTGAGGCTGTGCCCTCTGATCCTGGATACCCCCACCATGGGAAACATCCTCTCCACATCCATCATGTCTAGTCCTTTCAACATTCAGTAGGTTTCACTGAGATCCCCATGCATTCTTCTAAATTCCAGTGAGTAGAGGTCCAAAGCTGCCAAACGCTCCTCATATGTTAACCCCTTCATTCCCAGAATCATCCTCGTGAACCTCCTCTAGACTCTCTCCAATGACAACACATCCTTTCTGAGATATGGGGTTCAAAACTGTTGACAGTACTCCTAAGTGCTGCCTGACTAATGTCTTATAAAGGCTCAGTTTTATCTGCTTGCTTTTATATTTGATTCCCCTGAAAATAAATGCCAACATTGCATTTGCCTTCTTTATCACAGACTCAACCTGTAAATTAACCTTCTGGGAATCTTGCACGAGGACTCCCAAGTCCCTTTGCATCTCTGATGTTTGAATTTTCTCCCCATTTAGATCAGGTGTCCCCAACCTTTTTCGTACTATGTACCGGTTTCATATTGACAATATTCTTGCGGACCGGCCGACCTGGGGGGGGGGCGGGGTATGGTTGCCAACATACAAGAGTAGCAGTCAAGTACGTAGGGTTTACCCCGACGACTACAATGACCATGAAGCCTTGCGCGGGCACCAGAAAAATTGTTTTTGCCGATTCTGTTGGCGGCGGGGGGCGTTAATCACGACCGGAATATAGGTGATAAGTGGCTAATACACTCAATTTCGTTTCTAAAAGGGTTTATCTAACGAATTTAATATTAAACACACAGTGCATATTTTCCTCGCATGAATATAGCGATAAGACAATTATCAGGGGAGGACAGGGGAGCTTAAAGTGTTGAACGAACTTCCAGTAGAAGTGGTAGAGGCAGGTTCGATATTATCATTTAAAGAAAAATTGGATGGGTATATGGACAGGAAAGGAATGGAGGGTTATGGGCTGAGTGCGGGCTGGTGGGACTAGGTGAGACTAGCGTTCAGCACGAACTAGAAGGGGCGAGATCGCCTGTTTCCATGCTGTAATTGTTATATGGTTATATAGGTCACTTATAATAGCATCATAACATTTTAAGTAACGTTTGGATATTAAACACACAGCGCATATTTTCCTCATATGAAAATATAAAATCATTGCAACACACCAATATCGCTGAATCAGTGGGAACCCTGGGCTTGTTTTCCTGCAACAAGACGGTCCTATCGAGGGGTGATGGGAGACAGCGATACTCGGAGGAGGTTCCTTATGTGCAGTCTATCTCAGGATACTTAGCCTTGACTTTGATCCAGAATGCCGGCGGAGATGTTATATCTAACATACTTTTCAGCCCACCGTTATTCGCAAGCTCGAGGAGTTGATCTCCTTCCTGCGCTGACATGGATGATGCGCGGGTAATGACTTCGCATACGTAATGGTTCAACAGTGAGTGACAGGGAATGAGGAAAGGTGCAGCTGACTCATATCACCAAATCATATCGTTTCCTCGCGGCCCAGTAGCGCATGCCTTGCGGCCCGGTGGTTGGGGACCGCTGATTTAGATAATAGTCTGCACTTTTGTTCCTTTTTCCAAAATGTATCATCATACATTTCCCAACACTGCATTCCATCTGCCACATTTTTTGCCAATTCTTCCAGTTTGTCCAAGTCCTGCTGCAATCAGATTGCTTCCTCAGCACTACCTTCCCCTCCACCTGTCTTCATATCATTGGGAAACTTTGTCACACAGACATTAATTCCATTATCTAAATCATTGACAAACAATGTGAAAAGTAGCAGTCCCAATACTGACCCCTGAGGAACACCACTAGTCACTGGCAGCCAACCAGAAAAGGCCCCTTTTATTCCCATTCGCTTCCTCCTGCCTGTCAGCCATTCCTTGTCCATGCCAGTATCTTTCCTAAGTGCCATAGGATTTTATCTTGTTCAGCAGCTTCATGGGTGGCACCTTATCAAATGTTGTCTGAAAATCCAAGTAAATGACATACACTGCCGCTCTTTTCTCCACCTTGCTTGTTACTTCCTCGAAAAATTCTAACAGATTTGTCGAGCAAGGTTTCCCTTTACAGAATTTTATCATTTGTCTCCAAGTGCCCCGAAACTTCATCCTTAAAAATAAACTCCAACACTTCCCCAACCACTGAGGTTAGGCTAACTGGCCTATAATTTCTTTTCTTTTGCCTTCCTCCCTTCTTAAAGAGTGAAATGATATTTGCAATTTTCCAGTCCTCCGGGACCATGCCAGAGTCAAGTAATTCTTGAAAGATCATGACCAATGCATCCATTATCTCTTCAGTAACCTCTGTCAGGATGCTGAGATGTAGTCCATCTAGTCCAGATAACTTATCCACCTTAAGACCTTTGAGTTTGCCTAGCACATTTCCCTTTGCAATAGCACTGGCACTCACTCCTTCTCCCTGACACTCACAGACCTCTGGTACACTGCTAGTGTCTTCCACAGTGAAGACTTATGCAAAGTACTCATTAAGTTCATCTGCATTTCTTTGTCCCCCATTACTTCCTCACCAGCATCATTTTCCAGTGGTCCAGTATCAACTCTCCCCTCCGTTTTGCTCTTTATATAACTGGAAAAACTTCCAGTCTCCTGCTTTATATTATCAGCTAGTTTGCCCTCATATTTCATCTTTTGCCTTTTTATACCATTTTTAGTTGCCTTTTGTTGGATTTTAAAAGCTTGCCAAACATTCAACTTCCCACTCGCTTTTTGATACCTTATATGCCACTTCCTTGGCTGTTATGCAGTCCTTAACTTCCCTCGTCAGCCATGGTTGCCTACTCTTGCCATTTGAGAGCTGCTTCTTCTGTGGGACATATCTATCCTGTGCCTTGTGAACTACTCCCAGAAACTTCGATCACCTTTGCTCTGCCGTCATCCCTGCCCTATCTCCCTCCAATCCACCTGGGCAAGCTCCTCTTTCATGCCTCTGTAATTCCCTTTATTCCATTGTGATACCGATACATGTGATTTATGCTTCTCCCTCTCAAATTGCAGCATGAATTCAATCATATTATGATCACTGCTTCCTAAGGGTCCCTTTACATTAAGCTCCCTAATAAGGTCTGGGTTATTACACAACACCCAATCTAAGATGGCCTTTCCCCAAGTAGGCTGAACCACAAGCTGCTCTAAAAAGCCATCTCATAGGCGTTCAACGAATTCCCTCTCTTGTGATCTGACATCAACCTGATTTTCCCAATCCTCTTGCATATTGAAATCCTCCATTACAATTGTGACATTACCCTTATTACATGCTTTTCTTCCTTTGCAATCTTAACCCCACATCTTGGCTACTATTTGGAGGCCTACATGTGATTCCCATAATGGTTTTTTTTTACCCTTGCCAGATCATTTCTGATACCATCAAAATTGGCCTTTCTCCAATTTGGAATCTCAAACCACAGACCAGACCTATTTTTTGCATATTTATTTTGAACCTGATGGTATTCTGGTAACTAGATGCAAAGTGTTTCCCTACACAAACTTCTGTCACCTGCCCTGTTTTATTCCCTAGTACCAGATCCAGAATCGCACGTTCTCTCACTGAGACTTTTCCTGAACACATTTGACAAACTCTGACCCATCTAATCCTTTTACATTATGGGATCCCCAGTCAATATGTGAAATGTTAAAAATCACCTACTATATCAATCTTATGTTTCTTGCAACAGTCTGCGATCTCTCTTTACAAATTTGTTCCTGTAAATCCATCGGAGTGTTGGGTGGTCTGTAATATAGCCTCATTAACGTGGCCATACCTTTCTTATTTCTCAGTTCCACCCATAAAGCCTCACTAGATGAGTTCTCCAGTCTGTCCTGACGGAGCACTGCTGTGACATTTTCCCTGACTTGTAACGCCTCCGCTCCTTTTTTATTCCCTCCTGCTCTGTCACGTCTAAAACAACGAAACCCTGGAATAATGAGCTGCCATTCCTGCCCCTTCTGCAGCCAAGTCTCACTCATGGCTACAATTCCAGCTGTTGAGCTATGCCCTGAGCTCATCTGCCTTTCCTACGATACTTCTTGTATTGAAATATACGCAGCTCAGGACACAAGTCGCACCTTGCTCAATCTTTTGATTCTTGTCTTTGTCTGAGGTCTTACCAACATCAGTCTCCCACAACCTCGCCACTAACTGTTCTGGCACTCTGGCTCCCGTCCCCCTGCAACTCTAGTTTTAAACCCCACTGTGCAGCATTACCAAATGATTATTAGCAAAGGGTTGATTACTTATTTGTAGTATGAAAAGTGCCGACAGCTACCCAGAGATGGAAAGAGAAAAGCACTTTTTAAAAATGATGGTCTGTGTAAGATGATCCTGGCCAAATCCCCGACCCTTTGTTAGAAGTTAATGTAATTAAGATAGGAATCTTACACTCAGAACTGAACAGTTATTGTGTACAGTTCTCTTGTGTCGTGAGATGCCCGTTGGTGGTATTCCATCAGAAGTGTAAAAGGGAGCGAGCGGACCATGCCTCCTCATTAGGAAGTGTGTGTGTTGTGCTAGGCTTGAGGTCTTGCTCCTCAAGCACCCGTTTTGTTAGATATCTGAAGGCTGTGCTGGCTCAATGAAGACAACTAACAATGAGTCCAAATGAAGAACCAAGCAAGGGGTTGTTACCACAGAGCCGTTGTCTCTTACTTCATGCAGTCTAGTCTGATTTTGACTTCGGCAGACAGATGAACTTTCCTGACAAAATGAGCACAGGAGAATGAAGGGAGATTTGATAGAGGTATACAAAATTACGAGGGGTATAGATAAGGTAAATACAAGCAGGCTTTTTGCACTGAGGTTGTGGGAGACTAGAATTAGAGGTCATGGGTTAAGGGTAAAAGGTGAAATATTTAAGGGGAACCTGAGGAGGAACTAATTTACTCCGAGGGTGGTGAGAGTGTGGAAGGAAGTGATGGATGAGGGTTTGATTTCAACATTTAATGGAAATTTGGGTAAGAACGCAGATGGGAAGTGTATGGAGGGTTATGGCCTGCATGCAGGTCAATGGAACTAGGCAGATTAGTAGATGGTGTGAATGGCTGTTTCTGTGCTGTTGTGTTCTATGACTCTGACTCTAAAAGAAGAAAGGTAATTTAAATCTGATGACTACCCAAGCAGATGATGTTCCTGTCCTGTATGTCCCATTATAACCCAAGTAAAGATATTTCTTCTTACCTCAGTCTCAGTAGCCTAACCGTTATTCTCAAACAGTGCCCCTTGCTCTTAAGCAGCTCAGTCAGGTGAGGTACCTTCCCTACATCTAATGATGTTTAGAAATTTTGCAGGTTTCATTGAGATCTCTTATTCTTCTAAATTCTAAAGCACAGATCCTCAATCTGTCCTCATATATACTTCCCCAGGAACCAGTCCAGTGAATCTAAATGACACCTCTTCTACGGCAAGATGATCCTTTCTTCAGTACAGAAACCAAAACTGTTTGTAGTCTTCTTGGTGCACTCATCAAAGCCCTATGCAATTGCAGTGAGATCTCTTATAATCAAACCTTCTTAGAGTAAACGATCTAAACGGCTGCAGCGCCTGCTGTTGACATTCAGTGACGTGTTCACAATAACACCCTGATCCCTTTGAACAGCAGCGTAACCCAATGTCTCGCTACTTGTCAAATACTGTACTCTCTTCAGTTCATCACACTGAAGACCTCTATCTTTCTACATGATTTTCCACCTGCCCTGGTCACATTTACTCATTCTACTTGTCTCTTCACATCCTCCAATTTGCCCGCAATCTCACCTTGTTTTATAATCAGCACCTCGGTTGGTGTAAGTGGGGGGAATGCACCATCCCCCAAATTCCAGCCCAAACCCCCAGGCCCCTCCTGCCTCACCAGCTGCAGAATCTGCAGGGCCCACATTGACCTCATCTGTCACCTCAGATCCCAGAGAAATGGAGTGGAAGCAAGTCTTGAATTCAGAAGAAGATTATTCTTGGAATTGCGTCATCTGATGAGAATAAAATATTTCAAGTTCATCGATCTCAAGTTTGAGTTTATTATCATTTCAAGTGTATACGTGTAAATTGCCAAACAGGACAACGTTCCTCCGGACCAAGGAGCACACACAATAATACCACAAATAAATTAATACATAATAATGTGCATTTATGACACAATTTAAAATGTACATAGTACAATCTTACTGGCGCTTCATATGTGATGAGACCAGGGTGGTGGCAGGGAGTTCACTAGTCTCATGACCTGGGGGAAGAAGCCGTTTCTCATCCTGACAGTAATTGTCCTCGTGCTACAGTGCCTCCTTCCTGATGGTAGTGAATCAGAGATTGTTGACAAGTGGGAGGGATCATTGACATTGCTAAGGGCCCTGTGTACACAGCGCCCCGGTAAATATCTTGGATGGGTGGAAAATACTCAGTTTCAAGGAATCTTCATCTCATGTTTTCAATATTTATTGATTATTTATTATTATTATTTCTTTCTTTTTGTATTTGCATAGTCTGTTGTCTTTTGCACTCTGGTTGAACACCGAAACTGATGCAGTTTTTTATTAATTCTATTACAGATTTATTCAGTATGCCTGCAAGAAAATGAACCTTGACATTGAACCCATGAGCACTACCTTATTACTTTTTTCCCTCTTTTTGTGCTAACTATTTAGTTTAACATTTTTTAACATACATATGCTTCCTGTAATTTACAGTTTTTATTGTTATGTATTGCAATGTACTGCTGCCACATAACAACAAGTTTCATCACCTATGCCAGTGATATTAGACCTGATTCTGATAAGTACTTTGATAATAAATTTACTTTGAACTTTGAAGAGAGACCCCATTGATCCTCTTAGCAGTCCTCACAATCCTTTGTAGGGTCTTATGGTCTGTGTATTGATACTGATTGTTTGAACAGAGATCAAACAGCCAGTAGAATAATGTCATAGTATGCATCTTACACAGTTTCTGATCTTGTGTTCATAATCTGATATGAAATAACCTGTATGCATTTATTGTGTCGAAAAAGGGACCTCCATCTAGTCATGACTTTCTACACGTTTTGCTTCCTGTAGGTGTCAGGAGGAGTGCCCCATCGGCAGTTATGGCCCGCAGTGTGCTCAGACGTGTGAGTGCCTGAATGCAGCTGAATGCTACCACGTTAATGGAGCATGTCTTTGCAAACCAGGATTTACTGGCGACCGCTGCCAAGACAGAATGTGTCCAGATGGACTGTATGGACTGAAGTGCAATAAACGGTGTCCTTGCAATGGCAAACACACCCAGAGGTAATGATAGCCTAAATAGAACAATGTGCTGATTTCTTACATTGGTTAATTTCTTTAACTAAATTGTTTTCCATGGTGCAAGATGTAAGCAGCCAATTTATGTTTTTGTACATAAATCCAACTCAGATTTTCTGTCATATTCTGCCTACTTTTGGAGAGAGAATCAAGCAAACAGGTTTTAAAATGAGACCAGCACAGGCTATATTCCATTTTATATCATGTTTGCATTGTTTCATAGCTGTACCACACAGAACTGGCAGCTGGCTTCTGAGGTGCTGAAGTAGTAGGGAACAAAATGAAAAATATTTGTTTCATTTCCCCTTTTTCCATCTCTGGATGTCACACAGCCAGTGAAGCACCGGTTTTCAGAATCAGAATCAAGTTGATTATCACGGGCATATGTCATGAAATTTGTTTTGCGACAGCAGTACAGTGTAGTACCTAAAAACACTATAAATAATAACAAATGTATATTTTTTAATTAGATTAAGTAAGCAGTGCAAATAGAGAGGACAATAGTGAGGTTCATTGTCCGTTCAGAAATCTGACGGTGGAGGGGAAGAAGCTGTTCCTAAAACATTGAGTGTTAGTCTTCAGTCTCCTGTACCATCTCCCTGATGACAGCAATGAGAAGAGTGTTGTCCTGGTTGATCGGAGTCCTTAATGAAGGATGCCACCTTTCTGAGGCATCATCTCTTGGAGATGTCCTTGATGCTGGGGAGACTAGTGCCCATGAGGGAGCCGGCTGAGTTTGACACGATTGTAACATGAAAATGAATTAGGAGCAAACTTACTCACATAAACAGTAATGGAAATAGGTAAAACACTGGATATTGAGTTAAAATTAAACATTTAACATGGAGCTGGTGTCTTTCATTTAGAAAAGAGTACTGAGGGATGGGAAGCAAAGTATTATGAATTGTCTTTCAGATCAGCACTGTTAAGTAATCAGGAGAGCAGTCATGAGTTGAATGGCTTCCTCCTGTTGCTTTGCTATGGGGAAGCCCAGTTGGTGAGAATTTTCAACATCATTTATGCAGAGAACATGGAGTATCTCTGTGAGAGCCCATAAAACCTTGTCTGCTTTCAGAGGTGAGGAAATCTGATTGCGATGTTGTAATGGCTGAATACCACTTGCTGTCACTGTTGGATTCTGGTGTTTTAGTCCGAGGTTCTTTCAGAAGTCAGGAAAAAGGCACAAAACTTGTTGCTTCACGATCATTTTATTGAGAGTTGCTGGAGCAAAGGAAAGTGGGACAGTGGCAGAGGTCTACTGAGCAAGGAGGGACTAAAGAACTAAGATGGTAGCAGGATAGAACAGCTACTTTTATACCACAGTGATAAGAAAAATTCCTTTCAAATTTATAGATAAGAATTAACCAATTAGAAAGCTATTACTGAAACACTGCAGTACCAAGTTTACCTATGAGAAAACACTTATTCACCTAATGCAGAACTTAGGTGCTTCCAGAGTTTTTTAGAATTATACTTTGTATGGCTACAAGAGGCATATTAAACTGTCATATGTGTATAATCACTACTTAAAATGCAGATAATTAATTATTACACTGCAAAGAAAATAACAATTAAACAGTCTAATCTAAGAATTAAACAGTTCGATCCAACATCACCACACCCCGCCAGCTCAGTCTGCTGACATTAACATTACGATGAATTCAGAAGCTACGTAGCTTCAAGTCATATATTTCAAGTTATATAGCATATTACATATATTTCCATTAATACCAACTTTAAATTCATATTTCATAGAACTTCATAAAAATTGAAATTATTGACACAAATACAATAAAAACATATTTATTATTTGTGGTTCCATATCTGAAAATTGGTTTGAAGTTCCCCAGTATGTTTCAGCAGTTACTGAATGAACTTGAAATTAACAACAATTACAGAGAGCGAGGGGAACTGCAAAGAGCTTGTGATAAAATTCATGGAAATAACAGGTCAAGCAGCTTCTGCAGAGAAAGAAACAGAATCAATATTTCAGTGCTCTGATTTTTCACCTGAACTGAAAAAAGCTTATAGAGTTATAGTAGGTTTTAGCAAGAACAGGTTTATGATCAATCATATGCTGTGAAATTTATTGTTCTGCGGCAGCAGGACAGTGCAATATATAAAATATACTAAAACTTTTAATAGGATCAAGAAATATATAGAAGAAAAATAAATAGTGTATAAAGAGCAAAAATAATGAGGTAGTGTTCGTGGGCTGCTCAGAAATTTGATGGCAGAGAGAAAAAAGATGTTTCTAAAATGTTGAGTGTGTGTGTTCAGGTTCCTGTACATCCTCTCTAATGGTAATAATGAGAAGAGAGCATGTTCTGTTGTGAAGATCCTTAATGACAAATGCTGCCATCTAGTGGCATTGCCTTTGGAAGCTGTTTGTGATGGTGAAGAGGTTAGTGCCATGGCTGAATGTACAGCCCTCTGGAGCTTTTTCTGATCCTGTGCAGGGCCCCCTCCACACCAGACGGTGATGCAACCAGTTAGAACGTTCTCCACGATACATCTGTAGAAATTTGCTCGACTCTTTAGTGACTTACCAGATCTCTTCAAGGGGAGAAGGAGGCAAGGAAAGATCAAAAGCCAAGTGATTTCCTGAATATATTTAATGACAGGTGATACAGGTTAAAATTGCCTTGATGAATGGCATGACTTGCTTTTTGAAGGAGACAAAGGAAATTAGCAGCTTATAGAAAAACTGCTTAATAATTTATGCTGTGGGGGGAGAGGTAACAAAGAAAGTTAATGGGATACAAGGTTAAAGTAGTTCACACTCTTCTTCTTCTTAAACCCAATACCACTACTACTTCTTCTTAAACCCAATACCACTACTGGGACATAGGCCTCTGTTCTGGGCCACACTTTCAAGTCATCTCCAGGTATAGCCCACCTTCTCCCTCCTCTCCCAGGTGCTTCTGTAGCTCTAGGTTTTACAGCTTGGGGTAGCTAGCCCCTGTACAACATTCCTCCTTTCTCAGTTGGGCTTGGGATCGTCTCTGGCTGAGTTTAGTTCACGCTGACAAACCAATTTAACAAGATGGCTGCAAGGGTGGTACAATATAGAAACTACTGTGTGTATAACAAGATAGCAAACTCTTTCTCATCTGAGGTGACCGGAAATACATTCTGGAAGGACATCAGAGTAGGTAAGGATGTGGCATTAGAATTAGTGAGAGCATTGGTAGTCATTTTCTGACATTCCCTAGGCTCTGGAATTGTTCCGATGGATTGAAGCTAATACTACATGTAACTCCAGTATTTACAAATCAGGGAATTATTGCCCGGATAGCCTCACATCAATGACAAATGCACTGGAATTTTTAGAGAATATAGTTAGCCGAACTGATGAGTGAGAACCAATGGATGTGGACTTTCAGAGAAGTTTTTACAAAGTCCACTAATCCTGCTCTCTTAAGGAAGGTGGAGTGTCTCCCATAGTCTCTCCTTTCCAGGTGTAATGATCGCCGCAGAACCACTGATTGGTTTGCCATGCAGCAGGTCACTCACATATAGCCTCTCTTACACTACCATGTCCCCGTTCTTACTAAGTTTGCTACGTCATGACATGACCAAGACTCCAGCAGTATAACTGTGTGGGCAGGCTGGGCTCATCATCCTTGGTTGGCAGCCAGCCTAGGAGAAGAGCAGCTCCGATTCCAAACCCGGGTAGATGGGATCCATTAGCCTTGCCAGGCAGTCTGTCTAGGAGAAGGAAGACTCCGATATTCAACCTGCCCACTTGTCGCCGCAGTCGGCACAACTGTGGAATCCGTCCACGCACACCGATCCTCACTATAAACCTACGCAATGCAGATGGGAAAAAAAGTCCTGCAGTGATTCCCACCTGATCTTTGCGAGCGAAGAACTAGCCATCATCATCATCTTCATCATATAGTGCAAAAAGAGAGAGCAACAACAGTGAGGTAGTGTTTCTGGATAGTGTCCATTTTGTTGGCAAAAGCAGGAAGGCAGACTATCTGAATGGTTATAGATTGGGAAAGGGCAAGGTACAACGAGGCCTGAATATCTTTATGTACCAGATGCTGAGGGAAAGGTTGTCACTGCAGCAGGCAAAAAAGCTAATGTTATGCTGGTCTTCATAATGAGAGAATTCACATACAGGAACATGGATGTACAGCTGCATTTGTACATAGAAACCTTCAAAATTCTAATAGAACTGGATGGAGGATGATAGCCACAGTTGAAGGACAATGGGTAAGCCATTTAGAAGTGAGATGACAAGAAATATCTTCATTGTGGTGAATCTGTAGACCTCTCTATCACAGAAAGCAGTTGAAGCCAAATCATTACAGGTTTACAAACACCTGATTTACGGACAGCCTGTATGTATGAAGCAGTGTTTGGGAGAGCAATGGGATGGATTAGAATTGTTGTGAAACCGGATGGAATCTCTGTGTAAGCTGTCAACTGCCAGTAAACATATTGAAGAAAGAGTTAGGTATTTTCCCAGGGATTAGAGGGATCAAATAACATGGGGAGCAGCAACAAGGAATTGAATTTGGACAATCAGCCATGATCAGTCTCGAAACATCAAATGGCCAACTCGTGCAGCTAAAGCAGGAGAAAAGATTAAGATGTTTAATGTTTGTTGGTCTAAGGTTTAATCAGCTGTTGCAAATTAAAAGTTTCCTGAAATATAAATTTTGCAAAATAACTGCAGACTACATAGTTATGTAATTTATTGTCTTTACTGCAGAGTAGAGTATAGTGCAAATATTACACAATATCACTTGGTATAACTTTGTGTTTATTAATCTTACTACCTGAGAGCAATGTTCTATGTCCCTACAGTAACAGTCATTAAGGGTCTCAGCCCGAAACATAGACTGTTTATTCTTCTCCATAGATGCTGCCTGACCTGCTGAGTTTTGTGTGTGTTAGTCTTGTAACAGGTCTACCAGGCGCATGAATTACTATGACGTTTAATAACTTTTCTCTTGCATCATTCATTGTGTGCCATATGAAAAGTCTAGATTAGGTAGTGTCTACAACATCTTTCTCTAAGTCTGCCAACACCTTCATAGAGCATAAAGCAGTCCAGCACAGGGACAGACCCTTCAGCTCACAATGTAATGCCAAACCAATTAAATTCATAATCAAATGCCCAACTAAACTAATCTCTCTGCTTTCACGATGTGCATATCCTTCCACCATTTTTCTCACATTCATGTGCCTATCTAAAAGTCTCTAATGTTTCTGCTTCCAGCTCCACTCCCACCCCAGGCAGCGCGTTCCAGGCACCCAGCACTGTCTGTGTAAAAAGAACTAACTCCTAACATCTCCTTTGCAATTGTCCCCTCACCTTAAATGCAAGCCCTCTGGTATTAGACATTTCAACTCTGGGGAAAAGATACTGCCTGCCTGCTCTATCAATGCCTCTCATAATCTTATAAACCTCCATCAAATTTCCCCTCAGTCTCTGCTACTCCGGAGAAAGCAGCCCTTGTTTGTCCCACCTCTCACTATAGCACATGTCCTCTAATGTGCGAGAGTGACTAGAATGTGAATCATTTCTCCCAGCAGGACAAACCTGACTTGTTCTGCCCCTCTCTCCCAACACAGCAAAGACAGAGAGCTCATTACATCAGAAAGCAGTGATACTGATTCACATGCTTTCGCCTCTGTTGTTTATGCCTTTGCGCCTTGGTGTGCTCCCTAATGTTATTTTTAAACAATAAAGCTGCATTAATCCACTCGTGAGGGATCATAACGTCAGACAGTGAATTTAAGGCAATAACCTCCTTTAATATTTGGATCATTAGCTTCATGTCTACATAATGAGATTATGGGAACTTTTTAGAAAAACGACCAAGTCTCTGAGCTGAACCAAGGCGTGTGAAATATGGCCGTGCTCAGGACATTCTGAAGACTTTGTTATTTCAATTGTTCACTCAGCTTCTAGCCTGATGCTCATTCCATCGTGCCTGCTTCTATGCCGATGTGACTTTGGTTATTGCAGTTCAAATTAAAGTATTAAAGATATCAGCAGGGCTAGCTTAACAGTTGTAATTTCTTATAAGTACCCTCTGGATGTTGGATATTGGTCCAGTGATTATTATTAACCCTGCATTAATCAAGATTTGGGTTGGTCTTTGTTGAATGAAACATTTTTTGTTTTGCGATCAGTTAGCGAAATTGAGGATTGTATACTTGGCTCTTTCAGCTGCCATCCATTGTTTGGCGAGTGCTTGTGCAGAGCAGGTTGGACTGGACAGGACTGCAATGAGACGTGTCCCCCTGGCTTTTACGGAGAGGCCTGCCAGCAAATCTGCAATTGTCAGAATGGGGCGAACTGTGACAGTATCACTGGCAAGTGTATCTGTACTCCTGGGTATAAAGTGAGTATTGTATTTCTTTCATTAGATGAATATAAAGGGACAATAGTTCTTTGATTTAGATATTGGAGGAGCTGTGCTCTGGCTCCTGTAGGCTACCTGTAACTTAGAGCCTTTGAACTAGACAATAGGTGCAGGAGTAGGCCATTCGGCCCTTCGAGCCTTTGACCTGCCCACTGCTAACCTGCCATCTCAGTTAACCAGTACGAAGCAGTTACTCTGAGTAAGGAAAGAATATTACAATCATCCCATCACCAGCTTCCTCGTACTTGACCCAAGACTGGCAAAGATGGAGATCTGGAAGTCAGTTGTTGATCAAGTTACTGTAATAATATCCAAATAAATTGTATGAACTGCAGGACATGGATCATATTCTCAAGCACAATGCATTAAATAGTGTGATTGCTGTAAACCCGAAGAGAGTGCAGATCATTAATTTGTAGAAGTAAATGTAGATATTTAAAAGAATGTCAGGCATTTTTCAAATCTGGGATTATTGTCAAGACCAGCATCTATTGCCCATTGTTGAGGAAGGTGGTGGTGAGCTGCCTTCTTTCAGTATCACAGTTAGACTTGGCGATGAAGGATTGCTAATATATGTCCATGTTGGGGTGGTGCTCGGCTTGGAGGCATTGCTGTTCCTCTGGGCTCGATGCTCTTGTCCTCCTTGGTGGTTGAAGTTAGTGGTTTAGAAGGGGCTGTAAGAGTTACCGTTGTGCATTTTGTGGATGGTACACATGATGCATCAATCATGGAGGGAATTGGAATTGATTTATTACTGTCACCTACTGAGATACAGTAAAAAGCTTGTCTTGCATACTGTTCATACAGATCAGATCATTACACAGTGCGTCGAGGTAGAACAAGGTAAAACAACAACAGAATGCAGAATAAAGTGTTACAGTTAGAGTAACTGCAGTGCAAAGTTCAAAGTAAATTTATTATCAAAGCACATATATGTCACCATATACAACCCTCAGATTCACTTTTTTGTGGGCATACTCAATAAATCCAATAACCATAATAGAATCAGTGAAAGATCATTCTGGAGGCCCAGTCAGCAGCGGGAGGAGAGCACTTTGGGAAAGTTACTCGCAGGTCGGCGAAGTTTGTATAAAAGGAGATCTTCGTGGATATTCAGACATTCCGGAGGCCCACTCAGCGGCCGGAGCAGAGCACTATGAATTAAGTAAAAGTACAGAAGGGACAAGCGGGGCAGCCATTGCTGGGAGGAGGCGAGTGGTGAGAGTAGAAGGGTCAGGCTTTGACTCAAGAGGCTTCAACAAAAAGAGACTGAAGCCTAAGAAACAGGTTAAAAGGGTTCGTTTTTTCCTTTCATTATCGATGATTTGCTCTTGGTTGTCCATTGTACCGTGCAGGCAGGATGGTAGATATGGCAGTGGGATGCTCCTCCTGCAGGATGTGGGAATTCATGGAACCTGATGGTCTACCAGATGACTACACCTGCAGGAAGTGCAGCCAACTCCAGCTCATGAAAGACCGCATTAAGGAGCTGGAGCTGGATGAACTAAGGATCATCCAGAAGGCAGAGTGATTGATAGATAAGACTTTTGAGCAGGTGGCTACACCCAGAGTGCAGAATTCAGGGAGTAGATGGGTCAACACTGAGAGGTAAAGGGAGAAGAAAGTCAGTGCAGGGTCCCCTTGTGGCCATTCCCTTTGGCAACAGGTATACCCCTTTGGATACTGCTGGGGGATGACCTATCTGGGCAAGACAGCAGCAGCCAGACCAATAGCATTGTGGTCAGCTCTGAGCCTCAGGAGGGTAGGGTGAAGTCTGGTGGAGCAATAGTCAGAGGGGACTCGATAAAAAGGGGACTCGATAGGAGACTCTGTGGCAGCAAAAGCAACGCCAGGACAGTGTGTTCCCGCCCGGGTGCTAGGGTCCAGGGTGTCTCTGAGCAGTTGCAAAATATTCTTGAAGGGGAGGGTGAGCAGCCAGAAGTCGCGGTACATGTTGGTACCAATGACATGGGCAGGAGAGGGGTAGAGGTCCTGTGCAGTAAGTTTAGGGGGTTAGGAAGGAGGCTGAAGAGCAGGACCTCCAAGGTGGTAATCTCCAGATTACTCCCAGTGCCACGTTAGGGAAGGTCAGAACAGAGAGACAGCGCAGATGAATGAGGGGCTGAGGAGATGGTGCAGGGGGCAGGGTGTCAAATTCTTGGATCATTGGGATCTTTTCTGGGGAAGGGATGACCTGAGTAAATGGGATGGGTTGTACCTGAACTGGAGGGGAACCAATATCCTGTGAGGGAGGTTTGCTAATGCTATTGAGGAGGGTTTAAACTAGAATTGCAGGGGGGTGGGAACCAAAGTGAACAGGTAGTGGATGGGGTGGTTGGTGCACAAGTAGACACAGCTTGTAGGCAGTTTGAGAGGAAGGATAAACAGATATTAGAGTAAAGATGCACTCAGTCAGATGGTTTGAGATGTGTCTATTTTAATGCAAGGTGTATCATAGACAAGGCAGATGAACTTAGAGCATGGAACAATATGTGGAACTGTGACGTTGTGGCCATTACAGAGACTTGGATGTCTCAGAGGCAGATGTGGCTGCTGAATGGCTTTAGATGTTTCAAAAAGGACAAGGAGGGAGGCAACAGAGGTGGTGGAGTGACATTGCAAATCGGGGATAGTATCACAGCTGCTGAAAAGGAGGAAGTCATGGAGGGATTGTCTACTGAGTCATTGTGGGTGGAAGTCAGAAACGGGAAAGGGGCAATAACTCTACTGGGTGTTTTTATAGACCCCTCCCCAGTAGTAACAGAAACATCAAGGAGCAGATAGGGAGGCAGATTCTGGAACAGTGCAATAATAATAGGGTTGATGCAATGGGTGATTTTAACTTTCCTAACATTGACTGACATCTCCTTAGAGCAAGAAGTTCAGATGGGATGGAGATGAAAGTTTCTTGACGCAATATGTAGATAAGCCAACTAGAGGAGAGGCTGTACTTGATCTGGTATTGGGAAATGAACCTGGTCAGGTGTCAGATCTCTCAGTGGGAGAGCATTTTGGAGGTAGCGAACACAACTCTATCTTCTTTACCATTGCACTGGAGAGAGATAGGAGCAGACAATTTGGGCAAACATTTAATTGGGGTAGGGGGAAATATGATGCTATTAGGCAGGAACTTGGGAACATAAATTGGGAGCAGATGTTCTCGGGGAAAGGCACAGCAGAATGTGGCAAATGTTCAGGGAATGTTCGCATGGAGTTCTGCATGGGTATGTTCCATTGCGGCAGGGAAAGGATGGTAGGGTAAAAGAACCATGGTGTACAAAGGATGTAGAAATTCTAGCTAAGAAGAAAAGAAAAGCTTATGAAAGGTTCACGAAACTAGTACTGTTAGAACTCTAGAAAATTACAATGGTGCCAGGAAGGAATTCAAGAATGAAATTAGGAGAGCCAGAATGGGCCATGAGAAGGCCTTGGCGAGCAGGATTAAGGAAAGCCCCCAAGGCATTCCACAAGTATGTGAAGAGCAAGAGGATGAGCAGTGTGAGAATAGGACCAATCAGGAGTGAGAGTGGAAACTTGTGTGTGGAGTCGGAGGAGGCAGCAGAGGTACTTAATGAATACTTTGTTTCAGTATTCACCAGTGAAAAGGACCTTGACAATTGTGAAGATGACTTACAGTGGACTGAAATGCTTGAGAATATAGATATCAAGAAAGAGGATGAGCTGGAGCTTTTGAAAGGTATTAAGGTAGATAAGTCACTGGGACCGGATGAGATGTACCCCAGGCTACTGTGGGAAGCGAGAGAGGAGATTGCTGAGCCTCTGGCGATGATCTTTGCATCATCAATAGGGAAGGGAGAAATACCAGAGGATTGGAAGGTTGCAAGTGTCGTTCCCTTGTTCAAGAAAGGGAGTAGACATAACCCAGGAGGCAGGGAGTGGGAATAAAAGGATCCTTTTCTGGTTGGCTGCCAGTAACTAATGGTATTCCGCAGGGGTTGGTGTTGGGACCAATTCTTTTTATGCTGTATATAAATGATTTAGATGATGGAATAGATGGCTTTGTTGCCAAGTTTTCAGATGATATGAAGATTGGTGGAGAGGCCGGTCATGTTGAGAAAATGGGAAGGTTGCAGAAGGACTAGGAGAACAGGCAAGAAAGTGACAAATGAAATACAATGTTGGAAAATGCATGGTTATGAACTTTGGTAGAAGAAGCAAATATGCAGACTATTTTCTAAATGGGAAGAAAATTCAAAAATCTGAGATGTGAAGGTACTTGGGGAGCCTTTGTGCAGAATACCCTAAAGATTAACTTGCAGGTTGAGTCGGTGGTGAGGAAGGCAAATGCCATGTTAACATTCATTTCAAGAGGTCTAGAATTCAAGAGCAGGGGCGTAATGTTGAGGTTTTACAAGGCACTGGTGAGACCTCACCTTGAGTATTGTGAACAGTTTTGGGCTCCTCATCTAAGAAAAGATGTGTTGGCATTGGAGAAGGTTCAGAGGAAGTTCACAAGAATGATTCGAGGAATGAAAGTGTTATCATATGAGGAACATTTGATAGTTCTGGGTCTGTACTCGCTGGAATTTAGAAGGATGGGGGGGAGATTTCATTGAAACCTTTCGAGTTGAAAGGCCTAGATAGAGTAGATGTGGAAAAGATGTTTCCCATGGCAGGGGAGCCTAGGACAAGAGGGCACAGCCTCAGGATAGAAGAGTGTCCATTTAAAACAGAGATGTGGAGAAATTTCTTTAGCCAGAGGGTTGTGAATTTGTAGATTTTATCACCATAGGCAGCTGTGGAGGCCAGGTCGTTAGGTGAATTTAAGGCAGATTTGATTGGTTCTTGATTGGACATGACATCAAAGGTTACAGGGAGAAGGCTGGGGAATGGGAATGAGGAGGGGAAAAAAGGATCAGCCATGATTGAATGGCGGAGCAGACTCGATGGGCCAAATGGCCTAATTCTGTTCCTATGTCTTTTGGTCTTATGGACCAGGTGGTTAACACAAAAAATTATCAAAAATACATATTAAAAGGCCAACAAATACAAGATGATAAACACAGAAAATGCCAAGAAAAAACAGATATAATCCAACACATTACAGGATCCTCAGCAGTCTAACTCAATCTAATTACTTACATAGACACAATCAAGTCGGAAACATCATTCACCAAATCTTGCTTTAAGGCATTGAGATCAAAGGTCAGGAGGTTTTGTTGCAACTTTATAAAACTCTGGTTTGGCCACATCTGGAGTATTGCACACAGTTCTGGTCGCCTCGCTATAGGAAGGATGTTGAGGCTTTGGAGAGGGTGCAGAAGAGGTTTACCAGGACGCTGCCTATTTAAAGGGCAGGTGCTATCAGGAGAGGCTGGATAAACCTGGGTTGTTTTCTCTGGGGCAGTCAAAGGCAGAGGGGAGACCTGATAGAGGTTTACAAGATTATGAGAGGCATAGACCGACTGGACAGGGAGTTCCTGTTTCCTGCGGTTGAATTGTCTAACAGCAGAGGACATGCATGGAAGATGAGAGAGGGTAGGTTCAAGGGGCATAGGAGGGGCAAGTTTTTTACTCAGAGAATTGTGGGTGCCTGGAATGCACTGCCTGGTTGGTACGGTGGTAGAGGCAAATACATTAGAGGCTTTTAAGAGACGTTTGGATAGGCACATGGAGGGATATGGGCTTGGTGTAGGCAGGGGGGGGATTAGTGTTTGTGTGTTTTTGATATTTTTTTAGCTGGTTCGGCACAACATTCTGGGCTGAATGGTCTGCTCATGGGCTGTATTTCTATGTTCTATGTTCTGAAATACAAGCTCATACATGACACCGTACCCTACTATAAACACAAGCTTGATCCAGTTTTGGAAGCAGAGTCCTACAAATTATACTACAACCAATTCATTGTTACAGATAGGACAATCCATAATAACCATCCGGATATAATATTACAGGATAAACAAGAACAACTTAATAGATACAGCCATTCCAAACATTCCAAACTGTACCTTCTTCCCGATGGCAGCAGCAAGAAGAAAGCACATCTCAGGAGGTGGGGGTGTCTGATGATGGATGCTGCTTTTCTGCAACACCGCTCTGTGTAGATGTGCTTAATGGTGGGGAGGGCCATATCCACTAATTTTTGTAGGATTTTCCATTCAAGGGTATTGATGTTTCCATACCAGGCTGTGATGCAGCCAGTCAATATACTCTCCACCTCACATCATTCGAAGTGTAATCAAAGTTTTAGATGTCATACCGAAACTTCACAAACTCCTCAGAAAGTAGAGGTGCTGCTGTCCTTTCTTCGTAATTGAACTTCGTGCTTGGCCAGGACAGATCCTCTGAAATGATAACACTGAGGAATGTAAAGTTGTTGATCCTCTCCACCTCTAATCCTCCGATGAGGACTGGTTCATGGACCTCCGTTTTTCCCCTCCTGGAGTCAATAATCAGCTCCTTCATCTTGCTGACAATGAGTGAGAGGTTGTTGTTGTGGCACCACTCAGCCAGATTTTCAATCTCCTATCCATATGCTGATCTGCCACCACCTTTGATTTGGCTTCAGACAGTGGTGTCATCATCAAACTGAAATATGGCTCTGGAGCTGTGGTTAGCCATGCAGTCATAAGTGTAAAGTGAGTAGAAGCGGGAGTGGGGGAAGGGGGTAGTAAGCACACAGCCTTTTGGTGCAGGTAAACAGTAAGGTGCAAGGATCATAATGAGGTAGGTTGTGAGGCCAAGGGCCTGTCTTATCATTCTAGGGCACCATTCAACAGTGGGGTAGAAGTGGTGTTTGAGCCTGGAGATATATGCTCTCAGTCTTTTGTATCTTCTGCCCAATGGGAGAAGGGAGAAGGGAGAAGGGAGGAGGCCTGGGGTATGGGGGATCTTTGATTATGATGGCTGCCTTACTGAGGAAGTAAGAAATATAGACAGAGTCCTTGGAGAGAGTCTGGTTTCTGTGATATGTTGAGCTGTGTCCACAGTTCGCTGCAGTTTCTTGGGGTTACCTCAGAGCAGTTGCTGTAGAAAGATGTAATGTATCCAGATAGGATGCTTTTTATGGTGCACTGATTTTAAAAAAATGGTGACGGTCAATAGAGACGTGCCTCCTGAGGAAGTAGGTGATGGTGAACTTTCTTGGTCATGGTATCTTCATAGTTAGACTGGGAACTAAATTAGTGTACTTTACATCTTTACATCCTTCATTTCTCATATTCTGCTTATCTACAATACAAATGCGTAGAGGAAGTAAATGTGAGTGTTATGGTCAAGGGAATACTTGCAGTTCCCAGATAAAATAAGAAAATGACACATGCTGGAAATCTGAAATACCCAACACGTCAAGCAGCAGCTGTTAACATTTCTGTTTGAAACAGCTTCCCTTTCCACAGTTGCCACTTGGCCGTTCAGTTCTTCACGTGGCTTGTTGGTAAGCTTAGCTCTGCATGGTAGACAAACTATTTGAAAGAGGGGAAAACATAATTATGATAATCTCTTGGGTGATTTAGAGTTAGACAGAGGGTCATTAGCAAAGAAAAGCATGCCTGCCAATTCCAGAGGTTACTAAGTGGCTTTGGTAAGAAATTCCACTTTCAGCTTTGCCTCTTTACAGAGAGCGATCAAATCTTCACATACATTACGGTTTTTAAGGCGGCATTGGAAAGGGCACAGGCATTAATTAGATAATAATTAACACCAGCTTGTAGTCTTTCACAGGGAAAAATGCTATTGAATAACAAACATTACGACACCTGAGGAAATTAAATCAGAGCAGTGGAACAGATTCTGCCATACATCATTGCACATGTCATTTTTCATGCCCAAGTCCCTACCTTTTACTTAAGGAAAGCGTACCTGGCATTTAATAATTACAGGCATGGAGATTTGTTTCGGTAACAAATTGCTGTTTCAGCTAGAGGTTCTCTTGCTATATTGAGTCATCTTGTGCTCAACTCAGATACACACGCATCATCTTGTACATCGCTATCAAGTCATCTCTCTTCCTCCTTCACTCCAAAGTGAAAAGCCCTAGCTTGCTCAACCTATCTTCATAGGGCATGCTCTCCAATCCAGGCAGCGTCCTAGTAAATCTCCTCTGCACCCTCTCTAAAGCTTCCACACCCTTCTTATAATGAGGCAAGCAGACTGAACACGATATTCCAAGTGCGGTCTAACCAGGGTTTTATCGAGCTTACAGCATTTGTACGTAGACCTCCGAATAATGAAGACTAACACGCCATCCACCATCTTAACAACCCTATCAAATTGCACAACAACTTCGAGGGACCTATGGACATGTACCCCAAGATCCTCTGTTCCTCCATACTGCTACGAATCATGCCACTAACCTGTACTCTGCCTTCAAATTTGATCTTCCAAGGTGCATCACTTCACACTGAACTCCATCCGACACTTCTCAGCCCAACTCTGCATCCAGTCAATGTCCTGTTGTAACTACAACAACCTTCTGCACTATCCACAACTCCACTGAACTTCATGTCATTTACAAACTTACTAACCCATCGTTCTACTTACTCATCTAAGTCATTTATAAAAATCACAAAGAGCAATCTGTCTTCCTTTTTCTTATTACTTGCTTAGTGATTCTTTGCTATTTTTTTAAAAGATCTATCAATCTTCCACCTTCCCACTACTTTTGGCAACTTTGTTTGCATGAGCTTTTAATCTGATGTCTTTTTTTTATTTCCTTAGTTATCCAAATCTGGCTCTCCCAACCCTTACAGTCCTTGATTTTAACTGGAACACACTTCTGTTGAGCATCATGAAAAATCTCTTTGAAAGTCTCCATGGCTCCTCAACTGTCCCACCATTCAGCCTGTGTTCCCAGTCTATGCTAGCCACATCCCATTGTAGTTTTCCTCGTTTAGTCATAATGTCCTGATTTTAGATTGAACTATTGCATCCTCCATTTGTGTGAGAAATATATTCATACTGTGACATTCACACTAACATTAGACTCGCTGGTCTGTAATTCCCAGGATGATCTCTATTGCTTTTGTGGAACATCAATAACATGTGGCATCCTCCTGTCATCAGGCACCACTCCTGTGGCCAGGGACAACTTAAACATCAATGCCCCAGCAATCTCTTCCCAGTGTAATTTGGGGTATATACAGTCCAGCCTTGGTGATTTATCTATCTTAATGTTCTTTAAAAACTCCAACACTGCCACTTCCTTGACCTTGAGATGTCTCAACATATTAGCCCGTTCTACACTGACCTCGCATTTGGCAAGGTCCCTCTCCCTTGTCAGCTCTGAAGCAAAGTAATCATTCAGCACCTCTTCTACCTTTTCCTACTCAAAGTATGTTTCACCCTTTAGACCATAAGACCATAAGACGGGGGGGGGGGGGGTCAGAATTAGGCCATTCAGCCCATCGAGTGTGATTCCCCAATGCCATTCAACACCATACACCTACCCTCTCACCATATCCCTTGAACCGCAACCAATCAGGAATCTATCAACTTCTGCATTGAATATACCCACGGATTTGGCCTCCACCGCAGTCTGTGGCAGAGCATTCCACAGATTCACAGCCCTTTGGCTAAAAAAAACAATCCGCCTTACTTCTGCTGTAAAAGGTCACCCATCAATTTTGAGACTGTGCTGTCTAGGTCTGGATACCCGGACAGAGAAGGTATCCTCTCGACATCCACCTTACCTAGTCCGTTCAACATTCGGTAGGTTTCAATGTGGTTATCCCTGACTGGTCCTACTCTCACACTAGTCATCATCCTGTTCATCACACATGTGTAGAACATCTTGGGCTTTCCTTAATCTCACTTACCAAGGCCTTCACATACCCCCTACTAGCTCTCCCAATTTCCTTCTTAAGCTCTCTCCTGGCTACTTTATAACTCAAGAGCCCTGTCTGATCCTTGTTTCCCATACCTTAAGTATGCTTCTTTCTTTTGCTTCACTAGGTATTCTACCTGTCTGGTTCCTTCACACTACCTTCCTTTCCCTGCCCTAATGGACAACCTGTGCAAGTTGTCCCTGAAAAACTTCCACATTTCTGTTTTCCATTTACCAAGAACATTTGTTCCCAATTTACACTCCCAAGTTCCTGTCTATTAGCATAACAATCCCCCTTCCCCCAACTAAATACCTTGTGTCATCTGCTCTTATCCTTGTCCATGGTTATGCTAAAGGTCAGGAAATTGTGGTCACCATCTTCAAAATGCTCACCCACAGAGAGATCTGTCACCTGACCAGGGTCATTGTCTAGTAGCGGATCATAATGGCCTCTCCTCTAATCAGTGTGACCACATTATGTCAGCAATCCTGGACACATCTAACAAATTTCACCCCATTTAAACCTTTTGCACCGAGGGGGTGCAAACAGTATTAGGGAAGTTGAAGTCACCCACAATACTTTTTTTTGCACCTTTCCCAAATCTACTACTTATCTGCTCTTCAGTATCCTGGTGACCACTGGGGTGGGGAGGTGGTTCGAGAATACTCCCAAAGGAACGATTGCTCCTTTCTTGTTTCTGACTTTCACCCATACTGATTCAGTAGCTGACACCTCCATACCATCTTCCCTCTCTGCAGTTATGATACTGTCCCTGATTAACAATGACGCCCACTTCTCCCATAACTTCTCTCCTTATCCCTTTTCAAACATCTAATCCCTGGAATGCTGAGTAGCCAAACCTGCCTTTGTGACAGCCATGTCTCTGTAACGGCCACAGCCTAATTCCACGTACTGGTCCATGCTTTCAGTTCATCACCTTTATTCTTAATGCATCTCACATTAAAGTTAATACATTTCAACCCAACCCACTGACTGCACTTACACCCTGTCCACTACCTAATCTTCTTTGCACCCCCTCTGCTCATTGCGTCCACCTTTACATCAACTACTCCATCATCTGACCTGTCACGCTGGTTCCCATACCCCTGTCTATCTAGTTTAAACCCTCCCTAACAGCTCTAGGTAACCCCAGACAAGATGCCAGTTGATCCACATATCTGAAACCCTGCCCCCTGAAACAACTTTTCAGATACACACAGATCTGCCTTATCTTCCTATTCTTATGCTCAGTGGTGCATGGCACAGACAGCAATCCGGAGATTACTAATCTTGACACGAGGTTCTACAGATGCTGGAGAAACTCGGCAGGTCAGATAGCATCTGTGGAGAGGAATAAACAGTCAATGTTTTGGGCCAACATGCTTCATCAGGACATTAATCGACTGTTTATTCCCCACAACAGATGCTGCCTAACCTGCTGAATTGGGTCCTATGTGTCCCAGTTAAATGGAATCCACTGTACTCATTACTGAGGGGAACTGCCACAAGGGTAGCCTACACTGACTGCCTAGCCCCCTTCTGATGGTCATCTAGTTACCCACCTCCTTCAGCTTACGTGTATCTCCTACCCTACAGCTGGATGCAATTTATGAGATGCAATTCTCACAAATGTAGTCATCGGGGACTCTAGAGGACTCCCTGACTTCTGACACACTGCAAGACCAGTATGCCACTTCCCTGATTGCCATTCCCACTGCTTTAGCTGCGCAATAAGAAAAAAGAAATCATTTCTTTGCCATCCCTCACCAAAGCCAAATCAATGATAACACAAAATAAAATCTTCCCTGTTCTTATCTATGCCTTCTCTCTAAGACCTTTTTTTCTGTAAAGAGTAGTTCTCACTCCCAACACTTGGACCATTATTCCACCTCTTCACACCAGAGCTTCAGCTCTCCATTCCAAAACTGGCTCACTCAAACAACAGCTGATTTGCTTGACCCTAACTTCTTTTTATTGACTGCTGCTAAGTAGCTAGTTACCCAATCAGTAATCAACTTGAAAATATGCCTCTTTTAGTGTCCTGTTAGGACCAGGTGAAACTGAACACAAAGTCCTGAGACTTGGGTCTTTAAAAAGCACTTGCCTCTCACTCTAAGTCTTTGCTTCTGCGAGGTGAAACACTTTACAGTTTAGTGGTCATGGACAGAGTTTCCATTATGCATCCAAATAAGGTGTTAAAATTGCTAAGGATTGACGAAGACATTCCAAATGTCTCTAATCTTCTGAGGAAGTAGAGGCATTAGAGAGCTTTCTTGGCCCTGACGTCTACATGGTTGGAGCAGGACAGGCTATGTTCACTCCTAGCAACTTCAAGCTCTCAACCCACTCAAGCTCAACACCTTTGACGTAGACAAGTGTATGTGTACTGTCCCCTTTTTTGAAGTCAATGACCAACTCTTTTTTTATTGACACTGAGTGAAAGGTTGTTGTCATGACACCATATCACTGTGCTCTCTATCTCTTTCCTGTACTCCGACTCATCATTATTTGAGATACAAGCCAATACAGTGATATCAGCTGCAAACTCTTAGATAAGAGGTTTCCAACCTGGGATCCATGGACCCCTCAGTTAACGGTCGGGGTCCATGGGATTGGGAACCCTGTTGTGGATGGAGCTGGAGCAGAATCTGACCACACAGTCGGGAGTGTCTCGGGAAGAGATGGCTGAGGATGCAACCTTATGAAGCACCATAATGAGGATAATCATTGAGTCATTGAGCACCACAGCACAGAAGCAGGCCCTTCATTGTGGAGATGTGGCTGCCAATCCTTACTGATCGTGGTCTGTTGGTCAGGAAGACAATGATCCACCTAAAGACCTGGAGTATGGAGATGATTTTTCTTGGAATTATATTATCGAACAGAGAGGCTATAGCCCAGAATGACCATTTCTAAGCTTGAATGGGTCTTCAATGTGAATTTCCGTTTGATCACCTCACACATTTTCCCAGTTTTAAAATCCACAGAAACCCTTTGGCACCATTGAAGTCATGTCCCAGAATGCGCCAACTAGTAAAGAATTTGAACATCTGTGAGTGTCTCTGAATTTCAAAAACATTATTATAAATAAAAACTTGAAAAATAAAAAAAATTACATTTAAGGTCACTTAATTGCAAAGAAAGCATTGAGCACCTCTGCTTCCTTAGAAGTTTGTGAAGATTCAGCATGCTATCTAGTACTTAGACAAACTTCTATAGATGTGTGGTGAAGAGTATATTGACTAGTTGTATCACAGCCTGGTATAGAAACGCTAATGCCCTTGAAAATCCTACAAAAAGTATGGCCCTGTCCATCATAGGTAAAGCACATCTGTAACGAGCACTTTTACAGGAAAGCAGCATCCATCGTCAGGGACCTCCACCACCCACGTCATGCATTCTTCTCACTGCTGTCATCAGGAAGATGGTATGGGAGCCTCAGGATCCACACCGCCAGGTTTAGGGACAGTCATTCCTCCTGTTGAATCAGTGGGGGCAACTTCATTCAACTTCACTGACCCCATCACTGAACTGTTCCCACAATCTATGGATTCACTTTTAAGGATTCTTCATTTCATGATCTCGATACATATTGTTTATTTATTATTATTTTGATCTTTTATATTTGCACAGTTTGTTGTCATTTGCACGTTGACTGTTGATCCACACTGTAGTGGGTGTGGTCTTTCATTGACTCGATTCTGGTTCTTGGATTTACTGAGCATAAAGGAGCAGAGGAGGTGTATTCATTTGGGTTACCCGCAGAAAACGGTGGCAGCAGAGCATTGCATTCGCAGTGACCATAGGATTGACTTCGATGGCACAAAGCTACTCCACCATGCTTTTGGAACTGCCTAATGAAGGAAGCCGTTGAAATAAAGCTAGAGGAAAAGAATTTTAACAAAGATGAAGGTCTCGCTCTAAGTAAGAATTTAGAATGAGATCTTCAATCAGGAATTTGGTTGTAAACAAGCTGGGACAGTGGAAGCCTGGTTGGATGAGGACTAATCAATCAGGAAGGATGGACAACAGGGGTACAAATACCACTGGACTAGACATGCCCAGGCATCATCCCTGATGAAGGTAGCGAAGTTTATCATCAAATTGTTGGTTACAATCAATACCTGTACCCAGCTTATTTGTTTACTGAGTATGTCCTGCAGGAAAATGAATCTTTGGGTTGTATATGGTGGCATGGATGTACTTTGATAATAAATTTACTTTGAACTTTGGAATAAATCAAAGATGAAACATGCCCCACCCTTCCTCTGATCACAGCGACAGTAAGAAATTGCCAAAGTTCATACCCCTCCAGTGGTACTCAATTAAGAATTCATTTTCCAGTCACTCCATAAGACAACAGTGACCAGCCGCAGAAGTTGCGATTTCTGCATGAGAACCTCAAACTCCAGCCACACAAAGCTGTCGGCTTTTTTTGTGGAAATTCAGCTAAGACTATTGTGAACAATATTTGTAATTAACAGCATTTAATGACGATAACAGAGCACAACAATGGAAACATGTCAAACTTTAGGTGAAGCAGATGAACAGCAGAAGGTGTTGGGAGCCTTCAAGCTATACTCAAATGTGCTCATTTCTGTTGGCAGCATTCCCTTGCTACTTGCTCCCTGCTAATAATTGAAAGATAAATATTTAGCAAATATTTACTGCTGAATGACTTGGATTTCACACTTTGTTGACTGCAGCTATTGCAGGGCGGGGGGGGGGGTTGCATTTCATATTTCAGCACTTGTGAGTATAGGTTGAATGACATCAATAAGAATACTGGGATTGTCCGGAATTCCTCTTCAGAGGGATTCTGGTATCTGCCCTTCAGAATTGGATAGGAGGCCTGGGAAACACTGGTACGTACGTCACATTACGTGCAGTGTATGAACATAATGGAGTATTGAAGTAAATGGGGGATTTATTGTCACATGCACCGAGGTACTAGTGAAAGCTTGTCTTGCATTCTGTTTATACAGATCAATTCACTGCACAGTGCATTGCAGTAGTGCAAGGAAAACAATAACAGAAATAAATTAATAATAAATTGTAACAGACAGAGAAAGTGCATTGCAGGTAGGCAATAAGATGCAATGATGAGGTAGACTATGAGGTCAAGAGAGCATCTCATTGTACCAGCAAGCAATTCAATAATCTTATAAGGGTGAGATAGAAACTGTCCTTGAGCATAAGTGTGTACTTTATGGTTTTTGTATCCTCTCCCCAGTGGGAGGAGGGTGCAAAGAGAATGTCAGGGGCGGGTGGGGTCTTTGACTCTGCTGCCTTCTACACTGAGGCAGCAAGAAGTACAGACAAGAGTCCATGGAGGGAGTCTGGTTGTTGTGACATACTGACCTGTGTCCATAACTCTCCGCAGTTTCTTGCAGTCACAGGCAGAGCAGTTGCCATACCAAACCACGGTGCTTCCAGACAGGAAGCTTTCCATGGTGCATCAGCTAAAATTGCCAAGTGCTGATGGGGACACTTCGAATTCCTTTAGCCCCCTGAAGAAGTAGAGGCCTGGGTGATAAAGATTGTTTGTAATGATAGTCAATATCAATCTGATTTCCGGTGAGGTATTTTTCTTTTGTATTGCAGGGGGAAGACTGTTCCTTTTCATGTCCTCCTGGGAAATATGGGCCCAACTGTTCATCTACTTGTAACTGCAATCACGGCAGTGCCTGCTTTCCTGTTGATGGTGCCTGTATCTGTAAAGAAGGTACAAACAGCAGCTTTTCATTTCTCCAACTTTGTAAAGGTTCTTTCTCTACTTGATGAGATGAGGAATGAGGAATGAGGTCCAAGGGAGGAAATGCTTTCCCCTGTGGTCTCTATATTGGAGGAACAGCATACGCTTTGCTGGTAACGCTTGAATCTTTTTACAGTTATTGTAGGTGGACATGACTCCCTATTATGTCAGCCAAAATTCTAGAAAGATTAGGAAAGAATTCATAAAGAACTCTCCAGTATTAACAGCAAGAATATCAAAAATACGCCAAAGTGTTTTCCATAATGTGGAAGAGATGGGTATTGCAAAGGCCGATGAACCTTTTATTAGAAAGGCCAATAGAATTTAAAGGGATGGTTTATAAATTAGGTGAGAAAAGAAGGAACTTAGGGAGCTTCTAGATACACTGACTGAAAGCTGTGTTCATTGGAGGGGAGTGAAGTGGGTAGGATTTGCGATCTGGAGGTTGGGGCAGGTTGTGGTTAGAGATCAGAATGTACTGATGAATATAGGGGCGATTTAAAGCTTGGCAGATTGCAGAGATAGGCTGGGGTGAAGTCATACAAAGAGCGAGACAGAAGTTTAATTAATGGTGAGAGACTGGAAACCAATATAGTTCAAAAAGACACAAGACCATGACATAGAAGCAGAATAAGGCCATTCAGGCCATTTGAACATGGCTGATGTATTTTCCCTCTCATCCCCATTCTCCTGCCTTCTCCCCGTAATCTTTGATGCCCTTACTAATTAAGTACCCACCAATGTCCTCTTTAAATATACCCAATATCCACAGCTGTCTGTGGCAATGAAATACTCAGATTCACTACCCTCTGGCTAAAGAAATTCCTCCTCATCTCTGTTCTAAAGGGATGTCCTATTCTGAGGTTGAGCTCTCTGGTCCTAGACGCTGGCTATTGGAAACATCCTTGCCACACCCATTCCATCCTGGCCTTTCAATGTTCAGTACGTTTCAATGAGAACGCCCTCCCCCTATCCTTCTAAAGTCCAGCGACTACAAGCCAGAGCCGTCAAACTACCAATGGGCCCTCTCCAATGCCAGCATATCTTTCCTTAGATATAAGGCCCAAAACTGCTCACAATACTCCAAATGTGGTCCGACCAATGCCTTATAATGTCTCAGCATTACCTCCTTGCTGAATTTGCTTTTTATAGACAATAGACAATAGGTGCAGGAGTAGGCCATTCGGCCCTTCGAGCCAGCACTGCCATTCACTGTGATCATGGCTGATCATCCACAATCAGTATCCAGTTCCTGCCTTATCCCCATAACCTTCGATTCCGCTATCTTTAAGAGCTCTATCCATCTCTTTTTTGAAAACATCCAGAGACTTGGCCTCCATAGCCTTCTGGGGCAGAGCATTCCATATATCCACCACTCTCTGGGTGAAAAAGTTTTTCCTCAACTCCGTTCTAAATGGCCTACCCCTAATTCTTAAACTGTGGCCTCTGGTTCTGGACTCACCCATCAGCGGGAACATGCTTCCTGCCTCCAGCGTATCCAATCCCTTAATAATCTTATATTTTTCAATAAAATCCCCTCTCAGCCTTCTAAATTCCAGAGTATACAAGCCCAGACGCTCCAATCTTTCGACATATGACAGTCCCGCCATCCCGGGAATTAACCTTGTGAACCTACGCTGAACTCCCTCAATAGCAAGAATGCCCTTCCTCAAATTTGGAGACCAAAACTGCACACAGTACTCCAGGTGTGGTCTCACCAGGGCCCTGTACAGCTGCAGAAGGACCTCTTTGCTCTTACACTCAATTCTCCTTGTTATGAAGGCCAGCATTCCTTCCTCACTCCTGACTCAACCTGCAAGTTAACCTTTAGGGAATTCTGCACTAAGAATTCCAAGTCCCTTTGTACCTCTGATTTCTGAAATTGTTACCCATTTAGAGGGTAGTCAACACCTTTATTCCTTCTACCAAAGTGTATGACCATAAATTTCCTTACGTTGTATTCCATCTGCTAGTTCTTTGCCCATTCTCCTAAACTGTTCAATGAGCAATCAGCAGAGGCCCGAGATGGAGTGCCCGCTGACTTAGTTGGCAGGATCCTAAAGCCAGTTGGAGCAACACTTGCAGCCCATTTCCCAATCTCTGAACAATTTACTGAGCAACACCTTATAGAGCCTCTGCTTTTATATTCTAGTACTCTGGAAATGAATGCATCGTTTTCCTTAGCATGGGATATTTGGAAGAGTCTCTCCTGTGATTTGGTGTTGGTAGGTGGCAGGACGTTTGGAAGTTGCCTTGTCTTGAACAATGGTGATTGTCTTTTAGGATGGCAGGGAGTGGACTGCTCTATCCCTTGTTCTAGTGGTACCTGGGGTCTTCACTGCCAGGACAACTGCCACTGTGCCAACGGAGCAGCTTGTAATCCAGTGGACGGCTCGTGTACATGCACTGCAGGCTGGCGTGGCAAGAATTGCATCCAGCCATGTCCAGTAAGTTCTGTTGTCAATCTCTGCATTACCTTCAAGATGTGCTACATTCTGTAAAAGGCTTCTAGAACAACCACCCTAGCCCCCTTGAATGTGCCAGCGCCTTGTAACAGTCTGGCTTCAATATCTGTACAACCAATGACCTGACAAGACTGTTAGTCTGTAGCCAAAGTACTTATAGGAACAGCTTCTTCCCCCCCCCCACCCATTAGATTTCTGGACAGACAATGAACCCATTATTTTTGCTCTCTTTTTGCCCTTATTTAGTTCTATATATGCAGTGGATTCTGATTAATTGGATCATATTGAGAGCAGTGCATTTCAGCCCAGTTAAGTGGCTGCCCCAATTAGCCGAAGTTTCATGGAAATAGTTAAAAAGGTATAAAAAGACAACCTACCATTTAACTGAGTAACAAATTATGTATTTAAGTGAAATATAGAACAAATTAAAACACTATCAATACGACTATAGTACTATAAAACTGTGTATTAGTTCCTAATAATTATTGACAGAGAAATTCATCCAGTGTATGCCGACGTGCTCTTTTGATTGACTATAAATTAACAAAATCTGTGCAGACACCAAGTGCAGATAATTGACTGCCTTCATAAAATACTGTCAACAATTGCATCTTCCAAATCTTCATTTTCATTGTACCATTCAAGATGATTGCCTGTACCTTCAAATTCTTTGCAGTTCCTAACTTGTTGAATTAGTGAAATCAGTTCATTTTTACTCCTAGTCATTTCTGTAATCTCCAAGCTTGAATGCTTGAAATGACAATGAACAAAACAGTTCTGAATTGTCCTGTTGCTTATTTCTCACTATCAATAACAAATATCACTGCTTATTGAGACAAACACACACAACCGATGCTATTTAAAAACTGTTCACTCTTAACACATTGCAGTGTCACAATATGCACGTGACTGATACTTTGGCAAATCTCCTGACCCAATTACGCAGCAGAGTGTCCCAAATAAACAAAGGGAATCCTGGCTATTTTCTCAATTTGTTTTTGTTCTTTAAGGGCTGTTCCAAATAAACAGCTGCCCCAATTAACCGATGACCCAATTAACTGGAATCCACTAGTAAATCTGATACTGTTTCTATACTGGTTGATATATTTAGCTCAGCTGGTTAATTACAGTTCATATTTGATTTGATGGCCACGCATTAGGGTTAGTGTTATGCACTACACTGTTTAAATCCATTTCTTAAAAGTCATAAAGGGAATTCTGGAAATTCCATAGGTTGCACAGAATCCACAGTACTCTTTCTGGAGGGACCCGGACAGGCACAGTTACACCCAATAGCATTCTATGATGTTAACTCATCCTTGTGTATCACAAGTCACTCACACTTTTGCAGTGCTCCTGATCGCTTGCAGTTCCAGCCCACAGAGTCCTGAGCTGCAAACCCACCCCCTGCACTCATGAAGGCCCTCTTTACGTTGAGTATTTACCCACTGTGGTGACTAACACTCTGGTTCCTCATCACCTCCCATTCCTTCCTTGATCACAAGCTTGAACCACCTCAGCCCTCTCCCTTCTGTCTCTAGGTGTTACATCAGTGGAAATTGCTGCAGAAAAGACTGATGGATGCTGGGCTGAGCTTTTTCACCCTGTTTTTTCTTCTCCATTCTAGGATGGGACTTACGGCTTGAACTGCAGCGAACAGTGTGATTGCTGCCATGCAGATGGTTGCGATCCAGTCACTGGATTTTGCCGCTGTGTGTCAGGCTGGACTGGTAAATATCAACAAATACAGGCATTTTGGAGTACTCTTCTGATGTTGACATGCACTTACACGCACTGGCCACTATTTTAGGTACCTTCTGTATGTTCATAGTCTTCTGCTGCTGTAGCCCTTCCATTTCAAAGTTCAACTTGCTGGCCATTCAAAGTTTTCTCTTCTGCACACCACTGTTGTAACACGTGGTTATTTGAGTTACTATCAGCTTCCTGTCAGCCTGAATCGGTCTGGCCATTCTCTGCTGATCTCTTATTAACATGGTGTTTTCAGCCACAGAACTGCCATCACTGGATGTTTTTTGTTTTTCTCACCATTCTCTGTAAACTCCAGAGATTGTGTGTGAAAATCCCAGGACATCAGCAGTTTCTAAGATACACATACTACCCCATCTGGCACCAACAATCATTCTACATTCAAGGTCACTTAGGCCATATTTCTTCCCCATTCTGATGTTTGATCTGACAACAACTGAACCTCTTGACCATGTCTGCAGGCTCTTATGCGTTGAGTTGCTGCCACATGATTGGCTGATTAGATATTTGCATTAATGATCAGGTGTATAGGTGTACCTAATAAAGTGGCCACAGTTAATTTTGCGACTTGTTTGCACTCGTACTGATCACGGAGCTGGAAATGTAATCAGACCTGTAACAAGTCATTACAGTATAATGTTGCCGGGCAGCACTTCCATTCAAGTCTTGCTTCAGAATACCAGTCTAAAATACCTGTTGACACCTTTCATGGTGAGAGTGGTGGGTGCGTGAAATGCACTGCCGGTGGTGGTGGTGGAGGTGGATACAATAGGTTTTTTTAAGAGCCTCGTAGATAGGTACATGGAGCTTAGGAAAATAGAGGGTTATGCGCTAGGGAAACTCTAAGCAGTTTCTAGAGTAGGTTTCATGGTCGGCACAACATTGTGGGCTGAAGGGCCTGTAATGTGCTGTAGGTTTCTGTGTTCTGTGTCCTATGTTCAGGAGGCTGCTGGCGAATCGTAAAGCATCCTCTGCAACAGTAATGGTCTGCATTATGATTAGAAGCAACTATAGAGGTTTGGTATTAGTCAACTGGATCTTATGTGTTTGGGTCTACTAAAGAAGTTCTTTCTCAGATTTACCCTGTTGAATTCAGAATTTCACCATACATATGATGAAAGGTAACTCCTGGGAGCAAAGACTTGTGGTTGGATTGTTACACATTCCGCGTTGTGCTGGTACGGGTGCAGTGGACTCCAGCCCTGTTGTGTGCACTGTTTGGAAGAGTGTGAGAGTGTGAGAAAGAAGTTTGGTCTGTAGTGTTCTTTTGTTCTGTTTAAACTGCTCTGTTTTAAATTTTGGACATGGCGTATATAACTTGTGTTTGGTTGCCTTATGGGGACCACAAAGGAATTTTTTTCCCGGCCTATCCCTTATTTTGGGTGGCCGTTTTTTTTAAGCATCTGCATAAGCAGTTCGCTAGCGCTAATGGTAATAGAGGTGCTTAGTGTGTTTCCTATGAAAAAGCGAGCCGATAATTAGATACTGTGGTGGGGAAGTTGTGTAGGCCTAGCAAGGGAGGGGAGGGGTACCAAGAGTCACTTTGCAGTGTAGTTTACCAGCGGAGAAACTGAATCAATCAGGGAACACAAATCTAGAAAGTCCAGAATCAGGAAGGTCGTAGCACATGATAGACGTTAGACGCTATCTGGTACATTGGTATAATAGTAGTTTACTTATAAGAATTTAAACAAATACAGTCGCTTAATCAATAGTTCTGTCGCCCTACAAGTATAATTCAATGTCGTTATGTTCGGATTCACGGAAAATTGTTCCCCTGGAGAATTCATGTGCAAGCAATGTCAGTTAATCCAACACCTTGGGAACGAGGTGGCTGAACTTGAGGAGGAGGTAGCTGACCTGCGGTGTTGTAGAGAATTGGCAGATGTGCTTTAGGAAGATAGTGTGCACCCCAAGAGAGACATGGGCTGAGACTCCAGACCAGTAAGACAGAGACAGGTGGGTGACCATGGGAAGGAAGCACAGGCAAAGAGGTACACACCGTCTGGCAGCATCATCCCAGTGTTGGAAGTGTCTAACCATTTTGAACATTTAGCGATGCTTGACAACGACCATGAAACCTCTGAGGTGGTAGGCAGACCAAGGAGCCCCACAGGCCCCTCTCTAATCCCAAACCTAAACCCTGTAAAAAGGAAGTAGTGACAGTAGGGGACTTGATTGTCAGGGGGTTGAGAATCAGGTGTGTACTGACAAGGAGTCTTGTACAGAGCCTTCTCTACCAGGAGCACAAGTAGGAGACCTCCCTGGATGAGCAGATAAGCTCCCGGCCAGAACTGGGGTGGATCCAATAATCATTGTACACATCTGGACAAATGACATAGGTAAGGACAGGCTGTCAGTTCTGCAAGACAAATGTAGAGAGTTAGGTGGGAAGCTTAGGGACAGAACTGACAAGGTGATCTTCTCAGAAGTTCTGCCTGTGCCACGCGTCAGTCCAGTTAAGATGGAGGAGATTAGAAGATTTAATGTGTGGCTCAAATCATGGCGTAGGTTGGAGGGGCATAGGTTTATGGGTCATTGGGGCACCTTTTGGGGCAGATGGAACCTGTACCACTGGGATGGGTTGCATTTGAATGGGAGGGACACCAATGGACTAGGTAGGGTTATGCTTCAGTTAGTTGGGGACTGTTTAAACTAGGGAATTGGTGGGGGGGGGGGGTGTAGGGAACTTCAAACAGGCCAGGCTCAACCGTTTAAACATCATAGTGGAGAATAACATATTAGGACATAAACTGATTATAGCCTTCAAAAATATAAAATAGATTGGAATAGGATGAAATTCATCACTAATAGACTAAGGATGGTCTGTATAAATGCAAGAAGTATTAAGAATAAAATAAATGAGCTGGAATTACATGCAAGTGCATATAAGTATGATATAATAGCAATAACTGAAACCCGGCTGGCCTCAGAAGATGGTGATGAATGTAGTACTGAAGATATACTTTATTTAGGAAAGATAGGCAAGATCGTAAAGGTGGAGGAGTAGCCATATACATAAGAGAGAATTTAAACATGAGGCTGCTTATAATGGGAGATGAATCGAGACTTAGTAAAGATATCTGGGTGAGAATTGAAAGCTATAAGGATAAAGGAATAACATTGGGTGTATGTTATAGACCCCCTAATGCTGATAGTGATTTTAATAAACAACTCTATCAGAATATTAGAAAAGCAAGTTCTGAGGTGATGTTATAGTGATAGGAGAATTTAATTTCCCAAATTCTGAGTGGGAGAACCCAGTGACTAATGAATGAGAGGAAAAATGAATTAATTTGAGTTATTGAATGATTGTTTTTTGACACAGTATGTAAATGCACCAACAAGAGGGGTGGTCTGTCTAGATTTGATATTCTGAAACAATCAAGATAGAATTTTGAGTACAGAAATTATTGAGCCTTAAGGAACAAGTGATCATAACATTGACAGTCTCAAAGTTTTTTGGGAGAGTATATCAGTAAAAACCAAAGCCATTAAATTAAATTTCTGAAAGGCAAAATTTGTGCAGATACGGCAAAGACTTCAGAAGATAATCTGGAAGAAAATGTTTGGGGTTGAGTTAGTTGAGGAAGAATGGATTGATTTAAAATAGTAATACATGCAGTGCAGGAATTGCTCATGTCCACGGCGAGGAGAACCAATAAAAACAATAGATCAACTAGATGAATAAAGATATACATAAAAAATTATTGAGGAAAATACAGTTGTATAAAGAATACAAAAAAAAATAGTAATAATGTCAACTGTAGGGCATATGAAAATATGGGAGCTTTATTCAAGAGGGAAATTTGGATTGTGAAAAAGCAGGTTGAGAAGGATATTGCTGATAAAGCTAAGATTGACCCCAAAAGATACTTTCAGTACTTCAGTAGTAAAAGTTAAGGTCAAAGTTAAGTGTATTAGAAATAATATTGGGGTGATAAATTATGCAGAGAAGGATATAGCGGATACCCTTACCTCCTATTTTGTTATTCACCAGCAAAGATGTTAGCAATATGCCAGTAAGTGTAGAAAAAATAAGGTTATTTTGGGTGACTTAGAGATCTTAGAGTGTGAGGTTCTGCTTTAGCTGAAAAGGCGCAAGTTAATAAATCTCCAAGGCCAGATAACATATATCCAAAGGTACTTAAAGACATCTGTGATTATGTATACAAACCTCTAACAATTATTTTTCAAAAGCCAGTGAGGACTGGTGAAATCCCTAAGGATTGGAAATCGACTAATGTTGTCCCTGTATATAAGAAGGGTGACTACACTAACTCTGGTAACTATAGGACAGTAAGCTGGTATCGAAGGTAAGATAATAGAAACATTAATAAAAAATGAGAGAGAAAAGCAGATGATAAGAACAGGAACGTCAGCAGAAAAGCAGCATGGGTTCAGAAAGTGAAAATCATATTTTACTAATATGCTGGAATTCTATGAAGAGACAATCAAAATTTATGATAACGATAGAGCAGTTGATATCATTTACTTGAACTTTTAGAACGCTTTTGACAAGATACCCCACAAGATGTTAATAATCAAATTACAGGAGATAGGGATTCAGGGTAAGTTGTGCAAATGGGTGCAGGATTGGCTCAAAAATAGAAAACATCGAGTTATGGTTAGAGGATCATTTTTATTCCTAGAAGATGTTAAGAGTGGGGTTCTGCAGGGATCGGTTTCGGGGCTGCTGCTGTTTTCAATTTACATTAATGATTTGGATAAGCACATAACAAATAAACTGGTAAAGTTTGCCAATGACACAAAATTAGGGGGATGAACTGATAACATTCAGGCAGCAGAATCAATACAGTTAGATCTAAACAAAATCCAGATGTGGGTAGCTAAATAGCCGATGAAATTTAATGTAGGTAAATTTAAAGTGTTACACATAGGAAGTAGAAATATTAGATATAAATATACAGTGGAGGGGTGTTGAGTTAGAAAGTGCACTGAATGAGAAGGATTGGGCATCCTGATAGACATCACTATCAACATCTAGACAATGCACAGAAGCGATTAGGAAGGCTAATAGAATGATTGTATGTAATCGCTCAGTGTTCAAGTCAAGAGACGTTCTCCTTAAGCTATATAATCCGCTTGTGAGGCCACACCTTGGGTATTGTGTAAATTTTGGCCTTCATGTTTTGTGAGAGATGTGAAGGGCCTGGAGAGAGTTCAGAGAACAGCAGTGGGACTCATTCCAGGTCTGCAGGGTATGAGTTATGAAAAAAGATTGAAAGAATTAAATCTTTTTAGCCTGAGTAGATGTAGAATGTGAGGAGAGATGATAGAGGTGTTCAAAATCATTAAGGGTATAAGTAAGGTGGATGCCAACTGTAACTTCAAAAATTAATCCATCAGCGAGGACACGGGGCCATAGATGGAGACTGGTTAAAGGGAGATTTCAGACTAACGTCAGGATGCATTTCTTTATACAGCGAGTTGTGGACTGACACATTGTCCAAACTACCTAGCTGTGTAGTTGAGAGGAGTGCGTAGAGACTTTCAAATCTAAAGTCGATAGTTATTTCTGCACACTTGAAATTTGGCAAGCTTTGTTGTGCCGAATGGCCTGCTCTTGTCAAAAACTTTCTGCTGTTTCTAATGTTCTAACATGAACATATAAATTAAAACAAGAGGAGATCTCGGCCCCTCAAACCTGCCACACCATTTAATAACATTATGGCAGATCCGATTATAACTTCAGTTCTGATTTCCTGCTTTCTTCTCACCACTTGCTTGTCAAGAATCTAAATAGTGCTGCTTTAAAAATATTCAAAGTCCCAGCTTCCATTAGACTTAGAGGAAGAGAGTTACAAAGACTCATGGCAATTTGAAAAAAAATTGCCCTCGGTCTCTATAAAATGGGTAACCCCTTAAAGAGCAATTTGTAGATTACATTACATTCTCCTCCAAGTGAAAACCTACTCTTGACATCCACATGAAGCCAGATCTTTAGCGACAACACAAAGCAAGGTGGTTGCCTTGAATCATTGTGAGAGACTGGTTGGGTCTCAAGTACAAAAAACTTTGAGTGTAGGGTAGACCAAATTATGGTCAATGCTCTTCAGAAAGAAAATTCAAAATTCAAGATTGTGAAGACCTTCCAGAAGATGCAAAGAAGGTTAATAAAATAATTCCAGAAATAGACTGGAGAAGCTGCATTCTTCTTCTCCTCGAAGCAAGAATAGTAGGGATGAGATTTGACAATAAATCTTAAATACAAGAGATTTTACCAATGCTGCCAATCCAGAGGAACACACACAAAATGCTGGAGGAGATCAGCAGGTCAAGCAGCATCTATGGAGGTGAACAAACAGTTGACATTTCGGGCTGAGACTCTTCATCAGAACTGGATAGGAAGGGGGAAGAAGCGACAATAAGAAGTTGGGGCGGAGGGGTACAAATTAGCAGGTGATAAGTGAAACCAAACTTTTGATGGACTACAAAGGCTAGATAGAGGGAGACTGTCTGGATAGCATATAGAACAATACAGCACAGTAACAGGCCCTTTGTAGTTCAAAGAGAAGGAACCTTACATCTATAAGGCAGGTTAAAATATGTCACTCTGTGTGTGTTTATAGTACAGAGAGAAGGTGATCCTGAGCTGAACAATTCAACACAATATCGGCTTGGTGGTAGGGGTTAGAGGGTGGTAATTGTGGATTGTCTTTTCAGATCCAAATGGTGCTGTGCAGAGATTAGTACCAGGTCCCCTCATTCTCATCTAGACTAATGTTTTGATGAGAATGTAGTTAGCATGGTTAATAAGTTTGGGATAACACCAAAACTGGTGGTGGGGTTGATGGCTGTTTTAAGACTGCAGCAGGAATGAGGTCAAATGGGAAAGTGGTACAAGGAATGGCAGATGGATGTACTACCTCACCTCTCACAGTAAATGGCAGGGCATGGTGGAACAGAGAGACCCAGGGATATAGCACAAAGAAACTGTCTGGCACTTGCCTTCATTAGTCAGGGCACTGGGTACTGGAGTTAGGACATCATTTTACAGCTGTGAGACTGTACAGAGCGCTATGAGCACCAGTCATGGAGCTGTAGGAAGTATGTAATTAATCTGGAACAGCCACAGAAAAGGTTCACAAGGATGTTAGTATCTGAGTTTTTTTTTTTGGTGGCACATTGGGGGCTGAGGGGTGACCTTAAAGAGAGATAAATTTGTGTATGACATGAATAAGGTAAATTCTCACAGTCTTTCCCAGGACAGGGGAATTCATTCAGATAGGAGGGGAAAGATTTAAATGGGACTTGAGAGGCAACATTTTCCTCATTAGAACAAGCTGTGAGTGGAAGTGGCAGCGATGAGTTCAGTTACAAGGTTTAAAAGACACCTGGACAGGAAGGATTTCGAGGGGGATGTGGTAAACGCAGGCACATTGAGACTAACTCAGGTAGGTTTGGTCAGCATGGACGAATTTTGCCAAAGGGCCTGCTTGCATGTTCTGTAACTATATGATTCTATAACACATCAAGATGTCTGTTCTTTTCTGTTTCTATTCTCTCACTCACCTTCTGATTTGATTGCTCCATTGTTGACAAGGCCATGAGCTCTGGACAATCTTCTCTGAAGCTCTCAGCCTCCACCACAACGCCCCCCCACACACAAAAAAATGAGAACGTTGCTGTGCATTGCCTTGATTTTTTATGGTATTAATGGTGCTGGACAAATGGAAGATATGCAGGAGGGGATGGGTGACTGGAGAGACTGGCCTGAGGAGCTCAGCATGTGGAGAATCCCAGGTGCAGACGTGTCTCCAGCTGTCCCATGCTCTGCCATCTGCCACATGGGTCCTGTGCATAATATTACACCATCTAAAACCATGTTATTAGAAGAGAAAAGATGACCTGGGGGTTGAAACATAGTTTTCTGCTTCATTCTGCAGGCAAACATTTTAATAGTATTTGCTGTACGGATTTTTAAAGGGAAACTTGCATGCTTGACAAGATGTTTCTGCAAAGAAGATCTGGGTCACTACAACTGAAGCTGATTCTCTGAAAATCAGATTCCTTTCCATGTTTAAGGCTGAATCGTGCAATTGTACAATAAGCTCGGTGTAAAACTGGCTTCACTCTCATATCTCAATACATTTAAGCTGGTGATTAATTTGTTTTATTGATGCAGCACATTAAAACATTTCCTGAATGAAAATGTAACTCCTTCTGGATTTGTTAGTGGCATAGACAGATAGGAACTGCAAGGTAGGGCTGAGATAGGGAGGTGAGACGAGAGCCCAGTCACAGAGTTACTTTTCATAATAGATTCCCTCTGTTAATCCAGAAGATAAAATAAAGAATTGGCCAGCAAGGAAGCCGGGAGGTTAGTGTAACGTGATCAGCACACCAGCGATCTGGGTTTAATCACTGTCACTATCTGAAAGGAGTTTGTAACTACTCCCCATCACCATGTGGATTCCTCTGGGTGCTTGGGTTTTCTCCCACTTTCGAAAGGCATACAGATTAGGTTAATTGGTCACGTGGAGTGTGTTTGAAGAGTACAGCACGTTGGGCCAAAGGGGCCTGTTACCAGGCTGTAGCTCCAAAAATTAAAATTAAAAATGAACCGTGTTTTATGCAACAACAAAGACTTGACACAGGAACTCAGCAGGACAGGCAGAAGTGAGAGAAAGAACTGAGCGTTCGGACACTGAACCATCGGACACTGAGGTGTCGGACACTGAGAGTTCGGACACTGAGTGTTCGGACACTGAACCATTGGACACTGAGAGTTCGGACACTGAGCTATTAGACACTGAGCCATTGGACACTGAGCTGTCGGACACTGAGAGTTCGGACACTGAGCTATTAGACACTGAGCCATTGGACACTGAGCTGTCGGATATTGAGAGTTCGGACACTGAGCGTTCGGGCACTGAGAGTTCGGACACAGAGTTTGGACACTGAGCGTTCGGACACTGAACCATTGGACACTGAGCTGTCGGACACTGAGAGTTCGGACACTGAGCTATTAGACACTGAGCCATTGGACACTGAGCTTTCTGACACCGAGAGTTTGGACGGATCTATTGGACACTGAGCTGTCGGATACTGAGAGTTTGGACGGATCTATTGGATACTGAGCTGTTGAGACTGAGTCATCAGCCACTGAGCTGTCGGCCACTGCTACATGGGAATTGTTAGAGGTTATAACATTTCCAGCTCTTATAGAATGGGTCAGGTTGAAAAACTGAAAGGCCTAGAGGGAATCTTAATGACTAACATCTCGGGGTTACAAAATTCAAGGTTCAAAGTAAATTTATTATCAAAATACATATATATCACCATATGCTAATCTGAGTTTCATTTTCTCGTAGGCATTCATGGTAAATACAGTACATAATAGAATCAATGGAAAACTGCACACATCAAAAACAAACAACCAGTGTGTGAAAGAAAACAGACTGTGCAAATACAAAACAACCAACATAATATTAAAAAATAATTAAATACTTCTATTTTTACCTTTTTATACTTTATTGTCGCCAAACAATTGATACTAGAACGTACAATCATCACAGCGATATTTGATTCTGCGCTTCCCACTCCCTGGATTACAAATATTAAATATTAAAAATAGTAAAAATTAGAAAATATTAAAATTTTAAATTATAAATCATAAATAGAAAATAGAAAAATGGAAAGTAAGGTAGTGCAAAAAACGAAGAGGCAGGTCCAGATATTTGGTGGATATGGCCCAGATCCAGGTCAGGATCCGTTCAGTAGTCTTATCACAGTTGGAAAGAAGCTGTTCCCAAATCCAGCCGTACGAGCCTTCAAGCTCCTGAGCCTTCTCCCGGAGGGAAGAGGGACGAAAAGTGTGTTGGCTGGGTGGGTCGTGTCCTCGATTATCCTGGCAGCACTGCTCCGACAGCGTACGGTGCAAAGTGAGTCCACGGATGGAAGATTGGTTTGTGTGATGTGCTAGGCCGTGTTCACGATCTTCTGCAGCTTCTTCCAGTCTTGGACAGGACAACTTCCATACCAGGTTGTGATGCACCCTAGAAGAATGCTTTCTACGGTGCATCTATAAAAATTAGTGAGGGATTTTAGGGGACAGGCCAAATAACGCATAAATGTTGAGAAATTGAGTTGTATAGTGCATTAAATCGAGTCCAGAGTTTGTGGACTCAGTTCAGTGTTAGAGTGAGTAAAGCTATCTGCTCTGGTTCAGGGGCCTGACCGCCGAGGGGTAATATCTGTTTCTGAACCTGGTGGTGTGGGTCCTGAGGCTCGTGTACCTCCTTCCTGATGGACGCAGAGAGAAGGGAGCAAGGCCTGGATGGTGGGCACGCTTGAGGATGGATGCTTCTTTCCTGTGACAGACCTTCTTGTAGATGTGTTTTATGGTGGGGAGGATTTTTCCTGGGATGCACTAGGCATATCCACCACTTTTTTGTCAGCTTTTCTGTTCATTCAGGAGATCATTAATTAATGGAAATGCGAATTACTTTGTGGTATGGTGGAGGCAGTATTGGGTTTGGAGTTTGAGCAATCAATGCTCAGTAGCACAAGCAAAAATTGTCAGATTTCTTGGTAGTGTGGAGCCCAGAATGAATTGAAATGACACATGGGAAAGCTGCATCCCCAATGCTCTTTGTCAGTTTCAACGCTTTGTTTAGTTCTACTCACTGATTAGAGGCCGGCCACTCACTCATGAAAGGAGAAAGACATTGGCATGATGCAGGCTGTAAATAACTTCTAATCAATATGTTAACAGTGTGTGTCAGGCTGCTGATTTATCCGCTAATCCTTTTCATGGTGAATTTTCAAATCTGAACCATCATGTCTGAGGGAATCCCCTATCTGAATCCATATGGTGTCCTGCAGAATGTGGAATGAAGATGGAAAATGCAATTCTGTTCCCTGATTGTGCCCGTCACTATTTTCTTTACTGCCGTCCAATGTCCCCTGAAATGAAAATAAAAATATCCTCACAGGAGTTTAATATACTAACATTTAAGATGATGGAAAAACATTATTGCTTCTTTGTTATCACAGAGAAATTTTACTAAAATATAAGCACTAAGGTTAAAGGATCACGATCTGCTTTAAGAACTGAAACTGTCAGGGACCTGAAGTAAATGCGCTACCCATTATTTCAGTGTGCCTGCTGGTGATAAAAGCCTCTTAGTCTGAGGAGAGCGTCCAAGATCTGCAGCATATACAGTTTCACGCTACTGAAATAGAATAAATCACCTTAGCATTTGCTCTGTTAATGTGACTTGAAAAAAAATGAATCCGGCACCTCACAACTTTATATTATAATCTCTTTCCATCAGCTCTACTTAGAAGCACATTTCTCAAAGAAAGCATAATGTTGAATATAGAAATTCATCAAAGGTGTGGGACCGAGGGTTCCAAGAACTTAAAGAAAATGCCAGTTTTCTCTACTTCACATTTAATGGATAACTTTAAATGTATGATATCAGGCAATAAGAGGTCTTTGGATTACTGTTGTCAGTGACAGTGAATGTGTTTGCAGATATTTCTGCTGTATTCTATTCTTTAAACTTACTCTGAAGAAATGTGCTTACCTGCACTAATAATATCAGGTAGACTGCCTTTCACAACCATGTTTAAGATGATGCTACAGAGCAGAGGAACTTCTACCTCCAATTGGAGGTGAATTTAAAGCTTCATATTCCAGGGCACACTCTCGAACAGAGCAAAGTCTAACTATCTACCATTATGATCGCCACATCTCCTACTGTCAACATGCAGGAGATTGCCACTGACTAGATATTTGATTGATCCAACCACTTAAACTCTGCTTCTAGCTTTCCAAAACCTTTCGACCATTTTCAGTGCATGTGAGAAGATAATGGAATAATCTTCTGTTGCTTGTTAGCACTAACAGCATTGAACATCCTTAACACCATCCAGATTAGAACAACGAACTTGATTGCTCCTTTATTTTGCAGAATACAGGGCTAATGACAAAACTGTGTGGAGGAACAGAGGGATCTTGGGGTCGATGTCCATAGGTCACACTAAGTTATTGCATAGCTTGATAGGGCGGGTAAGAAGGCGTGTGATGCGTTGACCTTCATTAGTCGGGAGATTGAGTTCAAGGGCCACAAGGTAATGTTGCAACTCTATAAAACTCTGTTTATACCACCCTTGGAGTATTATGTTCCATTCTAGTTGCCTCATTTTTGAAGGGATGTGGAACCTTTAGCGAGATTGCAGAGGAGATTTACCATGATGTTGACTGGATTAGAGAGCATGTCTTATGAGCATAGGTTAAGCAAGCTAGGGTTTTTCCCTTTGGAGCAACTGAGGATGAGAAGTGACTTGTCAGAGGCGTACAAGACCATAAAAGACATAGGTGAAGTGGAAAGCCATTTTCCAAGGGCGCAAATGGCTGACACAAGTGGGCATAATTTTAAGGCGATTGGGGGATATCAGAGATAATTTTTTTCACACAGAGAGTGGTGTGTGTGTAGAACATTAGGGACATTTAAGAGACTCTTAGGTAGGCACATGGAGGACAGAAAAATGGAAGGCTGCGTGGCGGGAAGGGTTAGATTGATTTTAGAGTAGGTTACAAGAGCGGCACATCTTTGTGGGTCAATGGGCCTGTACTGTGCTGTAGTGTTCTATGTTATCTATGTTTATTCTGCACCTTAAACATTCACTCCCTTCCCCATTCAGGTCACCATGGCAGTAATGTGTGCATCTATGGAGGGGAATAAAGTATCAACGTTTCGGGCTGAGACCCTTCATCAGGAATGGGAAGGAAGGGGGCAGAAGCTAGAATAAGAAGGTGGGGGCAGGGGGATGAAGTAAGCTGGGAGGAGATAAGTGGAAGAGGTAAGGGGCTGGCGAAGAAGGAATCTGATGGAGAAGGCGGTGGGCCATGGGAGAGGATGAATGAGGAGAGACATCAAAGAGAGGTGATGGGCACGTGAGGAGAAGACAAGGGCTAAGAGGGGAGCCAGAGTGAGGAGTGGAAAATGAAAGAAAGGAGAAGTTACTGGAAGTCTGAGAAAGACTATTCTGATGGCATCTCAGAATCTCAGTCTCCTCCAGTAGAAGGACAAAGACTTCAGGTTTCAGGGAACATCTGGACCCCTGCAGTTTCCTCTCCAAATACACACCCTCCTAACTTGGAAATGCATCACTGCTCCTTCATTAATGCGGAGTCTAAATCCTGTAACTTTTTTTCCATCAATACTGTGGGAGCACTCCCAGCACACAGGTTCCAATGGCCCAACACTACCTTCTCAAGAACAATTAACGGTGGCCTTGCTGGTGGCAGTAACGTCTCTTAAGGTGCCATGGAATGGTAAAATCATTCCATCCAAGTATTTTCCCAACATTATTTGGAAATGAGCAGATGGCATTGATTATAAATAAGACTACAGAGTTACATTGTGAAAGGCAATGCCAGTAACCCAATGAATGCTGTCAAAGCAGCCAAGAAAGATTAGGGGCAACAATGCTATCTGGTTATTGTACATCAGGAACACAGCAAGCAGAATGTTTTATTGGTCTATGGAACTGGAGCTGTATAAGCTCTGGTCACAGTGTACCTTGAATAATGTGATCATTTCTGGTCAACAAGGCACAAGGGAAACATCACGTCTTGGAATTGATGTACAGAAGGCCCACAGGACCAGGTCTGGCTGTCAGAAAAGTGAGTGATGAGGAATTGTGTTAGCAACTCGAACTCTAAATCCTGGATAAGACAGAAAATGTTTTAGAGGTATATAGGGTTTATATCACTTTGAAAAGGTTAATACTGAACATTATTTCCTGACTCTAGGGCAAGTGGTGTAGGTACAAACTATTAAAAGCCAAGGTTAGGACTAATGGCAGGAAGCGTACCTTCATGCAGAGAAATATCATTAACTGAATGTTTGGTCTCCTGGGTAGAGGACTGAAGCTGGCTGTTGAGCAATTGGTGAGAAGTTAAGGTATGCTTCATCAATCATTACGTCTTTGAAAGATTCAGTGGATTTCAATTCACAACGATAAAGGTACACCTTTGATAATATAATTGGTTCCAATTAATAAGGCATAATGTTCAAGTCCTAGAAATAATGTAAAATTCTTCATAGATAGGTAAGATACAATAAGGTTCATCAAACTTGAAACCCCATTTCTGCTGTGTGTCATAAGAATTCAACTTGTACTTCCCCACAGGGTGATAGTAAAAGGAGGTGAATCAGAGATGCTTTCAGTACCTGTTAGAGGTAAAGTGTGGGAATGATTATCTTCTTGTCTCCCAGTCAGGGACACAATGATATGAACATTTTTCAGGGTAGGATATCTTTTTTGAATAATTATTTTTTCAGGGGAGTTTGATTTGTATTTTTTTCCCCAATTCAACAGAGCTTTTAGCATAAACACAGACCCCTCTCCACATAGAAACTCCTGGCAGTATTTGAGAAAGGGGATGTAATGTAAATGAAGTCCCAGTGGTTCAGGCCTTCTACCAGTTCTATTGGATGGTTGGTATTGGGCAGCACATTCAGTCGTCAGATATAGAGAGTGAACGAAGAAAGGTTAAAGGTAAAGATTAGCCTTATTTGTCACCTGTACGTCGAAATGCTACAGTGAAATGCGTCATTTGTATAAAGTCAATCCAGAGGATTGTGCTGGGGACAACCCGCAAGTGTTGCCATGCTTTTAGTTCCAACATAGCATGCCCACAATTCACAGATCCGAATGCATACGTCTTTGGAATGTGGAGGAAACTGGAGCACCCAGAGGAAAGGCATGCAGCCACAGGGAGAACATGCAAACTCCTCGTAGACAGCAGCAGGAACCGAACCCTGATCTTACAGCTGTGCTGTAAAGCATTATGCTAACTGCAATGCCACCAGGTCACCCTTTTCGATTGCTTCAGTTCCCACTAGTTCTGCTCACTTGCCAGAACCACAGCAGCCTTACAGAACTTCACCCCTATACGTTGCAACATCTGTATTGGATGCAATGATTTTATGCTGTTATTAACACTGGGAGAAATCAGTTTGGACCAGGGGGACAGAACACATTGTTTAGGCAGCAGGAGGAATATTGGCTTGTTTCTTTGTTTTCTCTGTCACTACAGGTTGTTCAGTCATGATGTCTCATCAGTTTTATCATAAATAGGAGGCCTTTTCCTGCAGGGAGAAGTCTGTATACTATGAAAACACAAAGCCAGTCTTTATAGTCCCACCTGACACTAGACCATAAGACATAGGAGCAGAATTAGGCCATTCAGCCCATCGAGTCTGCCCCATCATTCCTTCATGGCTGACTTATTTTCCTTCTCAACCCCATTCTTCTGTCTTCTCCCTGTAACCTTTGACACCCTTACTAATCAAGAACCTACCAACCACCACTTTAAATATAAATGACTTGACCTTCACAACCACCCGTGGCAATGAATTCCACAGATTCACCACCCTCTGGCTAAAATTAGTAATCTATTAGTAAACTATCAATCCCTAGTGCCAAGGGAAAACTCTTGCCAAGTAATTTATAGGAAGTCACAACATACATGGAGACAGGTAATCGGCAACCTCCTCATGTATCTCCACTAATACCACCACTTAGCCTGATGACTCTTACAGTAACAAATCTAAATATTTCTTAAATGCGAGAGCACCTGCCTCAGATGTATGGGTTTGTGTGGGTTTAAGGAGAGGTTATGGGGAGAGAGAATGGAAAATCTTTGCATCATCCAACAATGGAATCTAAATGGATATAATAAAAGGATTGGAATCTTGGCAAAAATAGGTTTTATGGAACATAAAACTGAGGCACAGGAACAGACCCTTTGAAGTTCAAAATAAAGTCTGTTATCAGAGTATATACATGTCACCACATACAACCCTGAAGGTTTTATTCTGTGGACATACTTAAGAAATCTACAGAACAGTAACTGTAAAATGGGATCTGTAAGCTGTAAACAATTGTGCAATGCAGATAATAAATAAATAGCAATAAATAATGAGCATGAAATAACAAGATTAAGGAGTCCTTAAATGAACGTAGTTATCCCCTTTTCTTCAGGAGCCTTATGGTTGAGGGGTTATAACCGTTCTTGAACCTGATGGTGCAAGTCCTGAGGCTCTACCAACCTGAACTTTAAATCTACCCAGTGACTCGGCAGCAGCGAGAAAAGGTCATTCTGATTTTGGTCTGAATAACAACTAAATCTCTTGACTGTGTCTCCATTGAGTTTCTGGATTAGGTATTTACATTAACGAACAGGTGTACAGGTGTAACTGATAAAGCAGCCACTGACCGTGAACTCAGAATGCTGCTCACCTTCGTTACTGGCACCTACTTTACTGCCACTTTCAGTAACCTATGATCCCTCTGATTGTCAATGTAAATCAATGCATTTGACCTCCCGGAATGCATCATCTTCTCCAGACTGTGAAATGAGTGACACCTCTCTGTCTCTTGTTAGTGAGAGGTAGAGCCTGTGGCATGTTGAACTGTCAGGCAAACAAAAATAACGTACACAGAGTGTCGGAGGAACTAGGCAGGCCAGGCAGAAGAGTAAACTGTTGACGTTTTGGGCCAAGACCCTTCATCGGGACAGGAAAAAGGAGATAAGAAGTCAGAGTAAGGGGGTGGGGTTGGGAAGGAGATAGTGGGTGATAGGTGAAACCAGGAGAGCGGGAGAGGGAAGAAAAGAGCTGGGAAGTCGATTGGTGAAAGAGATAGTTTTTGTTGACTGCAGGTCATGGTGTCTGTTTGGGGGCTTTGCTCATGCTTGGTGGATGGTGGACGCTGATGCTTTCTGCTGAAATGGTGGAGGGGGAGGTTGATGCTTTTTTCTTGGTTGTGCGTGAGGAGGGGGGCTTTGGGGTTCTAACGTTTTTCTGTTCATTCTTTTGGGGTTCTTTCTGTTTATCGTGGAGGTCTGTGAAGAGTAAGAATTTCAAGTTGTACACAGTCTCTGTTATTAAAATGGACCCATTTGATGAAACTCCACCTGCCATTTCTGCACCCAAATTCCCAACTGATCTATATCCTACTATATGCTTTGACAACCTTCCTCGCTATCCACAACTCCACCAATTTTCATGCTGTCAGCAAACTTAATAATCAGACCACTTACACTTTCACCAAACCATTTATATGAGAGATCCCAGCATGAATTCCAAGTATTTTTAACCGTTCCCCCGGCCATCTCTATTATAGAAACATAGAAAACCTACAGCACAATACAGGCCCTTCAGCCCACAAAGCTGTGCCGAACATGTCTTTACCTGAGAAATTACCTAGGGTTACCCACAGCCCTCTATTTTTCTAAGTTCCATGTACCCACCCAGGAGTCTCTTAAAAGATCCTATTGTATCCGCCTCCACCACTGTCGCCAGCAGCCCATTCCACGCACTCACCACTCTCTGCATAAAAAACTTACCCCTGACATCTCCTCTGTACCTACTTCCAAGCACCTTAAAACCATGCCCACTCATGTTAGCCACTTCAGCCCTGGGAAAAAGCCTCTGACTATCCACACAATCAATGCCTCTCATCATCTTATACACCTATGTTATGTTTTGTAACTTCAGAAAGCAATCGAAAGAAAACACCAGAGCACTTAGTTTCTTTTCTTTAGTGAGGCACTCACATATAATGTGGTGGTGTAATGACATACACCATTCACATACTTCTTACATATAACCAGAATGAATTATTTAAAACACACAAAGAATGCTTCATCAAATACATACAATATTATTCAAATATTACTGAAATATTGAATACACAACATTCCTCCCTGCTTAGCTATAAACTCCAACTCAATACAGAATGTATCTCAACACAGATATGTTATTCGCTGTATTCTATAAACATACACAGTATACTTACTGTATATAATACAACCAATATATCAACATCTGCAGCATAGTAAATTTTAAATTGACCCTTTTGGGTCTAAAGATTTAATTGCTGTGGAGGATTTCTTACTCTTGTGGGATGATATCCTTCCTTACTGGGTGGAGGCGGGGTGGGGGGGTCACTCTGCTCGGCAGGTGAGACTTTTGGCTGTGAAACTATCTCAGGTTCTGGGGCCTCTTCCATGGTGGTTGCAGGAGTTGACTCTGGATCTGCAGGAAGTGGTGCTGACAGCTCTGGCCACCTTTCTTCTCTAACAATTGACTCTGATCTCCTCAACTGATCGATGTCATCTCCGGATAACATCAGACAGAAACTCCACCGTGTAGGAGGGTGGTCCAGTTCAGTCCTTAATCTTTCCAAGACGCTCACTTTTGATCATCTCTGTAATCCCTCACCAGGACCGCTTGCCCAGGAGTGAAACTACAAAACTGTTTGTTTAGTGAGTCCTCAATTAGTCTCAGCTTTTTGTCCTGCATACTCCTTCTGAGATTGGGTTTGACGAGATCCAAGCATGAGTGCAAAGAATGACCCAGAAACATCACAGCTGGTGAGTGGTTGGTTGTGGAGTGTGTTGCATAATGATATGCAAGGAGGAACTTGGCAAGCTTCTGATTCAGTGTTGATGTAGTGTGTTCTGCTGACATTAATCACAGTGAGATCTTTAGACTCTGGACAAACCTTTCCACCAAGCCACTTGTAGCCGAGTGGTACAGTGCATATGCAATATGTCTTATACATTGATTTTTAGGAATGACACAAACTGTTCTGCAACAAACTGTGGTCCATTGTCACTGACTAAGTGTCCTGGACAACGGTCCTCAAGAAGAGGCTTCTCAACACTTCAACAGAGTCTGCAATCGAAGCTCTTGGGAACATTTCTGGCCACTTTGTAGCTGCATCCACTACTATCAAGAAATTTGTACCCATGAATGGTTCAGCAAAATTAACATGAATCCTCTGCCAGGGTAATGCAGATCATTCCCAGGGGTGGACAGGCACTGCTCTTGGCACCTTCTGGATGTGTTGACATCTTGAGAAGAGCATGGCAAGCTGTTCGATCTGCTGATCTATTCCAGGACACGAGATAAAGCTCTGAGCCAACACTTTAATTTTGACCACATCTAGATGACCAGCTTGTAGCTCCTCCAACACTTTAGCTCTCAGCTTGGATGTTGCAACAACCCTCAATCCCCACATAAGGAAACCCCCATCAAGGGCAAGTTCATTCCGGCATTGGTAAAAATGGGAAAACTGCAATTTCTGCTGCACATTCTAGCCATTTTGGGTTGCCATGTAGACCTGAGATAGTGTGGAGTCTTTTCCAGTTTCCCTTTGGATCATCTCTGCCATAACAGAGGCCTCTGATTTGCATTAGGGAGAATATGTCAAGAGGAGTACACTTTTGTAAATGTTTCAGGTATTTGCTTTTCCAAGGGTAAATGGGACAATCCGTCAGCATTTCCATGATTAGTCGTCCTCCAAGAAACAGGGCCCATCTCTGCATTTGTGTTGTTGCTGTTCGTGGAACACCCTTCTGTGGATTGAAAATGGATACTAGTGGCTGATGATCAATAGTGAGGATAAACTTTCTCCATACTACCGAAGTTGCTAGAGGAAATCAGCAGGGGAGGCAGCATCTATGGAAAAGAGTGCTGTCAATGTTTTGGGCCAAGACATTGACTTTACTCTTTTCTGTAGATGCTGCCTGGCTTGCTGAGTTCCTCTGGCATTTTGTGGCTGTTGCTTTCATTTCCAGCATTTGCAGATTTTCTCGTGTTTTCTCCCATGTAAGTACAGGTTGAAACGCTTTATGCCCAAACCAACCTCAAGGCCTCTCTGTCAATGTGTGTGTAAATTTTTTCTGCAGTAGTAAGGGAAAGTAATGCTAAGGCAATGGGTGTTCCCCTCCTTCACCTATACCATAAGGCGAGGCATCACAGGCAAGCTTTACTGGACAATGTGGGTAATAATGTGAGTACAGTGTCTGGCATCGCCATTTCCTTTGCCTTTTGGAAAACCACCTCACACTGCTTTGTCAATTGCCATTTCTTCCCAATCTGTATTAATAAATCCAAGGGGTGGAGCACGGTAGCCAGATTTAGCAGGAACCCATTATAGTAACTGACAAATCTCAAGAAGGACCACAACTGTAACATATCCTTTGGCCTTGGGGCATCTACCACTGCTTGAATTTTCTCAGCGCACTTGTGTAATTCTTGTGCATCAATGGTGTGACCACAGTAAGTGATGCTTGGTTTAAAGAATGTGTTGTGCTCTGAGTCCGTAATCTTCTATTTTTTTTATATAATGTCTTGAGATTTTGGAGATGTCCCTTGTCATCCTCACTGGTAATAATGATGTCCTCCAGGTAATACTGAGTGCCTGGGCAGCCTTGCAACACCTGGTCCATACCTTTCTACCAGAGTGCAGGAGTAGATGCTTCTCCAAAGATAAGCGTAATATGGTGATAAAGCGCTTTGTGAGTGTTTATGGTGAGAATCACTTTGGACTCTTCTTCCATCACCATCTATAGGTAGGCCTAAATCCACTTTGTTGGTGTTTTCCTCCAGAAAGGTTTGTAAATCTATCCTCTGTCCTGAGAAGAGGATATTTATCTACTTTCAGTAAGATAATTAAAATCACCAAAGATCTTGACAGACCCATTCGTCATTGCTACTGGGACCACTGGTGTTGCCATGGGTTCCACTCAACCTTGGAAAGAATTCCTCCAGCTTCTGTGTGATCTAGCTCACTGGCTACTTTCTCACGGATGGAGAAAGGAACTGTATAGGCTTTGTAAAACTTGGGTGTAGCATTTTCATTTAACCCGACTTTACCCTTGATATGTTTGAGTTTTCCAATGCCATTCTTGAACACTGCTGTGGCACCATCAGGCACCTTTCTTAATTTGATTTAAGTTGACTCTTTTGCAGAGGATGTGGCATGCAAATGATGGATGAATCTCCAATCAGCTTATAGTTGTCTCTGCCAGTCACAGCCCCACAATGCTGGCCTTCCTGTGTTTACCACATACAAGGTCAATGTGACTTGTTGGTTGTTGTATTTCACTGTTATGAATGTCAATCCCACAGGAGTTATCTTTTCTCCAGTGTAAGTCCTTAGTTGGATATCTGCAGGCTTTAGTTCACTCTCTTTGAATTGCTATTCAAATTCATTTATGGAATGACTGAAACAGCTGAGCCAGTGTCCAATTCAATTATAATTGATTTGCCATTCACTTCAGGCATAAGCCATATTACTTCTCTATGGTTAGCTTACTCATTGTAAATCTTAAGGCTACCCAGTTCTATCAAGACCTTTCACCATTGAAATGTATTGAATGGTGAAAGGCCTTAATAGAGTGGATGTGGTGAGGATGTTTCCTTTAATGGTAGAGTCTAAGAACAGAGAACACAACCTCAGAATAGAGGGCTGCCTTTTTAGAGTGGAGATGAGGTGGAATTTCTTTAGCTAGAGCGTGATGAACCTGTGGAATTTTTTGCAGGCCAAATCTTTATGTATATTTAAGGCAGAGTTTGATAGATTATTGACTGGTCAGGCATGAAGGGATACGGAAAGAAGACAAGATACTGGAGCTGAGAGGAAAATTGGATCAGCTATGATGAAATGGCAGAACAGACTCAATGGGCCAAATGGCCTAATTCTGCTCCTATATCTTATGGTCTTATAGGCATGTGACACTCATCATTATCAGATTTTTCATCAAAAGCATGAGATTAGTGCCCTTTTTGAAACTATAACTTGACTTTTAATGTTTATCTCTTCCTTGTGCAGTCTATTCATTCTTGTCTGTCCAACATGCTCTTTGTATGTTTCCTATTTGTTGCATTTTCTGCAAGTTTCGCCTTTAAACCTGCATTAATCTGATGTATGTGAGCTCCTGCAACAATGGTTATACAATTTGTTTGGCCAGGTCAGTTTCTGTTTTGATATTGCAGTTAAATTCACACTCATTTTCATTCTAGACTGCAACTCGATTGCATCTCTGGCTGCTGTTTCCACTGATACAGCAATTTTAAATGCTGTTTTAAATGTGAGCTGTGCATCACTTAGGAGCCATTTCTGAATGCTTTCTTGTAAAATTCCATAAACTAGATAATCTCTCATTAAGCCCATCACTGAACTGAGAATGCTCAGACAACTTCTTCAATTCAGCTCCGTATGCTGAAATTCACTCTCCTTCCTTTACATTATACTTATGAAACCTAAAGCATCTGAATCAACAGTGTTTTGGTTCTAAATGGTCCTGCATTACTTTCATATTATCAGCAAAGCTCATTTTGGCTGGTTTGGTTGGAGCAGTTAAATGTCGAAGCAAACTGTATGCTTTTTAACCTATTGCACTCAGTAACTCTGTACTCACTGTGCATTGACTATTGAATTTGCTTCAAAATATAGCTGAATTTGTTCAGTATAAATCATCCAGTTACCTGGCACGTAATGGAATGTGTCTATGTTTCCATGCAGCCAGACATTTCTCCTTTTTTAAAAAATTATTATTATTATCATCTGGTACTCACTGTTTATGAACCCATAAATTTTATCTGTTTTCTGACTTTTTTTTTACCTGAATGTCTGTCTCCACTTCCTGCTTTAGAACTTCCTCATCACCACTGTTATGTTTTATAATTCCAGAAACTAATCAGAAGAAAAGCACAGCAGCCAGAATACTTGTGTTCTTTAGTGAGATGCTCACTTATGATGAGGTGTTGTAATGACATATGCTGTTCATGTACTTCGTAAATGTAACCATGATGAATTATGTAAACAAAGAATGCTTAATCAAAGAATGCATTTACAATATTACTGAAGTATTAAATACACTACAACCTCATGCTCTGTTCAGGTTCAGATTCACTTATTTATCACATGGACATACAGTGAAATGTGTCATTTGTATTAACAAACAACACAACCCAAGGATGTGCTGGGGGAAGCCTGCAAGGGTCGCCACACATTCTGGTGCCTACACAGCATGTCTGCAGTGCTCAGCAGAACAAGACTAGCAACAAGAACAACAAAACAACAGCAAAACAAACCAGAGAAAATCTGCAGATGCTGAACATCCAAGCCACACACACAGTTCAAGCCTCCTTCCTCACTCTCTCTCTCTCTCTCTCTCTCTCTCTCTCTTTCTCTCTCTGACACACACACACACACACACACACACACACACACACACAGAGGACTCCAACCCCAGGACAGGCCGCCCCAAGGCCTCCAACCACCCCCCCCACCCCCATTATCTGGTCCAGACTTGCCGACATTAGATTTCAGTTTAGGGTTGCCAACTGTCCCGTATTTGCCAGGACATCCCGTATATTGGGCTAAATTGGTTTGTCCCGTACGGAACTGCCCCGTATTTCCCCCGCCAAGGTAGAGCATTCCTATGAAACCGTTTGTGCTGAAATGGCGTGAAGCGCAGAAGCAACTACCATTAATTTATATGGGAAAATTTTTGAGCGTTCCCAGACCCAAAAAATAACCTACAAAATCATACCAATTAAGACATAAAACCAAAAATAACACTAACATATAGTAAAAGCAGGAATGATATGATAAATACACAGCCTATATAAAATAGAAATAACGTGTCAGAATCAGGAAGATTAAGCCAAAACGGATTTGTTGAAAAATATCGGCACATACACGCATGCACACATCACGTATGTGCACGTCGCGCATATGCACACAGGTGCCCGCACAAGGCTTCATGGTTATGGTAGTCTTTCCTGGGGTAAACACAAGTGTCCAGTATTTGACTGCTACTTCTGTCCCTTATTTGGGAGTGAGAAAGTTGGCAACCCTGTTTCAGCTCTACGTCTGTGCTGTGTTTAAGTGTGTTCTGTTTGCCTCCCCAGGAATTCGCTGTGATAATATCTGTCTACAGGGACGTTGGGGTCCAAACTGTTCCATTTCTTGTAACTGTGACAATGGGGGCTCCTGCTCTCCTGAGGATGGAACCTGTGTGTGTGCACCTGGATATCGTGGAGCCACCTGCCAGAGGAGTAAGTACAAAGCCTAATCCTGATCCCATTGTTTATGGGTCTTCAGTCTGTTTTCCTTTCACTTACTTGGTCTCCACATTTTAGCCTTGGCAGAGGGAAAGACGTCATTCTAGCTCATAGACCAACACACTAGAAAATGCTGGAGTAACTCAGCAGGTCAGGCAGCTTCTATGGAGGGGAATAAACTGCTGACATTTCAGGCCGAAGCCCTTCATCAGGATTGGAAAGGAAGGGGACAGAAGCCAGAATAAGGTGGGGGGAGGAGCACAACCTGGCAAGTGATAGGGGAAGGTGGGTGGGGTTGGGAGGGGGATAAAGTAAGAACCTGGGAGGTGATTGGTGGAAAAGGTAAAGGGCTGAAGAAAAGGGAATCTGATAGGAAAGGACAATAGACCGTGGAAGAAAGGGAAGGAGAAAGGGAACTGGACGGAGGTGATGGGCAGGAGAGGGGAAGAGAACGGCTGAGAGGGGAATCACAATGGGGAGTGGAAAAGCAGAAGGTGACAGAAGATACAGGAAGTTAGAAAAATCAATGTATCTCATAGATAGTTAACAAATTTCATGACACATGCCGGTGATAATACACCTGATTCTGAGATGCCTTTATGAGGAGGTAATTTTGGCCTCTGGTGTATCACTAATTCTCAACACTCATCGGTTGGTAGTTTGAGCACCTGAGCTCTGGATTTCTTTTTAGTGTTTGATAATCTGTTATTCAGTATTTTATAAAGAAACTGAGTAATTTGTTTACTCTGGGAGCCTTTCGGTTTTCTTTCAGTCTGCTCTCCTGGATTTTATGGGCATCACTGCAGCCAAGCTTGTCCCCAGTGTGTGCACAGTAATGGACCCTGTCATCATGTCACTGGCCACTGTGAGTGCTTGCCGGGCTTCGCTGGTCCCCTCTGCGACCAAGGTAAGGAGCGTGTCAGGCTCAGAAACGTTCAGTGGGAACTACTGAAGCAAGTCTCTGCATGAACACAAAACGGAACTGGCTCTTTGTAAAAAATCTCTGAACTATAGAACATCTCAGGCCTGGTGGTCCAGTGGGTGAGGAATTGTAGGTCTGAACCTGCAGTAGCAGCACACCAATTCCCCCTCCCCACTCCCAGACTCGGTGGGTAGTTCGTGGCACGTAGAATTGAGTCAGGAATGTAAATTGCTTTTCTCTATTATGTTCAAAATTTCTACTATTAATTATTTTATCAGAATCGGATAGAATCATTGAATCTTACAGCATAAAACCAGGTCATCTGGCTAGCTCTTTGAAGAAACCAATAATTAGTCTGTTCGCCTACTCTGTTTATAATTTCCCGGGATGGAAGTGATTAGAATGCTGGCTGTAAGCTTAATAGAGGACAGAATATGACGTTAAAGCATCACTTATGTGTAGGATACAGTTTGAAATACATTTCAATCTCTGATAATACTGCTGACCAGCCTTTCTTCAAGATTAAACAGTACTGACCAGGAGGTCAGCCCCTCAGCTTTACAGCACCATCCGTATACGAGGTTTATCAAATGCAGTACCATTTAAGCTAACAGACTCCTTGGCGAGGGAAGGCAAAAATAAGCAATTCTCAGCAAACAATGTAGTCAGGCAATTTAGTGGCAGGTTTAGTGTGTATTAAACGTAGAGAACCTCTCTTGATCAGAGCTTTGACAGTGGATATTTCCAGACCTACATTCATAGCACTTCTGAAAGCTGTAATAGCAAATGTAATTAATAATTTTGTTTTGTGTAACACCAAGAGTTGTGGGTATAGTGTAACCAACCAATTGTAACTTGCTCTGAACTTTTAGATAAACCTTCTATTATTATTTCCATTGACCAGTATAAACAGATATTGATTATAAATTAACTAAAGTCGAGTTTATTGTCGTGTGCACAGGTATGGAGAGGTATGGTACATCCAGAAGTTGTTTACAACAGAATCTCAGGTACAGACAACATTCAGAATATAAATAATGCATAAACAATATGTAGAATCATACCACACAGTGAAAAAACAGACTGATATATAACAGTCCATAAATTCTCATTGTCTCTTACACAGCTTCTCTTCTGATACTGTCTATATATAAAACAAACCTCTCCCTTCTCCCATAACTATTCTCTGTCTATTCCTTCTGTCACTTACGTATACTGTATATTGCATTGTTATTTTTGGTGCATATCTTTTATATATGCCAGTCTTAACCTCTATCTGTCCCATTGTTCGCTATTTAAAATTCTTTATTGATTCCACACCATCTCAGTGTGAATCCTCTCTGTACTCCGTGACCTTCCTAATGCTTATTCACCACATGTCCCACCTTTCTCAATGTGAATTCCGTATCAATCTCTGTCAGTAATTCCTCTGTATATCCCACTGTATAATCCTGTGTGCATTCACCAATATTCTTCAGGTCTGTAGTGGTACCAGCCTGTCAGATGCTCTGTTATTCCTGTGAATTTCCCAACATCATTTCAAATCAGTTTTGTTCTAGGCATTATGCAGTACTGTAATACATTTCCCAGAAATCCTGCTGGGTTTGGTGGGTGGGTGGGAGCAATATTCCCTTGAAGGTGTGCGCGTGTGCGCATGCACACATCTTTTGCTACTAGCACTCAGAAGAATTTAAACTGCGCACAAAAGGTTGTCACCCTCTACCTCGTTGGCATGTGAAGTATATCTCTCAATCACACTTCCTTTTCCGTTTTCTGATGCGGACGGTGTTGACAATGTGGGATTTGCAATGATTTGTCTGCAGATCTTAGAACTGGCTTATTTATGTTGTTGGTAAACTTAACTTTTTAAAGCGTCTTTTAGCATGCAAATCACATTTGAAAGGCATGCAAAAGCTCTAGTGAGAAAATTTTTCGTTATCCACTGCAGGCCTGCTATATATTGTGGGAGTGCAAATGAACAAGAGCAAAAACGATCAAACCCAGAGGAGATCAAAGTTCTTATTGACAGTGTTTTGCTAGCTGTTAAAATGAATGCCTCTCTATATAAAACTCATTGAGCACATATTGTTGTCACTGGGCAAAAAGTTGCACAGCACAAGATTTTTGTGCACACTGGTCATTACAAATTGGAGGGAACATTGGTTGGGAGAAAGGGTTCTGGGGGGGGGTTGGTGGGAGGGAGAGAGTTGGGGCCCTGGGGGTGTGGAGGGAGGGAGGTGCACAGAGGATTGGAAGGAGGAAAGGATGTGGGTCCCTGGGGGTTTAAAAGGAGGGAAGGAGATGGGGCTCTAGGAGAGTTTGGTGGGAGGGAGGAAGGTGAAACTCTGGGGGGGGTTGGAGGGGCAGAGGTGGGGCTCTGGTGGTGGAGGGAGGGAGATGAGGCCCTGGAGGGAATTGTGGCCCTGGGGGGTGGGGGGGTGGAGATCATAAGGCCATAAGAATTATGAGCAGAATTAGGCCATTCAGCCCATCGAACCTGCTCCGCCATTCCATCATGGCTGATCTTGGATCGCACTCAACTCCATACACCTGCCTTCTTGCCATATCTTTTGATGCCCTGACCAATTAAGAAACTATCAACTATCACGGACTTGGCCTCCACCACAGTCTGTGGCAGAGCATTCCACAGATTCACCACTCTCTGGCTAAAAAAATTCCTCCTTACCTCTGTTCTAAAAGGTCACCCCTCAATTTTGAGGCTGTGCCCACTTGTTCTGGACACCCCCACCATAGGAAACATCCTCTCTACATCCATCTTATCTAGTCCTTTCAACATTCGGTAGGTTTCAAATGAGATCCCCCCACATTCTTCTAAATTCCAGTGAGTACAGGCCCAAAGCTGCCAAATGCTCCTCATATGTTAACCCCTTCATTCCCAGAATCATCCTCGTGAACCTCCTCTCGACTCTCTCCAATGACAACACATCCTTACTGAGATACGGAGCCCAAAACTGTTAACAATACTCCAAGTGCAACCTGACTGGTGTCTTATAAAGCTTCAACGTTATCTCCTTGCATTTATATTCTATTCCACTTGAAATAAATGCCAACATTACATTTGCCTTCTTTACCATAAGACCATAAGACCATAAGACAAAGGAGCAGAAGTAGGCCATTCGGCCCATTGAGTCTGCTCCGCCATTTTATCATGAGCTGATCCATTTTATCCTATTTAGTTCCACTGCCCCGCCTTCTCACCATAACCTTTGATGCCCTGGCTACTCAGATACCTATCAATCTCTGCCTTAAATACACCCAATGACTTGGCCTCCACTGCTGCCCGTGGCAACAAATTCCATAGATTCACCACCCTCTGACTAAAAAAATTTTTTCGCATTTCTGTTCTGAAAGGGCGCCCTTCAATCCTGAAGTCATGCCCTCTCGTACTAGACTCCCCCATCATGGGAAACAACTTTGCCACATTCACTCTGTCCATGCCTTTTAACATTCGAAATGTTTCTATGAGGTCTCCCCTCATTCTTCTAAACTCCAAGGAATACAGTCCAAGAGCAGACAAACGTTGCTCATATGTTAACCCTCTCATTCCCGGAATCATTCTAGTGAATCTTCTCTGTACCCTCTCCAAAGTCAGCACATTCTTTCTTAAATAAGGAGACCAAAACTGCCCACAGTACTCCAAGTGAGGTCTCACCAGCGCCTTATAGAGCCTCAACATCACATCCCTGCTCCTATACTCTATTCCTCTAGAAATGAATGCCAACATTGCATTCGCCTTCTTCACTACCGACTCAACCTGGAGGTTAACTTTAAGGGAATCCTGTACGAAGACTCCCAAGTCCCGTTGCATCTCAGAACTTTGAATTCTTTCTCCATTTAAATAATAGTCTGCCTGTTTATTTTTTCTGCCAAAGTGCATAACCATACACTTTCCAACATTGTACTTCATTTGCCACTTCTCTGCCCATTCTTCCAATCTATCCAAGTCTCTCTGCAGACTCTCCGTTTCCTCAGCACTACCGGCCCCTCCACCTATCTTCGTATCATCAGCAAACTTAGCCACAAAGCCATCTATTCCATAATCCAAATCGTTGATGTACAACGTAAAAAGAAGCGGCCCCAACACTGATCCCTGTGGAACACCACTGGTAACCGGCAGCCAACCAGAATAGGATACCTTTATTCCCACTCTCTGTTTCCTGCCAATCAGCCAACGCTCTATCCACATATGTAACTTTCCTGTAATTCCATGGGCTCTTATCTTGTTAAGCAGCCTCATGTGTGGCACCTTGTCAAAGGCCTTCTGAAAATCCAAATATACAACATCCACTGCATCTCCCTTGTCTAGCCTACTTGTAATTTCCTCAAAAAATTGTAATAGGTTTGTCAGGCAGGATTTTCCTTTAAGGAATCCATGCTGAGTTCTGCCTATCTTGTCATATGCCTCCAGGTACTCTGTAACCTCATCCTTGACAATCGACTCCAACAACTTCCCAACCACCGACGTCAAGCTAACAGGTCTATAATTTCCTTTTTGCTTCCTTGCCCCCTTCTTAAATAGCGGAGTGACATTTGCAATCTTCCAGACTTCCGGAACCATGCCAGAATCTATCGACTTTTGAAAGATCATCGCTAATGCCTCCGCAATCTCCACAGCTACTTCCTTCAGAACACGAGGGTGCATTCCATCTGGTCCAGGAGATTTATCAACCTTTAGCCTATCCAGCTTCCTGAGTACTTTCTCTGTCGTAATTGTGACTGCGCACACTTCTCTTCCTTGCCACCCTTGAGTGTCCGTTATCCTGCTGTCTTCCTCAGTGAAGACTGATGCAAAATACTTGTTCAGTTCCTCTGCCATCTCCTCATCTCCCATTACAATTTCTCCAGTATCATTTTCTATCGGTCCTATATCTACTCTCACCTGTCTTTTACTCTTTATATATTTGAAAAAGCTTTTAGTATCCTCTTTGATATTATTTGCTAGTTTCCTTTCATAGTTAATCTTTTCTCTCTTAATGACCTTCTTGGTTTCCTTTTGTAAGGTTTTAAAGACTTCCCAATCCTCTGTCTTCCCACTAATTTTTGCTTCCTTGTATGCCCTCTCCTTAGCTTTAACTTTGGCTTTGACTTCTCTTGTCAACCACGGTTGCATCCTTTTTCCACTCGAAAATTTCTTCTTTTTTGGAATATACCTGTCTTGCACATTCCTCATTTCTCCCATTAACTCCAGCCACTGCTGCTCTGCCGTCTTTCCTGCCAGTGTCCCTTTCCAGTCAACTTTGGCCAGTTCTTCTCTCATGCCACTATAGTTTCCTTTACTCCACTGAAACACCGACACATCAGATTTCGGCTTCTCTTTTTCTAATTTCACAGTGAACTCAATCATGTTATGATCACTGCCTCCTAAGGGTTCCTTCACCTCAATCTCTCCAATCACCTCCGGTTCATTACATAATACCCAATCCAGTACAGCCGATCCCCTAGTGGGCTCAACAACAAGCTGTTCTAAAAAGCCATCTCACAGACATTCTAAAAATTCTCTCTCTTGAGATCCAGTGCCGACCTGATTTTTCCAATCTACTGGCATGTTAAAATCCCCCACAATTATCATAACACTGCCCTTCTGACAAGCCTTTTCTATTTCCAGTTGTAATTTACCACGGACTCGACCTGTAAATTAACCTTCTGGGAGTCCTGCACAAGGACTCCTAAGTCCTTTTGTGCCTCTGATATTTGAACCTTCTCCCCATTTAGATAGTAGTCCGCACCCTATTGTTCCTTTTACCAAAATGCATTATCATATGCTTCCCAGTACTGTATTCATCTGTCACTTTTTTGCCCATTCTTCCAATTTGTCTAAGTCCTGCTGCAATTGCATTACTATCTCAGCACTACTGGGTAGTTTGGAGGGAGGGAGGTGGAAGTTTGGAGGGAGTGTAGGAAGGTGGGGCACTGGGGCGTTTGGAGCAAGGCAGGAAGGTGGCGCTCTGGAGGTTTTGGAGGGAGGGAGGGAGGTGGGGCCCTGGGGGTTTTGGAGGGAGGTGTGGGGGTTTGGAGGGAGGTGGGGCCCTAGGGGCTTGGAGGGAAGTGGGGCCCTGGGGGTTTTGGACGGAGGTGGAGGTTTGGAGGGAGGGAGGGAGGTGGGGTCCTGGGGGTTTTGGAGGTAGGAAGAGTTCTCGGGGCGGCAGGAGGTGAAGGTTTGGAGGAGGGGGGAAGTGGGGCTCTGGGAGGGTTTGGGGGGAGTGAGGAATGTGAAGCCCTCGGGGATGGAGAGAGGTGGGGCTCTGGGGGTTTGGACGGAGAGAGGGAGGTGGGGCGTGGGTGAGTTTGAAGGGAGGACAGCCAACATCACCTGGTGATACAGATGTAGAACCACTGGGATTTCTGAATAGTCACACAACAGATTAATGGAGTTTTACTGTACATTCTACATACCATCTTGGACAGTATACATCGTACTGTGTAAAAGTCTTGGGCACAGATATATAGCTCGGGTGACATTACTGTATATTGATTAAAAAAGGAAGGTGGTTGAGAAACAGGAATGGAAATAAGAGTACTTAGCTTTGTATTAGATCACTTGTATTAAGTGTTATTTGTTAACTGGAAAGACATAATGTACTACGCAAAAGTCCTACGCACCCTGGCTATATATTTATGTGCCGAATACATTTGCACAGAGCAGTATTCTCTGTAACCGTATGTGTTTTGACTGTTGAATCTTCTAAATATGCAACTGTGTCCTCTGTATATTTAGTTTCTCCATGGTTCCAATTATATCCCATCTTGTAACTTATCCATTGCTTTTTTAAGACTGGAAATGTTCAAATGGAATTCCTTCGGGTTTAGGATCTTTTAATATAAAATGGTGCATGGCGACTGATTATTCGGTTGCTTCACAATGTTATCTGCACTCTTAACATCGACATTCTCCAGACATGTCCTCCCTGGTACCAGTGTTTTTACTGGGTGTACTTGAGAAGGCTTTTCACTATCTCTGAACTGTTTGTGATAAAGTAAGGAAAGGAAGAGGAAAATATGGTAGAGTAGTCGTTAGCGTAACACTTTACAGAGTAGCTGTAAGATCAGATTCAATTCCCGCTGCTGCCTGTAAGCAATTTGTACAATTTCTATGTGATTGTGTGGGTTTCCTCTGGGGGCTCTGGTTTCCTCCAATATTCCAAGGACATATGGGTTCAGGCATGCAAGGCTGGCACTGGAAGCATGGTGACGTGTGCAGGCTGCCCTGCAGCACACCCTCAAAAGAAATGATGCATTTTTCCCTGTCAGTTTAAATGTACACATGATAAATAAAGTTAATCTTTAATCTTTCAAAAGGTATGACACAGGAAAGATAGCAGAGTCCTGGTGAACATGTGTAAAACCATTCCTTACAGAGTGGATCTCCTTAAAGTGTAGTTTGAAGATCATGTCCTGATTATCCTTCCTGTCAGCTGTGTGCCTGCTTCATCAGTCCCTAGACCCAGCAGATACCTTGCAGAGTATTGCTGCAGTACCAGTGGGGTTTGGGAATTGCTGAGATCCTCAAACCTGATGCCTCTCTTCATTTCATTTTATCTTACTTATTTAGAGATACTGCGGGGACAAGGCTGTCCCGGCTCTTTGAGCCGCATCACCCAGCAATCCCCCATTTAACCCTCGCCTAATCACAGGACAATTTTACAATGGCCAATTAACCTACTAACCAGTCCGTCTTTAGACTGTGGGAGGAAACTGGAGCACCTGGGGAAAACCCCTGTATTCTACAGGGAGTACATCAGACTCCTTAAAGAAAATGCCAAGATTCAACTCCAACTCCGACACCCTGAGTTATAATGTTACACTAACTGTTATTGTGGTGCCCATGGTGTGTTCCTGCTCCACTGGAGCAGAGGCAGTTTGTTCCATCACAATGAGGTGGCTCAGTGTGGCAGCATTGTTTGGAATCACCAGTTATCAGCAGCCCTGGAGCTGCCGGAGGGCTGTGTTATAAGGCATCCCATCTGTGGGGCTTCTGAACGAATGCTGAGACTCAGCAGTTTGTGCCATGATGATTTGGTTGCAGTTCTCTGTAGTTTCCCTAATTTTCTTGTGTTGGTAACCACTGACAAGATTATTAGTTCGATTTGACTGTGTCAAGCCAATCCTCAGTTCAAGTAAGCCTGATTAATATGAAGGCATTGTGACCTCTATTCAGAAGAGGGTGTAATGTGCATCTGGCCAGCTGCTTATTGATGGAGTCAGCTGTGATCTGTTCACACAGACCACTGTGACTGTGGAGCTGTGCAAACCAGAGATGAGCCCCAGTCCAGTGGCAGACCGTGTAGTGTCGTAAGGTTAGGTTACATTGCACTGTTTCAGCAGTACATCAGATCAGAGAGTCAAACAGTGTCAATTATCTGTTCTGTATGTCTCTGGACAGTTTGCAGAGGCTGGTTTCCTTCATTATTGCTAGGTGCCTGAGCAATACAACAGGATCTTCCAAGTACAAACTAAATGTGTCGCTGGTTCATCACTTGCTGCTATTACATAAACTCTGCCTTCTGGTGATTCTCTACACTCCAACAGACTCTTCTAAAATGGAAACAAGGCCACTGTTTATAAGTTGGAGGATGGTGGTAATGATGTAACCCTGTTCCTGACTAATGAGATGTTGCACTGGCACCATGCAGGCTTATCCCTTTGATTTTCCTCTGAAAAAATCTTTGTAATCCCATGGCACTTTACCTGAAATAAGTGCTAAACTTGTTAGCAACTTTAATTTGAAGTTTCTAATGACTGCCCAACTTTTCTTCCAAATAGTTTATTTGCCCAACTTCATAAAGTTTTTATGCGCAGTAATTAAATATTGATTGAGTATAGATTAATATGATAAATTCCCAGTACATTAAGAAGCTGCAGAATACCATCAAAGAGATCATCTGAAGGAAGATTTGGTTTGCTGAATGTCTGTCATGTGCAACTTAAAACAAGAAGAATCTCTAATTGACTGAAAGCTTAATCTGCCAAATGAGTGGTCTGAGGTCGATATCATTGTTTGATCAAAGGATTAGAAAGGTTATGTGTGGCCCCAAGGCCTGATTAACTAAAATTAAGTTTGGGGGAAAAAGGTTATTTGAAAGTTATAAAATATTTGTGATACTAAGTATGAAATAACTGACAAAAGTGGTTTTATTTCCTTAAAATTTGCATGGTGACAATCAATGAGTAATCCACATGGTGGGAGTTTTGGAAGTGTTATTCCTGTGTGCGTGGCAGAGGCAAGGGGGTGGGGTGGGGAATATTTTAGTTAAACAAGAAGATTGTATATTTCAGGAATTCAGTTTTTATGAATAGATTACCTAATTCATGAACACAAGTTGAAACAAAAAATTCACCTGAGAATTTTTGTCTAATTTTTTCAAGTTTTTCTTCATTTTCCCATCTCCTGAAACAAGACTCAAAAACAGTTATCTTCCATTTAAATCTTTTTTATTAATTATTATTGAAAATCAACAAAAAATACATTAAAGCAATCAAGTCAACATGTCAATATGTACAATAAGAATTAAATTATCAAATAACTGATTAACAAAGCTAAATATATCAATAATAATAAGAAAAGACAAAATGTTAAAACTATTTTTTTGGAAAAAAGAAATAAGGAAAAAAAGAACCCCTACTAACAGAAAAAAAATCAAAAAAAACCCATTGGGAGCACAACCCCGGAGCTATACGCCATACAAGCTTCCATAAAAGAAAAACATCAAACCACCAACTCAAATCCATTTAAACAAGAATCAGAAGGGGACCATCTTAATTAACTCAAATCAAATGATAATAACGGGCAAAAGAACCCCACCTTTTCTCAGTCAAATCGAGGATCAAAAGTTTGACTTCGGATTTTCTCCAAACTAAGACATAACATCACCTGAGAGAACTATTGTATCAAAGTGGGAGCAGAGGCATCTTTCCATTTCAATAAAATAGCCCTTCTGGCCAATAATGTGACAAATGCAATTACATATTGGTCTGGTATAGAAATGCCATGAATATATTGAGGGATTATACTGAACAAAACTGTCAATTTATTAGGTCGTAAATTAATTTTTAAAGCTTTAGAAATTGTAGAGAAAATAGATTTCCAAAACTGTTTCAATTCAGAACACGACCAAAACATATGTGTCAATGTAGCTATCTCAGTTTTACATCTATCACACCGACTATCAACATTAGGAAATATTTTAGACAGTCTCTTCTTTGTCAAATAGTAATGATGTAAAATTTAAAATTGAATTAAAGAGTGACTGGCACAAATCGAAGAGTTAACCAACTTCAAAATTCGCAACCAATCCTCTGTTCTCAAGGTCATGTTAAGCCCTCTTTCCCAATCTTGCTTAATCTTAAGTAAAGGATAATTGTACTGTTGTAATAGTAAATTATAAATTTTCCCAATAAAACCTTTCACTAAAGGATTCATTTTTAAAATAATGTCTAACAGGTCAGAATCTTGCATATATGGAAAATTACTTAAATATTCTTGTAAGAAATATCTGACCTGAAGATATTGCAAGAAATGTGAGTACAAGAGAGAGTATTTAGTTACTAATTTCTCAAAAGACATCAATTGACCTTCTTGGAACAGATCCATGAAGGAATAGACTCCTTTATTCCTCCAAAGAAAAAAGGTAGGATCACTAAGTGAAGGTTTAAATAAATAATTTCGATAAATTAAACTAAGAAGGTTAAATTTTTTGAGATTAAAAAAATTATGCAACTGGCACCAAATTCATAATGACTGCTTAATCATAGGATATAAATTTAGATTAGAAATTTTGGCCAGTTGTACAGGTAAAGAAGCTCCTAATAATGAAGTTAAGTAAAATTGTTTCACAGCTTTCAATTCCAAATCAGCTCAAGGCGGTCGTTCATTTTTATCAGTCCAATATAACCAAGAGCGCACATCACGTATATTAACAGCCCAATAATATATTCTTAAATTAGGCAGAGCAAGACCTCCATCCTTTTTTAATTTTTGTAAATGATATTTTCCAATTCTTGGTCTTTTATTATTCCAAAGAAAAGATGAAATAATAGAATCAACCTGATCAAAAAACTTAGTTAAAAAAATAGGAATATTTTGAAATACATATAAAAATTTTGGTAAAATCGTCATTTTAACTGCATGAGTTCAAGCAGTAAGGCTGATCAACACCTCCTCCCACGAACCCACCTCCCACTACTTTATCATTTCCTGTCAGAGCCTCCTTATGTACAGACACTCCTGTGCCTCGTGTCACTGTGACCCTAAAATCTTTGCGTATAAGCTATTTTACATATGTATTCATATTTATTCCTTTTATTATTATGTTCTTTATCTTTTGTGTTTTATTTTGTGCTGCATTGGAGCTGGAATAGCAATGATTTTGCTCTCCTTTACACTTGTATACTGGAAATAACATTAAACCATCCTGAATCTTGAATCCTGCAGGAATCAACTCCAACACTGGGGTACAGTTCCAGAAACAGTAGGTACCCAAGTATATGCCATGCAAATAATTGCCAGCAAGATGCCCTGCTGTACAAGACATTACTGGTGAGACTGATGCTGAATCCTCTGTGTATTCACACACACTGACTGCTGGAAAGGATTCCTGCATATGAACAGGATCAGGAGCTCTAGCTGATCCACAAACAGTCCCCAGGAGTATGTCAGACAAGTTCCCTGAACAGGGAACTTTACTAGAGGGAAGAGCTGAGGACAGATATGTTTGTCATCACTGCCACCCTACACATTCTGACAGTCAAAGTTCAAAGTAAGTTTATTATCAAAGTACATATATGTCAACATATACGACCCTGAGATTCATTTTCTTGTGGGCATTCACAGTAAGTACAAGAAACACAATAGAATCAATGAAAGACTGCACCCAACAATATGGACAAACAACCAGTGTTGAAAAGACAACAAATTGTGCAAATACAAAAAGAAAAAGAAAAGAAAGAAATAATATTGACAAATAAATCAGCAATAAATGTCGAGAACATGAGATGAAGGGTCCTTGAAATTAAATCCATAGGTTGTTGGAACAATTCAGTGATGAGCAAGTGAAGTGGAGAGAAGTTATCCTCCCTGATTCAAGAGCTAATGGTTGAGGAGTAATAACTGTTCTTGAACCTGATGGTGTGAGTTTTGAGGCTCCTGTACCTTCTTCCTAAAGGCAGCAATGGGAAGAGAGCATTGTCCAGTTGCACAAGGAGGTATTGAGGCCAAGGTCTTGAAGTTTTGATTAGCGTTGAGGGGATGATAGTATTGAATGCTGAGCTATAGTCAATGAACTGCATCCTGATGTATGCACCTTTGCTGTCCAGATGCTTCAGGGTTGAGTGAGGAGCCAATGAAATGGCATCTGCTGGTGACCTCGCAGACTCAGGCACAGTTCCAGATTCTGAGCAGTAGTGGAGATTTTCCTTGACAACCTTTTAACTGTGAATGTGCAGTTATATGGTTTCTCCTTTCACGTACAGCGAGTAGTGGATATGGCCCAGTCCATCACGGGTAAAGCCCTCCCCCACCATTGATCACATCTACACAGAACCCTGTTGCAGGAAAGCAGCATCATTAAGGACTCCCATCGTACAGGCCATGATCCCTTCTCACTGTCACCACACAGGCCATGTTCCCTTTTCACTGTCACCATCACACAGGCCATGTTCTCTTCTCACTGTCACCACACAGGCCATGTTCCCTTCTCACTGTCACCACACAGGCCATGTTCCCTTCTCACTGTCACCATCACACAGGCCATGTTCCCTTCTCACTGTCACCACACAGGCCATGTTCCCATCTCACTGTTATCACACAGGCCATGTTCCCTTCTCACTGTCACCACACAGACCATGTTCCCTTTTCACTGTCACCATCACACAGGCCATGTTCCCTTCTCACTGTCACCACACAGGCCATGTTCCCTTCTCACTGTCACCACACAGGCCATGTTCCCTTCTCACTGTCACCATCACACAGGCCATTCCCTTCTCACTGTCACCATCACACAGACCATGTTCCTTTCTCACTGTGACCATCACACAGGCCATGTACCCTTCTCACTGTCACCACACAGGCCATGTTCTCTTCTCACTGTCACCATCACACAGGCCATGTTCCCTTCTCACTGTCACCACACAGGCCATGTTCCCTTCTCACTGTCATCACACAGGAAGAGGGTACAGAAGGCTCGGGGCTCATATCACCAGGTTCAGGAACAGTCACCGAACTAGACTCACTTTCAAGAACTCTACTTCTCATATTCTCAGTATTTATTGCTTATTTATTATTATTATTACTTTTTTTTTGCATTTGCATAGTTAGTTATTTTTTCTTTACACAATGATTGGCCACCCTGTAGGGTACAGTCTTTCACTGATCCTATTGTGTTTTTTCTATTTACTGGGAATGTCCACGGGGAAATGAATCTCAGGTTTGTATATGGTGACATATATGTAGTTTGATAATAAATTTACTCTGCACTTTTAAGTTAGAACTTCTAACCTTCAATCAACCATATCTTTACAAATATATCGGCATGCCCCACTCCCCTTCTCACCTTTACAAAGAGGAAGGCTGACACACAGCTCCTCCAAAGGTCACAATGGAGGAACACAGTCAGATAGTCTAGAATCTGTCAGCAAAGTACACACGGGAGCCCGTTGACAACTGTGTCCTCATTGGACAAAATGGCCTTTGGTCTAATCCCTCTACCAGCTCTTTATGTACACTCTTGCTGGTCCTGACACCAGTAAGTGGCCAAGTATGTGTTCAGTCTCCTCCACCACCTATTGGCAGCAGATTCTTGTCCCCATGCTATACTCTGTATCAACTCCCTTCCGACCCTTCTACAAATTCATTTAAAACAATGTCCTCTCGGTACTGACTCTGTACTGGGGTGCTTGCATTTTCTTTTTTTTTATTTTCTTTTTATTTGGATAAGGAATTCACAAATATCATGTACTTTTTTCACACATATAACCTTTTCCATTTTTTTATATATATAAAACTACAATTATTTATACATTCTTAAGTACACATGGAGATGATATAAAAGGAAAATAAACATTTAAATAGATAATTATGTACTGTGGTAAATCTAACCTATTAGGCTAAGTAATGGAATTAGTTGTTAAGAAAAATGGTAATAATAGTTTCCATATAACCCTTCTGGACCATTTCCACTGGTCCAAAATGTTGTATATAAGCCTATGTATCAACCATTGTAGGTGTTTATATCCTAATTTGTTCATGCTTGGGATGCTTGCATTTTCATCAAAGTTGGGTTTATTATCACTGGCATACCTGTATGTTGTGAAATTTGTTGTTTTGTGGTGGCAGAACCATGCAATACATAAAATACACTATTAATTACAAGATCAAGATTCAAGCTTATTTGCTATATAATGAAAAATATATATACTACATAAAAAGAGTCAGATTGATTTATCACATGTACATGGAAAAAAACTGTGAAATGCTTTGTGTGCGTTAACAACCAACACAACATAAGGATATTCTGGAAGCAGCCCGCAAGCGTTGCCACACATTCCATCACCACATAGCATACCTACTATGTCCAGCAGATCAACACAGAACACAACCATCTTTGATTAGTGCTGTAATCTTCAAAGCCTGGCAAGATCTTTGTAAATTTTCCTTGAATACTCTGTAGCGCAGTCACATTCTTTCTGCAGTGTGACCAGGACTGCATCAGAGTCCTAACTAACATTTCTTTAGTATGACTTACATGCATTTGCTTTCAATACCTTGGTCAATAAAGGCTCACAACCTATGTACTACGTATCTTAACCACCTTATCCAACCTGCCAAATCCCTGTCAATGTGTGGATGCACTCTCCAATATCCCTCCTTGTTTGATATCCTACTGTTTATACTCTTGTCATATTGTCCTCACAATTCTTGGGCCTGAATTCCACTTGCCACTTCTTTGCTCACCTAACCAGCCCTTCAACACCTTCTCTTTGCCAAGTACTTCTTTCCTCACTTGCATTTTTTGTTAACTCTGATGGTGAGGCCCAGTCTTTAATCTCTAGACCAAGGTGGAACCCAATGACTAAAGGTGTGCTGGTCACTACCCTCTGTTTCCTCCCATTCAGAAAATGTTTATCCCAACTTGCCACTTCCCCTTGGATCCCATGGGCTTTACTTTTCTCTTTCAATCTGCCATGTGTCAAACACGTCACTAAAGCTTGCAGACTCCATCAGCTGTTCTATCCTCAGCAAAGACAGTCATTTTGCCCTCATTGTCTCTCTTTAAACCACAGAACCACACCAGCAACACTCCATTCTTTCACCACTATACTTTTAGCCAAAAGGAGTAGGAAATTATTGTCAAAGCCCGGGCTGTTTCCTCCCTTGCTGTTTGTGGTATGATTTACCCTGACAGGGTGATCTATCAGTATTTTAAGATGCTAAACCTCTTACATAGAAACATAGAAAATAGGTGCAGGAGTAGGCCATCCGGCCCTTCGAGCCTGCACCGCCAATTATTATGATCATGGCTGATCATCCAACTCAGAACCCTGCACCAGCCTTCCCTCCATACCCCCTGATCCCCATAGCCACAAGGGCCATATCTAACTCCCTCTTAAATATAGCCAATGAACTGGCCTCAACTGTTTCCTGTGGCAGAGAATTCCACAGATTCACCACTCTCTGTGTGAAGAAGTTTTTCCTAATCTCAGTCCTAAAAGGCTTCCCCTTTATCCTCAAACTGTGACCCCTCGTTCTGGACTTCCCTAACATCGGGAACAATCTTCCTGCATCTAGCCTGTCCAATCCCTTTAGGATTTTATACGTTTCAATCAGATCCCCCCTCAATCTTCTAAATTCCAACGAGTACAAGCCCAGTTCATCCAGTCTTTCTTCATATGAAAGTCCTGCAATCCCAGGAATTAATCTGGTGAACCTTCTTTGTACTCCGTCTATGGCAAGGATGTCTTTCCTCAGATTAGGGGACCAAAACTGCACACAATACTCCAGGTGTGGTCTCACCAAGGCCTTGTACAACTGCAGTAGTACCTCCCTGCTCCTGTACTCGAATCCTCTTGCTATAAATGCCAGCGTACCATTTGCCTTTTTCACCGCCTGCTGTACCTGCATGCCCACTTTCAATGACTGGTGTATAATGACACCCAGGTCTCGTTGCACCTCCCCTTTTCCTAATCGGCCATCATTCAGATAATAATCTGTTTTCCTATTTTTGCCACCAAAGTGGATAACTTCACATTTATCCACATTAAATTGCATCTGCCATGAATTTGCCCACTCACCCAACCTATCCAAGTCACCCTGCATCCTCTTAGCATCCTCCTCACAGCTAACACTGCCACCTAGCTTCGTGTCATCCGCAAACTTGGAGATGCTGCATTTAATTCCCTCATCCAAGTCATTAATATATATTGTAAACAACTGGTGTCCCAGCACTGAGCCTTGCGGTACCCCACTAGTCACCGCCTGCCATTCTGAAAAAGTCCCGTTTATTCCCACTCTTTGCTTCCTGTCTGCTAACCAACTCTCCACCCACACCAATACCTTACCCCCAATACCGTGTGCTTTAAGTTTGCACACTAATCTCCTGTGTGGGACCTTGTCAAAAGCCTTCTGAAAATCCAAATATACCACATCCACTGGTTCTCCCCTATCCACTCTACTAGTTACATCCTCAAAAAATTCTATGAAATTCGTCAGACATGATTTTCCTTTCACAAATCCATGCTGACTTTGTCCGATCATTTCACCGCTTTCCAAATGTGCTGTTATCACATCCTTGATAACTGACTCCAGCAGTTTCCCCACCACCGACGTTAGGCTAACCGGTCTATAATTCCCCGGTTTCTCTCTCCCTCCTTTTTTAAAAAGTGGAGTTACATTAGCCACCCTCCAATCCTCAGGAACTAGTCCAGAATCTAACGAGTTTTGAAAAATTATCACTAATGCATCCACTATTTCTTGGGCTACTTCCTTAAGCACGCTGGGATGCAGACCATCTGGCCCTGGGGATTTACCTGCCTTTAATCCCTTCAATTTACCCAACACCACTTCCCTACTAACATGTATTTCGCTCAGTTCCTCCATCTCATTGGACCCTCTGTCCCCTACTATTTCTGGAAGATTATTTATGTCCTCCTTAGTGAAGACAGAACCAAAGTAATTATTCAATTGGTCTGCCATGTCCTTGCTCCCCATAATCAATTCACCTGTTTCTGTCTGTAGGGTACCTACATTTGTCTTTACCAGTCTTTTCCTTTTTACATATCTATAAAAGCTTTTACAGTCCGTTTTTATGTTGCCTGCCAGTTTTCTCTCATAATCTTTTTTCCCCTTCCTAATTAAGCCCTTTGCCCTGCTCTGCTGAACTCTGAATTTCTCCCAGTCCTCAGGTGAGCCACTTTTTCTGGCTAATTTGTATGCTTCTTCTTTGGAATTGATACTATCCCTAATTTCTCTTGTCAGCCACAGGTGCACTACCTTCCTTGATTTATTCTTTTGCCAAACTGGGATGAACAATTGTTGTAGTTCATCCATGCAATCCTTAAATGCTTGCCATTGCATATCCACCGTCAATTACAGCATCATCTCTTCCTCTGTGTTTATCAGTTCAGTATTTCACCTCCTTAGCACCAATACATGCATCACCTCCCTCAACCATTAACACAGATGCAAAGTCATCTCAGCCATCTCCACACTCGGGCTGCCATTTCAAGCTCTAACATGACCCACTCATTCCTTCTGAGTTCTCATTCCTTCACAAAATTACTGATCTTGGTGTTTTTCTTGATTTTACCCTGCCATTCTCTTTCCAAGCACCATCTTTTTCTTCCTAATTTCAGCTCAGCACCTTAAACTCTGAGAGTCCAGGGCCGAGGACTGGTGGCCCGGAGGCAGCCTAGTGTGGCATTGAGGACCTGTCTGTGTCTGTGTGTGTGTGTGTGTGTGTGTGTGTGTGTGTGTGTGTGTGTGTGTGTGTGTGTGTGTGTGTGTGTGTGTGTGTGTGAGAGAGAGAGAGTGGGTGGAAAGGTGAGAAAGGCGTTTGTTTTGCTGCTGTTGTTTTGTTTCGTTGTCATTACCGTTGCTTGTGTTGCTCTGCTGAACATTGTGGGCTTGCTATGTTGGCACCAGAATGCCCGGTGGCACTTGCGGGCTGCCCCCAGCACATCGTTAGGTTGTGTTGGTTGTTCACGCAAACAAAACATTTCACTGCGTGTTTCGATGTGAATCTGAATCAGGCTTACGGCTGTGCCTGCTGCAGCTCCCAGCTGTGTGCTCCGACTGTCGTTACAACAATGCAGAGCGTCCAGTTCGGGCCCACCTCTGAGTAAACACAAATAAACACTGAAGAAATGAAAGCCCCTTATAGCAGTCAGACAATTAACGAGATTGGGTTGGAGTGGATGAAACAAATTCTTTCAAGTGCTGCTAAATTTTAATCTGCTCTGTGGTGGAATCAATAAGCTGTAGGGAAGCCACAATTAGAAGTCACAGCATAAACTGAAGTGATGTCATCTAGCAAACAGTACTGTGCAAAGGTCTTGGGCACCCTACTTACGTATACAGTATGTTCACAGTACAGTACTGTATAACGTTTAGCACTCTGGTCGCCTCTTTATAGGAAGGGTGTGGAAGTTTTAGAGAGGGTGCAGAGGAGATTTACCAGAATGCTGCCTGGATTAGAGAGCGTGTTTTATGAGGACGGGTTAAGCAAGTAAGGGCTATTGCCTTTGGAGATAAGGAGGACGAGAGGTGACTTGACAGAGGTGTACAAGATGATAAGAGGCATAGATAGAGTAGACAGCCAGCACCTCTTACCCAGGATGGAAGTGGCAAATACAAGGGGACAACATTTTGAGGCAATTGGGGAAAGTATAGGGGGGATGTTAGAGGTGGGTTTTTGTACACAGAGAGTTGTGAGTGTGTAGAACGTGCTGCCAGGGATGGTGATAGAGGCAGATACATTGAGGACATTTAAGAAACTCTTTTCCCAGTCTTTTCCAGGGTAGTAGGATCTAAAAGGGGAGGGAAAATGTTTCAGCTCAAAGGGGGACAATTTAAAATGGATTTGTGAGGCAGCTTTTTCACACAGATGATGGTCGTTATATCAAAATCAGGTTAAATATCTCTGGCATATGTCATGAAATTTGTTAACTTTGCACCAGCAGTTCAATGCAATACAAAATAATATATTAAAGAAAACTGAATTACAGTTACCTTAAATAGTTAAGTTAAAGTAAGTCGTGCAAAAACAGAAATTTAAAAATAAGTATTAAGGTAGTGTTCAACGGTTCAATGTCCATTTAGGAATCGGATGGCAGAGGGGAAGAAGCTGTTTCTGAATCGCTGAGTGTGTGCCTTCAGGATTCTGTACCTCCTTCCTGATGGTAACAGTGAGAAAAGGGCATGCCCTGGGTACTGGAAGCCCTTAATGATGGACATCGCCTTGCTGAGGCACCACTCCTTGAAGATGTCTTGGATACTACGGCAGACTAGTACCCATGATAGAGCTGACTAATTTTCCAACTTTCTACAACTTACTTTGACCCTGTGCAGTGGACCCCCCACCCCCAGTGATGCAGCCAGTCAGAATGCTCTCCGTGGTACATCTGTAGAAGTGTTCAAGTATTGTAGGTGACAAACCAAATTTCCTCAGTCTCCTAATAAAACATAGCCACTGTCTTGTCCACTTTATAGCTGCATCAATATGTTGCATCCAGGTTAGGTCCCCAGAGATCTTGACACCCAGGAACTTGAAATTGCTCACTCTGTCCCCTTCTGATCCCTCTGAGGATTGGTTTGTGTTCCCTCGTCTTACCCTTCCTGAAGCCCACAATCAGCTCTTTAGTCTTACTACTGATGTTGAGTGCAATGTTGTTGCTACTACACCACTCATCTAGTTGGTATATCCCACTCCTGTATGCCCACTCGTCACCATCTGAGATTCTGCCAACGACGGTTGTAACTTCAGTAAACTTATGGATGGCATTTGAGCTTTGCCTTAGCCACACAGGCTAAGCACACATCCCTGTCAGAGGAAGTGGTAAAGGCGGATTATAAGATTAGCTTTTTATTTGTCACATGTACATCAAAACATTGAAACATTCAGTGAAATGCGTCATTTTTGTCAACATCACATGCAGTTCGAGGATGTACTAGGGTAACCTGCAAGTGTCACCGATGCCTGGTGTCAACATAGCATGCTCACAACTTACTGACCGTAATCTACATGTCTTTGAAATGTAGAATGAAACCGGAGCACCCACAGGAAACACACGTGGTCACCGGGAGAATGTACAAACTCCTTGCAGAAGGTGAACGCTGATCGCTGGCTGGCGCTTTTAAAGCATTACTCTAATCACTGTGCTAGTCTGCCACCACACATTACATATGAATAGGTACATGGATAGGAAAGGTTTAGAGGGATACAGGAAAAATGCAGGGACACGGGACTAGTTCAGGAAGGCACCTTGGTCAGCATGGACAAGTTGGCCAAATGGCCTGTGTCTGTGCTGTATACTGTATGTACAGTATAAGACATTTATATGTTTGAATGAAATCACTTCTCATTCTTCTAAGCTCAAGAAATTCTAGTCTTAGACTTCAAATTCTCTGACAGACCACCCTCTGAACATCAGCGCTTTTCAATCTCACACTGTTTAAAATATATTTTGCCTTTCTATTTCTGCTTCCAAGGTGGATGTGTTCAGATCTATCCACAGTGTACTGTATTCCATCTGCCATTTCCTAAGCCACCTGTCTATATTCCCCAAAGCCCTCTGCATCCTCTTCAAATTCAACACTGCCACCCAGTTTGGTAATATCAGCACACTTGGATGTATTGCCCTTGATTCCCTCAGCCAAATCATTAATGTAGGCTGTGAAACTCAGAGGTCTGTGATTGTAATGCACCCAGGTCATTGCATTAGAATGGGGGATCCCAACCATTCTATGCCATGGACCCCTACCATTAACCGAGAGGTCTATGGATCCCAGGTTGGGAACCCCGGTATTAGAATAACACATCCCTGCAGAAGGGTACGCCCCACACACCTCATGCTGTTGTAATGTCAGAAAGTTTTTAGCAAATTGTATGTCCAAAAGGGCTGAGCACAAAAATAAGATTCAACAGGAGATGTAGGTCTAATCATTTCAGGAGAGGTTATGGGGTATGTGTCCAGTGTGGAGATAGCAGTAACATCTAACAATGGGTTAGAGAGAAGGGAAGAAAATTGCCAGCCGGATACTTGGAATGAGAGGGCAGCTGAAGTGTTAAAACACAGACTGAACCAAAGCCCAGTGTCATAGTTCCAGGTAACACAACATACTGAGGCTACTGCAATCACTCACTTCTCTCTGCTCTCAGTGAGGCTGTTCCTCGATGCTGGATGACAGCTGCTGAGGCTGCAGAACTCGTATGATTGCATTTGTTGAATTTCTCAGACTGACTGCCCTCACTTGCCCCTTGTCCATTTTATTGCTCTGCGTTTCCTCAGGGATTCATGCACTGACTGATCAGTCCTGTGGTGTGCTCTGAAATGCCTTTATTACACCTACAGATGTCCTTGACAGTCAAAGGCAGAGGCTCACGTGGATGTGGTTTTCCATAATACAAAATGGCATGGCATTCCCATTGCTGCTTTGTATTGTAGAGTCAATAGGTTGCCAGTGCTAAAGACTTATTTCCTGGCATAATTTACATATTACTATTTTATTTATGGTTTTATTACTATTTAATTATTTATGGTGCAACTGTAACGAAAAGCAATTTCCCTCGGGATCAATAAAGTATGACTATGACTATGAAACTTGTATCCTTACAGCTCATTATCCTCACAGTGATGGCTTGGCACATTTTAACCCCCTCACTCTTTGCCAGTCTCATGAACAAGAGGTAAAGATAAAGGTTAGTTTTATTTGCCATGTGTACATCGAAACATCAAGACATACAGTGAAATGTGTTGTTTGCATCAACGACCAGCACAGTCCAGGGACGCGCAATGCAGTCCGCAAGTGTTACCACACTTCTGATGCCAACATAGCATCTGTGGAATTCTGCTCCTATGTCTTACTAACTTACAACTTACTAACCCGGAGGAAACCTGCACATTCACAGAAAGAATACTTTCCAGACAGCAGAGGAGATTTATCCCTGATTGCTGGTACTGTAGAGCGTTATGCTGACTGCCTACTGCTGTGCTACCATGCTGCCTGGGCACAACAAGGGGATGTTAGAGTGGTTTTGTAGGCAGAGCAGAGTAGTAGTGACCAGGGCTGGGTAGCTTTGGCTAGATGGTCTTTGCTGCGGAGAAATGAGGAAGGCCACAAGACCATAAGACATAGGAGCAAAATTCAGCCATTCAGCCCAGTGAGCCTGCTCTACCATTCCATTATGGCTAATTTATTATCCCCCTCAACCCCATTCTCCTGCCTTCTCCCCAAGAACTTCACGCCCTGACTAACCAAGACCCTATCAACCTCCATTTTAAATATACTCAATGACTTGACCTCCATAGCCATCCCTGGCAAACAATTCCACAGATCCACCACCCCTGGTGAAAGAAACCCTTTCTCATCTCTGTCCTAAATTGATGTGTTGTGTACTTAATATTTCAGTAATGTTTGAGTAATATTGTAATATTATATACAAGTATGGAAATGGCATACATGTGTGCCTCACTTGAAGTAAAAACCAAGTTAGACTCATATTCCCAGCTCCCTTGCTTTCCTTTCAATTAGTTTTTGTTTTTTAGAGATAGGAACCATCATAGTTGTGACGAGAAAGTTGTAAACAAACCCTAGCAACCTCTACCTGTTGAAGCACAGTGAGACCTTTGAGTTTTAAAAAAAAGTGCAGCAAGAAGCAGTCGAGCTTTTTAAAAAAGCAAAGCATGTTTTTTCCCCCTTCGAAGCAGCATGTTTTATTCACAAAAGGAAAGATGGATGAGTTTTTTTAAAAAGGCAGAAAACAGAAGAATTCGCAGTTTATAGACAGTGAGTACCAGGTGATAATAGTCATAAAAAAAGCAGAAAAGGCTGGCTACATCAGAAAGATTGACATGTTTGATTGCACAAGAGATAACTCTATACTGAACAGATTGAGCAGTATTTTAAAGCAAATGGAATAGCCAATGAGAAGTGGGTACTAGTTTTGCTGAGTGTGTTGGGTTTAAAGCTATACAGTTTGCTTAGGAGTTTGACAGCTCCTACCAAACTAGCTGAAATGAGCTTTGCTGAAATTGTGGAAGTAATGCAGGAACACTTAGAACCAAAACCATTGTTAATTGCAGAATGCTTTAGGTTTCATAAGTTGGATCAAAAGGGAGAGGAGTCCATTTTAGCATTGTGCCTGAATTGAAGAAGTTGTCTGAGCATTGTTAGTTCAATGATGGGCTTAATGATGCACTGAGGGATTGTTTAGTTTTATGGATCTTACAAGAAAGCATTCAAAAACAGCTCCAAACTGAAGCACAAATTACATTTAAAAGAGCAGTTGAAATAGCTACGTCAATGGAAACCGCAGAGAGAGATGCAATTGAGTTATAGTTAGGAATAAAAGTGGATCACATGGAAGCTACAGGAATTCTTTCCAAGATTGAGTGGAGCCCATGGGCAATGCCAGTGGTCCCAATAGCAAAGAAGAATGGACCTACCAGGATCTGTGGTGATTTTAAGGTCACCATCAACCCAGGTCTGAAAGTAGATCAATACCCTCTGGCCAGCATAGAGGATAGTTTTGCAAACCTTTCTGTGGGCAAACACTTAAGCTAAGTGAACATAACTGAGGCCTACTACAGATGGAGATGGAAGAAGAGTCCAAAGTCCTTCTCACTATAAGCACTCACAAAGGGCTTTATCACTATGATAGGCTTATTTTTTTGAAGTGGCATCTGGACCTGCACTCTGGCAGAAAGTTATGGACCAGGTACTGCAAAGCTGTCCAAACACTCAGTGTTACCTGGATGACATCATTGCTGCTGGTAAGGATGACAAGGAGCATCTCCAAAATCTCAAGACAGTGTTAAAATTTCCCTCGGGATCAATAAAGTATATCTATCTATCTATCTATCTATCTAAAAGCATTAGGAGATTATGGACTCAGAGAACGGCCTACCAAGCATCACTTACTGTGGTCACGCCATTGATGCACAAGAATTACACAAGTGAGCTAAGAAAATTCAAGCAGTGGTAGATGCCCCAAGGCCAATGTAGGTGTCGCAGTTGCGGTTCCTTTCAGGACTTGTCAATTACTGTAACAGGTTCCTGCCAAACCTGGCAAACATGCTCCGCCCCTTGAACTGATCACTGGAGAAATGGCAATGGACAAAGTAGTATGAGGTGATGTTCCATAAGGTAAAGGAAATGGCGAGGTCTGGCACTGTACTCACGTTATGATCAACATCATCCAGTGAAGCTTGTGTGTGACACCTCACCTTATGGGATAGCTGCAGTCATATCACATGTCATGAGTGATGGAAGGGGCACCCATGGCCATTGCAGCACATTCCCTTACCACTGCAGAGAAAAGTTACACACACCGTCGGAGAGGCCTTGAGTCTGGTTTGGCTGTAAAGTGTCACAACCAGTACTTGTGTGGGTGAGAGTTTACCCTCATTACTCATCATCAACCCTTAGTGTCCATTTTCAATCTACAGAAGGCTGTTCCACTGACTGCAGCAGCACAAATGCAGAGGTGGGCTCTGGTTCTTGGAGGACAGAATTACAAAATCAAATTCAAGAGGATGACTAATCATGGAATCCATTTACCCCTAGAAAAGGAAATACTGGAAAACTTTACAAAAGAGGATACTCCTCGGCATATTCTCCAGAATACAAATCAAAATTCTCCTTATTACAGCAGTAAGGAAACAGGAAAAGACCCCATACTGTCTCAGGTCTACATGGCCACACAAAATGGCTGAAATGAGTAGCAGAAACTCCAGTTTGCCCATTTTTACCAGTGCCGGGATGAACCTGCCCTTGATGGAGTTTGCCTTCTGTGGGGATGGAGAATTGTTGTACCATCCAATCTGAGAACTAAGTGTTGGAGGAACTACATGCCAGAAATACAAAGTGGTCAAAGTGTAAGTGTTAGCTTGGAGCTTAGTCTGGTGTCCTGGGGTAGATCAACAGATCAGCAACTTGCCATGCTCTCTTCAAGATGCCAAGAGAAGTGCCTGTCCACCCCTGGGAATGGCCTGCATTGGCCTGGCAGAGGATTCATTTGGATTTTCCCGGACCATTCATGGGCACAAATTTCTTGGTAGTAATGGATGCAGCTACAAAGTGGCCAGAAGTGTTCTCAATAGCCTCTACTACAGCCTCATATGTTGTGTGCTGGGGCAGCAGGCTGAGGGTAGCAGACACCAACAGAATCAACAAACTCATTCGTAAGGCCAGTGATGTTGGGAGGATGGAACTGGACTCTCTGACAGTGGTGTCTGAAAAGAGGATGCTGTCCAAGTTGCATGCCATCTTGGACAATGTCTCCCATCCACTACATAATGTACTGAGTGGGCACAGGAGTACATTCAGCCAGGGACTCATTCCACCGAGATGCAACACAGAGTGTCATAGGAAGTCATTCCTGCCTGTGGCTATCAAACTTTACAATTCCTCCCTTGGAGGATAAGACACCCTGAACCAATAGGCTGGTCCTGGACTTATTTCCTGGCATAATTTACATATTACTATTTAATTATTTATGGATTCATTACTATTTAATTATTTATGGTGCAACTGTAATGAACCATAGAAACTACAGCACAGAAACAGGCCTTTTGGCCCTTCTTGGCTGTGCCGAACCATTTCCTGCCTAGTCCCACTGACCTGCACACGGACCATATCCCTCCATACACCTCCCATCTGTCCAATTTATTCTTAAATGCTAAAAAAGAACCCGCATTTACCACCTTGTCTGGCCGCTCATTCCATACTCCCAGTGTGAAGAAGCCCCCCCTAATGTTCCCTTTAAACTTTTCCCCCGTCACCCTTAACCCATGTCCTCTGGTTTTTTTCTCCCCTTGCCTCAGTGGAAAAAACCTGCTTGCATTTACTCTATCTATACCCATCATAATTTTATATACCTCTATCAAATCTCCCCTCATTCTTCTACGCTCCACGGAATAAAGTCCTAACCTATTCAACCTTTCTCTGTAACTGAGTTTCTCAAGTCCCGGCAGCATCCTTACAAACTTTCTCTGCACTCTTTCAACCTTACCTATATCCTTCCTGTAATTTGGTGACCAAAACTGAACACAATACTCCAGATTCGGCCTCACCAATGCCTTATACAACCTCATCATAACATTCCAGCTCTTATACTCAAAACTTTGATTAATAAAGGCCAATGTACCAAAAGCTCTCTTTACGACCCTATCTACCTGTGACGCCACTTTTAGGGAATTTTGTATCTGTATTCCCAGATCCCTCTGTTCCACTGCACTCCTCAGTGCCTTACCATTAACCCTGTATGTTCTATGTTGGTTTGTCCTTCCAACGTGCAATACCTCACACTTGTCAGTATTAAACTCCATCTGCCATTTTTCAGCCCATTTTTCCAGATGGTCCAAGTCCCTCTGCAGGCTTCAAAAACCTTCCTCACTGTCTACTACACCTCCAATCTTTGTATCATCAGCAAACTTGCTGATCCAATTTACCACATTATCATCCAGATCATTGATATAGATGACAAATAACAATGGACCCAGCACTGATCCCTGTGGCACACCACGAGTCACAGGCCTCCACTCAGAGAAGCAATTCTCTACCACCACTCTCTGGCTTCTTCCATCGAGCCAATGTCTAATCCAATTTACCACCTCTCCATGTATACCTAGCGACTGAATTTTCCTAACTAACCTCCCATGCAGGACCTTGTCAAAGGCCTTACTGAAGTCCATGTAGACAATATCCACTGCCTTCCCTTCATCCACTTTCCTGGTAACCTCCTCAAAAAACTCCAACAGATTGGTCAAACATGACCTACCACGCAACAAAGCCATGTTGACTCTCCCTAATAAGCCCCTGTCTATTTAAATGCTTGTAGATTCTGTCTCTTAGTACTCCCTCCAATAACTTACCTACTACTGACGTTAAACTCACCGGCCTATAATTTCCCGGATTATTCTTTTCGATCCTTTTTTAAACAACGGAACAACATGAGCCACTCTCCAATCCTCCGGCACTTCACCCATAGACAGCGACATTTTAAATATTTCTGCCAGGGCCCCCGCAATTTCAACACTAGTCTCCTTCAAGGTCCGAGGAAACACCCTGTCAGGTCCCGGGGATTTATCCACTTTAATTTTTCTCAAGACAGCAAGCACCTCCTCCTTTTCAATCTGTACAGTTTCCATGGCCTCACTACTTGATTCCCTCAATTCCATAGATTTCATGCCAGCTTCCTTAGTGAATACAGACACAAAAAACCTATATAAGATCTCCCCCATTTCCTTTGGTTCCGCACAAAGCCGACCACTCTGATCTTCAAGAGGACCAATTTTATCCCTTACAATCCTTTTGCTCTTAATATACTTCTAAAAGCTCTTTGGATTATCCTTCACTTTGACTGCCAAGGCAACCTCATGTCTTCTCTTAGCCCTCCTGATTTCTTTCTTAAGTATTTTCTTGCACTTCTTATACTCCTCAAGCACCTGATTTACCCCCTGTTTCCTATACATTTCATACAACTCCCTCTTCTTCTTTATCAGAGTTGCAATATCCCTTGAGAACCAAGGTTCCTTATTCCTATTCAATTTGCCTTTAATCCTGACAGGAACATACAAACTCTGCACTCTCAAAATTTCCCCTTTGAAGGCTTCCCACCTACCAATCACATCTTTGCCAGAGAACAACCTGTCCCAATCCACGCTTTTTAGATCCTTTCTCATTTCTTCAAATTTGGCCTTCTTCCAGTTCAGAACCTCAACCCTAGGACCAGATCTATCCTTGTCCATGATCAAATTGAAACTAATGGTGTTATGATCACTGGAACCAAAGTGCTCCCCTACACAGACTTCTGTCACTTGCCCTAATTCGTTACCTAACAGGAGATCCAATATTGCATCCTCTCTAGTTGGTCCCTCTATATATTGATTTAGAAAACTTTCCTGAACACATTTTACAAACTCTAAACCATCTAGACCCCTAACAGTATGGGAGTCCCAATCAATGTATGGAAAATTAAAATCCCCTACCACCACAACTTTATGTTTCCTGCAGTTGCCTGCTACCTCTCTGCAGATTTGCTCTTCCAAGTCTCGTTGACTATTGGGTGGTCTGTAATACAATCCCACTAATGTGGCCATACCTTTCCTGTTTCTCAGCTCCACCCATAAGGACTCAGTAGACAAGCCCTCTAATCTGTCCTGCCTGAGCACTGCTGTAATATTTTCCCTAACAAGCAATGCTACTACCCCACCTTTCATTCCTCTGCCTCGATCACATCTGAAACATCGGAACCCTGGAATATTAAGCTGCCAGTCCTGCCCCTCCTGTAGCCAAGTTTCACTAATTGCTACAACATCATAATTCCACGTGTCAATCCACGCCCTCAACTCATCCGCCTTCCCCGCAATACTCCTAGCATTGAAATATATACACCTCAGAAGATTTTTACCAATTTCCCCCGGGATCAATAAAGTATGACTATGACTATACTGTTGAAGTGTAGAGAGGCCTTTTCTCAAGGGCTGGTTTCCAGAGCACTCAGTCAGTGACAATGGACCACAGTTTGTTGGAGAACAATTTCAGTCATTCCAAAAAATGGAACAGTTTCAGTCATTCCAAGACATATTGCATATGCACTGTGCCACCCAAATGACTTGGTGGAAAAGTTTGTCCAGAGTCTAAAGAACTCTCTGTGAGCAATGTCAGCAGAGTACACTACACTTACACTGAATCAGAAGCTTGCCAATTTCCTCCTTCCGTATTGCAATGCAGCACACTCCACAACCAATAACTCACTAGCTATTCTGTTCCTGGTCATCCTTTGTGTTCACGCTTGCATCTCCTCAAACCCAATCTCGGGAGGAGTATGCGGGACAAACAGCTGCGACAAATTGAAGGCTCTTCAAGCAAGGAGGTTTGGTGTTTCACTCCTGGACAAGCAGTCCAGGTGAGAGACTATAGAGGTGATCAGAAGTGGGTACTCAGAACTGGACCACCCTCCTACACAGTGGAGATTGTGTCTGATGTCATCCAGAGGTGACATCGATCAGTTGAAGAGATCAGAGTCAATTGTTAGAGAAGAAAGGTGGCCAGAGCTGTCAGAACCACTTTTTGCAGTCCCAGGGTCAACTCCTACAACCACCATAGAAGAGGTCCCAGAACCTGAAATTGTTTCACAGCCACAAGGCTCACTTGCCAAGCAGAGTGATCCCCCTTGTTAGGAAAGACGTTATCCTACAAGAGTAAGAAAGCCTCCACAGTTATTAAATCTTTAGATCTGAGTGGGACAATTTAAAATTTAAAATTTACTATGCTGTGGATGTCATTTTCAACCTCTCATTGCTATGGTCAGAAGTTCCTATCTGCTTCAAAATGGCAACAATTATACCAGTGCCCAAGAAGAGCAGGGTGAGCTGCCTTAACGACTGTTATCCAGAAGCACACGATCTATGGTGATAAAATGCTTTGAGAGGTTGCTCATGGCTAGAATAAACTCCTGTCTCAGCAAGGACCTGGACCAACTGCAATTTGCCTATCGCCGCAATAGTGGATGCGATCTCATTGGCTCTTCATGCTGCCTTGGACCACCTGGACAAATAAATGACCTCTGTCAGGATGCTGTTTATTGACCACAGCTCAGCATTTAACACTATCATTCCTACAGTTCTGGTTGGAAAGCTCCAGACGTGGGTCTCTGTACCTCCCTCTGCAAATGGGTTCTCGACTTCCTAACCGAAGACCACAATCTGTGCCGATTGGAAATAACATCTCCACCTCGCTGACAATCAAAACTGGTGCATCTCAGGGATGTGTGCTTAGTCCACTGATCAACTCTCCCTACACCCATGACTGTGTGGCTAGGCACAGCTCATATACCATCTATAAATGTGCTGATGATACAACCATCTTGGCAGAATTTCAGATGGTGATGAGAGGGCGTACGGAAGCAAGATATATTAGTTAGCTGAGTGGTGTCACAGCAACAGCCTTGCACTCAACATCGGTAAGACCAAGGAACTGATTATAGACTTCAGAAAGGGAACACACACCAGTCCTCATAGAGGGATCAGAAATAGCAAGAGTGAGAAAATTGAAGTTCTTGAAGTTCTTTAGGAGATTTGTTATGTCACAAAAGGCACTCACTAGTTTCTACAGATGTACCAAGGAGACTAGTCTAACTGGCTGCATCACCGTTTGATACAGGGGCTCTACTGCACAGGATCAAGATGAGCTGCAGATAGTTGTAAACTTAGTCAGCTCCATCATGGGCACTAACGTCTGAAGTATCCAGGACATCTTCAAGGAGTGATGCCTCAAAAATGTGGCATCCATCATTAAGGACCCACATCACCCAGGACATGTCCTCTTCTCATTGTTACCATCAGGAAGGAGGTACAGGAGCCTGAAGGTTCATACAGAAACAGCTTCTTCCGCCCTGTCATCCAGTTTCTGAATGGACATTGAACCCATGAACACTACCTCACTACTTTTAAATAAGTAGTGCAAAAATAGAAATAAAATTTACCTATGTTATATATATACTGTAATTCATGTTTTTTCTATTATTATGTATCACATTATACTGCTGCTGCAAAGACAACAAATTTCACAACATATGTCAGTGATGTTAAATCTGATTCTGATTCTATATGTAATGCCCTGGGTAAGATTTCTACTGCTATGCTGTATTTCATATTGCCGTTTTTGGCAAAGGTAGTGTGTCGCTCTGGTAGAATGTTTTGGTTTCAGCTGTAGGTAAGAAGCCATGTTGTTCAACTTAGGAATGTTGTGTCAGCCAGTCAGCATGGTGGGACCCGGAGAAGGTTCTAGAGAGAGGTTTGTGACAGACAGTAGTCTGGTTTGGGGTCTTTTGGCGGGAGTTGCGGAGTGGAGTACAAGGGAAGATGCTGCAGAATGCCGTGGGGATAGAGTCCCTGTTGCAAGAAGTGCATTGTGCAGATGAATGGCTCTAGGAAGGGCCAATACTCCTGAGAGACAGAGAGGCAGTTTGTTCAAGATGGACTTCGAGGGAAGTTCAGAATGTGGTGGGTCCAGTGCTTGAGTAAAAGATACACCCCCAGTGACTCCAGTGTGAGCTCCAATGTTCTGTGCACATTGGACTGGTTTAACTGTAATGGGCCCTTTTCTTTTCCTATTAACTGCTTGATAAAGTTGAAATTGGTAAGTATACTTCCTTTATCATTTTATCTGATGTACCATCTGTTATTTATTGATGACCAACAATTGTGTATGGGCAGTATTTACACAGCATTCACTCAAATCAAGGTTCCTTTAATCGGAACATCACGCCGTTCCTGTTTGGTTGAACCCAAACCATGCCAACCCTAGATGTATATTGTTTATGAAAGGTGAACCCAAATCATGCCAACCCCAGACGTATATCATTTATGAAAGGTGAACCCAAATCACACTGACCCTAGACATATACTGTTTATGAAAGGTGGCCTCCTCACCGTTCAGTCACGAGGCTGTTGGCGGAGTCAGCTGACAAGTCAAGTTTGTATATGAGCCCCAGTGAGAGGGTTACATACATAGTAGCATCTTGAGGAGGCTTTTAATGAATGACTTTACCAAACAAAAAGTCCTGTGTGTCAACACCTCGCTAATGAATGTGGTCTGCGTTGTGTTTCTTTCCACAGTCTGTTCAAGTGGGACGTTTGGCAAGAGCTGTTCTGGCACTTGCTACTGCTCTAATAATGGCACTTGCAACCCTATCGATGGCTCCTGCCAGTGTTACCCAGGCTGGATTGGACGAGATTGCTCACAGAGTAAGTGATAGGACGACACTCATTTATCTAGCACCTCACAAGCTGCCTGCTGTCTTTCCACAGACGGTCAATTACTCTGCATCTGGTGATTTGCCACCAAATGTCACAATTAGATGAAAAAAAAGTGTTAGATTCATAATTATACTTTATACAATATACATGATATATATTTTGTATATTCCATTCCATTAACCTTGCTAATTTTCTTGAACTTCTCTTCTGATTAAAGCACATCCTGGTTAAAGTGCAGCACCAAGATTAGAATTAGGGTTATTATCACTGACATATGCTGTGATGTGAAATTTCTTGTTTTATGACAGTGGTATGGTGCAAGCCGTAAAATTTGCTGAACTTCAAATAAAATAAATAACACAAAAGAGGAATGGTGAGGTAGTGTTCATGGGGTCATGGCCCGTTCAGAAATCTGATGGTGAAGGGGAAAAATCTGTTTATGAAACATTGAGTGTGTGTCTTCAGGCTCCTGTACCTCCTCCCTGATGGTGGTAATGAGAAGAGGGCATGTCCCAGATGGTGAGGATGTGAATGATGGATGCTACCTTCTTGAGGCACTGCCTTTTAAAGACGTCCTCGACAGTGATTGATGGAGGTACCCCAATGTTGGTGAACTGAGACTAATGAGATAACAGTTTCAAAATTCAGCACAGACTTTGCAAGTTGAATGAAACAGGAGGGAAACAGAGGAAGTTCCTGATGGAATGTGCACAAAATACTGGAGGAAATCAGTAGCTCAGCCAGCATCTATGAAGGTCCTGTTGAAGAGTCTCAGATCAAAACGTTGACTATTTAGTCCCCTCCATAGATGCTACCTGACCTGTTGAATTCCTCCAGCATTTTGTGTGAGTTGCAAAATTTCTTGAGTCTTGGACCTTCCTGGTGTGTTTTGAAAATGCTAACTCATCTGTCTTGTTACTCTCAGTCCCCAGAACCTGTAAATTTATCTTTTTCACCTTTAAAAGTTGTTGTTGGATCTGCATCGACCTCCCATCACACCTGTACTTCAGGACAAGGAACCCTTGTATTAAACTCAACTCATCTCCCATCTGGAATTTTTCCCAATTATCCTGATCTTTCCCAAAGTTGAGGAAAAGAGTGAAATGAATGAAAACAATTTGAAGGTGAAATTCTCTGCTTTCTGAATTTCATAACGCTCTGATGAACGTGGAGTATCGTCAGATCACCTTTTTCACTGAACCCACAAAGAATCGTTCAAGAATCCCTCGGCCAAGAGTTGCAGGGCATCACTGCATAACAATGTTAGGCACTCTGAGCTAGAACTGTCTCAGAAGAAGGCGTTAATGAGAAGTAGATCCCATATTTTGCCAAGTCAACACTCAGAGATATGGGGAATTTGGATGAGGACATGTCTGACACCAGCAATCTGTTTGTTGCTTGTGAGGATATATTTCATATGAAGGGGCACTGTGGTAGCATAGTGATTAGTATGATGCTATTACAGCTCGGTGAGTTCAGAGTTCAGTTTTGATGCCATTTGTACCTCGTCTCTGTGAATGTGTTTTCTCCGGGTGCTACGGTTTCCTCCTATAGTCCAAAGACTTACTAGTTAGTAGGTTGATTGGTCATTGTAAATTGTCCCGTGATTGGACTGGTGATGAATTGGTGAGTTTCTGGGCTGTGTGGCTCGTTGGCCTGGAAGGGCCTGTTCCCTGAATCACTAAATAAACAAGTTAGTTGAATGAACCTGTGCTAACTCTGGGTTACCTTGTAGAGTGAGATAGCTCTTTCAGAACACCCTTGTGGTCCAAATAAATGATAAACACACATGAAATTCGAGAATATGGAAGGAATTATTTTAATTCTCTATTGACGCCTTATTAGATTATTTTGTATTTTAAGTGCTGATGTTTGAAGTTGTTACTTCTGTTTTACATTAATGTCTATTTGAGATTTTCTTAAGGGACAACTTTTTATGCCATTGTTTTTGAGCTATTTATCGGGATATTCAGAGAGCTGATTTATGGTTTGTCATAGCCACGTGAGGTTAATGCCTCCCTCCTGGCCATGTGCCTGACCAAAAAGTGCATTGTTTTGACACGAGCGACAATGCGCACAGTCCCTTCCCCATACTGTGGCAGCTCGCAGACACACATACTCATTATACCATCCTTGTTTTGGTAACGGGCTTGGGAATGTCATATATAAATCATCGCATGGCAAGACGTAACCAGAAGGAAATGCTTCACTTGGTGAAACTGAGAATTGAAATGTTCCACTTACCTCCCAGATATTGTTTTCATGCATTTACCGCCCCTGGGTCATGCTGTCTGGCTTCCAGATGCAATCTATTATGTGATGGCAGTAAGACAAGGGGTTGGAATGATTGACAGAGAGTGATAGATGTCATCTACTGAAAACATTGAGCCAACAGATAGCTCCATGTTGGGATGATTAGCATTTACTGCACACATGGGGAACAACGTGGGTGAAATTGGTCATATTCATTCACTGCAGCTCCAACATAACCCTGTGGCCCAGCATTTCTTCTGCCAAAATTGAGCAATTCTAGACATTTCTTTTGTGGTGCATTGAGATTTTTCCCGTAGAAGAGTTCAAAGCCACCCTTTCCCACTCGTGATGGCAGGTCCAGGAACCAGCAAGGATAATAGTAAACCAAGAATACCGCAGTGTTAACCAAAGTACTTTGCACCACATGGTAGATCTACACGATCACTCTTTCCTTTTTAAGAACGTATTTGGGAGGCATCACTGAATTATGATGTCCAAACCATTACATTTTCCTTTAGTTTTTACTGCTGTATTTCACAAATTTGATTTGATTGTATTTTTTGAGGAGATAGTGAAGATGGTTGGTGAGGTTGAGGCAGTTGATGTTGTCAACGTGGACTTCATTAAAGCTTTTGACAGAGACCCTCATGGTCAATTAGTCCAGGAGATTAGGTCACTCAGATGTACATTGCAGAGTCTACAAACATTGGATTGACTTGATCATAGATGACAGAGAGTAATGGTGCAGTGGTGTTATTCTCACTGGAAGTCTGTGACCACTGCTGTTTTACAAGGATCAGCACTGGTAAATGCTTTGGATGAAAGTGTAGGTGGTCTGATTATAGGTTTGCAAACAACATGAAAATCAGTATGATAATGGAGGGTAGGAATATTGTCAGTTATAGATCAGTAGAAAATTTGGTGAAGAAATGGCAGATTAAACTAGACAAGTGGGAGGTAATGCATGTTAGTGCATCAAATGCAGGCAGGAAGTATGAAGTAAATTACAACACCCTATGGAGCACTGTTGGGTACAAGTCCGTAGCTCCCTGAACGTGGTAACACTGGTGAAACGGGTAGTAGAGAGGGCATTCTGAAGGCTTGCCTTCACCAGCTGAGACATTGAGTATAAACATTGCTGAGCCATGTAGCAGTTGTTTAAAACCTTGTTAGGCCACATTTCTCTGCAGCCCTAGTCACCATAATCTAGGACAGAAGTTCCTAACCTGATGTCTATGGACCCCTCAGTTAATGATAGAGGTCTATGGCATAAGAAGAGCTTGCTCTAGTAAGATATGGAAACTTTGCAGATGAGGTTCCCTGGGACATTGCCTGGATTGGAGAGCATTTACCATAAGGAAAGGTTGAACAAACTTAGAATGTTTTCCCTGAAGTGTCAGAGGCAGTGGAGACCTGATAGAACGATCAGAGGCTTAGTTAGGGTAGAGTGAGAGTCTTTCACCCAGGGTAGAGATGTCAAATACTAGAGGGCAGAGGTTTAAAGAAGGGGAAAGTGATGTATGAAGAAGGAGATGTACAAGGTTTCTTCTACGCACAGTGTCTGGGATGCACTGCTAGGGGAGGTGGTAGAAATAGATATGATAGCATTTTTAAGAGAAATTTAAACAGGTACATGAAAGGGCAAGAGTGAGAGGATTATGGACCACGTGCAGGCTGATGGAGATAGTTTAATCAGATCATGGTAAGCACACAGAAATTCCTACGCTGTAACGTTCTGTGTTCTCACTAGGATATTTTCTAATCAATCAAAATGATGATGAATTGAAATAAGAACTAATTCAAGATCAATCCTGTTCCATGTGTGCACTAAATGCCTAGGAAGACATAACTCATTTGCCGGTGTTTGCAATAACCATTCTGCTACTCTCATGTAAAGTTTTCTTTCTCTTCCTTTATCCATTGGTTTCTCATTCCGTTCAGCTTGCCATTCAGGCTACTGGGGTCCCAACTGCATCCACACATGTAACTGCCATAACGGAGCAGTGTGCAGTGTTTATGACGGAGAGTGTCGATGTACACAGGGCTGGACTGGCATGTATTGCACGCAGAGTGAGTAACCGTTTCAGTTCCAACAATCGAAGACGAGCCTGCCACCGTGTGGGGGAACAGCACACTGTTCATTTGCACAGTCATTAATCTTAATTCCTTCAGCTAAAAATAAATTGATCAGGTCATTGTTCTGTAATACACATTTTGCTGATGTTTTATTAACTTTTTAATGGCATTGAGTCTTTGATCAATAAATCAAATTGTTACAACTAATTATGGGATTTCCAGATGCCAGGGGTCAATATTCTGAGAATGGGATTTGAAAAGAAATCAAAGCCGACGCAGACAGGGAAATACAGAGAAATCTTCCCATGGGGTTCCTTCCTGCGCTCTCTTACCTCCAGTGCTGTGCCTCATTTCCCCCCTCCCTCTCCAGTGTTCAACTGGGTGCTTCTCTGTGCTGCCTTTTTTCAGTCACCAGCTACGTCATCCCCTTCCCATTTACCCGCCTCCCATTTAACCCTTTC